>NC_062213.1:25459811-26088382 GCF_902686445.1 Sciurus carolinensis | reverse complement strand
AAGCGTTTATATTTCCCACTAGACTTGGATTCTAGATATTTATGTGTGTACACATATACACATATATATGTAGTTTTGCATTGCTTAACAATAGGATACATCCTAAGAAGTGTATTATTTCTTTGTTGAGTGATCATCATAAATTCATATCATAGAGTGTACTTATACCAATAAGTCTATGACATTATTAGATGGTACAACATTTTGTGGCTGCTATTACATATGTGGTCCATCATTGTTTCACTTCTACTATTAGCAAATTCATCTTTGCCACTCTATCAGTTAATTATTTTTTTTTCAGTACATCACTATCTTGGTCTGTTTCCTATGACTATAAAAGAATATCTAAGTTATCTCATACTAGACAAAGGTGCCAAAAACTTACAATGGAGAAAAGATAGCCTCTTCTACAAATGGTGCTGACAAAACTGGAAATCCATATGCAGTAAAATGAAATTAAACCCCTATCTCTCACCCTATACAAAACTCAACTCAAAATGAATCAAGGATCTAGGAATTAGACCTGAGACCCTTCACCAAATAGACGAAAAAGTAGGCCCGAATATCCCTCACATTGGCTTAGAACCAGACTTCCTTAACAAGACCCCCATAGTGCAAGAAATAAAATCAAGAATCAATAAATGGGATAGATTCAAACTAAAATGTTTTTTTTCTCAAAACAGAAAACAATCGATAATGTGAAAATGGAGCCTACAGAGTGGGAGAAAATCTTTTCCACACACACTTCAGACAGAGCACTAATCTCCAAAGTTTATAAAGAACTTAAAAAAACTTTACACCAAAAATACAAAGAACCCAATCAATAAATGGACTAAAGAAATGGGCAGACAGTTCACAGAAGATTACAGGTGATCAACAAATAAATGAAAAAGTGCTCATCATCCCTAGTAGAAAAATGCAAATTAAAACCACCCTAAGATTTCATCTAAATCTAATTAGAATGGCTATTATCAAGAACACAAGCAATAATAAGTGTTGGCTTGGATGTGGGGGAAAAGGCACACTCATACATTGCTGTTGGAGTTGCAAATTGGTGCAGCCACTCTGGAAAGCAGTATGGAGATTGCTCAGAAAGCTTGGAATGGACCCATCAATCCCACTCCTCCGTTTGAACCCAAAGGACTTAAAATCAGCATACTACAGGGATGCTGTCATATCAAAGTTCATAGAAGCTCAATTCATCAACAGGAAATATCACTTGATATTTTTTTTGTGGTGCTGGGGATTGAACCCAGGGCCTTGTGCTTGCGAGTCAAGCACTCTACCAACTGAGCTACATCCCCAGCCCATAGAAGCTCAATTCACAATAACTAGATTGTGGATCCAACCTAGATGCCCTTCAATTGACAAATTGTTAAAGAAACTGTGATATATATACAATGGAATATTACTCAGCCATAAAGAATAAAATTATGGCATTTGCTGGTGAATGGATGAAGTTGGAAAATATCATGCTAAGTGAAATAGGCCAAGCCCAAAAAAACAAAAGTCAAGTGTTTTCTCTGATAAGTGTATGACAATATATAACGATGGGGGATTGGCAGGGGGAAGAGAAGAATGAAGGAACTTTGGATGGTGTAGAGGAAAATGGGATGGGAGAGGTGGGGCAGAAAGACAGTAGAATGAGACAGACAGTATTACCCTATGTATATGTATGATTACATGAATGGTGTGAATCTACATCGTATACAACCATAGAAATGAAAAGTTGTATCCCATTTGTGTACAATGAATCAAAATGCAGTCTGTAAAAATAAAAAAGATTAAAAAAAAAGAATAAGTCAATTTAGTTCATGGTTATGGAGGTTGAGACATCTAATGCCAAAGATTTCATCTGGTGAGAACATTCTTGATGGTAGAGACTATGCAGAATCCCAAGGGGGTATCACATAGTGAGAGGGTTGCAAGTCTGCTAGAAAGAACTCACTATATAGCAAAGTCACTCCCTTGATAACTCATTAGACCATTAATCCATAAATGGGTAAATATATTCATAAAGAGAGAGTCCTCATGACCCAATAACCTCTCCTAAACCCATTTCCAAATACCATTAGCATATGACTTTGAAGATTAAATTTCCAACATATAAATTCTTTGGAGAAAACATCAAATCATAGTAATCACTAACCAATCATTTATTCTTATAAATCTGTTTTTCAGTTGGTGTGGTTCTGCTCTAGGCTGCAATGACCAGGTATTGGTGATCAAGGAGGGCTTAGCTTAGTGATTCCATATGGCATGTCTCTCATTCTCCTCCTGACACCTGTTTGCCAAGTAAGCAATTTTTAGAAATGCAGATTAAATAAGCATAAAAGAACAAAGCAGGATTGCCAGACCTGTAATTCCAGCAGCTTGGGAGACTGAGGCAGGAGGATTGCAGCTTCAAAGTCAATCTCAGCAAGTGAGGTGCTAAGCAGCTCAATGAGATCCTGTCTCTAAATAAAATACAAAATCAGGACTGCGGATGCAGCTCAGTAGTTGAGTGCCCCTGAGTTCAATCTCTGGTACCCAAAGCAAACAAACAAACAACAACAACGCAGACACAAAAAAAGAACAAATGGGACCATACAAGATGTCTAAGAAGTAAGATCACAACTGGCTTACCCAACTTTAAGAGGTGATGGGTAAACTTGACTTGGGAGGAGGAATGGAGAATTTTAGTTAAACATTATTTAGTCTATTATAGCATTGGAAGGAGAACCATTCCCCTGATAACACTGGTCTAAATAACTAGAAAAGGAATTTCACTAGCCAGTTTTGAATAACTTAACCACCTCTGAAATAATCAACATAGCTAGCAGAATGAGAGGTAAATTTGTGCAAATAGATCTCAGCCACAGACCCAATCCAGTGGCAAAGGTATGTGAGGAAAGATTTCTTGTGCTTCAAAGTGAAGGTTTTCTTTAGTAATGTCTCAAATTAAATGAGATGAGTATAACTCCAGTTAAAAATATGCTAATGGATTGCTAATAGTTTGTTTTCTTGTGTTTTCCCAGTAACTCTGTGGAAAAAGAAAGTTTTTATAAGTATGTATATATGTTTATGTATCTATAATTTAATAATTACAATCATGTACATAGTTTCCTCATCTTCTTCACTCAATTTTTTCATTAGAAAAGACTATTTTGAGTTATAAATGAAAAATTTTGAGTTTATTAAAAATACATCCTTATTCTCTTCTGCATTAAAAAATATTAAGTGGTAGTATTACTCTCTAAGTACTTAATTTTAGCTACTTGCTATAAACCTCAAGTTTAAAAAGCTGGTGCTTTTAATAGTTTACACTAGTTCTAGGAATATTTTCTAGAGATTTAAATAGCAACTTCCTTCTGAGGAAAATAAAAAGGACTGCTTTATTACTGTTTGGATTCCAATGGCTTGTATGCCATTTTGGAGAACATACTGCTGACAGTCTTAATTCTCAGTCCATTATCAGTTTTACACAGCCCAGCATGTCAGAGTGCAGTGACTATTTTATAAAGATGTAGCTCTGTTCTTTAGAATAAATGATAATTATAAATTCTTACAATGTAAAGAGTTCCATAATCATTCTATCCCTAGTGTAACATTAATAGAGTTTGTGTAATAAATCAGGTTTATTGCCCGTTATAAACCTACAATGCTGGGTTGCATTATAGTTGCAGTCATATCTGCATGGTACACTTCTACCCCTTGATGGCTGCCACTTGCAAAGACATAAATAAAGATTAGGTAACAATGAAGCCTAAAACATATGCCAGTTGCTTTAAAATTGTAATTTTATTGCCTTTAAATCAGCGATTTTTGTATGGAGTTTTTTTGGCAGGGAAAATTCAATGGTTTCCAAAATAGAAAATTTGTATTTGTCATAAACTACTTATAATTACAGTTGTTTTAGAGGGATAATTTGAAAAGGTGCAATGTTATTCAATATATGCAGTTATTATGAAAATGATTGGAACCCAAGCATTTCACTGAGTGTGGGTGACGTGGCTCCAAAAGCCCCCAATATGCACTGTTTTTCTCTATAGCATAAGCAAGGTGTCCCAGAGAGAATTGCGGTAATCTATCTAAAGTGGGATTCAGGTTAGAATTGCGTATCATGATTTTATCGGTCATATTTGCCTTAGAGGAAGTATTGCCTCTTGTTGCAATTATCTGTCTGTCTCAAGTCTAAAGAACTCTCAACATTGTCAGGATGCAGCCCTACCAAAGACCCTTCAGATTTTAAACAGCAAATTTTTTTCTTCCCCTCATTGAAATAGGTAAGAGGTTTGGAAAATGAATTGAAACCCTAATTCATTTTAATCTAAATTAAACCAAGTGGCAATTACACTTACACACACACACACACACACACACACACACTCACACACACAACACACATGCACACAGGCACACACAGGGCAAAGTTTAAAAAAAACAAAAGATTCCCCTTTGGTCTGCTCAACTTTCACATAAGTTATATCAACTAGAAAACAGTGACATGGATGAGCATTACAAATCCACTCTATATATTTGTCTCTTCTTTCTATGAATCATATATTTATTTGGCACCAATTTGTGTCAGGCACACTAATCTGGTAGAATTCCCATCATTCTAAAAGTTGATGCCCTTCAGATATTTATCAGAGAAACAGGAGGTGATGCAAACACAAAAAGTTCCTGTCTCAAGATACTGCAATGCATAGACGGCATTATTGCAATGTGAGAAAAGACAGTATTAATGGCTCTAGAGGAATTCTCAGCCTATCCACAGTGTGAAACTCGGAAGCACGTAAAAATGTACCCTCCAAAATCTTATTTCTGTAGTCTGGATTTGAATATTGAAATATTGGCATTTACTGAAAATCCCTTTAGACTTTATCTGTTTTCTAGTATCAAAAACAATCTCAGGTTCAACTGCCTATGTGGGCTTATGTGGATAACCTCCTGGTGAACAGGTCATAGGGGGAAGAGAATTGATAGAATAAGGAGATGGAGAAGAATGGAAGTGATTACTAAACACCACCTACATGCCAGGCACTTGGTTTGTATATTTTACATACACTAACATATTATTTAACCTTCCTTTGAAACCTATGGCAAAATTTATTATTTTTAAAGAGAAACTAAGAGCATAAAGTTATTTCAAATAAGAAAGAAAAAAAAATGAAGGATCTGTGCTGGAAAAGAAATGAACCTAAGTCAAATAAATTTGGTCAGATTCAGAAAACAGGACTCCTGGGCAAAAGAAAAGTAAAATTTTGGAAGCGTTGATAGCTGTGGAAAATTTTCTTAAAAGATATTTCTCTCTATCAATCACCCTAAAAGAAAGAGGCCCTCTCTACATTGTGGCCTGAGTCCAAAGTTTTGTAGCCAGAACCTATATAACTGATAAAAGTCAGAAAACAAATAATTGGTTTTATGGCAGATCTCTGGTCTGAATGTACTTTAAGTTTTAAATGTTTTCAATTTCTTATAATACGTAGATAAAAAAGTGAATTCTATGACACATTGTATGTGTAGCTTGGAACTAGGAAAGTCAGGAATGTGGTTCCATTCCCCAGAGAGCTAGCATTCTTGTTTGGTTTAACTAGACTAAATGACACCAATCACTCCGGCTCTAACAACATAGACCATATAGCAAACCACATGACGTTTATATTAATTTTCTATTATTACTGTAATAAATTATCACGAATATAATGACTTTGGGTAATGCAAATTTATTACATTTGTATTCTTGAAGTAAAACAAAGCAAAACAAATCAATCATCACAGTATTTGCAGGTCTTATTCCTCATGGAAACTCTTAGGAAATGTGTTTCTTTGCCTATTCAAACTTCTAGAAGATGCTTACATTCCTTGGCTTCTGGCCTGTCTTTCCATTTTCAAAGGGCATTTTTCCAACCTCTGCTTATTTTGTTCCATTTCATCTCTCTCTAACCTTCTCCCTCTTGCTTCTTCTTGCACGTATTCTTGTGAACACTGAGTTCTTCTGATAACCCAGAATAATTTCCCCATCTCAAGTTCTTTTTCTCATATATAAAGCCCCTTTTATTATCTAGGATAAACTATTCATATTCTAGAAATTATGACAAGGACATGTTTGGGACGCATTATTTTGTCTACCATAATTTTCCATGTTACATTAGGAAAGGAAAATGAGAAAATTCAGTACAATTGAACTCTACAGTGTCACATGTTCCTAAATTTTTGAATTTACAATGTCTCAGTTCTTTATCCAGAAAAGCCACAATAAAAGTATTCTCCTGGCTTTCTAAACTTTGGCCATATTTTTCTTTCCCCCCTTTTTTTTATTCTTCAAATACACCATGCTCCTCAAATCTCTAAGCTTTTGAAATTTCCATTTCTGGGGCCAAAATAGTTTTAACCTCTCTGGTACTTCTTTTGTATAACACATAGCAAAACTTTGATTAAAATATATTTTCATAATTGGTGTAACATCCATTGACACAACTGAAACATAAACTCTACGAGTGCAGGGATCAGGTCTTATATTAGAGAGTAATAAAAACATATTTTTTCAGTGAATGAATAATTAATGCCTTTCTCACTTTGTATTATTAGCTGTGAGAATGACAAGTATCTCTAAAAATTTAAGAGCCTAAATAAGAAGCATTCCTTTTTCTACAATAAAAAAAGGAGTTCCAATTTTTATTTTAACAGTAGAGGTACTATAGAAACTAAGAAAATGCTGTGGTACACTCAGTGAAAGTTGTGTTCTGTTTGTCACCAAGATGGAGGCCTTCAGATGGTCTCCCAAAGCCTCAAATGATGGTTTTCATTACCTTGGTGGATTTGCCACAGTCCCAAATCTTGCCTTCTGATTTTGTCAGTACAAGAGAGTAAATTCATCTCTTAATTTACATTAAATAAGCATACAGACTAGATGCCAATTTATTAATTAAAAATGAGATATAGAAGGGCCACAGGTGCTGGAATATTGAAGTCTACATAAGCAGCCCATTAGTTCCCTCTTGGTCCAATATAGAAGGGAGATCATCCAAATTTTGCTTAGCAAGTGCAGATCTGAAATGCAAACAGTTAGTGTTTAAGCAATTTTGAAAGAAAAATAGATATATAAATCATTTCAAAGATTCATTACAGAGATTTTAGTCTCCACCTGATTGCAGATCTTATGAATCAGAATACATTTTGTGGGAGCTCAGATACGCATGGTTAATATTTGTTCTGTGACTTGCCTTTCTTGGGCTTGTTTAATAGAATTGTATTTCTGTTCTGATCAGTTTTATAAAAATTAACATATTATTCACTAATACGTAAGTTCTTTTAGGCTTGCTGAGCATTTTGTCCCTCTAAAATTGTTTGCAGAATTTTGTTTTAATTAACTAGTTTATTTTTTGTTTCTCTAGTTTGATTTTTCTCAAAGTTTATCTCATATCATTCCTAAAGCTTTCCAGCAAGACTTTGAAAACTACATACCTTCATTGAAAAGTTTAATTTTTATATCTTCTTCATGATTACTAAGTATTTATGAATGCATTAAAAATAACTTCTCATCTACAATAGTTATTCTTTTATAAAATTGTTCTTGTTCTTTTTAGTTATACATGACAGTAGAATGTGTTTTGACATATTTTACACTATGGATTATAACTTCCCAGTCTTGTGGTTGTACATGATGTGGAGGTACACTGGTCATGTATTCATAGATGAACATAGGAAAGTAAAGTCTGTTTCATTCTACTGTCTTTCCTATTCCCATTCCCTCTTCCTTACCTTCATTTCCCTTGTCTAATTCAAAGTACTTATATTCTTCCTCTCCCTGCTTATTGTGTTTTAGCATCACCTTATCAAAGAGAATATTCATTCACTCTTTGTTTTGGGAGGATTGACTTATTTCACTTAGCATGATAGTGTCCAGTTCCAACCATTTATCTAGAAATGCCATAATTCCATTCTTCATTATGACTAATATTCCATATATATATATATATATATATATATATATATATATACCACAATTTCTTTATCCATTCATCTATTGAAGGGCACATAGGTTGGTTCCATAGTTTAGCTATTATGAATAGAGCTACTATGAACATTGATGTGTCCATGTCAATATAGTTTGCTGGTTTTTAAGTCCTTTGGGTATAAACAGAGGAGTGGTATAGGAGGATCAAATGGTGGTTCTATTCTAAGTTTTCTAAGGAATCTCCATACTGTTCTCCATAATGGTTGTATCAATTTGCCGTCCCACCAGCAATGTATGGTGTATCTTTTTCCCCACAACCTCACCAACATTTATTGTTACTTGTATCTTTGTTAATTGCCATTCTGACTAGCTATGAAATCTCAGTGCAGTTTTAATTTCCATTTCTCTACTTGCTAGAGATGTTGAACATTTTTTCATATATTTGTTCACCGATCATATTTATTCTTCTGTGAAGTGTCTGGTGAGTTCCTTAGCCCATGTATTGATTGGGTTATTTGTGGTTTTTGTTGTTAAGTTTTTTGGGTTCTTTATATATACTGGAGATTAAGGCTATATCTGAGATGCAGGTAGCAAAATTATTTCTCCCATTCTGTAGGCTCTATCTTCACATTATTGATTGTTTGTTTTGAAGAAGCATTTTAGTTTGAATCCACCCCATTTGTTGATTCTTGATTTTACTTCTTGCACTTTCAGAATCTTGTTGAGGAATTCAGTTCCTAAGCCATGATGAAGTTTTGGATCTACTATTTCTTTCAGTAGGCACAGGATCTCTGGTCTTACTATAGGTATTCTTATTCTGAGAGCATAATGTATCAAGAGAATCACCAAAATTTTTTCCATTTTCTTAAACTACATGAAATACCTAATTTGACATGTATTTTGTAGTGAATATTACTATCAGTTGCTAATAGTCTATGGCCTTGACATAAAAATTCAACAATTGCTCTTAACAGTGTTCATACAGTGGAAAACAGGATAAAGTTCTTATTCATGAAGCTTACATCCTATTGGAAGAAGATAGCAAATAAGCACACACACACAAAATAAATAGGGTAAAAATGCCAGGAACATGAAATTTAATAGAGAGCCATCTTAAGAAATGTATTTTATTTGTTCACTTAGTGAAGTTTTCCATGAAGAAGTTGTGCTTCAGACAATATTAAAATGATGGAATAGTAGCAGCTACGTGCCATCAAGGCTTAGAGAAGAGAAAAACACAAGCCCCAAATGTAACTGATCTAGGAATTATAAGACATCAGCAAGATTAGTAAGCAAGATAATTAAGAGACCTGAAAGGTAGATAAGAGACAAATGCTATCAGACCTTATAGATCATGGTCAGGATTTGGGTTTTTAGTCCTTATACCATAGAAGATCACTGGAAGCCTTCAGTACAGAATAGTGAAATCTCCTGATTTGTAATGTAAAAGGCTGACTTTCCCTGCCGTCCAGAGAATGGATTGTGTGTGGAGGCAAGATCTAGACCAATGAGTCCTGTTTGCAGGTGACTGCCACAGTGCAGGTGACAGAAGACCAGTACTAGAATTGCAGGAATAGTGGGAGGAGTGAGACTTGGTCCTGTTGGAAAGGTATTTTGGAGTTCAACTAGATAGGTGTGTTGGTGAGTCGCTGGGGAGCCTGAGAGAAGAGGCAACAGGATTGATGTGTTAGTGTGTCCTTACAGTACACCCTTGCTTTATGCCCTTGCAGGGTTAGTCTGACATCTGAGGGACAGAACCATATAGTTTTCTAAGAATCTAACACTGTGTCTGTTCACAGTCCTGATTTTTCATCAAATTGGGGCAATTGTTTTGCTCCTTAAAGTCCTGCACTTTGGCTATTCTATTGCCCTCTGACAAGTTTCAGAGGAATGATGCTGATGTTCATCTCTGCCTCACAAAATCCTATTCAGTCTTCAAGAATTAGCACAAATTCTCTTAAACGTTTCTGAATCCTATTAATATGAATAAGACATCTTTCTTTTTAGCATACCCAAACACTTTATTATTTTATTTTATTTTTTTGGCACCAGGATTGAACCCAGGGGCTCTTACCCACTGAGCCACATCCCCAGCCTTTATTATTTTAATTTTGAGACAGGGTTTTGCTAAATTACTTGGGGCCTCACTAAGATGCTGAAGCTGAACTCAAGATCCTTTTGTCTCTGCCTCCTTCATTACTAGGATTACAAGCACGTGTCACTGAGCTCAGCCAAACACTTTGGTTTATAACAACACAAACTATAAATAGGACACTGCATTACAGTTATTTGAAAAGTCATCTATGTTAACTACTCAAAATCATCAGCATTGCTTTGCACTCTTACACTTTATGACTTTACTTTATTAAAACATTATATAGATAGATGATCAGAAAATGTAGGATAAGTAAAATAAAAATCCACAATCATTTCAAATTTAAATCTACTGCTGTCAAAATTATAGTTTGAAATTTGATTAGTAGTACATTGCATTTCATTGTTTTGGCTGATGACAGAAAATACAAAAGGCTTGTATATGCAGAGTTTGGTTTTGTTTGGCTGTTTGTCACATTTTTAACTCAGTTATATTTGAATAGCCATGAGAAGAATTTGACCATTAGGCACAGTTCACACCCAACTGCTAAGGACTAGAGCAGGCTACAATGAAACAAGACAGCCTGGCCCATGCATCAGAACTTGAGACAACTGTTGACAGGACAACTACCACAGAGCAAATCTACGGGATTTGCTGATTCCTTTTGGAAATTGCATTGCTGTTCAATTTCTCTGTTCTATCCTGTATCAAGCACTCTTTCATCAGTGTTTTTATTGTTTCCCCAATAAAACATATGGACATGATCTTTTACGGTCTCTGCTAGGTTGCATAACTTCATACACAAATAAGTTTACTAAAAATAAAAGATCAAAATTCTTTACACAAATTACTTATTAAAATATTAAATTATGTAGTTTCATAAAAAATTGGCATTCAATCCAAATGACTTCGGAGCAGTATTTTAATAAATCTTTGTTATATTCAAAAAATTTTAAATATATAAAAGATATTATATATAGCTATAGGTATATAGCAAAAATCGCAAGTTCAAGGCCAGCCTTGCCAATTAGAGTGAGGCCCTTAGCAATTTAGCAAGAAGTTGTCTCAAAATTAAAAAAATAAAATAAAATGGCAGGAGAGGGTCTAGATGAATATGTAGTTCAGTGGTAAAATATCCCTGGGTTCAATTCTCAATACTAAAAATTTTTTAAATAAATAAAAGAAAAATGTTATACATATAAACTTTGTCTTAATCTCTTCTCACTAAATTAGAAAAGGTTCACTCACATTTATATAGTATTATTATAACTGAATGCAAAGGTTTCATTGTTTGGTGAGATGACCATAGAAAAGAAGAATGGAGAAAAGTATATTACCCATAGTGAGAAAGGATAGCATTGGAGTTATCTACAAAGATCAGTCCTAAGCTTGATCAATTTAAGTTGTACATTTCTAAACATGCTCAGTTCAGTGTCACAATTTAAGAAGAAATGATGGTGGATACATTCCTTGGTGTGTTCAGTGCAAGGTCAAAGAGCACATGGTAAAAGATTAAAATTATGGTCACGATCATTTGAAGATAGCAGATACAAATATTCTCTATATGCCCAGTTCAGGATCACAAAGATAGCATATGTGAACCCTTATGGGCATGCTCATTTCAATATTATAAAAAACCAAGATTTCTAAGAACTTAAAAATTTAAAGAAGGGTTCCCGTGATCTTGAAGGTCATGGTTGGTACTGCCTAAGTTTGTCCAAAAAGTTTTAACTGAAACAAAAGATATCAAAGGTGTATTACTGTAAGAATTAGCCCCTAAACATACATTAGTCCCTTAGTGGTTAACATTATGAATGGTAGAAAGCAACTATACATGGCTATTTTATATTCAGGTAAAATACAGATAAATATTTATCTATTGTTAAAATAGAAAAAGAACAAATCTGGAAGAGTCTGCTCTGCAATTTAATGGACAAATTCATAAATTCAAGTTCAAAGTTTGGTTTCATTAACATTTTTCTATTCTAACTTTGTCTAATAACATGTCATCAATTTCTCTCTGCAGTGAATAAAGAAAATCTTCCAATTACTACCAGAATAAGTCCAGGTTACCTGCTGCTCCAAGGCCAATCTTCATGAGATAAGAGTTGATAAGAAAGAATTAGGTTTTGCAAGGGCCAGCCTCTTGGAATATGAAGGAACTCAACCTCAAAGTTCCATCTTGAGGGGTCACAGGGGCCCAAAGGTCTTTTATAGTGAAGAAAAGAAATAACAGGAAGGAAGGTTACCTGCTCAGCAGGATCTTCATTGTCATCTAGGGCATATGTCTCCTTTTTCTTCTTCTCCAGAATACTGCAGTGGACCAGGACCCCTGGGGGTCTAGCTCCTATAGTTCTTTTTACACAGACCTATTCATAGAACTAAGGAAAGAGGAGGGAAGTTACAAAGGTCATCAAATGTTCTGGGTTATATAAATCTGAAACAAGATTTAGCAGTTAGGCTCTTCGCCACTGGGCAGGGCTTCTCTTTAGAGTTTTGAATGCTAGGTAAAATGGAGGGGAGTTAAAAGAATTAAGGAGAGGTAACAACCTTGCAGAAGGGTGAAGAAGTAAGTCTGCCAAGGACAACTCCAAAGGAGTGGTCCTATTACAAAATATGGGAAATTATTCAGCCTCTTGAGCTATTTCATAAAATATTCTTATTTAATACTTAAAATGAAATAACCCTTCAACCATGAAGTGAAATGTTAAAAATATTTAATATCCTAAATCTTTTCCTAAAATGTACTACTTAAGCAGGACACTATAAATTATAGAAATTGTCTTGACTCTCATGTGTATCACAAAGAAATTTGCTTTTCAAAATTCTCATCTCTCTTTTCAAAAATTGGTCTGAGTACATTTCCACTGAACAGAGGAGAAACTGAATATGTCCATGGAGCAGAGCCTTGAACTCTCTACCCAGTAATATTATATTTTCTCATAAACCAAATGGGTTGCCCTCGCTCTCAATGATTTGATCATACTCACAGTTTTCAATAGTTCCTTCAGAGTGGTTAACCACGGTCCATTCTCCCTGAATAAAGTGATATTGGATTTTGTTATGGAAAATTCCATTTCATCTTATCATCTGAAGAGGATAGAGGAGCTCGAGAAGAGGGGGACTTCAACTCAGGACAAGAGAGATGTTTGACAAACATCATAGAAATTAATTTAAGGAGGTATCCATTGGATGCACAGAGATTTATTTAGGAAAGCAAGGTCAGATGTAAAGCAGGGGCATATGCAAGGGTGAATGTGGGTCATCCTCAGAGTGAGAGGTGCTTTCGAGGTACTTAGGATCGTCTCTTAAGGTAGACTGGGTGAGGGGTGGGCATGGGAAGTTATGTGAAGATGACATCATTCTGGTGATCTTAAGAGTTTATGGTGGTCTGCTCATTCTCTGGATTATTATACTGATGTGATCTCCTTTATCTGATCAATAGATAACATTGCAAAGTACCCTAGATTATAAATTATTAAAATGTAGTTATCTTTACTTAATGTATCTATTAGGTATATGGGGTTAATTAACAGTACACAAGGTTATTTTTATAAGTGAGTAAGTTTATTGTAACTCTAAAATTTATAGATTACTTAGAAATTTGGGAGTGACAGGTCTGGGAGGGAGAACTGTCTTGAGAAATGAGAGGTCTGGGTAGAAGAATATGCAGAAAGCTAATAGATTACACCTGCATTCTACTTTGTTTTTCCTCTTCTTTCCTTTTTACTTACGTTCTTATTTCTACTATCCTACTTCAATCTCTAGCAAATCTTTTGTAATGAGGGATGCATAGTGGTTCTGTGAACCTCTTGGTGAATTAGCCAAGACAAAATGAGCAACAAAGTCCTCATATGTGTGTGCAAACTTTAAGACTGTGGCAAGGATCAGGGCAGGGCAGCCAGAGACTTCTCCAGGAGGCTCTGCCCACTCCGGCCACAGGCTCTTTCCACGGGGCGATCCAAGATGGTGGACTAGAGGGTGACTGCATCTCCAGTCGCCCCAGAACCCAGGAGTTAAGAAGGGGAGGCATTGAGAGACTCGGACTAAAATAGAGCCACGGGTGAGTCTGCCTACTGGGTAAAGCTCGGCCTGGGTGGCAGGCCCAGATAGTGGTGGCTTATCTGAGCAGGACAGAGCAGCTAGAGTCTGCCACAGGCAGCCCTGCGCACTCCGGCGCTGGGTCCCTCCCACACAGCCAGCTTCTCCAGGTTCTCGGAACGGGCCCCCTAGTGAGAGCCTTTCTGATCAGAACAAGCTCCAAGTCCTGGGGCCAGCGCGGCGTGCTCCGGCCCGCAAGCAGCTTCAGAGACCAGGACAGGGCAGCCAGAGACTTCCCCAAGCAGCCCAGCCCCCTGTGGAGGGAGGCACCTTTCAAGGCTAGCTTCTCGAAAAAGACCGCCCAGTGAGAGCCTTTCTACATGGAGCCAGCCACAAGTCCCCGAGCCAAAGGAGAACTTCGATCCGCAAACAGCCTCTGGGATCAGGGAAGGGCAGCCAGAGACTTCTCCAGGCGGCTCTGCCCACTCCGGCCAGAGGCTCTTTCCACGGGGTGATCCAAGATGGCAGACTAGAGGGTGACTGCATCTCCAGTCGCTCCAGAACCCAGGACTCAAGAAGGGGAGGCATTGAGACACTTGGACAAAAATAGAGTCACGGGGTGAGTCTCCCCCACGGGGCGAAACTTGGCCTGGGCGGCAGGCACTGATAGGGGTGGCTTATCAGAGCAGGGCAGGGCAGCTAGAGTCTTCCCCAGGTAGCCTTCCACACTCCGGCGGTGGGCTCCTCACACACGGCCAGCCGCACAGTGCAGGCCACCAGTGAGAGCCTTTCCGCACAGAACCAGCTCCAAGCCCTGGAACCAGTAGGGGCCAGGGGCAGCTTTCTTCAGAAGCACTGCATTATCAAGTTCCTCCAAGACTTCAGGCTACTGAAGGCTGGGAGGTGATACACTGGAAATCTACCGGGACACTATAAGCCTATAGAGGAAATCTGCAATATCTCAGGGTCCCACTGACAACTGACCAATATGAGAAAAAAAGGGAAGAAAATGTCCCAAACAAACCTAGATACTACATCAATAAAACCCAATGACAGCACAGCAGAAGAAATGTCAGAAAGGGAGTTCAGAATGTACATAATTAAAACAATCAGGGAAGCAAATGAGGAGAAGAAAGAGCAAATGCAGGCATTGAAGGAGGAGATGAAAGAGCAAATGCAGACATTGGAGGAGGAGATGAAACAGCAAATGCAGGCATTAAATGATCGCACCAATCAACAGTTAAAAGACCAAATACGGGAAGCAAGAGATCATTTCAATAAAGAGTTAGAGATACTGAAAAAAACAAACAAACAGAAATCCTTGAAATGAAGGAAACAATAAACCAATTTAAAAACTCCATAGAAAGCATAACCAATAGGATAGAACACCTGGAAGACAGAACCTCAGACATTGACGACAAATTATTTAATCTTGAAAACAAAGTTGGCCAAACAGAGAAGATGGTAAGAAATCATGAACAGAATCTACAAGAATTATGGGATATCATGAAAAGGCCAAATTTAAGAATTATTGGGATTGAGGAAGGCTTAGAGAAACAAACCAAAGGAATGAACAATCTATTCAATGAAATAATATCAGAAAATTTCCCAAATCTGAAGAATGAAATGGAAAACCAGGTACAAGAGGCTTATAGCACTCCAAATATATAAAATTACAACAGACCCACACCAAGGCACATTATTATGAAAATACCTAACATACAAAATAAAGACAGAATTTTAAAGGCTGTGAGAGAAAAGAATCAAATTACATTCAGAGGGAAACCAATAAGAATATGAGCAGATTTTTCAATCCAGACCCTAAAAGGTAGAAGGGCCTGGAACAACATTTACCAAGCCCTGAAAGAAAACAGATGCCAACCAAGAATCTTATACCCAGCAAAACTTACCTTCAAATTTGACAATGAAATAAGATCCTTCCATGATAAACAAAAGCTAAAGGAATTTACAAAAAGAAAGCCAGCATTACAGAACATTCTCAGCAAAATATTCCATGAGGAAGAGATGAAAAACAACGATGCAAATCAGCAACGGGAGGCACTAGCCTAAAGGAATAGCCAAATAAAGGAGAAACCAAATCATGTCAAAAAACAAATATGAGTCAAATGACTGGGAATACAAATCATATCACAATAATAACCCTGAATGTTAATGGCCTGAACTCATCAATCAAAAGACATAGACTGGCAGATTGGATTAAAAAGAAAAATCCAACAATATGCTGCCTGCAAGAGACTCATCTCATAGAAAGAGATACCCATAGACTAAAGGTGAAAGGATGAGGAAAAACATATCATGCACACGGACACAGCAAAAAAGCTGGAGTATCCATCCTCATTGCAGATAATGTGGACTTCAAGCCAAAACTAGTCAGAAGGGAGAAAGAAGGACATTACATGCTGCTTAAGGGAAGCATAAATCAGCAAGACATAACAATCATAAATATCTATGCCCCGAACATTGGCTCATCCACGTACGTCAAACAAATCCTTCTCAATTCCAGAAATCAAATAGACCACAACACAATAATACTAGGCGATTTTAACACACGTCTCTCACTACTGGATAGATCGTCCAAACAAAAATTGAATAAAGAAACCATAGATCTCAATAACACAATCAACAATTTAGACTTAACCGACTTATATAGAATATATCATCCAACAAAGAACTATACACTTTCTTCTCAGCAGCACATGGATCCTTCACTAAAATAGACCATATTTTATGCCACAAAGCTACTGTTAGCAAATACAAGAAGATAGCGATACTACCTTGTACTCTATCAGATCATAATGGATTGAAATTAGAAATAAATGACAGAATGAAAAACAGAAACTTCTCCAATACTTGGAGATTAAATAATACACTATTATATGAAGAATGGATAAGAGAAGACATCAGGAGGGAAATAAAAATTTCTTAGAAGTAAACGAGAACAAAGACACATCATATCAAAATCTCTGGGACACTATGAAAGCAGTACTTAGAGGAAGATTTATTTCATGGGGCGCATTCAAAGAAAGAAGTAGAAATCAACAAATAAACGACTTAACACTACAGCTCAGAGCCCTAGAAAAAAAAGAGCAGACCAATACCAAAAGTAGTAGAAGACAGGAAATAGTTAAAATCAGAGCCGAAATCAACGAAATTGAAACAAAAGAAACAATCGGAAAAATTAACAAAATAAATAGTTGGTTCTTTGAAAAAAATAAATAAAATTGATAAACCCTTAGCCACACTAACAAAGAGAAAGAGGGAAAAAACTCAAATTACTAAAATTCGGAATGAACAAGGAAACATCACAACAGACACAAGTGAAATACAAAACATAATTAGAAGCTATTTTGAAAATCTATACTCCAACAAAACAGAAAACCTCGAAGACATCAACAAATTTCTAGAGACATATGAATTACCTAAACTGAACGAGGAGGACATACACAACTTAAATAAATCAATTTCAAGCAATGAAATAGAAGAGGTCATCAAAAAACTACCAACAAAGAAAAGTCCGGGACCAGATGGGTTCTCAGCCGAGTTCTACAAAACCTTTAAAGAAGAGCTCATTCCAATATTCCTCAAAGTATTCCATGAAATAGAAGAGGAGGGAACCCTCCCAAACTCGTTCTATGAAGCCAATATCACCCTGATACCTAAACCAGACAGAGACACATCGAGGAAAGAAAATTTCAGACCAATATCCTTAATGAACATCGACGCAAAAATTCTCAACAAAATTTTAGCAAATCGCATACAAAAATATATTAAAAAGATAGCGCACCACGATCAAGTGGGTTTTATCCCAGGGACACAACGTTGGTTCAACATCTGGAAATCAATAAATGTCATTCACCATATCAACAGACTTAAAGTTAAGAATCACATGATTATTTCAATAGATGCAGAAAAAGCATTCGATAAAATACAGCATCGCTTCATGCTCAAAACACTAGAAAAAATTGGGGTAGTGGGAACATTCCTTAACATTGTAAAGGCCATCTACGCTAAGCCCATGGCCAGTATCATTCTAAATGGTGAATAACTGAAAGCGTTCCCCCTGAAAACTGGAACAAGGCAGGGATGCCCTCTTTCACCACTTCTATTCAACATCGTCCTTGAGACTCTAGCCAGAGCAATTAGACAAACCAAAGAAATTAAAGGGATACGAATAGGAAAAGAAGAACTCAAACTATCCCTGTTCGCTGATGACATGATTATCTATTTAGAGGAACCTGGAAATTCCACCAGAAAACTTTTAGTACTCATAAGTTAATTCAGTAAAGTAGCAGGTTACAAGATCAATGCTCATAAGTCCAATGCATTTTTATACATAAGTGATGAATCTACAGAAAGAGAAATTAGGAAAACTACCCCATTCACTATAGCATCGAAAAAAAATAAAATACTTGGGAATCAATCTCACAAAAGAGGTGAAAGACCTCTACAATGAGAACTACAGAACACTAAAGAAAGAAATTCAAGAAAACCTTAGAAGATGGAAAGATCTCCCATGTTCCTGGATAGGCAGAATTAATATTGTCAAAATGGCCATACTACCTAAAGTGCTATACAGATTCAATGCAATTCCAATTAAAATCCCAATGATGTACCTTGCAGAAATAGAACAAGCAATTATGAAATTCATCTGGAAGAATAAAAAACCTAGAATAGCTAAAGCAATCCTCAGTAGCAAGAGCGAAGCAGGGGGTATCGCAATACCAGATCTTCAACTCTACTACAAAGCAATAGTAACAAAAACAGCATGGTATTGGTACCAAAATAGAAAGGTGGATCAATGGTACAGAATAGAGGACATAGACACAAACCCAAATAAATACAATTTTCTCATACTAGACAAAGGGGTCAAAAATATGCAATGGAGAAAAGATAGCCTCTTCAACAAATGGTGCTGGGAAAACTGGAAAACCATATGCAACAGAGTGAAACTAAACCCATATCTCTCCCATGCAGGAAACTAAACTCAAAATGGATTAAGGACCTCGGAATCAGACCAGAGACCTTGCATCTTATAGAAGAAAAAGTAGGTCCAGATCTTCAACATGTTGGCTTAGGACCAGAGTTCCTCAACAGGACTCCCATAGCACAAGAAATAAAAGCAAGAATCAATAACTGGGATAGATTCAAACTAAAAAGCTTTCTCTCAGTAAAGGAAACTATCAGCAATGTGAAGAGAGAGCCTACAGAGTGGGAGAATATCTTTGCCACTCATACTTCAGATGGAGCGCTAATTTCCAGAATCTATAAAGAACGCAAAACTCTACACCAAGAATATAAATAATCCAATCAACAAATGGGCTAAGGAAATGAACAGACACTTCACAGAAAAAGATCTACATGCAATCAACAGATATATGAAAAAATGCTCAACATCTCTAGTAATAAGGGAAATGCAAATCAAAACTACCCTAAGATTTCATCTCAACCCAATTAGAATGGCGAGTATCAAGAACACAAGCAACAATAGGTGTTGGAGAGGATGTGGGGAGAAAGAAACACTCATACATTGCTGTTGGGGTTGCAAATTAGTGCAGCCACTCTGGAAAGCAGTATGGAAATTCCTCAGAAAGCTTGGAATGGAACCACCATTTGACCCAGCTATCCCACTCCTTGGCCTATACCCAAAGGACTTAAAATCAGCATACTACAGAGATACAGCCACATCAATGTTCATTGCTGCTCAGTTCACCATAGCCAGATTGTGGAACCAACCTAGATGCCCTTCAGTTGATGAATGGATAAAGAAACTGTGGCATATATATACAATGGAATATTACTCTGCAATGAAGAATTATAAAATTATGGCATTTGCAGGCAAATGGATGAAATTGGAGAATATCATGCTAAATGAGATAAGCCAATCTCAAAAAACTAAAGGACGAATGATCTCGCTGATAAGCAGATAAGGACATATAATGGGGAGTGGGAGGGGTTAGCATTAGGGTTAGGGTTAGTTTTAGGGTTAGGGATAAGGAGTGTGGTAAGAATGAAAGAAAGAAGGACTGTATAGAGGGAAAAGAGGGGTGGGAGGGGTGGAGGGAAGGGAAAAAAAATAATGAATCAAACATCATTGCCCTATGTAAACATATGATTACACAAATGGTATGCCTTGACTCCATGTACAAATAGAAAAACAACATGTATCCCATTTGTATACAATAATAATAAAAAATAAATAAATAAAAACAATAACAAAAAAGACTGTGGCAATCATTATTTAAAGGGATATTGCTGAAAATCACAATTAATCTTATACTTAATAACTCAAAATTTATGGGAAAAATGTATTTCATTATCTACTCTGGCTGAAAATTCCAAGATCCTAATGGTCTGCTTTCTATAGTGGAAGAAAACTAGTGATATACAGATCACACTTAAAAATGATTCAGGTTTGATGATATTAAACAAGGCACCAATGAGATTATGTTAATACAGTGATATTAGACTTCAGTCAAAATCTTAACAGCACTATTATTGGGAAAAGAATAATAAATGTGTTACTATAAGATATGGCAATTACATCTATAATCCTTATTATTAATGTTATTGATGCAAGAATTGATAGATAAATAGAACAGAACAACCAAGAAATACTTAAGATTTAGTATATAATATTGATCTTGTTACAGATTAATGGGAAACAGAAGTGTTACCCAATGAGTTATTATAAGTTAATTATAACAATTGATAAAATAAATATCTTAATATTGAATAATTTATTCACCATTTTAGGGGAACAAAAAGTTAAAATACGCAAAAAAAAGTAGAAAGGATAACAGAATAAATGCAAACATTAATGATTATGAAAAGTTATCAGTATTATTAATAGTTAAATAATTACACTATCTTATAAATTTAACAAAAAAAGCTGCTCATACTCCATTCTTGTAAAAATCAGACAAGTAAAATTATATACTTTTGATGGAAATATAAAACCAGAGCCTTTTTGGAAGCATTGGAAGAATTATTTTGAACCATAAAAATGCTTATTCTAGTTGAGTGACAATTTTATGTAGGAAACAGATATGGAAAGATATATGAACAAGCATTGTTTTAACAATAATAGCATGGGGTTAAATATAATATGTCAATGTGATAATATATTCAACCACTAAAAATTATATAGAAATATGTTATAATGACATAAAAATTTATAACATAATCAAGAAGAAAATTAGGATACAGAATTATACATTTTCTTATACAATATAATTGAAATGGATAGATGTGTTTTGTGTGTATGTGTGTATATTTGCTACTTTTTTCATTATACAGTTATGAAATATTTTAATAAATGTTTAGTATTTAGTATGTGTTACGATTTGGACCTGGAATGTCCCTCTAATATTCATTTAAAGGTTTGGTCCCCACTGCATCAATGTTCAGAGGGGAGGCTTTTAGAACATGATTGGGTCATGACTACTCTAAGTTCATCAGTGGATTAATCCATTTGGTGTATTATTAATTGGAATGGATTATTGGAAAGTGATAGAAAGTATAGGAGGTAGGATCTAGTAGAAGGGAGTGGGTATTTGGGGCAGGCTCTTGGGGTATATATCTTGTCTCCAGCTCCTTCCATTCTTTCTCTGCTTCTTGGCTCCATGAGCTGTGCTTTCCTCCCCAAAGTCCTTCTGCCATCAAGTTCTGCTTCACCTCAGACCCAAAGCAATGGAGCCATGAACTGAAACCTTTGAAAGTATAAACCAAAATAAATCTTCCCTCCTCTAAGTTTTCCCCCCTTCAGGTATTTGTCACAGAAATGAAAAACTGACTAACACAATATGTAAAGATGTAATACAGAAAGTTCTGTTTTCTTGAAAGACTTGCTGGTTCCAGAAAACTCTGAAGAATAGGGGGAAAATTTAAAATTGTGGAGAACATATGGGGCTAAACTAGGAACATGAAAATAAAATGTTTCCAGAGAAAGATATTTTAAAGTAGAGAATATGACAGAGGTAGGCTAACAAAAGGGGTTATTAGTTTTTATTTGCCTTTGGTTTTTTTTAAAGTCCTATATATAACAAACAAAGGGTTTCACAAGTGTAATTTAAGGTTGTTTATGGTACATGTAAACTACAGTTACTCAAATGACTCTCAGAGTTAGAGAAATAATCATTTGAACAATAAAGTTTAAATGTGCAAAGAACAAAAGTTTGAGAGTAAATATTTGTTTTTAGCATATGAAATATAATGCAATACAATATTATTATACTCACTAAGAAAGGAGGAATATGTGATTGTAGGAATCGGTTGCCAGTAGACAGGTGCACAGGCAGAATTTCCTCCCAATCAGGATTGAGGTCCATTATTATGGCCTTTCATTCTCTTGGATTACACTTACAAAGATCATTAAGGGCATGAATTAAACTGGGATTAGACATTATTGGTGTCTGTGAAACACTTAATAGCAGCACCTACATTAGTGTTTGATTAGATAACTGGAGACTAAAGTGAGTCATGTTGACACATAAACCTGATGTGGTTGTGCACAACTGTAATCCCAGCTACTTAGGAGGGGAGGTTGAAGCAGGAGGATGGCAAGTTAGAGACAGCCTGGGCAAGTAGGAAGAGCCTGTCTCAAAATAAAATAAAAAAGGTGGAGGATGTAGCTCAGTATCAGAGGCTGGCCTAGCACATGTGAAACTTAGGTTCAATCCCAAGTCCAGCCCAAAAAAACCATGTTGACACCAAAACTTAATCATTACAAGCCATGTGGGATATAAAATATTTAATAGTTTCATAGCAAATAAGAGCAATATAAAAGCATTGTATGTTGATACAATATAATTACCTAAACAAAATAATTTGTATTTATGTAAGTGTTGTGATAAATTCCCATTTTCTGCATAATATTTTATGATTATTCCTCATATGTCTAATAAATTGATGAATCTATCTTTATCCAAAACCAAAATTTCAGATTTTAGGCAAAGTAAGTCTATACACTTATTTCCAAATTTGAAGGAAACTCATGAAATGTTTTATGTTCCTAACTCAAACACAGATTCCTGAAAGACCAGCTTGTTTATTTTCCACATCACAGTATGCAACAATGAATTTATTGCATTCTATTTTTAACAGTTGGTGATTTGAACTCAGCTGACACACCGATTTGGGAGGTAGTAAGTCTTTTGTGGTTTTGTTTACTTTTGCTAATAGGGAGTCATTTTTGAGCATATATTACATATACAAATGTTATTACAATTAATATCCTTACTAGTTAATCTTAAGAAATTTTTAAAGAAAAAATATGTAAAAGTAGCTATTTGTACATGCTTATTGTTGCTAGAACTCCTTTGGGTTCTGTGTACTCAGATGTATGCCTTATTTTGTTGAAGCTCAAGGAAACATATCATGGTATAACTTTGACTTAAGTATAATTCTCTGATTTGAATTATCGTAGAAAGTGTCTTGAAAAAGCTAGATGTACATATTATAGCTGTTTTGTGGGTATGAGTGTATTATATACTATGAATTTCAGATAGAAGGCCAAGATATATGTAGAAACAAATATCCATTAATGCCCCAACATTTCAAAATTAAACTCTAGAAATTAAACTCTAAAATTAAACTCTATACACATCAGTGTATAATTTCTGAAGTTCACTAATAAGACTGTGAAACACACACAAACATATGTTTATCACATTTATGTGACACTTTTCTCCTTATGTAATACTTAAGATAGTTTTGCATTACTCAGAATGATTCCATTCTAAAATATAATTCGTTTTGCAATTTTATTCCCTTGGGCTATAGAAGACAATAGGTCAGATAAGTGTGAAAAAAAAATGAAGAGGATCTGTTAACTGAAATTCTGCAATGGAGAGAGCAGTGCCCTAGTAGAGTAAAATGCAGCAGATAACTAATTAGACAGATATCAGTCAACATTTAAATCAGGGCCAGGAGGCCTCCACCTCTTAATAGTCCTTTAAGGCATCCCTTTCTTACCACATTATCCTAATTGATAGTCAGAGGAAGGCCCTGAGTTGGGAGAGAAATGTTAAATTATGCTCTGCACACTCTGATTAGGATGATTAACTAAATACATTGTAAGAAGATGTCAAACTAAATGGCAAATGTTTCCAAAAATTTCAATAATTATAAAAGTGAGACTTCAGAAAAATGGTTTCATATTATGTAGTTTATTCATGTGATACGCTGGTTAGACAAATGGAATACTACACAAAAATGCTCTCTGGAATGTTTTTTTTCTTATCAAAAAACCACTATATCTCTCCCATTCCACAGTTCCTTTGCCATGAAAAATTCTAGAACCTGAGAAATGTTATGCCATGTATATGTCATGATGCATATAATGTATCAAAAGACATAATAGGGGGAAAATGTGGAGAATACATGATTTTTTGTTTTAATAGTTAGAGTTGTAAATGTCAACATGGTAAAAGAAAAAGGATTTTATGACTGAAATTGCCTTTCATATTTTAAACTAACTTTGTATTTTGGCACAGTTTACCAAAACTCATGTTTTATATGTAAGTGTGTGAGGCCTGTCTTCTTTTTTAGAATACACAATGACCCAGAAGCATCACGTATTCTTCCCTGTCAGTCACTGTTCATTACTGAATTTCTTAGATAATTTGCCTTCTGCTAAAATTGATTCCATAAGCAGTAGTAAGAAGGTGATTTAAATAGTCACAAGAAGACCTTAAAAAAAAAAAAAAAGATGGAGGAGTATCAGGAGATACAGATGCATTTGTAAAATACATGAAAATTTTTGTTTAGGAAATTATGTATCTAATTATTAATTAGAAAATGCTAAAATATTTAAAATATCTAGTGATAGGCAAAATGTGCTTTTCTCTATGATATATAAACTGAATTTCCTCAAAGTCCTCTGGGTCTATTTATCTTTGGCATTTTTCTGGCAGGTAGTTCTTTAGCTGGCTATGTGACTAACTTCCCCAGAGGATTACACAGACATGACATTCCTATCAGATTGGCTTTCAATGGATTTAGTCGCTTTAAAAGTGACTTGTGTCCAGCAAAGTGTGGAGGTGGTCACTCCACAGGCTCTAAATCTTTGAAAGACTATTTTTAAAGCAAATCCTATAAAATTGCTATAGTATGAACTCTTCTCTTTAGAACGATGGGAGAAAATAACTGAGAAAACCAAAAGGATCACCTTTCCAATATACTAATAGAATACAGCTTATTCTCAAGCTGTGGGTAATGCACCAATTTTGTTAAGGATAAATTTTTAATCTAAGAAATAAAGTACTAAATGTTTTCATTCTGTCAAACTGAAAACCATAATAAGAATTGAAAGTCTAAAGCATTTTTAAAACATAGAATGTGCAAAGTACTGGGTTTACAACACACCTCTTAATTCTTAAGCTGAGTTTTGAGGTTAATGTATCTTTTGTGCATTTCCTTTGAAGCAGAGAAAAACAAGTGTCTTTATAACTAGCACAACTAATTATCCTTATATCAAGATCTAATTTATTCCTTAGAAGTTGTAAATAGAATATTTTAGTTTATGTATTTTAATTTCAGAAAAATTGTGTGCTTTTTTTCAACTACTTAAGCAGGAAATATTGATTTAATTCTGTGAATGAAAACTATTGAAAAGCTTTTTTGTGGGTAGGTACCAGGGATTGAACTCAGGGGTATTTGACCACTGAACCACATCCCCAGTCCTATTTTTATTTTTTTTATTTAGAGACAGGGTCTCACTGAGTCACTTAGTGCCTCACTTTTGCTGAGGCTGGCTTGGAACTCACAATCCTCCTGCCTCAGCCTCCTAAAACACTGGGATTATAGGTGTGCTTCACTGTACCTGACTGGAAAATTTATTTAAAAGCCCTGTCCCAGTAACATATTGGTCTATTTTGAATTTTTCTTTTCTATTTACATTTGGTCTTTAATGAAAATGCTGCTACGTATTTATTGGCATGCAGTAGAATTAGATGTTTATTCATTTTAAAACTTGTAGAATACTTAGTGTGTATACCTTTTATTTCTGGCCCATATTTTCAACAGAATTATTCATATTCCAATTAACATATAGAATCCCTGCCACTCTCAGTCACATATGTTACCTTACTTAGAGAAAAGAGATCATTAGTAGAATTATCTGAGAACTGTTGAACAAAAAGACAGAACCTTGAATTATTTTAGGTATTTTTGTTGATGTCTCTTTGTTTTCCTCACTCTTTATTGATCAATAATAATTAGAAGAAATTTTCTTTTGCAGCTTGTATTATGAGGTCTATTTTGCCCTCCATTCAATTATACATTAGAGTCAAAATCTCCAGGGTCTCAAAATGTGACTGTAAATATAAGACCATCATAGTGATATATAAATTAAAGTGAAGCCTTTAGGATGTGTCCTGGTCCAATCTGACTGATGTCCTTATGAGAAGAGGAGATAAGTACAAACCCCACAAAATGTGGGGACTGTGTGAGGTCAGTAAAAGAAGACAGGCATCACAAGCCAAGGAGGGAGGACTTAAATAAAAACCAACTCTGCTGATCCTTGATCTCAGACTTATGGATTCCAGAATTGTGAGAAAACAAATTTGTTTTTATGACAGTCCCAACAAATCAATAATGCCTGCATTCGTGAAATTTTGCTTTATAATACACATGAAATTCTGTTTTCTAATATGTGTGTGGAAAATAATTTGTCAGCTATCAAAAAGTGCAGTTTGCTCCTCTGCTATGCCAGAGCATAATAACGTTGTAAGCTGGGGGACCAGGGTTTCTGCCTTCATTGTGCTTTCATGCCATTGGGATACTTACAGGAAGTGGCTGTTATGCTCCTGCAAATAGGAATTTTGAGAATGTGAGTATTCTATTATTCATAATAAATAGCTATAGTGACAATGAAATATATGTATATTTATATATAACATCAAAATTATATATAATTATATATATACCATCAAATATATATATAATATAAATATATAAATATATATATATATATATATATATATATATATATATGAAACATCAAAATTAGAGGGTCCAGGTACTTGAGTTGGACTGGGTACAGTTTAGTGGTAGAGCATTGCCTAGCATATGGAGGCCCTGGGTATAATCCCCAGTATTATAAAGAAAAAAAAAGTTTAGCATATTTGAATTCATAATACACTAAAATATTTAGGAAGGATTTGGAGAATAGGTAAGGACAAAGCTGAATAGTAAGTAAGTGACATGTGGGTAAGTATAAAAGAACTACCAAAGTTCAACGCAGTTCAATGCACATCCTAAATATGGATCTGTTGCCATTATTTAATGTTGCTAGAATCTCTCCTTGAAATAAAAGTGAAATGAATATCAAATTCATTTATCAAAAACAATAACTTTGATAAGAACCCAAAAGTTAATAGATGGCATAGTAAATTCAAAAGATTTTAAATTCTAAAAATATTTTATCTTTTAAGCAAATGAATCAAGTACTGGGGAAAAGAAATAAAATGAAGCAAATTATGTTATTTGCATGCATGAGTATGTAACAATGAACCTCTCACTAGTATGTATGATCATAATGCACTAATAAAAAATTAATAAAAAAGAATAACAATTTTAAAGCAAATAAGCTATTAGAAATACCTCTGAGTCTAATTTTTTCTTTTCTTTTTTTTTTTTTTTGCGGTACTGGGGATCGAACTCAGGGCCTTGTGCTTATGAGGCAAGCACTCTACCAGCTGAGCTATCTCCCCAGCCCTAATTTCTTCTAACCAAGATCATTTTAGGATGCAACCATAGTTTAACTAAAAAAAAAAAAAAAAAAAAAAAAAAAATGGAGGTATCCTGTTTTAACCTAAATTCCTTGAGTTCCAAGTAATAGAAAACAATGAAAGGCTTAATAAGTACATCAGTTTGCTTATAACCAGGTACAGTGGTTCATGCCTATAACCCCGGAGACTGGAGAGGTTGAGGTGGAGGGATAGCATGTTCTAGACCAACATCACAACTGATGGAGAACTTGCCTCAAAATTAAAATATATATAAATAAATGGGGATACAGCTCAGTGGTAAAGTGTTTCTGGGTTCCATCCCCATTACCCTCCCCCCAAAAAATCAGTGAGTTTATTATGAGGCTTGATGTGTATTTCAAACAATATAGTTTCAGGAAATTGCTCAATGAATAGGAAAGTTGATAACCAAATCTTAGACTTTTTGTCACTTTCTTTGTGATTTTTGCTTTATCCTTCCCTCTCCACAAACACGTTTTCATGTTTCCTTGTTACCAAGTACATTTCATTTTCATTGTTCAAAGAACCAGGTCAACAGAGCCTAGGATGTCTTAACTTCAACTCTCAATTTCATACATATTGACCTTTAGTGATCTGACTGCATTGGGTCAAAAGCACACCTGAAGCAATAAAAAATCAGGGAAGTGAGGTGATAGGTACCCAGGTACAGTTGTAGACATTCACCACATTCACATGCAGGTTCATGAAGACTAGTTAGTATAAGGATATGAAAGGGAGGGAGGAGGACAGTTACTAAGATGGTAGATGTAAGAAGACTCTCAGCACATGTCCAAGAAAACATTTCCTGTGTGTATCAAAATCAAATCGTTTATTAATTCCTTTGAAATACTGAGATGCACTTTTTCCTTCTTATATTTTATTTATTTTTCTTTTTTCTTTTTTTCTTTTTATATTTGTTCTAATTAGTTATACATGACAGGAGAATGCATTTTGACACATTGTACATAGAGGGAGCACCACTTCTCATTCCTTTGGCTGTACATGGTGCAGAGTCACACCTGTAAGGTAATCATACATGTATAATAATGTCTGTCTCATTCCACAGTCCTTCCCATCTATACATGCTCACCCCTCCCCTCACGACCCGCTGCACAATCCAAAGTTCCTTCATTTTCCCTACTCCCACCCATTATGGATCAGCATCTGTTTCTCAGAGAAAACATTCAGCCTTTGAATTTGTGGATTTGGCTGATTTTGCTTAGCATGATATTCTCCAACTCCATCTATTTACCTGCAAATGCCATAATTTCATTTTTCTTTAAGGTTGGGTAATATTCCATTGTGTATATGTACCACATTTTCTTTATCCATTCATCTGTTGAAGGGCATCTAGGTTTGTTCCATAGTTTAGCTATTGTGAATTGAGCTGCTATAAACATTGATGTGGCTGCATCACGGTAATATGCTGATTTTAAGTCCTTTGGATATAAGCCAAATAGTGGAATAGCTGGGTCAAATGATGTACTTTTAAGACTTCAAAATTTCTACCTCAAATTATTGAGTTGTTCTTTTATCAGATTACACTTATTGAGATGTACCTCAATCTTCAATGTGATGACAATTCCTAGAAACCCACACTAAACTAAGAATATCCCACATTAAAAACACACTGACTTCTTCTATTCTGCTGACCATCATAGGGTGGCAACACAGCACTGCAGAGCCTGATCTCATGGCTGACTTGTAGCTGAGATTTGCTGCTACTCTAAAAGATTGGGTCATATGTTACTAGTCTGAGAAAAGATCAAAATACAAAATACTAAGCATAGTTTCTCTTGAACGTGTTTCACTTTCACACCAAAATGAAACTTGAAAAATCATTAGTTGACTATTGTTTCACTTGCACTGTTTCTCTTCACTATTGCAGAGTACATTGATGTTAAATACTGTGGTTTACATATTTTGTTCAAATGTTCTTCACCTATTTCTTGGACTCAGTAGTTTTTGTGCAGGATCTTATAGCATACACACACACACACACAAACACACGCACACACATGTCCCTTATCTCCAGCTGATCTTTTCTTCCCATTTATTTCTCTGTGTTTTGGCTAATACTCTCTCAAGCACCTTGAACTTATACTCACACCTGTTTGCTTTCTTCAACACATTGTTACCAGACTTAATAAGACTAGGCAATCTTCATACACTTTGGGCACTACTAAGTCTCATTACCAACACCATGAACTGGAAGAGCTTATCGATTGCACTGCTTAAGGTCATCTTAATTTTCCTGAATGGAGACCATTATTTAATTTATGAGCTCTCTATATAAATTTAGTAAAATTAGAAAATACATAAAAACATATTCTTTGTAGAACAAGAACTTTTTATTTTTAAAAGTTTTTGCCCTAAACCAAATAGCCCCTATGAAGACATTAACAATATTGTCATAATAAACCGAGGATGAGTTCAATTATTATCTACAGTATAACAAATAGATTTACAATGAGGTCAGCAATTTCTAATGGTGGAAAAAGAGGGTGGGGAGGGATGTAGGATGTAATCGTTAATGGAATAAAAAAGAGTATACAGAAGTAGTAGATTGTAGGAAGAGTGAAAGTGTAATCAAAAGAAGTTGGTTGTTAGCATGAGAAAAGGGAGACAGAGACTCTGAGGAAAAAGGTAAATGAAAGGAAAATAGAGTGAGAAAAATTTTTTTAAAATTTAAAATTTTTCATAGAGGAGGAAAGAAATCTAAAACTCTAACAGTCATATATTATTCAAACCTCCCAGTCTTCAGTAGCCTGATGCATGAAAGGTACCTGACAATGAACTTCCAGTCTCCAGCAGGTGTTTCAGGATGGAATTGGCCCCACAAAAAGATGGGCAGCTTCTGCTTCCAGGATAATCCAAGATGGCCACTCTGGCTTCCAAACTCTGGCTGCATATTTTCTGTACTGGGCATGGCTAATATTGATCTCCCTGATAAAGAAGAGGTTTTGGAAACCTATAGCGTCACTATAAGCCTGTAGCGGGGAAACTGCAATACCCCAGATCTGTACTGCTAGAGGGGAAGATATGTGAACAAACATGAAAAAACAAGGGAAGAAAATGTTCCAAACCTAGATTTTATATTAATAGAATCCAGTGACAGTATGGTAGAAGAAATATCAGAAAAGGAGTTCAGAATATACATAATTAAAATGATTCATGAAGCAAAGGATGAGATAAGAGAGCAAATGCAAGCAATGAATGATCACTCCAATAAGCAGTTGAAAGAGCAACTGCAGGAAGCAAAAGATCAAAGAGAAAAAAGTTTTCAAAAAAACAAAAAACAAAAACCAAACAGAAATCCTTGAAATGAAGGAAACAATAAACCAAATAAAAAACTCAATGGAAAGCATCACCAACAGACTAGATCACTTGGAAGACAGAACCTCAGACAATGAAGACAAAATATTTAATCTTGAAAATAAAGTTGACCAAATAGAGTAGATGGTAAGAAATCATCAACAGAATCTCCAAGAACTATGGGACATAATGAAAAGACCAAATTTAAGAATTATCAGGATTCTTAACTTTAAGTCTGTTAATATGGTGAATGACATTTATTGATTTCCGGATGTTGAACCAACCTTGCATCCCTGGGATAAAACTCACTTGATCATGGTGCACTATCTTTTTAATATATATTCATATGCGATTTGCTAAAATTTTGTTGAGAATTTTTGCGTCGATGTTCATTAAGGATATTGGTCTGAAATTTTCTTTCCTCGATGTGTCTCTGTCTGGTTTAGGTATCAGGGTGATATTGGCTTCATAGAATGAGTTTGGGAGGGTTCCCTCCTCTTTTATTTCATGGAATACTTAGAGGAGTATTGGAATGAGCTCTTCTTTAAAGGTTTTGTAGAACTCGGCTGAGAACTCATCTGGTCCTGGACTTTTCTTTGTTGGTAGGCTTTTGATGACCTCTTCTATTTCATTGCTTGAAATTGATTTATTTAAGTTGTGTATGTCCTCCTGGTTCAGTTTAGGTAATTCATATGTCTCTAGAAACTTGTTGATGTTTTCGAGGTTTTCTGTTTTGTTGGAGTACAGATTTTCAAAATAGCTTCTAATTATGTTTTGTATTTCACTCATGTCTGTTGTGATATTTCCTTGTTCATTCCGAATTTTAGTAATTTGAACAACCTATTCAATGACATAATATCAGAAAATTTCCCAAACCTGAAGAATAAAATGGAAAATCAAATACAAGAGGCTTACAGAACACCAAATGCACAAAATCACAACAAATCCACACCAAGACCTATTATAATGAAAATGCCTAACATCCAAAATAAAGATAGAATTTTAAAGACTTTGAGAGAAAAGCATCAGATTACAAAGAGGGGGAAACCAGATTTTTCAGCCCAGACCCTAAAAGCTAGAAGGGCCTGGAACAACATATTTCAAGCTCTGAAAGAGCATGGTTGCCAACCAAGAATCTTATACCCAGCAAAAACCAAACTTCAGATTTGAAAATGAAATAAAATCCTTCCATGACAAACAAAAGTTAAAAAAATTTACAAATAGAAAGACTGTGCTACAGAGCATTTTCAGCAAAATATTCCATGAGGAGGAAATGAAAAATAATAATGTAGGTCAGCAAAGGGAAGAACTACACTAAAGGAAAAGCCAATCAAAGGAGAAACCAAGTCAAGTTAAAAATCAAAAATAAACCACAATGACTGGAATACAAATCATATCTCAATAATAATCCTGAATGTTAATGGCCTAAACTCATCAATCAAAATTTTTCTATGTTTTGAAAGGAAGGGTTATGATTTTATCAATCTACATGTTAGGATGGATAGCTCTTTGTGATATGAGCTGTAAATATCTCCCTTAGTTGTCTTTTTTAAAAAGTTTGTTTATGATGCTTCTTTCCATTAAAAATTGATTTTATGTAACAAAAAGTACCAGTGAAATAATTTATGACTTGGGGATTTTAAGTCATGAAAGTCTAGACAGTTCTTGCTAACTCCAGATTTGTGAAGAAAAATATTTCAAGTTTTCTTATTATTATTTAATGGTTGTATTATTTAAAAAATATCATTGGTACATATGGACTTTATCATGGTATATGAGGTAAGGCAGGGATATTACTTTACTTATCCCTATAACATTTATTGACTACATCTCTTTCCCACTGATTTGAGATGATGTCTTCTTTATACATTAAATTTCTGAGTGTACTTACTTTAGGACTTTCTGTTTTGCTAATAGACCAGTATGATACTCTTAAATTATTTAGGCTTTTAAAAATGCCTTAATGTGTTTTAGTGCTGGTCCCACTTCTATGTTTGTTTGTTTGTTTGTTTGTTTCACTAAATTTAGCATCAGGTGATATAGCTTAAAACTGTTAAGTTTCATTGAGGTTTTGTTAAATTTACAAATTAACTTATACAATAATAGGTCCTTCTATTTATAGAAAGGCTATTCTTTGGCTTCAGTGGTATTTTAATTTTTATTTTTAATAGGTCTCACTTTTTTTTTTCCCTGTGGTGCTAGGAATTGAACCACGGGCCTTGTACTTATGAGACAAGCACTCTACCAACTGAGCTATATCCCCAGCCCTCACATTTTTATTGACAAACCTTAATATATTTTTTGTTACATTATATATGAAATCTTTTCTTCCATTAATCTTCCAAAAGATTGTTTGAATATATGTAAACTACTGATTTTTATATGTTGATTTTGTACTTGGTAACCTAATGGAGCTATCTTACTGTTTGTAGTAACTGTTAATAAAATATCTTGAATCTTCAAAAGAAAAAAAGAAGTAGTTATAAGTTGCACACAAGTCAGCTACCAGAGTATTTAGTGCAGCATATTTATATAATAATAGATTGGAAACCCAAATCGACCAATAGGTGACTGGCCAAATATTATTATAATACCACTACATAGTGGTTTACTATGGAATCATTAAAATTATATAGTGTAACAATACTTAATATAAAAAATAAAACATTGTTGAAAGGGAAAAGCAAGTTACAAAATACCATAAAGTGTGATCCTATGTATGTCAAAGAGAAAAATTGTATATGTTTGTATGCATTCTTTGTGTGACTTGTAAATTAAATAATGATGACACATTTTGGGAAAAAAATGTGTATGTTTCTAGTGCTATGTCATACTTGAAAATAGGAAATTAAATGAGATCACTGGATTCTTGAATCCATAAGTTGATGTATGTCACCTATTAAATAATTACTCTCTGCAAGAGATATTTTATAATTTAAGCAATTATTTTTTCCTTTGTTTTAATTAAAATAAAATAAACATGATGTTATGACTTCAAAAAAAAGTTTTTGCCAGTTGGTATCCTTTCTACAGTACTCTGTATTAATAAAACCACTTAAACTATTAAGCAACCATCACTGCCATGGAGTAAAAAAAAAAAAAAATGGTGAGTAAACTCTGACATGTCATTTATAAAACCTATGATCTCAGGAGAAAGAGTGACAATAACCAACCAATAAATAAATGAACAAGTAAACCAGATTTTAGTCAAAGCTAAATTAATATATTTTATGCAAGAGGCAGATTTTTTTAGAGTATTCCAGGAACGATCAGTAATTTTCAAAAGGTAGACATTTCACAAATCATATTTTCTAATCATAATTTAATAATTACAAATATATTTATTTTTTATTCTCTACTGAGAAACAGGTATGTATATGTTTCCTATATGAAAATATTTAAAACAAATTTACAGACTTTTTTTCCTGTCACGTATTTATCTATTTTGATCTTTCAATATGGAAAATATCAAACATATATTAGAAAAAAATGGTAAAAGTAACCTCTGCTAGCCCTCAACAATGGCAAATCTATCACATCAATGAAAATACCACAAGGTCTTCACTACTGTGAGATAAATTCCAGACGTGAGATTATTTCCTGCATAAATTTTTTGATATGTATCTTTAAATGAAAAGATTATTTTAAATGTAAGGACAACACCATTTCACTTTTAAATTCAATAATAATCCCTTAATAATGTCATTTATTTAATATATCATTTATCAAACATGTGATAAATGTTTTCAATCCTCTCAGTGTTTGTTTCTTTTATTCTTTGAACCAAGTTTCAAATTATGTGACTTATCTCTCTTTTAAGATACCCCTTACTTTTTTCCATGTTTTTATCTTTGAATTTTTTTTTTAAGAAATAAGGTGGTTTTCCTATTGACTATCTATTTTCTTATTTTGTGATAATGGGGACTGAACCCAAGGATACTCTGCCAATCAGCTTCATCTCCAGGCCATTTTATTTTTATTTTGTGACAGGATCTTTACAGTGTTAGGGAAAGTTGACAGTACTTGCCCAGAATCATTGATATATATTCATTCAAATTATATACATATGTATATATATATTATATATCAAAAGAATTATACTGGGGATGGTACTAGGGATGGAACTAGGGATGGAACCCACAGGCATTTGGTCAAGCCACATCTTCAGTCCTTTCTCTTTTTTATTTTGAGATAGGGTCTTGCTAAGCTGCTGAGTCTGACCTCAAACTTGGATTCTCTTGCATCAGCTTCCCCAGTAACTGGGATCACAGGCATGTGGGCTAATAATTTTAAATTGAAGATGTTTCCAAGTCATACATAGTAGTTGAGTTCATCATTTTCTAATGAGAAACTCTCTCTGGTTATTTTGTTAAAAGTTCAGTTCTTTCAGGAGGAGTAGGGTAAATTCTTGATTCTATTTATTTACCCAATATTACGAATAAAAATGATTGGATCTCAAATCTTGAAACATAACAGGAAATGTATGTTTTCAAAAGAATTTTTTCTTCATTTTCCTTTCATTGGTGCATTATGGTTATATACAACATTGAAATTCATTGTTTAATGTTCATACATGAATACAATATGGAAACATTTTGTCTAAGCTAGTCATGTAATATTTGATAACTTAATTTTAGCCTCAGTTTTTCCTACAATTCCTACAACTCAGTTATTTTTATAATATCCTAAATGATTTTTGGTTAAATACAAATGTGGATACTTTGTTATTAAACACACTAAAGAAGAGATCACCATAAGTAAAATCTTTCGCATTCTAAATTCTAAAAGAAATTCCTGACCTCCAATACATTTATCTTGCAAGAGGGGAAAAATAAACCACATATTGCAAAATGAATAGAGATAATAAGAAATAATCTCTCCCTTCAAAGAAAAATGATCATTTGAAAAAGGCAAAATATAGTTGATTAAAATCTCAAAAAATACATCTTTTGAAAATACTAGGAACATGAACAAATCTGACAATATTACTAGACATATAAAGAGAGGTTAAAAAAAATCCTGTGATTTAGAACAGGCAAATAATTTAATCATTAGAAACTAGATAATAAGTTTTCCTTTATAGATATGCTAATTATTCAATTATAAGTGATATTATCTTTTTTTTTTTTGCATATGCACACCTTTTTCCCCTGACTTAGCAAGACTCCATGGTATAACAGATAGTCTAATAATTGATGCATCATAAAATGGATTCAATTTGAATTAGGAAATTTGAAAAAACATCAAGTCTTAAGTGTCAAGCATTTTTAAAGTATAATTATTCCTCTCTACCTCATTACTTCCTGTTAACATTTTTCACATTATCAAAAGGTCATTCCATTTTATACTACTTAACGGATTAAGAGTATAAAAATGGAAGGTTTCATAATTCAGATTGTTATTTTTAAGAACAAATAGCCGCAAGCACAAGACCCTGGGTTCGATCCCCAGCACCAAAAACAAACAAACAAACAAACAAACAAACAAAAAAAGAACAAATAGCCTTATATTTTAAATTTTTAGTTATATGCTTTATGTTAAAAAGTAGATGCAATATAAGAATCAAGTAATCTGCAAGTCATCCCTAGTTCCACCATTTAAAAATTACTAATTTTATTATTAAGTGAATATTCTTCTAGGTTTCATTACAAAGCTGGGTCAGAGTAAGTAAACATGATGGGAAAAGCAATTTTATCATAAGACTACAATAAAATTCTATATAATGAATTTTATTTTCTCACATTAAAAGGAAAATGAAAGTAAAACTGAATTACTGGTTAAATGTCTATCTAAGAATACATTAATCTTAAAAGATTCATTTACGTTATAGGGGTAGCAATCTTTCTTTGAATTACTACTTTGATTTACTTTTGCAATGAGTTGATTTTCCTTTGTTAACATCTCAATCCTTCACTAATAAATTATATTTTTATCTTATATGTTCACATCACTTTCACCTAACTTAGCAATTTTCCTTGCTTATACCATTTTGTTTTAACATAGTTTACAACATTTTTATCTAGTTGTCAGGCCATGACTGTGTAACTACCTAACTTTGTTCAAATGTTAATATTTAGATTAATTATTTGACTTCTATAATTTATCATAAGAGTTTTACCGTAGCTGCTGGTTTTGGTTAGGTTTGGTTTGGTTTGGTTTATTTTCTTATTAGGAATTTCTTTAAAAATCTGCTAAGTAAAAGAAACCAGACTCAGAAAGTCAGTGGTCAAACATTGTTTCTCCTATGCAGAAGCTATAGCAAAAAAGAGGGGAAAATAGGGAATGGATTCCATGAAAATGGAAGGGAGCTCAGTGCAGCAGAGGTAGGGGATAGAGCTGGAAGGAGGAGGTATAGGAAGAGAGGAACATTGCAATAAAATTGAACACATATTACTATGTACATATATTAATATACCACAGTGAATTTCACCTCTATGTATATCTATAATGCACTGATGTCAACAACTATAAATAAATAGGAAGAGAATCAAGAGAGTAGAGGAAAGAGAACAAGGCAGAGAAGAGGGGAGGAAAAGGGGAAATACTGGGAACTGAAGTGAAGCAAATTTTGCGCCAGGTTTGTATGATATGGCAAAAAGAACCCCAATGTTGTGCATAACTAGAATGCGCTAATAAAAACTTTTTAAAATACTGGTATCCTTTGGCTACTGTGATTTTACAAAAGGTCTTGAAGTTACCTTAAAAATTAAGTGTCTTGGATCTAATTTTTCTCTCAGAACAGACAATCTTCTGTTTTCTTCTTGCCTTTCCTACTGCCTTGAAAAATTCAAGTCAGCTTGATTTTTGTCTCCTTTAGTTGGTTACTTTCACATTAAAGATTAGTTCCTCAATCCTTGATGTTCCATAATTTATAAGCATTTTTAATCAAGATCTTTTTATCTCATTATGTATTATCATCTTTATGAATATGTATGAACATATTTTATATATGAATATATAAATAATGTTACTAAACAAATGAGAAAAATGTTAAGTAGGTTTCTCTCTTACATTTACTCTAAATAAATTTAATGGAATGTAAATTGTACATAGCAAATGAAAGTGTAAGTATAATATTGGGCAGATAATGCTCTGGTTTTATGTTCCCTAACTTGTAACACATTCCTGACCTTATAAATGTAGTCTATCATAACCTAGCATCAGAATTCAAATTTATGTCTCTGAGAATTACTTACAACCTCAGTTCTAGATTCTGCTTATATTTAGAAGAATCTGAAATATTTTCAAACACCAATAAGGGAAAGATAATGCATTTAACTGTGATTTTATTACTAAGAGCCTATTAGTAAATCACTTACTAATGCAGTTTTTTTTCTACACATAATAGAATGGAGAGTAATGGTAATGAGGAATTAATAATAAGACCAATAAGGAAATCAATTAAAATTGGAATCACCTGCAAAACAAAGTTTCAAATCAACATGTTTCTGGAATCAAATTTTATATTTTATAAAAGAATATACAGCCTCATATTAAATTTTCCATATTAAATATTTCATTTATATTTTTGTTTAATGGTACTTGATAATTTCTACATTTAAAAATATATTTTGTTTTTATTATTTTCTATACCATTGTAAGAAAACATGTAGATGGACATATTTTGAATTTTTTTACAATAACCTATGCTCTAAGATGCTTTATGATCTTACCAAATCAGAAATCTAAAAATATCAATCTTTTCTTTGATGGACTTCCAAAAATACATCCTTTATACTAGAACTTTTATGAGTTGAGTGCTTTCCTTTAAGTTTTAACTGAAAAGTTCAACTCAAGTTTGAACTAATTCCAGAAATATGAAATTTAAGTATATTTTTTATTAAATCTAGGAAAGATTGAGATGTAATTAATGAACTAACAAAAGAGTAGTATATCTTGTTATATAGAAAATTAATTATTCATTAGAGACTTGAAGAACTAATTCTCTTTCTTACTTGTCTAAATTATTATTGAATATGAGAGAATTTGGGTAGAGTTAAAATTACTCACTTGCCAAAAAATATAATACCATGCTATCACAAGACTATGTAAGGTTTACAAATATGTTACAATCTTGGGAGCAGTCATTCACAGTTTCAGAGTGAATGCTTAATCCTGACTTCTTTATCAATGATAAAAGAGGATGAGTAATAATAGAATAGGGACTTAAAGCGTGATGTTCACTATAATGCATCCTTCTATCAAAATTGTTTTTTCTTGTGCCTTCAATTTTACCTCATTCATCAAATGCAAAACTCAATTTCTAACTTATGAACCAAAACTTTAGCACCTATTTACTTAGGTACATTTTTGGGTTAACATTTAAAATATATTTATTTTGAATGCAAAGAATCATTTTGCAACATAAGCACTTCTATAATTTCTGCTTGGGGAAAATTTGAGAAAGAGCACATTTACATAGTCTAAGAGGAGTTTGCCTCTGTAAGAAGGTCATGCATTGAGTTATGTACTGCTGCACTAGATAGTTCAAAGGGAATTTTCCAGAAACTTAACCATATATACCATACTAATAAGTCAAGGGGAAAATAAAGCATAAATGATCAGATGTGTTGAAAAGTAAGTTAATCAGCTTCTGAAGGGAGGTGAGCCCTTTCAAATCAGGTTTCTAAGCAGTACTTGAATAACTGAGTAATGTAGATAGTTTACTGAATTAATATCCCTGTTTTAGTGAAAGAGCTCTGCTTCTCTTTCTCCCTCCTACTCCCCCACCCTCTGATTAAGAGATTTTAATTCTTAGAACAGCTTAGATTTTTGGAAAAATTGAATATACAGATCCATGAGTTTTTATATACATCTTCTGCCCCTTCACAGGTTTCCCTATTGTTAACATCTTCCATCATTGCAGGTCATTTATTATAATTATTTAACCAATATATTGATAGATTTTTCTTAACTAAAATTTGTGGTTTATATTTAGGTTCATTCTCTGTGTTGCTCAGTTCTGTGAATTTTGTCAGATGTGCAATATCATAATAATTATAATTATAGTATTACTCAGAAGCTTCCTTTTCCTAAAAATCTCCTGAGCTCCTCTTATTCGTCCCTCCTCTCTTCCATACCAACACCAACACCTAGCAACCACTAATCTTTTCACCGTCTCTATAATTTTGCAAAATAGGCCTCTTTTAGGATTCAATGCTAGTTTGCCTTTCAATCTAAATCCCACAAAGATTGTTAATATTCAGTAACTCTAAGAAGGAAAGTATACATATGTCGAAGTCAATCTCATGTTGTTCCACTGAACACTCTACTCATAGTCTAAAAAAAAAAAAAAAAAAAAAATAGACTCGGACTACAATGCATGGTATAAAAACCGTGACAAAATTTTTGTAGCTGAGAAATTTTGAGACATCTGGGATTGAAGGAAAGCTTCTCCATAATTCCATTGAATTGTTATGACATGCAACAAATGGGGGGAAAGAAGTATTGTTAAAATAACTTCCTGAATTGTCAACAGTACTAGAACTTATTCTGTTTGTCTATTATAGCCATGGAAATGTTGATCATCGCATATTTATAAGAAAATATCAAGATAGGATATAAATTGAAATATAAAGACAGAACAGGAGAACAACTAATTAAAAATGAAGCTATTGCATTAAATAAAACTTGAAGCATTTACTTATACAATTTAAGCATAACATGGGCAATAAATTAAATTTTTATAAGTAATGAATTTCTAACATGTATTTTCATTTCTGATCGCACTAGGATAATGTGAAAAACTTTCCAACAGATAAGGTCTAAGAGTTGCTCTACTGATTAGGGCTACATTCTACTTATATTTTCCACATTCCCAGATTTTTCTCTCTGCATTTGTTCTGCAGTTGTTTTTCATTTCTTGATCAGAGTTGGATCATTGCTATCTGATAGCAGGACCTTTTTATCTCCCTACTCCTAGAACACATATTATTGATGGTAGTGATTGTGTTTTTGAAAATGGGACTCAAATCAGCTCACAGTCATCATAACCTCGTTTCCATTGAGGTGATTTAGATTTTTCTGCAATTCTTCACTATTTCTATAGCCATTGTGAGCTTCTTTCAATTGTTTCTTCCAACTACTGATCACAGACATTTTAGCATCTCAGTGTACTTGAGCCTTTATTATGAGTTCCCTATTGCCAAGGGATTTTTATCAACTAATCCCTAATCATCAGCTGATGCTTATCCTCTGAGTACTACACGGTTTCTCCTATAGATGTCTTCACCAGCCCCAAATCTTGCTCTTCAACAGCAGGAAGCTCTTCCTTGTTTCACTTGAAGGTCCTATAGTGAAGCGTTTGCCTTTATTAACATCATGGACCATACTATACTACACACTAGAGCACAAGATTAATGGGAGGTTGAGAGGGCATAGTAAACAATACACAATCAACTCAGCACAGTGCACTGGCTGGGGATATTTGCATATGAACTATTCATGCTCAAAAATATACTGTAGTTATTTTTGAGGAAAATGTGTTGGAAAAGAGTAGCTTTAACATATTTGTGTCCTATGTTGTGTGGCAATAATGGAAATAAATCTGGTTTTGGATTTGCTCAAAAATTCTAAAGTATAGGAATAAAACTAAATACTCAATTTGTTTCTCTACAAAATAGTCATCAAATGACCTTCCTCTTTCTGTGCTGCAATGAAGCCCCTTACTCTTTGTGTAGCTGTTATAGAAAACTTCCAGTGCTTCTTGCTATAGTTTCAGGAACTTACAAACTGAAATCTATATAAATGCCCATGTATAATACAACTTTAGAAGATTATTTCTTTTCATTTTATTCCTGATTAGGATAATGGGAATCCTTCTCACTTTCCAGTGGAGATCAACATATTTAAAACACTTGACCATGTTGAAAGATGAGGGAAAAATGGATCAACAGAGATCAGTACAGAGATCTTCTAAAAATCAATAATGATAATAATAACAATTATAAACATAATAACAATAATAAAACACTCATCATTACACATAATAAACCAACTTTCGCTAAACAACAGACTCTACTTTTTAATGTCATTTGCTTCTCACATTATTCCTTTGAAGCATGACATATCACCAAAATAAAAGAGAATCTTAAGGCTTAAAGCAAATCATTTAAATATTTTATATTTACACCCAATAGGAAAGTTGAATAAATATAGTTTTTAATCACAATTTTTCATTATAATTTATGCCATTTATTCTTGAATAAAAGTGAGACATTCTGTTAAATGTTTATGGAAACTTAAGCTATTTTTTGGTCTCTTTGAATTATATTTTAACTTTAAATTTATAATTTAAAAATCATAAGATAATATTACATAACACTTATTTTTACTATTTACTAGCAAATGGCAATCTCTTATCTTTTATAATATCAATTCTGTCTCTAAATAAGTTTATTTCAGATGTCACAGATTAGATTTTATACAAAATAACTTTTTTCTTTATAAAATTTCTTCTTTATATATTTAGTGTCCACTTTAGCCACAGGTTTGATTTCAACCTTTCCTTTTCACATTTATCTCTCATTTCATTTCATCCTATGATGTTTTAATTCATCTTTTTTTAAATAACATTCTGCTGTACTTTCAGTTTTTTAAGTCCTCATTTTCCTTTCTACTAAGGATAATAAATAGTTCCTAACTGTTTGATTTGAGAAATGTTTGTTAATTTCTTCTCTAAATTTGAGTTTAAGTTTTATTCCTTCAACTGCATGGTATTCTTATTTGGTTTCTTTTATTCATGTTATCAAAATGCATTGAATTCTTATATCTTCAGTGACCGATAGTAGACAGGTGGATAATTTTCTTCTGTCCTGCTGTCCGCTTATTATATGTTGAGCCTCTCCCCTCTTACCTGAATATCACTAATGTGTAAAATTTTTAGCCCAACATGCAATGCCTGAATTTATATCTTCTACCACTTGCTTGAGTTGGTTGAAAAAAAAATCAAGAACATAAATCTATGTGATCCCTAGTTGTTTTTTTTTTTTTTTCCTATAATTCTCTGTCCAAGTCTGCATTCCTGTTTTAATTATGGGAATTTTACTACCATGTGAAATAGTTTAGTGTCAGTGGCCACTTTTTTGCGGAACACTCATTATTTTTACATCAGCTGTTATCTACCTATTCTGTCCTTCAACCTGTTATATCCAAGAGAGTTTGGACTACAAGGATAGTATGTGTTATCATAGCTGTATAAAAATACAGTATTCATACCAGAAAAAGAAAGTCTATAAAATGTTTCTAACAGGGCTATAGAAAGTGAAAGAATACAAATGGTTCTCCTAATTGACTTTTATGCTGGGAATTTTTCTTCATCCAGGCCTATAGCTCAATGATCTCTCAATTGCTTCTTTCAGTCAAGTTCCACTTTTAGTAAGTAAATTTCCTCCCAGACAGATGCATGGGGTTGATGTATCTCAACCAAAGATCTTGTAATGTGTGTGCTTTTTTCCTTTTGCTCTGATTTCAGAGATGCTGTTAAAAGTTAGAGAGGTTGTATTGGAATCTATTTTTAAAACAAATTATTAGTTTCTAAGCATACTTTTAACATTACTGGGAAAGGTTTGTTCTTTCCTTGAGAAAAGATCTAAAGGAAATATATGTTATCAGTCTATTTATAAATTATGGGATTGTGATAGGCCTACATTTAAAATGTCACATTCCTTTTAAGCATTTAAAAATAAAAGTAAGTTGTGGTCTTACTACTTTCTATGGCTTTTATGCCTTCTTCAAGGAAAACATGCCATATAATATGAATATATAAACTTAATTTTGCAAATAGCATCTATGAAAATTAGAACAAACAATGAAATAATCATTGTGTTTATTGTGTTTATGTGATGGGTATTGATAAAAGAGGAAGTTCTGCACTTAAAGAATTTGAAAATAATTCCCCTAGTGACAGCTCCAATTCAGAATCCTGATTTGCACATCTATCCTCCTTTTTGGGATTATGACCTCTGAGATGGAGGATGATACACCATTGCTATAACTAATAGCATAAGCCATGAATACATTTTTTAAATGTTAAAGTGAAGAGAGTGAAAATTGAGCTATTTCCTGTATTATCTTAAGAAAGACAGCCAAGTTGAATAAGAATGCCAGGTAATTTAAAGTGACTAATGATACAACCATGTAAATGGAAAAAAGAAAAAAAAATGAAAGAAAAGAAAACCACTATAACTACTTTGTAACTCTTTTGGGAGTATAAGGCAGTCGAATAGGGGAACAATATTCTGTGATATCTGTGGATAAGATTTCATTTACAATCAATGCCAACCACATCTAGTTAAAGAATTTATAATCCCAAATCTAGTTACTTCACTTAGGGTTGCTCTAGATAATATTTGTGCTCTTAATAACTGCAGGCCAAAACTCTCCTTGTACAAGTTAAGTTTATTTAAAATTGTTTATATAATAGAAAATAGAGTGTCTGAGCAGTTACATCTTAATCGATATTTTACTCACAATCTCAGTTCTTACTTTTAAAGTGGGAATTAAGTCAGGCATCTTGAATCAAGCCCAGACCTTAGCCTGAGTGTCTACCTTGTTAACAGTGACACAAAATATTTGACCTCTCACCTGAGACAGGGTTGAAACAGATCTGCTTGCTTTTGGTTGAGATAAGAAGCACATATGTCAATATGATAAAACAAGTTGTGAGGAACATTTCCTAATACCTCAATGAAATACTTGCTGTTGAACTGGGAACATTGGGTAACTGTGCTGATTTAGTGTGAAAACATCTTTTAAGAATTTCTTGCATTCAGGGAGAAATAAGCCTGTAGAATGTGATTACACAGAGTACTTGTGAAGGAGATGGAATTGGTAATGGAAATGAAGAATGGACCCTCAAAGAGAAAGCAGATTCTGGTCTCCTAAGATGTCAAGATGAATATAATAAAGAGAAAATTGCATCCCTTTGATTTAACCACTTGGAGGTCATTAATAATTTTGGTAGTAGAAGCTTTACTAAAATATACATTCAGAAATCAGGAAAAGATTAAAGAATAAATGTAAAATAAAGATGTATAATCATTACAAATATAAAACATTTCAGAAGGGGAGAGGGAACAGGCTAATATATCAAAAAATAGAATAATGGAGGATTAAATGATTTTTTTCTGATACAAGATTTTACACTTTTTTAATGCTGACCAGAAGTTTTCAGAAAAGAGTAAAATGTTAATACAACAAGAGAAAAAAGAAAAAGAATAACAAGAAGATAACAAGAGCTTAGTTCTTCTTAAGAAAAGAAAAATTTATTGCAGATTGAATGCAGGGGCTCAGGCAGGTTAGGTAAGTACTCTACCTCTAAACTATACTGGCAGTCTTCCTTATTTTTTTATGTTGAGAGAGGGTCTTGTTAAGTCTGACCTTAAACTTGCAATTCTCCTGCCTCAGCCTCCTGAGTAGCTGATATTTACAGATGTGAGCTAACATGCCCAGCCATCAATGTGTCTGTCAGCCCACTACTGAGTAAGGGTCCAAGGGGAAACTGCCAAAAGGAAGTACAAATCTGTTTGAGGTCACATTTTAGATGTTGATCTGAGCACTCTCAAGTTTTTCATTTTTCTTCGTGTGTGTGTAGGGGGCAGGTAATGATGATTGAACCCAGGGAAACTCTACTACTTACTACTGAGCTATATCCCCAGTCCATTTTTTTTTTTTTTTTGAGACAGGATTTCACAAAATTCCACAGGCCAGCATTGAATTTAGGATCATCCTGTCTCAGGCTCCTAGTCACTGCGATTACAGGTGTGTGCCACTATACCAGGTTGGAGAAAATCTAAAGAGAATAAGAACATGATTTTAGAAAGAAGAAAGGGTTCTTATGAGCTCAGATCTGAAAAATGAAGATAGGCTCTAGAAGAATAGGCATTTTTAGAGAACTGAATAGTAATATCTAAGCTAACCTGGAAATTCAGGAAAAAACAATTATGCTGTTTTGAAAGGAGTAATATGAGGACATTTAGAGATATTCAAATAATGAAAACAGAAGAGAACAAGCGTATGAGTTTAAATGATCACCACTTTGAGTTTGGGAAATGATAATGTTAAAGAAAAAGTTACTGGATGATATATGTTAAAGAAGAGTGAGGAAGACTTAACTCAGGGCTACTGTGATAGGTGCAGGAATCCTGGAAGTAAGATTCTGCAGTGGAAGAGAGAATGCTCAGCTACCAAGACACCTCAGGTAAGTAGAAATGTGCACTCAAGAAGCAGGGTGGAGTCAAATTACTAAGAGGAAACATCAAAGATAAGGGAGATTATGTCTAAAATGATCTAAGAGAATCAACCAGTGCTGAAGACGGGTCAGGTGATCAGAAGTGCATCAGTAGGTCTGGGAGAAAACTCAGGAATCTGGCTAAAGTTCGATCAGACAAAGAATCTTTGTTAATTTCTCCTCTTATTCAAGGAAACAATAGATACTCTAGTCTTCTTGGAAAATAAAAGTCCATTTTCTCATTCTGCTAACATTTGTTTATTACAGATCAACTGAATCATCTTGGGCTTAATAGTAGAGAATAATGCTGGATGGTGCTAGTGGTCAGCCATTTAATGAGAAACTTTTTATACAAATTAAAAAAAAAAAAAAAAAAAAACAAAGACTAATAGTACCCAGTTTCAGAGATCAGAGGGCAGGCCATATAGCAACAGGTGCAAGTGTTGTCTACACGTGATCTGCTATGGGAATTTTTCCAAAATTTGTATCAAGTCATTCAGTTTCAGCTTGTGGAGATTCAGGAAAAGGGCAGTGGTTTTAGTAATTCCAAGTCAGGGGGGCATAGAAAATATTTAAAAAGTTAATTGGAGAGTTGTATCTGTAGATATCTAGTTATCAGAGAACAAACCTTAAAGACAATGAATGGACTACAATTTAGTACCCACAAGATAATCTTGTAGTTTTCCTTTGAAACAAATTTTCCATGTATAATCACCCCTGTTTCTTTCATATATAATCTAAGTATAACTAATTTGTTTGTGCCATATATCTAGTTTTATCAAACTTGTCCTAATTACTTACATAAGTTTCATATGCATAGTTATTGACCGCCTAGACCTTTTTTTTGTTTACTTTGATGGAATGGTTCATAGACCTTCTTTTAGTTTGCTTGGCTGGCATGTTTCACAAGAAATTTTAGGTTAGATTTTTAAATGCCTCTGGAGACTAAGAAACTAAACTCAGGATTTCCCATCAGGCTTTGCCGGCAAAACTTATAGATTGGGGTAAATTCCTCTTCTCAAGGTTCTAAAACATCCTGAAGTCCTTAGACTAACAAGACAGAACTTTTATTTTAGTCACCTGTAATACCAAGAAGTTGTTAAAGCCAGGTACCAGGCAAGATTTTTCTAAAGGAGGATTTATAAGCATTGACTCCTTCCAGCCAAATATAGTTCCTGAAGGTTATCATATCTAATTTTATGCATCCTTCTCAAATATGACTTTCTGGTCAAAAACTTGGTGCTATAATTAAGTTCTGTTACAAGAATAATAAATTCTTATTGAACTTATAGAAATTACTATAGTGCCATGAAAATGAGAAAGTTCACTAATGGTTTTTTCAAATTATGGAGCTGTCAGAAAGGGGAAAAGAAAGTAATTGTTTCACCTTTTTTTAATAAATAATTTTTACTGAATTGTTTTACATTTTAAGTATCTTTTTAAAAAGGAGAAAAATTTTCTTAAGTCTTGAAAACAAACATCAAAGAACCAGCAGTGTTTCAAAAATATCATAAAAATTGTTTCATCCTCATAAGTCAATGCCATTAGTTCTTATTCTGCTCCATCTTGGGATAACCAATTTATGATAATTTCTTCATTAGAATGCTGTAAATTCTTACCTAGTTTAATGGAAGAATCCTATCAGAAATCTGTATTTCATTATACATGGCAAAGTCTTTTTTATGAATACCTTTGAAAAAGATGTAATTTTTAACTATAGCTGATCATAAACACTTTCAGGGAAGAACCACAGTAAAATAATAATTATCTATAAATGACAGTAAACTTAGCAGAATAATGATGGATGAAAGAGAGTGATGGATAAGGAAGTATAAAACGTTTGTTCTAAGAAAGCTAGAATTTATTGTCACTGACAGGTAATCCATTATTAAGTCTTTCTCAGAAATTCTGAAACAACTTATAGAATCCCATATAAGAAAATATCTTCATCAAGCATGGTGTGCACACATGTAATCCCAGTGGCTTGGCAGACTGAGTCAAAAGGACTGCAAGTTTAAGGCCAGTTTCAGCAACTTTGTGAGACCATTAGCAACATAGTGAGATCTTGACCTCAAAATTAAAAAAAAAACAAAAACAAAAAAAAAAAACTGGAGGTCCTGGGGTTGTTGCTCAGTGCTTAAGCATTCCTTGGGTTCAATTCCTGGAATCAAAAAAAAAAAAAAAAAAAAAAAAAAGAGAGCAGAGAGAAGAAAGAAAGAAAATATCTTTAATTGTGTAACTAGCTGAAAGCCTGTTTCCAGCCCAAGGTAACTGTAATTCTCCCCAAACCCCAGTTTCAATAAGAGCAAAAGGCTTATCTACTGTAGAATTTCTACAGAATAAATAATTTATTGTTGAATAAATGCAAAAATTGGAGTAAAAATTGTCATCAATTATATCCTCATCAATTAAAGAAAGAGTAAAGAGTTGTATGATCACAAAAACATTTCACATTATTATTTCTTTTACTTAGTTTAAATACAATTTTTCTTCCAAAAAGGAGTTACAAATAAACCAAAATTAGTAAGAATTTAGAAGCTACTCCTTGCAAAAATCATATCCATATCCTGAAAAATGCCTGAATTGTTTTTCTTTGCATGTTTCACATCGATTTTAAAATTTTTAAAACTTTCAGAATCTCAGCAATGTGAGATTCCTCATATCTAGCCACTCCAGCTTTTTTGTATCTTTATTCTAAAAGTTCATTCTAATTTATCAATTTCATGCTTCAAAAATAAATGTCAAAAGAAATACATTACTAGTGTTTAGAAATATTAGGGTCAAATAATTGAAAAGTTGTAATGTCTTTTGCTTTGGCTTTTTAAAAAAATATGTAGTATATGTAAAAGATGACCAGTGGTCTAAGTGCTCTAGCAGCAGACAACTCTCTCTCTCTCTCTCTCTCTCTCTCTCTCTCTCTCTCACTCACGCACACACACACATACACACACACATACAATGTGTGTTCATTATTAACCAGATAAACAAGGAATGGAAAGTTGAAGCTCATTGTCTAATATATTTTATATATTTTTTTTCCCCACAACTACTTTTGCTTCTTTTATTCTTTCAAAGGGGAAGATTCAGGGTCATATCATATTTAATTGCACTGTATTTTCTTCAACATAATGTGAATAAAAGTTTCAGACTTATCTTAGTCATTCAAAAACTACTGAATTATTGCATTATTCTTTCACAATAGAGTACTTGAAAAAGAATAAGAAATGACCAAAATTTATCTTGTAATAATACAGGAAAATATGTAAAATAGTGCATTATTATTCCATTTTTCATCAAAGGTTAATATAGCCAATTCAAAGAATAATATGATTTTAATATTTTAGTTCTCTAGAAAAATAAATGATTTCGTTTAAATGATCAGAATACTTAGGCATGCTAAAGAAATTTCAGCAAAATGTCATAAAGACTGGCAAATTCATTGAATGTGTCTTTGAGTTGTTGCAGTAAGATAGATAGTGCATAAAAATCAATGCTGGTACTTTGTGCTAAATATTCCTTGGAAGCTGAGATAGAGTAGTGAAAAGAGAATGTTAGTTCTAGATCCCTTTGGTTTTTGTACCAACAATGTGGAAACCAACTCACGACACTGGAGAAAATAAATACTTGTTTTTTAATATTCTTTCTTTTAAATGAAGATAAAAATCTCCTTTTAGTTTTTATTTATTTATTTATTTTTAATATGTTACTGAAGACTGAACTCCGGGCCTAATATATGACAGATAAGCTCTTTACCAGTGAGAGACAACACTAGCCCAGTCCCTCCCTTCAGCGATTTTATAAGAAATGAGATATAATATATGTAATCACAATTATAAAATGGGAAGTGTTAGTATAATAAAGGTTTATTTGATCTATGTATTAATTTTTCCAACTATACCTATTGATTTGTTACCAGGTTATATAAGCCTCTTAAATTCTTCCATATTGCACAGTGATTTAAAATGACCATTTCTAATAATGAGAAGGACACAGCATTTAAAAAAACATATTTCCACCCACTTTGCTCATTCACAATATTTGATGAAAAAAAGGAAATTTACTACTTTAATAACCAAATTAATCTACCTTAAGTAAATCAATTGAGTTAACTATAGTTTGCATGCATTAGTGTGACAATTTTTTCCTGTATAACCATTTTGAAAATTTCTATTTGATAATGATAAAGACACTATAGTACTTAAAACTGATTTGTATTCACTACTATGATGCATCGCTTAAAACACTTAAGGAAACATGAAATTGGAAGAGCACAAAAAATTACAATTTTAGCTCAGAAGCAAGGTAAAAATGAAAAACTATATATATATACTGTCAAATTAAATCCTGAACTCTGAAAGTAAGAGAAAAAATTATATTTCTGTTATCTACAGTCCAATATTACAGATATATGGTTGTTTTTTGTTCTATTGAACTGTAATTTTAAGGAAATGAAATTGGATTCATATACCATTGACATTATGGAAGAAAAAATAAAACCATAATAAAAGCACATTGCTGCTATCAAGTTGTAGCTCTATTCTTCTTTGCCAGGTACAATATGGATAATTAGATTCCATATACCATCATTCCATATAGAATTCTACTTAATACCTCCATCTCCTTCAAAATCTGTTATGTATTTTCCTTTTATCAGTTACTACAGCTTAAGTTGAAATATGAGATGTTTTTAATGGCATTGCAAACATGACTTTGAAGTTTACATAAAAAGTTTTAAAGGCTGCATCACCAACCTCAGTTCTAACTGAAGTGATATTGACTTTTTCATACCCTAATTTGGAGTACTTCATGAAAATTCCCTCTCATTTTAAGAGATATGATATGTGAAGATATATCTGAATATATGCTATATATCTCTGATATGTCCTGGCAAAAATTTTTATGTCAAAATAATGTCTTTATTCAAAAAAGTTTGGTATTATATTCCATAGAGAAAAGAAGTCAAGACAATTAATGGTCACAAATTAACAAAAAGCATTTTAGCTGAGATACCCTATCAGTTTTGAAGCATTAAAATTATAATAACTTGCTAGAGCAAAATAATTTTGATATTAATGTATCAGCATTTCTGACCAAGAAGAGCATCTTTTCTACACATTAACAAAGTACAATATGCACAATGGAAATAATATAACATGACATTAATCACCATGATTGTTATAGTTTTATTTCTTTTCAGTAAAAGATTTTAGATTTTCATAAGAGCTGCATTTCTACAGGTTTCACTTTGTACTTGGAAAAGAACATTAACTTAGCAGGTCCAGTTAAGAAATATTAAATAGTTCCACCTATAAAGTACTGTGCATGGTCATTGAGTCATTTATTTAGTGTAATAACTTATTTTTAGTAAGTTAGTAATATTAAAAAAGATAATGTTATTTCCAAATACCTTGCCTAACAACTCAGATCTAAATCAGAAAAATAGAAAATATATTTTTAAAATTCTTCACTATTTTTTATAGTATGGTGTTATTTTAGATGACACTCGGAATGACCTTGACAGAATAGGAATATTGATTCGTATTCTAAAAGAGTATTATTCCCACAATGCTTCATTTTCTCTTCCCATTAGGAGAATATAGCTGGTCCTCTTAGGAAATTTTGAAAATGTTTTGTGGTTGGTCTCCTGGCTTTAATAAATGTCACTGGAGTCCTCCACATATCCTCTATTGGTGCTTATTGAAAGTGGGGCTTTCAGATCAAGACAGGTAAGCTGTGGAGGTCTGGGACTGTTTGATAACCAACAACTGAGCACATAACTCCAAAAGCAGAGGTACATATTGCCCCCACTCCCACACCAGAGCAATGTCTCTGAGATTGTTTTCCAAAGGGAGGAGACTCTAGAACAGAGTCTTAACTTCCCTTAAGGAAGTGATTTCACACTAGAGATGTAGCTCAATGATAGAGCACTTGCCTAGCATATGCAAGACCCTGAGTTCAATGCCCAAAGCCTCTGACAAGTATTTCATTTGTAAAAGAGACTGAGAAGTTCAACTTACAATTTGCCTCAAATGCAGTGAAAATTGTAGTGAAAATCAATTTGTAAGTGAAAGATTTATTGGAACTATAGTCTAAACGATGGACTGGCTAGTTTGCAAAGGCATCTGGGAAGAACCTTCCTGGGGTCAAAAAAAAGTTAAAATCCCTGACCCTTCTTATGGAGTGTGTGAGAATTATACCACCATGCATACTGAGCCAAAATGAAAGGGGAAAAGGTCCTTTAATGAACATGCCAGGCAAGCGGTGACTGGGAATAGGCTAACTCCACCAAGAACTCCCAGGCCCTGCATTATGGAAGTACAGAGTTCATAAAGGCAAAATCCACAAAAAAAAAAAAAACAAAAAAAAAAAAACAGAAGGACAATTGAGGCACATGTAGGTCAGAAAAGACCTTGTTGAGGCAGATATTTTGATTACATGAGAGAATACTTTTGATTATACATTTCCAAGTCATTTTTGTTATACATCAGGACCATAGTCAGGGATGCAGGAAGTTCCCACTGGACTGTCAGCATAGATAACAGCTGTCAGGAGGCTGAAAAAGAAAACATTACAAGCAAGCATACAACAGAGTCAGATCAGAGCAAAATGGCATTACTTTGGTTCTTTTCCATTTCAACCCTGACTTCAGGGACCATCACTTCAAAAGAGCCTGTATTTAAAGGGAAAGATGATGCTGGGAAAACAGGATCACCACGTACCAGGGAAAGTGGTCTCTTGACTAATACAAAAGTTAACTTAAAATGGATCAAGACCCAAATATCAGTGCTGCAATTACAAAATGTCTAGAATACAACATAGTTGTAAATCTGAATGACTTGAAAATTGGCAATAAATCATTTGATATGATACCAAAAGCACAACATCAGAAGATAATAAATTTAACTTCTCCAAGATTAAAAATCCCTATGCATCAAATGACATCATCCAAGAAAATGAAAAGAGAACTCACAAAATGGGAGATGATATTTGCAAATCATTTATCTGATAATAGTATTTTATCTAGAATACATAAATAACTATATAAATAGGCCCTCTTTCAACTCACTAATAAAAAGACTTTTCTTCCCCGCAACATAGTACATTCTGGACATTATATATATGATATATATATATATAATTTTTTTTTTTTTTTTTTTTGCGGGCCTACTGGGGATTGGACTCAGGGGCCTGAGTCATATCCCCAGTCTTTTTTTCTATATTCTTTATAGACGGATCTCACCGAGTTGCTTAGGGCCTCACTAATTTGCTGAGACTGGCTTTGAACTTGCAATCCTCCTGCCTCAGCCTCCAAGTTGCTCAGATTACAGGAGTGAGTCACCAAGCCTGTCAACATATAAATTTCTAAGGGTCAGGTCTTTAAGTGGCTTCATTATTTTCTCTAATAATTCATTCATCAGAAAGTATTTATGTGGCCCAAATAAATCTAAAGTGTAGTTTAGTAAAGAAGAAGAGTTAATCTATATTTTAGGTAATCTAACAGTGTTTGCCACATCCTATCAGATTTTTAAAAGAAATCTTAATTCCTTAATTTGAGAATCATGAATTCTTTATATTTATGTCACCAAACAGAAGACGTTAAACAAAAAGCATATCCTTTTTAATTACAAAGTTCTAATTAATTGAAACAAGTTTTTGTCAGGGGCGGGCTCTGAGGGCCCCAGAGCCGCACCGGGGCCTGATCTCTAAGATGGCACCTGGCAGCTTGCCAGACATAGCTACACTCATATACAAGTTTTAGGAAGTAACTCTGGTTGGCTGTTGTACATGAGGCGAACCTGGTATCCGCCTGGAGACTGTTCCTTGATAGGCTGACTTTCCTGGTAATCTACTCTCTGATAGGCTGTTGTTCTTGATATAAGTCTGAGACTTGGGGAATAAACTCCTTTTTTGGTTCCTGTGATCAAGAAGAGCGTATGCATTGTGATTGTCCCCGCGGGCGGTGGGCGATCATAAGTTTTCTCTTCCAAATTTTCCATTTCACTTTGAAACAGAAAAGAATATTTACAGGCATAACTAGAATCTGGGGTTCTTTGATCAGCAATTAAAAGCTGTGCTGTAGAGGTTCAACTTGACAGTCATCTTCAGTCTTCCTCTATGATTTCCTCTGAGTAACCCGGGCTATTCCCTGCCCCTGCAATAGTTTTCCACATACTATAAATAGACAAAACCATTGAAGTGTTTTGTGGAGTTTTATAGCCAGACCCTGGTGCCTTCAGTACCAGGAAGGTGCCTGATGTTTTTTATTTATTTGTTTGTTTTGTTTTGGGTACCAGGGATTGAACCCAGGGATGCATAACCACTGAGCAACATCTCCAGTGATTTTTTATTTTTTATTTAGAGACAGGTCTTGCTTAGATGCTTAGGACCTCACTAAGTTGCTGAGGATGGTTTTGAACTCTCAATCCTCCTGCTTCATTCTCCTGAGTCATTGGGATTATACACATATGCAATTGCCCCTGCCTGCCTGATGTTTTTGATATTACCTGGAGATAAATTCAGTACATTTTGGCTTGGAGAAAGACACTATAATCCTGAACACATTAGAAGCTCACTTCCACTGACCCAAATCATGAAATGCACTGGTCTTACTCAGGACCACACTTCTGTCAGGAAGACCTCACTAAATTTTATTCTGTGCAATCTCAAATCTCTTTATTTGCACTCACAGCCTTTTGTGGCGTGTTCATACACTCTGCTCCTGGGATTTTCCAGAATCTGTACATATTTAATTGAGACAGGTATTTACCAAGTTAAAATTAAATGTATACAGTATTCTATATCTCATTTTTTTAAGCATCAGTCGAAAGCGTAATATGCTACCATATGCATAATAGTTAACCAATTCTGACTCCAGTAGCAATATAATTTTCCATGTATACAAGATTCTTTTCAATGGTATATCAAATTGTTGTTGCTAATAATCAACCAAAAGAAAACTGAGTCAAAGAAGATATTTAGCACTTAAAATATCTTATACATTGTTCCAGGAAAATAAAAGTGTATGTGTATGTGTGTGTGTGTATATATATATATATATATACACACACATACAGTTATGGGGTACAACTTAAGAATAGACCGATCACCACTGAGAAGTCCAAATTTGAGAATCTTTATTAAACCAGCCGGCTGAGAGTCTCACACAGTGCCCCAAAAAATGGCTATTGGGAGAACAGCCCTGACCATAGGTTTATAGGGGTTCTTATACCAAAAAATACATTAATCTGTAATTTTAATGTCTGTTGCTATGATTCGAAATTACATATTAACATCATGAGATCATCGATAGAGGGGGAAGTGGGTCAAAATGACCCTTACCTAAGTACAAACTAAAGAATAGTTACTAACATCCTCACAATCACTGTTCACATGGTACATTGTTTAGGAGCAATAGGAATCAAAAGAGAGCAATTTTTCTTTACATAGGAATTATCATTCTGTATTATTAAACACGTCACACCAAGTAACTAATGATGGGCACAGAGACAGGGTGTTCCCATGGGAGAAACTTATTTCCTACATAACATGGCGTGTCAGAGCAAAATGGAGTCTGTTTAGTCATTTCCCTTAGAGTCTGGCCTATAACATTCTCATGGAGCCTGATCTGTCAGCCTATCACAATACAAATATATATAACATACTCATGTTTATGAAGTATATATGATAATTTTATTTCTGAAATTAAATTTTGACACAACTACTATTTTAGATAAGAAAATTAAAGCATAGAGAAATTAAGTAAATTATTCAGTTTCACATTACTCACAAATGATATATTTAACTTTAAATCCAATCAGTCTAACTAGTTATAGAAAACTCCTTTAACAAAGCCTAAATGTTTACTACTGCCAATAAAACTATAACATCAGGGTTAAGAGCTATCTGAAGGAAGATTTATAATAGAGAACTATTCTACATTGCAAATGTGTGTAGGCACAAATCTCAGAAATCCATTTCCATTTATCTATAAGTCAATAAATCCATAGTGGCTTCTCCAATTGAATATTTCCCATCTTTCTCAGATATAATATGTCTAAACACAGCTAATTAATTTCACCTCCAAGTGTGCCCTTCATGTTATATTCTTTTCTTTCTGTGAATGCCATCATTATATAACTGGCTGACTGCCCACATCAAAATCCTTGGTGATGTTGAATTTTGTCTCTAGTTCACACACACAAAAAAACAACCTTCAGTCTAAGGGTCCTGCCACTAATTTCCTTCTTATAAAATCCTTTTCTAAATTCTTTGCAAAAATTGCATTCTCATCCCTGAAAAGTTTTAAAAGTCTTTCACCCAGTTTTCTTAAGCTTCTAAAATTCATCCTCCAAACTTCTGTTTAAAATCCAATCATGTTTAGGTTGGTATCTTATCAGTAGTCAGAACTAGTGACATCCAAAATATTTACTATTACACATAGCATGGGTCTCTAAATCTGCACTGATACAAAAGACTTCTTAAATTTAGACAAATTAAATTAAGACATTATTTTAGTTAGTATTAATTTTAACTATTTTCACCAGCAGCAGAATTCAAAGTATTTCCCACACTATCCTTCCAATGGAGAGAGAAAATAACATCTAGTTTCTAAACCTTTCTTTCAGCAATCTTTCTAGATTCACCTTAAAGTTCTTGCCTCACAAACTTGCACACCTGCACGCATACACACTTCTGCCCATACTTCAAAGCATACCCTCAACATGCCACATACTTTTATAAATTGCTCTTCGGTTTCTCTTACTTTGAAATATTTTTTCTGCTTCTCTAATACATCCTTAAATTTAATACTGAATTCAAAGCCCCTCTCCTTTTCTAACGATATCTCAGTGTTCATTGGTAATTACTATGTCACTCCCAAAATAATATTTTGCATTTAATATTGTTCTACTTAACCTCTGGATTTTGTCCTTCATATTCATGGAGCATATATCATTTTCAATATGCCAAGTCAACCCACATGCATTACACATAATAGTCTTTTTTTAAAAATGAACAGTTTCAAGAGTTTTGATTATTATGAAGTTTGTTAATTATTTCCTTATTCATGAATAATTAGGTATAAAGGAGATTTAGTTCTTTATGTGGGTAGATTCATTTCATTCTAAATTAGACATTAGAGAAATAAGTTATAATTAGAAATTAATTTTCCACTTATCTTGATATTCATTTCTTTGTCCTTGCCTAATGCTTTCTCTGAATTTTCTTTGAAAGTCAAAAAATAAGTTTTAGAAAACACGAATTTTCCCATTTCTATGTTTGGTGGGATTGTTTTTTAAATTCCCAACTAAAATGATTATCTATCTTTATTAGCAATGTATAATATTATTTTGTCCAATCTGGTCAGATGGCAGCACCTGTAATTTTTTTTAAAATTCTAAGAAAGATATCCTCCATCTGATGTTTTAACTACCCTTTACTCCTTATTATTATTACCAAAATTAACTGTCATTGATAGTTATAGACTTTAAGCTCTTTCTGTAGGAAGGAAAAAATATGTCAATAATGTCTAAAGTACTTCTCTCATATTAGAAAAAAATTGTATTTCTCTCTAAATCTACCAGAGTAAGTTTGCATGATATGAAAACCAGCCATGAAATTTAACACATAACTGATAATATTTCCTCAAAAAACAATATATATGACAGACAAAAAATTTTCCCCACCTCTTTGCACCACTGATATCTGCCTTTTTCTCCTGATTTATCCTCTATTTATTCTATAATAATCTTTGGTGTTAGATGACATTAGGATGATCTTTCAGTTCACCAGTTTAACATTTCATAAATATTTTTATAATAAGTACTATTGTTATTATTTTAAATATTATTAAGTCAGCGACATTTTATAAAAATGATGGGTGCCTTATATAAAAATGCTTCTAAGTAATATGTGGAGTTGTTATATGACAATTTATAACTGTATATATTTTATATCTATTCTATTGTTTTCTCAAAGTATGATATTAATATCACTCAGATGATATACATTAGAAATGGTGCAGTTGGGATCAGTTTAGCTAAGAACAACAAAAAAAATCAGCATTACTTTACTCAATCGATTGACTTTTAGCATTTTTATGAGTAAGAATTTTTTTAATAATGTACACTCTTATATCCAAGAACTTTCAAACAATTTGTAAGAAAAAACATTAAAGATTGGCATATGTTTTATCAGATTGCACCAAAGTCAGTGGCAGTTACAGGATTGAAAAATAGAATTATATTAAAATGTAAAGAAGTTTCACATTGATTTAAAATGTCAGGGAGTCTTTGGAAAATTAATTTTAGCGTTATTTCTTTTAATTTGTACACTCCCTTATATAAAATCCCTTATAAATCTCTTATATATAAGGCAAACCAATAGTAATACACTTACCAAATTAAACTATCTTTGCTGCTATTTTATGTGAATAGTAAATCATTTTTGCAATTTTTTTAACATATACTTTTAATGATCTTTAGCTGGTGAAAATTCAAGTTTTCTTAATTGCTGTTGGCAGTAACATCTTTCTATTCATTAATTCTTCCTTCTGTTGCTTCTTTATCACAATACAGAAGATAACCATGAACAAACTTATACTTATAGTATAAGTATTATACTATAATCAGAATTTTCTCTAAAACACACAGTCTGCAATAAAATAAACTTTCATTCTGTCAAAAATTGATTTGTAAACTGGCATGAAATAAAATTTGTCTCTAATTTTTAGGTAAACATTATTTTTAAATGTAACTCAGAGAAAATTCAATCTTTGGTGTAGATAGATTGATAGATAAAAATCATGCCTGGTCCAAAAACTATGTAAGCAGAAGGGGAAGAAAATTAGTGAATCTACAGTTTGAGAAGAGAAAATATGCTCAGCCAGGGCTGAACAAATAGAACAGGATGCCCTATAGGAACAGGAAATTGTAAATCAGAGTGAGAAATAAAGTAACATGCACAAACAATGGAGAATCAGGGGAATGATTTTGAGTTACTCAATGTAGAGTCTACATTTTATGTACTGAGTTGGAAAAATGTACCAAATGAACTGTGGATTTACATTAGTACAAGTATGTTAGTGGTACCTTGGTGAGTGTTTTATGAAGACACTAACATTTTTGTAACTTCCTGAATTATTAGAGAGAATCCTATATTTAAAGTCCCTGACAGGAGGAAAGCATAATCTTGCTGAAATGATGATTTTTCAATCCAGAAACAGAAATATTGAAAGGACCACAAACATGGCCAAATTCTAAATTGTGCAGCTTAGATTAGAGAATTATAACTTCAATATGAGAGTTTGAGAACTCTGAACAGCTTCTGCAGTTTCAATGTTGGGAACAGACATAAAGGGAAAAGACATTATATGTGGGATGAATAACTTGAGACAAGTTTCTGTTTTCTGTATCAAGGGACCTGTTGTGTCCTTTGTACTTTCTATTGGTGCTCTAACACATTGCTTCATATTTAGCAGCTTAAACCATGCAAATTATTTCACTTTCATCAATCAGTCTGAATGTGCTTTCACCTCCTTCCTTTGCTTCACATCTGTAAAGGCCCAAATTAGGGCACTGGCCTGCCTAGAATCTCTTCAAGAATCTCTGAGAGAAATTCAACTCCAAGAACTTTAAGAAGACTCTTGATTGAATTCAGTCATTGTGGTTTAGAGTTGATGTCCCTGTTGGTTGTTGATGGTTACCCAGGAACTTCTCTCAGCAATTGAATGTCTCCTGCATTCCTTGGTTGTGGCTCAGTTCATCTTCAAAACTATCAATGGTAGATCAAGCTATCACACTTGAATCTACCTCCCATTCTGACCCCAGTCTGAGAATACTCTTATTTTAAAGTAATCACGATATTACATTAGGCCCAACTAAATAATCCAGGATAGCCTCTCAATTTTAATCTACATAACCTTTATGACCTCTACAAAGTCCCCTATGCCAGTGACCTAACTTAACCTATGTATAGGCAACAAGGATTAGGGCATGGGCATCTTAGGAAGACTATCATCATCATTTGAGAAATTCTTGCTGGGACTATCAAAATCTTCACCAGTTTGCCTGAGGTGATTTTCTATCTGCCTGAATCTGTTAAACTGGTGTGTAGTGTGGCCAAGAGGATCAGGAATGAGCACTCCAGAGCAGCAGTCCTCAAAACTGACAAAAGGAGTTGATGTCCAAAAACAAGCAACCTTGTACCTGAGGCTGAAACTTCTAACATCTGTTTTACCTCATTTCCCAGAGTTCTCCAGCAAATCCTCCAGTTATCAGAGAAATACCTTGCTTTAAAGTGCACTCTTCCTCGCCTGTCTTTTTGTCTCACATCCCTATGTTTCCTAGGAAACAATTGTTTCCTGTTTTATTGTTCAGGATGTTCTTTAACATACAAAACAGTAACTAAAAATAGCAACATATTTTAATAATTTAGAAAGATCTCCTCATTCCCTTCTCTTTAGTTAATGCTTTTAACACCTCTGTGAAAGGGGAAAGTTACATAACCCATTTTATAAATGAATAAATTTAAACTGCAGAGGTTCAGTAGCTAAGGAAAGTCAGACTATAAATAATGTATGAGAAACTTAACTCAGAACTGTTGACATAGAATCTTCTGTTTTTTCTGCAATACCATGTACAATGAGGTAGGCATTGTACATATTTCCAGTTTTACCATCTTTCACACATGAAAATTTGTATACAAAAGGCTTATATATTGTCGTTAAGGTTTCAATCATAGTAAAGAGCATAACAAGGATTATAAATCATGTGTTCTTAATCCTGATCGTCGTCTTTCTCTTATATTGCAAGACAATGATTTTTAAACGGACTGAGGGCAATTTGTTGAAGGTCCTGAGTATCAGCCAAAAGAGTTTTGAAAGTAATACCTTTGACAATTAATCCTTCCATTCCATGGGAAGCCTTTGGAAAGTAAAATAATGAAATGGTTATTTTTATATCAAGACTTATTTTATTGCTTTTGGTCAAAGTTCTGGCAAATAGTTCTTTAAGATAATTTATCCTGCCTAAGACATACAAGATAGGTTTGGAGGAATATGAAATTGCAGGCAGAAAGTCTAAAGGAGAATTCAGTTTTGTAATCCTTGCATTGAATGATAAGGAACTGAAATAGGATAATGGCAGGGACCACAAATGGATAAATATTAGAGACAGTTATGGAAAATTAATAGAATAAAGAGATGGATTAACATAGAAGATATACCAAGTTATCATGACAGTATATTATTTTCTCTTTAAAATATGGGACACTGATCTTTTTACATATGATTATGACAATGATGTGTGTGTTTGTATTTGTAATCAGTGATAAAAACGTGAGAATGAGAATCTACTCAAAGATTTTGAGTAATGGAAATCATCCACTGTCCCATCAGCCATGATCTTTCTTCCAAGTATAGGCCTAGGGATGCATTTGGCAAAGAGAAAGAAGAACATTATGAGTAAGTCTTTCTCAAAAAGTTTTTCTTTGACAATTCATATAATAAAATACTTACATGAGTTGGTTATGTATCTGGACCAAGAAAAGAAAATCCAAAGTTGAATGGTGTTATGGTTGTATATGAGGTGACCCCCCCAATAGCAGGAGTGTTTGGAGGCGAAATAATGGATTGTTAGAGCTGTAACACGATCCCACTTTGAGTGGATTGTCTGGGTGATAACTGTAAGCAGGTGGGATAAGGCAAGAGGGTGGGTCACTGGGGGGGCGTGCCCTGAAATGGGTGCATCTTTTCTATGGCCACTCCATGCTTTCTGGTTACCATAAGGTAAGCTGCTTTTCTCCTCTAAGTCCTTCCTCCTCCATGATGTATGGCTTGCCTTAGGCCTAGAGAAACAGCATTGGCATTCTTATGGACTGAGACCTCTGAAACTGTAAGTCCCAAATAAACTTTTTCTCCTCTAAATTGTTCTTGTAAGGCATTTCAGTCACAGTTTCAACATATGGTCGAGCCTGGCCCCGTGGTGCAAGCCTGTAATCCCAGTGACTCCTGAGGCTGAGGCAGGAGGACCTCGAGTAGCTTTAGCAACTTAGCAAAGCCCTAACCAACTTAGTGAGACCCTTTCTCAAAAAGAAAAAAAAAAAAAAATAACAATAATTAAATTTAAAAAAATTAAAAGGCCAGGATGTAGCTCAGTAGGAAAGCACCTCTGGGTTCAATCTCCAGTACCAAATGAATAAATAAACAAACAAAAAAATCGTATGGTATAATCTAATTTCCTAGTGAAGCTAGAAGACCCACACAGTGCCAGATTGAGTCTGGATGAAAGAACAGTTAATATCCTTTGTTTCGTATAAAGTATATAACTCTGTTTTTGGGGATATAAATATATATATATATACACACACACACACATATATGTATATCTTTGTATGTGGATATAGACATTAAAAATATACTCATTATATCTTATCATGAACATTATGCTTATATTTACACAATCAAAGAAAGGAAATAACCTGTTAAATTTATCTGCAATGCATTATTATAGGTGTTCTGGATACTGTAATGGAATTCCACAGAATATCCGAGCTTCCATTTTACCTATCCCTCTTTCCCCTTTCATTTATCAATTTATAGCAGCTGGAGAGAATTTTAAAATAAAGTCAGCTTGCTTCACATAATTTTTCAATTTAAAATACTCTAATGGCCTCCCTTTAAAATTACAATGAAATGCAAATTCTGGTCTTGATAAAAAATTTTCCTCATGCCCTGATGTGAATCCACATGTCTGACTTTATCTACCACTCTTTCGTCAAGTTTTAGCTGTAGTGGCATTTTTTTTCTGTCTCTTTTGAAGCTTGTTTCACCAGTTGTTAGTTTTAAAAAAATTATATTACTTTTAATCAGCAGTTATAATTACATTACAATTATGGAGTACAATATATTGGCCTGAAATATTCTTTCCTAAGGGCTCCACATGGCTGTTTCTGATAATTCCAATCTGAAATTCACATTACCTCTTCAGCAAGGCCATCCCTCACCACTTGATGTATTGCACCCTTGCATAACATTTATAAAGACTCATACACATGCATGCATATATTTATATGCACGTAAGACATTTCAGTTTTGTTTCACTTGTTGCTGTTGTTTCCTTCTCATTGTTAGAATGTAATTAGGATCACACCATATAGTGATCCTGATATTGCCAAGAAAGTAGTAAGCACTGGATAAATAACTGTCAAATTAGTTGATTAGTTGGTTGCTAGCAAGCACTAAACAATAAATGAATTTTAAAAATGTAAGTCCTGAAATAAACCCCTAAGTATATATTTTAATATTTGCTGAATTAAGTATGGATTGTGTCTAATTTTTATATGATTATTGATATAAGCTGGTATTCTGAAGGTTATGGAATAATCAGCTCAATAACAAATTCTATGTTTTTATCATAATTGTTATACTGGGAATCTGGTATAATATTGTAGGAATTAAAATTATTCATATTTGAATATATTTTATAAAATATATTTATAGATATGAGAAAATAAATATTGAGGTTAATATTTATATTATGCAATGTATTCCTCAAATTATTGTAAATTTATATTATGAAAATAAAGAAAGAGAGAAAAGAAAGTGACCAAAGAGAGGGCTGGGGTTGTGTCTCAGTGGTGGAACACCTGCCTAGCACATGGGAGGCACTGGGTTCAATCCTCAGCACCACGTAAAAATCAATAAATAAAATAATGGTATGGCGTCCATCTACATTAAGGAAAAAAAAAAAAAAAAAGGAGAGAGAAGAGAAAGAACAGAGAGGTAGAGGGAGAAGGAAAGACCGAGGAGGTAAAAAGGGGTCCTCAGATACAAAAAAAGAATTCTCTAACCTATCTTTCTCATTTAAAAGAAAAAAAACACTGATGTAAAGACAGCATTAATCAGTATAGTTTAATCAATTTCAGCACAAATTTATTCTGGAATAGTACTGTTAAGATCTATTCAAGCTGTTAAAAAGATAAATGTGAAATGATCATTAAAAAAACGACTCTTTTTAATTGGAACTGAGTGACTGAAATGAACTGTGATAGCAGTCGCTTGGGTGAGTGTGGCCTGTAAGTGGTGTTAAAAAGGCCAGTTCAGTTGTCTGACTAGTAGTAGTTTTAATTGCCAGGCTGTCTAGGTCTGGTTTGGACCTTAACCTATGACTCTTTTGTTCTATCTATACACATCTGGCACATATTGGAAGGTACACATCATATGTCATCTTATGAACTCCTTATAAAATTACTTTCGATGTTTAAAATATATATTAACATTATGCATGCATTTATATGTAAGATACCAAAAGAAAATCGCTCTGCTAACTAGTGAGAGCATAAAGTACATAACAGAATTGTTGGTACTTTATGCAATGGATTAATATTCTAGAATGTTTTAAAGATATAATAACTAATTTCCAGATCCTACCATCTGATTATAACTAATATCAAAATTTATATTGCTTATTTTGATATTGTTCTAATTTGCACATTAAAGGATAGAATATGTGTGAATGAACATGAAACAGTGAATTGTTGAAATTTTGCTCAAATTTCATTTTTCTGAAAACTGTTTTGTCGCGTTCCCTGCCCGCAGAGAAACACGACACCTGGTTGAAGTTTCAATGCTTTATTGTGCGCTGTCCTTCTGCTTCTATTGTTTCTTTTTCTTATCCTATTTTCCCCCTCAGCAGGGAAGTTACAGACCTTATATAGGTAAAACCACCAATCAAAGGAGAGCACACGAGGGAAAAGCGTGGACAGATACAGAGAGCCAAGCAGGGCATACCGAGATCATGCGTTGTGCATGAGACCAGAGAACCAGTCATAAAGACTTCCTTAAAATGATGTCAGATGTTTGTGCAAAAGTTAACTGCTCTGGCTCACTGCCAGGTGCCATCTTAGCCACACCTAGGGCCAGGGGTCCCGGGTACCCCGACAGTTCCCCCTTTTTTATTATAAAATTAAAGCTCGGGACCTTGTCTGTCTTAGGTTGAGTGGTCAGCATATGTCCTTACCCGTCATCAGAGTCTGCAGAGCATGCTGCAGCTCCTGTCTTAGGTTGGTACATAGCCACCTCCTTCATTACCCGTCTTTGACTACCGGTCCAGCATCGAGAGCCACACTTGTGGGGAGCTTCCGGCCTCTAGGGCGGTCATGGCCTGATGAAAGATAATCCGATCCCTGTGTTGGCTGGCTCGTAGATGCACAAACAGACGAGAGAGGAAAAGGATACCAATGAGGAGAAGCAGTCCCAAAGTGCCCAGACCTGCCCACTGTTTTACAAAATTGAAAGCAGAAGAAAACCATTTAGCCCTCTCAGATACAGAAGAAATATGTACCCCAGTAGAATTAACTTTGACAATTTCAGCTCTAAGTTGTGAGGTAAGATTATCAAATTGAGATGACCAAGTAGAAATAAGGTAAAGTGACAAATTACTAGATAACTTAGCTGCAGTGCTGAAATTATCATATACAATAGGGGTAACACAAACAGCTCTTAAAGAGTAAACACATCCCAGTCCCAAAAGTTCTTGTAATATGTCCACTTGTTCTTGTAATAGGTCCACTCTTTGATTCACCAGGAGTAAGCCTGCCCTGAAATGTTGGTTTAAAGTCTCTTGAGTTTGTAAGGCAGTAGTTGTGTTTTCAGCTAAACGGTTGACTGCAGTCGCTGTCTGTATAGTAGTTGTCAATGCAGCAGCTGCAGTTGCGGCGGCCGCCGCCGACGCAACAACGGCTGCAACCACAGCTGCCGCGATGCCAAATTGTCTTTTATTTCTTGATAGTAGCACTGGTAATTCTGCATCTGTAACAGAGACTGGGATAGGTAGGAAGGTAGGGATGCGCATTAAGACCGCGCGGGAGAAATTGGTAGCATTCCAACATTGAGAAAGGTAGCAACTAGATTGAGAGCAATCAAGGGTTGTGTTATTGGAAATATTGGTTAGTAGAAACATAAAAGGAGGGAACACACAGGCTGGAGTGGATGAGAATGTAATGTCTCTAGTACAGTTAGTAGTAGTCTCAGCTCCAGCATTTTTTCCGCTCCACGCCGAAGAGTTCCATTCGCATTGTCTAAAAGATCCTCCTTTAAGAGCAAAAAAAGGTTGTAAGTTAGTATATCCTGAAGTCGAGGTGAATAGCAACCAGCTATCAAAAGGATTAAAGCGCTCCATGCCCAAGTTGGCGTCATGATCAGCAAAATTATCAGTGGTACACTGGGAAGTAAAATTTGGTGTGAAGAAAAATCCATGTTGAACCGGGGTCGCTCGCTTGGCATTTTGACAACCTGTCCAAATGGGAGGTGTGGAAAATTTTGGATTACATGGAGGAAAAATTCTGGGATTTTTAAACCCATTAGTGGGAAGAGGTAATTTGTAAGGTACAAATCCTGTGATCAAAGTAGCTTCCCCTTTCCAGTATGTCCTTGATATGGTTATTAAATTATTATTGACATACTGAAGACCAAGCGTAGCATAACCCTGGAGCAGAGCATAAGGGGATTCCATACTCTTATAAAAGAGACCCTGTACCTGCTTTTGGAGAACAATACAAGGGCTAGAGTTATTATTACTAATAGCATTATCCTCAGGTATATCAAAGCATAAGGCTCCAGGGAGGGAGATAGTGGAAGAATTATATGGTTGAGTCTCTGGATCATTAAGTGTAGTGGGTAATCCTGTAGACGCATTGGTGGTGAACAACGGAGGGAGTAGAGAGGAAATATTAGTTAACGGTAAAGGATATGGCCAAGCTTTAACTATTGCCCACAGGTTTCGGGTCTGGCTGTCCGCTTGTGTCTTTGCAGTTATGGGAAGGCTCACTATTGTGAGGAGGAGTAGTATCACTTCCATGTTGTATAGGTCTGGTCAGTCTTTCAGGAACCCAGATCGGAATTTGTTGATCCTGTGGAAAAATACAAACAGACCCTCAGACCCAACGTAATACTGGATCTGGTCCTTTCCAGCAACCTGTCAATATGTCTTTCCACTTGGCCCATGTTTGAGGGACAGGGGAAGGGTTGCTATGGCGATCAGCTGCAGAGTGTCCATAATTGTCTATAGTCAAAAAATTTAAAATAAAAAGAACCAGATTAATTTTGTCCTTGGGAGATTTAAAGGAGGCTCCTATTCCCCCTTTTTGTTTATTAAGACAATTTTTTAAGGTGAGATGCGTCCTCTCGACTATACCTTGTCCTTGTGGATTATAGGGAATACCAGTAATCAATTGAATATTAAATGTTTGTAGAAATAGTCGGAAGCTTTTGGAGGTATAAGCAGGACCATTATCTGTTTTTATAACTTTAGGTATGCCCCAGCAAGCAAACGCTTGTAGGCAGTGTTGAATGACATCTTTTACCTTTTCTCCAGAGTGAGCGGAAGCCATGATGACCCCTGAAGCAGTGTCTACTGACACATGTACATACTTTACAGTACCGAATTCAGGAATATGAGTTACATCCATTTGCCAAACATGATTAGGTAACAATCCCCTGGGATTGACTCCAAAAGATTGTACTGGGATCAAAGGAGCACAGTGTTGACAATTTTTTACTATTTGTCGAGCCACACATTTAGAGATAGGAAATTTTTTACTCAAGGTAGTGGAATTTACATGGAATTTCTTATGAAAGAGTTTTGCTTTTTCCTCTATGGAAAAAACAAAAACGGATTTGGTAGCCATATCCACCAAATCATTTGTTCTAGCCAAAGGTCCCGGTAAATTAGAATGAGCCCTAATATGTCCTATATAGAATGGATGTTTACGCTGCAGAATAAGGTTTTGTAGTGTAGTGAAATAGGAAGCCACGGTGGATAAAGAAGAAATACGTGGCACAGTTTCAAGAACACTTAAAGCATTAACAACATATGAACTATCAGATAGGAGATTAAACGGCTGATTATCTGCTATTTTAAAAGCCAACACCACAGCTGCGAGCTCAGTAACTTGTGCCGAGTTGGATTGAACTATTATAGTATGAAGTTGATCATGAACAAGTGCAGCGCCTACTCCATTATTAGATCTATCAGTAAATATAGTTATACAATTTTTAATAGGTTGGGCACTAGTCACTTTTGGAAAAATTATGGGAGTAACTTTACAAAACTGAATCCAAGGATGTTGGGGATAATGGTTATCAAACTGAGCTGAGGTGGAACAATATAATACTGACCAATCATCATCATTATTGCTTAGCCATTTAATTTGCTGAGTGGAATAAGGGGTTATAATGATAGAAGAATGGATTCCAAAGACAGTAATGCAAGATTCTATTCCCTTAAATATTACTTGAGCAACAGCTTTGGGATATGATTGTAATATTTTAGCTGGTAGGAATAGGCATTAAGACTGCTCATGAGAACCTAGAAGCATTTCAACATTGAGAGAGAAGTTTGGAGAATAGCAGCTTGATAAATACCCTGCTTTAAAACTTGTATACTTGGAAAATATGAATACATTTAATATATAAGGAGTGACCATTTCACAATTACCTTGACACTTTAATCTTACTAAATTTAGTTTTTAAAGAAAAATTTAGACTCTGTAACATAGTACAATACTCTTAACAGTTGTTTAACCATAATTGTATAAACCCCATTTTTTAAGACTAATTGTTTTAAAGAATAAAACTTAATAGACACAAAGTTAAGAGTAAATTAGTGTTTTTAAGAAATCCTTGTTATTTTACCATGTCATTTTACCATATAGATTAAACTTTGGCTTATATCAGAACATTAGTATTTCACCTTAGGAAAAACCTTAAATAGCTTTAGCTGTTTTACATACATACAACCAACTTAGTTACACACAGATTTGTTGAAACTTGTCCTTCACTTACACACAGACTTTTTTAGTACTTACTTAGACCCTCATGTATTTCATTATATAACACTTTCTTATCCAGAAAGATTTTTTTCTTCACTAAATATAGTTGTATTTTTAGAACCTTTTATTTTTTTTTTAATGTGTTGACCCCCTTTTGTTCACATTTTGAAACAACTCTTATGAAATTTTTGAATTTAGATAAATTACACCATTTTAACAAGATAAAATACTTTGTTGTTTATAGTACTCTAACTGAAACACAGTTGAAACCTTTAGAACCCTTTGTATATAGAATTGTACTTGTTAAGACATAACTCTTAGTAACCTTGTTTTTAGTCAAGATATTAGACAAGTGTCCTGAACAGTATTTGCTGTCTCTTTCCTGTTGAAGAAAGGTCCTAGAAACAATTGATATTAGACATTGTTTAACATCAATATTCCATTAGTTTGACCACCTAGAGACTTGCAAGTTATTTTTAAAGACATTTCACTTTTATTAGTTTACTCAAGTTAAGTTGAACCTTTTTAAATCACATGAATAAAAGTATTTGGATCCATTTTTAAATTTTAATTTTAGGAGCGCTCAGTTTTGATACAGACAAAACATGACATTAGACAGCACAACATACACATAACACAAATCAAAGGACTTGTAACTTTATAGGTGAATCCCCATTGCAATGTAACAGATGTTCAAAAACTCTAGTTAAATAAAAAATAGAACTGATCAAAAAGAAAAAAAAAATCATTAACCTAGGTATGCAGGATCAAAATTATGAGCTCAAAAATACAGCATTAAAGAAAAACAAAACAAAACAAGAATCCTGGAAAATGAGTTAGTTCTGTGTAGCAGCCCAGAAGTTTAAAACAGACACCTTTTTTTTTTTTTTTTTTTTTTTCTTATCTTCAGGTTACCCCCCTTTCCCGCTGAGACTGCTGCAGTCTACATTCCAATGCAGGCTTCAGCAAGGCCAGGCAGGGGGGAGGGAGGATAACCCAGGACTTTTAACCCTTTTTCTTCCTGGTTGAGAAATCAGGTTAGGTTTGAATGTAGAAAATCACAAAACATTATTTCTTACTACTTTTGAGGAATGGAGCTGCTGAGATCTCTGCCTAGGGGGAGGACTGCTTCAAGGACACGGGTGTTCCCTCCCTAGGTGGCCATGGAGCTGCGTGGAAGGGATCAGGAGGGGGGCCTTTTTCTGTCTCTTGTGATAGTTTCTCTTGATCCAACAATCCCGCATTTAAAAACCAAGGGGCTTTATCTTCTACAGTTTTTAAAAACTTCCTAGTTGAGGAAACCTTTAAAGGTGCTCCATTAGCCTTTAATAAAGCCTTTAATAGTCCTTCCATGCGAACTCTAGACACCTCAGAACCCATGATTAATTTGCCCCCTTTCGAGTGCCACTTTCACTTTAATACTTTTAATGTGGACCGCTTTTTGCTTAGTCCAGGGTGTAGCCGCCTTTCGCGTGCTACTTTCACTTTAATACTTTTAATGTGCCACTTTCACTTTAATACTTTTAAGGTGGACTGCTTTCCGCTAGTCCACCCCGAGCCTCCTTTCACTTAGCTCTGTCTCCGGACTGCCTTTCGCTAGTCCACTCCGAGCCGCGTTTCGCTTGGCTCTGTCTCCGGACTGCCTTTCGCTAGTCCACTCCTTTTTTTTTTTTTTTTTTTTTATTGATCCCTCTTTTTTATTTATGGACCGCCTTTCGCGTGTCCTTCTGTTTATTACCTTCTTATCTCTTTTCTAATTATGGACCGCCTTTCGCGTGCCCCTCTGGTTAGTACTTTCTAATATTTATTTCTTTTTCCTTTTGGTGGACTGCCTTTCGCGTGTCCCATTAAGTCGCTCAACCGCGAACGTCGAGGCTGCCTCCCTTTGATCACTTTATATCTTTTTAATTATGATTTACTTACTTGTTCCCGGGTTTCGGCACCACTTGTCGCGTTCCCTGCCCGCAGAGAAACACGACACCTGGTTGAAGTTTCAATGCTTTATTGTGCGCTGTCCTTCTGCTTCTATTGTTTCTTTTTCTTATCCTATTTTCCCCCTCAGCAGGGAAGTTACAGACCTTATATAGGTAAAACCACCAATCAAAGGAGAGCACACGAGGGAAAAGCGTGGACAGATACAGAGAGCCAAGCAGGGCATACCGAGATCATGCGTTGTTCATGAGACCAGAGAACCAGTCATAAAGACTTCCTTAAAATGATGTCAGATGTTTGTGCAAAAGTTAACTGCTCTGGCTCACTGCCAGGCGCCATCTTAGCCACACCTAGGGCCAGGGGTCCCAGGTACCCCGACACTGTTTTTCAAAAAACTAATGGTCTATGGTCCTCTCCATTTTTGTTTCAATACCAGTTTTAAAAATTATTTGAGAACATGTTTATTGAAAGCATTAATCTATTTCAAGTTTTGGGAATATTTATAAAATAGCTTTCTTCTGAAATTTGTGATATGAGTGTAAAGTAGGTTTATAAATTCATTTATAAATTAATAAATTAATTTATACACTAACTTAAAAACATTTTAGGACACTAGTCTGTCCAGTGCGTGCATAGGAAACTTTGTGGTAACGTGTGGAAAAGGATGGACTTAGATTGTGCATTTTGTCACTTATTCCACCCTATATGACCAAGAAGTACAAACAAAGAGTGCTATGGTGGCATACTGTGGATATAAAACAAACATATCATAGCGTTTATGATGTGCAGAAACACTGCTTTTTTTCAGGGAACCTTTTCTAGAATTTCTGAAGTTAAAATGAGGCCCGCAATCAGATATTTAGAGAAGTAGAAGTGGCACTGAGGACAGTATGGGACAATACCTAAAAGTCAAAGATAGTACCACAGGATTAAGAAAGCAGGCATTTGGAATGGTTATGAATAAATTTTCAGAAGTGGACAGGAAGGGGAAATCATAAAGCTAGGGAAGAACATAAAGGGACACCTTAAATAGGATTTAGTCAGCTTGGTTAAGTTGTCTGGATTTTATCTCAAATTTAATGGCTAAATCATTGCAAAGTGTATGCAGTGAATACTAATTCATCATGATAGGAATCACTTGGGTTTCAGAGGCACACAGTGGTAGAAATATTGAAAAAAGCATCCAGGTACATTATGTTTTCAGGATGAATCACTCTGAGTGGGGGAAATGAACCCCAGAGCCTTGGCTCGAAAGCGTCCCCTTCAGGTGTCGAAACACACTGGCCCAGTGATGGTATCAAAACGTGGAGCTTTTAAGAGGTGACTGGGTCACATCAGTCCTCTGTTTAATAAAATTAAGAAACCTATAAAAATGATTTCGCATAGTGTTCAGCTCTTTCCACCTTGTGTCATAGGAAGTTAGGTTTCTTCTGTCTGAAAGGAAGCATCAATGAGGTACCATTTTGAAAGCAGAGAGAAACCCTCGCAAAACAATTAAAACTGCTGGTACCTTACTCTTGAACTTCCAGTCTCCATAATTGTGACAAATTTCTATAAATTACTAATCTGTTTTTGTTATAGCAGCAAAATGAACTGAGACACACAGTGACCTTTAGAAAGGTGCTGCAGGTGTTCAGTCAGGAGATGATAGTGATGTAGAGGTACAGATGAGGAAGTTGAAGACAAAAACCGTCTCCCACCACTAAATGATAGACTGTAAATCTTGCCTAAAATCTGAGATGAAGGATAAGTTCAAAATGGTATAAAATTAAGGGTTCAGATAATATAATATTTTCAGAGGTAATTTAAATTAAGCATTTTAATTATCTGTTATACACTATGTTAAAAGTGCAGGGTAATTTCCTTCAAGGTAATGATTTTTAAGTTTGGACCTTTAATAGCATCAGCAATATCTGAGAACTTCATAGAAATAAAAATTCTTGTACCTGAGCCCAGTCCTGCTAAATCAGGACACTGTGAGACTGAAGACCCTTACCCCTATTCTCTCTGCTTCCTATCTTCCATGAGTTGACAGTTTTCCTTCGCCTTACCCTTTTACCATAATATTTCTAAGAGTCAGTCATTACAGAGTGAATTCTCTGAAACCATGAGCCAACATAAATCTTTCTTCCTATAAGGTGCTCTTGTCAGATATTTTGGTCACAGTCACAAATCTGGTTTGGACAAACTCTCCATGCTATTCCAGTATATACTAACCTTTGAAATGATTGCTATATTAAAATCCACTTTTTGTGTTCTGTTTGATTGTTTGTTTTAAAATATTCACTTCATTCTTAATAGATATTTTTTTAAAAACATATCAAGATCCCCATCCATTCACAAAGTGAAAAGTTTTTAAGAAAATAATAAAGAACATAGGATGTTATACAAATAATGTGAGACAAAGATTGCAGGGTTACATAGACTTGACAGTATATACGATGCTTTTTATAGTTATTTTGGCAGAGTTTTGGTTTACCCAGGAAATGAATTTGTCAAAGCCCATCAAAAGGTGTAGTTTAAGATTTGTGCATTTCACTATGTATAAACCAAACCACACACATAAAGAACCATAAACAAATACTGAGCTCCAGAAAATGATGAAGTGTTAAAGGTGTGAGATGTACAGATATCCACAATTTACTTCAAAAGACATCTAAAAAATGATGATGTTCTGATAGAGGAAAAGATGCAAAATGTGAATTGTGGTTCTTATTTGTCTATATTGGAAGTTTTTCAAAATAAAATGTAAAAGAGTAAAACAAATTAACTAATGTATCTGATAATAAACAGATACTAAATACTTAATGAAATTCTGGTGGTTTTGATACATTGTAAATTGACATTTGACTGGATTTTAAAAGGTGATATCCTAGGCAAAAAAATCTATTTATATTTGTATCAGTTTCCTAGGGCTTCCACAACAAAATTAATGAAACTTCTTGGTCTGAAACACCAGAAATTTAATTTATACTCTCACAGTTCTTGAGGCTGGAAGTCTGTAATCAAGGTGGTAGCAGAGTTTGATTTTGCCAGAGGCTCTATGGGGGAAACTGAAGCTTCTCACGGTTCATGTTTTGTCAATGGAATCACTAGTGGTAATGGTAAGCAGTGCTATACTTATTTCCACCGTTTGGCGGCTAGTAAATCCTGGCAATGAGGAAAACAATCTATATTGCATGCTGATTTAGAATATACATATAACATTTTCAAGAAGTCCTGCAAAATATGGCCATTTTCCACTATATGAGCACTGTAATTGTGTCTGAAAAACCTATTCCCTCTTATATCAAATCAGTTGTTTCAAAATAATGGAAAACATGGTGAGACCAGTGAATTCCATGAGCATGAGCACCCTGTCCTATCTCATTTGCAATGAGTGAATTCTCCCAGCAGAAATAATGTGGTGCAGGATACCATGATAGTGCACAAGACATTTAATAAGACTGTGGATGGTCATTTTTCCAGAAGCCTTGTTTACAAAAGAAAATTGTGTACACAAGTAAGTTCATACCCACAGTAATTGTTCCAGTACAAGCCAATATTGTCTTTATCCTGACAGAAGAGGTGTGATGTGGTTTGGGATCTAGAATGTCCCTCAGAAGCTCATGTGTTGAAAGCATGAACCCCAATGCAACAAGGTTTACAGGTGGGACTTTGAGGACTCTGACATCAACAGGGGATTAATCCACCAAATGAACTAATTCATTGATAGATGATGGACTACTGGGATGTGAAACTAGTTGGAAAAAATAGATTACTGGGAGTTGTACTCTGATATAATTTACCTAGTCCCTTTTCACTTATCTTACTCTCTTTGCTTCCTGTCTCCCATGAGCTGACAATTTTCCTTTACCCTGTTTTGCTACCATAATATTTCTAAGAATTAGTCGTTAGAGACTGAATTCTCTGAAACCATGCGCCAACATAAATCTTTCTTCCTTTAAGTTTCTCTTGTCAGATATTTGGTCACAAAGAACTAACACATGTTCCAAAATAACAATCTATCACCAGATAGCTCGCTGATGACTTAGGGAAATGGTACCGCATTAGAAACTCTGGTTTTTTATTCTTGGCAGAGTAGGCACTCAGTCTCGGCTCTACCCACACCTGTTAGAAAAGTCCGTGTTGTAGAGCCCATGCATGATCACAGACCCTACTGCCATCACCACTTTGTTCATGTATCCACTGGAGATGCAAAAGCAAGAAACTGACTGGTATCCACAGAGTAGTGTGTACTATTCACTAACTCACTGAAATTTTATTCTGCTGAAGTCAGTCATTGTTGAGTATTCACATGGGATATAGATATCTTCAAATTTTCTTCCCATTCACCTGAGTGAATTGGCAGGTAAATCCCTACATTTCCTTGTCATCAATCTTTCAATCATGTTTCTTTCCAAGACCCAGACTACAGCTAAACCATTGATTAAAACTCATGAATTAGTATATAATTGTAAATGTAGCTCTTTCTGCTTCTAAAAAAAAAAAAAAATGAACTGTGTGCACCACTTGAAGTTTGCTCACTGAGAGTATTTCCTCTCATGATTATCCTTTAAGGGTTTTCCAGAAAGTGCATGTTGAAACTCTGCTTTCTCTACCTTTTCTTTTGTCTACTCTCTCCTTCTCCCTCCCTTCCAAACCTTCTTTGCTTTTCCTTTTTAACTTGAATGTTTTGTTCTCAGTATATTGAACTTGGTATGTAACCTGTTCCTCTATAAATATTTGTTAGGTAATAATTAGACTAGATTATTCCTTAAGCAGTTCTTATTTTATTATTTTTAACTAAAAAAATGTAATAGCAAATATTTCAACAAAACACAAGTAAAAGTTATCAGACAAGGTGGTAAGTAACTTGTATCTGTTGTGACTTTGTTTTAAAAGGAACCAAAGATTTGGTCTGTGTTCCAACAGATGCTAAATCAATTAGCATATTGCAGGCCATTACAACAAGGTTGAAAGTTCCTTCATGGGGTAATGAACTTTACGTATTTCTTATTATTGGCTATGTGCCTTCACTGTTGGAAGGCATTTCTTTAGATATTATTATAATTTTTGAACAAATCTTCAAAATATCCTCTATGACATGACATTACACCCTTTATCTGACAAAACAAGTAAACATCAAAGGTAAGGTAGTATTCAAACGTTTACCATGAAGTTGTTCTCTGTAATCTTCATAGATTATTTTACACAATCAAGATAATTTGACAATGAAGCAAGAATTACAGATTATTTATAATTCTAAGAATGCCATTTAGATGTATAGTATAAGGAAAGAAAAGCCCTGATCACATAAAATATTCTATCTTTATGTGTGTCATAGAAGTATACTTTATATTTCTCATTTTAGAAACAGAAACCCCATTCTATTAAAAATTTAATATACCTAATTTTTTTATTACTTGATTCTAATTCTATATAAAATACACCAGGAAGACTCAGTGACCATAAAGTGGTCAGATTCATTTCCTTTTCTATTTTTCTTTTTTCTTTTTTCAAATTGAAGATGAGGCTAGAACATTGTTTTCAGTCAAATGTTTTTGTGTGACTAAGACAAACATTTTAGCATTTTAGGACAGCTCACTACTTGCTGTGTACTCTGAAAGGGTACTCTGAAAGTTCTCACACTTTTTATCCTTTAAATCATGGCACACAAAGGAACCCTTAAGTAAGCGAAAATCTCTTTTCTGACTATCATGGAATTCAGGAAAAAGAGAAAAATGTCTAAGCACAGACGAACTATCATATGCCAAGGGCTAATTTGTACTAAGTCAGTGTTTTTATCCAAATGTAAATTAAACAATTTCTGGCATACATATATAACAATAATTGCTTTTCCACATCAGATACATTAATATTATATGAAGTCTAACTATCACTTGATGGAGGAATTTTGCCAACAGCTTTATCTATGAGAATATATTTTCATTAATATTACATCTGATTTTACTAACTTCTTAGAAGTAGTTTGACTTGGACATGTTTCTGCTACAAGTGGGACAACTTTGAATGATGTTTCTGTTCTGGGGCTTACTCTTGCCTTTAGCAACAAAATTAATCAATTTTGTACGTGTGAACATTGTTTTGTTTTTATTTTGGAAAAATACACTATTTTCTGGAGTATGCACTTTGTTTTATTTGGAAGAAAAATCACATCTTTGATCTTCATGTTGCTATTTGAAGATTCATAAAAGACAATCCACTGGATAGTAGAGTAGTGTAAGTTCAATAAATTTCATAACAGATATTCATCATACTTCCAATATTCGCTTTTGTTGTTGTTTGGCTGCTTGTTCAAACACATCACTTTTCCAGATTCCTTTCTCTTACTACTAACAATAAAACATTCTACACTGTGGCTTAGTTTACTCTTTAATTTCTTAATACAATATTTGTATTAAATTTTTTCATCACTTACCCTTTTACAAATAATTTACAGAATATCAATCTTAAGGAACAGAAATTAAAATGAAAAACTTTAAAAACTTAAACCTAGAATAAGTAGAAACACATACAATCCAAAGTACAAGACAAAGCAAAAACCTAAAAACATGCTTACTAAATATTGGTATAAACAAACTAAACATATCCTATATAAATAAGGGAATTGTGGCATTTTAGTAATGGTCATAATTCAAGATGTATTTTAAATTATGAAATGTTTATTAATAAAATTGTTTGGTTGCCTTTTTGTCTTTTGAAACAAACACTTTCAGATTTATTCTATAGAGAAGACAACCACAGCAATTTGTTCTCAGATAAAATTTGTCAGTGGCTGTCCTCATGAATACTTTGTTCTTAACAGATTAGTACAATTTAACAAGCTAAAAATATCTAGTGGGTCACATTTATACTAAGCATTACACATTAATCTTGCAGTGCAAGGGTAAGTAAAATGTGTCTAACAGTTAAACATGGTGATATAATTTTTTAAATTTACTTCCATGCCCTTTTAAAACATATCAAATTGATTTTAAATGGATACAAAAGGCTTATGTTTATAATGAAAAACTGTATGGGAGAGAATATAATGCTAATTGCAGTTTGGATTCTAGAATATAAATGACTAGAAGATATGAATCAAGGAGTTCTGAAAACTGATAAACTGTTATAAAGACTAACAGAAAATTGAGAAACAGAAATTGAGAAACAGAAAGGCTTGGAGGTAGAGATAAAATGAATATCCAAAAGGGGAGATGTAATTAAAACTAAAAAGTTGCTTAAAAATCTGTATCAAAAGTAGTTAAAGCTATAAGATATCCTCCTTTTTGCTGAACCGAAAAATTCCTCTTGATCTCTAAGTTTCTAAAATGGTTGAGACTTTGGAGTTGGAGCTATCAAACACAATAGTGGATAAGAACCCAAAAATAGAGAAATGCCTCTGTCACCTGTGTTCATCCATTCAACTCATGGATTATTGGACAATTATTAATATTATCAACTCTGGGGATCAGAAAACTCCCCTCAGAAAAATTCAGCTTTAAAAGCTATAAAGATCACCAAAATAAGGCAGTTCTGATAAATCCATTAGGATCAATCATCCATGGTCCATACATCTCAAACCCCAATTAGCTTTCTAATGGTAATTAAAAATTTTAAAAATTCAATGAGCAAATGTATTTGAATAAAAATAGAATAAAAAGAAAAATTGTAACAGAGAAAAGTAAAATAATCCAGATCTTAAAAGGAAACTATAGAGTTAGGAAAAATTACTGGTAGGATACTAATTTTGTGAGACTCTTCTAACTTTGTTGCCAAAAACTTGGTTCTTGTCTCTGATACCAATTCAATAATGAAGACATGGTTTTGAGAAAAAGAAGATAGACCGTTTATTGCTTTGCTAGCAAAGGAGAAACATAGGGGACTCCTGTTCTACAACTGTGATTCTTCCCATCAGCAGGAACAGGGGGCTTTTATAGAGGTGATTCAGAGAGAATAAGATTAGAGAGGAGAGATCAGGGAGGAGAAGATTAGGGAAAAGAAAATCAGGGAGAAGATCAGGGAAAATGTTGGAAAAAAGAAAAACCATTAAGTTTCAAAGCTACAAGGGATATAGTCAAAGCATCAAGTGAACCCCTGTTACAACCTCACTACATAAAACTTAGAAAACAAATCTCAAGGGATAAAAATATGTCAGTAACTTAACTGTAACAGAGATTAAAAGTTTTAGTGTATTTATAGAAGTACAACAATATTCAGAAACAAAAGAAATAAAATTTACATTATTGGGCACGTAATAAAAAATAGCCAGACATGCAATGGTCCTTGACCCTGATACCAATCCAATAACGAGGACATGGTTTTGAGAAAAAAGAAAAAGAGTATTTATTGCTTTGTTAGCAAAGGAGAAACACAGGGGACTCCTGTCCCAAAGGCTGTGATTCTGCCCATCAGCAGGAACTGGGGAAGGAGAGAGCAAAAGACATGTTAAAATAAGGACAGCAGGAAGACCTGCAGTCAGAAACACTTTAGGACAAAGGACTATGAAATATCTTTAGATTACTGAGGGAAAACATAATCTTGTAAGTCTACAGTTAAATACCTGGAAAAATATCCTTCCAAAACAAAGATGAAATAATGACTTTATAAGGCTACAAAAATGAAAGAACTAGAATGAATCCATAGCAGATCAACTCTACAAGATATTAAAGCAGAAAAAGAATTATACCAGATAAAATATTGTATCTATACAAAAGAATGATGATCACTGGAAATATTTGTTTTTCTGTCTATTAAATCTCAATATGGATGCATTAATATAAAAATTTAAAGTATATGAAAGTGTAAGCACCAGATTTACACCTTAATATGAATGTATTTACATAAATATTTAAAGTACATAAGCACCAGAAATGTATATATTAAGATATGTTTATCAGAATTATTCATCTCAAAAAGTGGAAACAATGCCAATGTTCATCAGCAGTCAATTGGATAAATACCTTTTGTGTTTTTTAAAAAATAAGATAATTTTACATAACATAGGTGAATCTTACAAACATAAATTTAAACAAATGAGACTATGGATATGACATGTATATACTTCCATTTGCATAAAGTCCAAAACTGTAAAGACCTTTTCTTCCTCAAAAGTCAAAATAATATTTACCTTTGAGATATTTGAAGGGTAGTGATAATGATGCTTCTGGATTTTTATATAATGTGTTTCATAAACTAGGTTATAATGTATAGTCACTGTGTCTTGTTATGTGAATTCAATATTTATATTAAGTAGTTTAAAGGATTCTTATAATTATCTGGAGAAGATACAGGAGGATATTTCTATATTATATTGGGAAAAGTAATATACTAAATCCTTATTTCCATAATAGAGCTAAAGTAGGTAATATTCACAACAAATATATATACATATATATTTTTCCAATTTTATTGGTGCTTTATAGTTGTACATAATTGTGGGATGTTATATATTCTTACACACACACAGTTAAACAATACAATTTGGCCAATCATTCCCCAGTATTTCCCTATTTCCCCTTTTCTTCCCCTCCCCCCTCCCTCTGATCCCTTTCCTCTACTCTACAGATCTTCCTTTGATTTTCATGAGACCACTCTTTCTCACCTGCCTTCTCCTTTATCCTCTCTAGATTCCACATATAAGAGAAAAAAATGTGATCAATGACTTTCTGAATTTGGTTTATTTCACTTAACACAATAGTCTCAAGTTCCATCCATTTTCCTGCAAATGACATAATTTCATTTTTCTATATGGCTGAATAAAACTCCATTGGGTATATATGCCACATTTTCTTTATCCAATCTTCTGATAATGGACACCTGGGCTGATTCCATAGTTCGGTTATTATTAAATGTGCCTCTATAAACGTAGGTATGCATATATCACTATAGTATGATGACTTTAATTCTTTAGAATAAGTATCCAGGAGTGGCACAGCTGGGTCACATAGCAATTACATGACTAGTCTTTTGAGGAACCTGCAACTAATATATTTTTAAGAAAGAAATGCTAATTTTTAGAAACATGTGTAAATATCTTAGAAAACACTTAACAATTGCAACCTTTTTCTCTGTCTAAAATAACAGTACAGCAGGGGCATGGTTGAGCATGGGACTCAGATACAAGTATAATCTAATATATTTTTACTTTGTAAAAGATGAGATTATAGTTATCAAGGATCTCAAAAATATGGATGTATGGGGAAATTAATATGTTTACAGATTTTTGTAATAATTTTTATTTTCTTATATGCTTATGAATTTTTTTTGAGTAAAGTATAAGCTAGATTATATGAGAATCTCTATATTGTTCTTTTGCTTTATAAGAAAACTCAGAATGACACTAAAGATTTGTGAGATACATAAATAAATACATTAATTGGAGCCATCAGCATATAAATTCAAGAAATATTTGTGTCATGGCATGTAGCAAAAATATGGATTAAAATAATGGGGATAAAAACTAAATTCAGAGATTTAGGTACAAGATAAATAATGTGGGTCATTCTGAATGAATCTGACCATAGAATCAATAACTTCAGAGTTATAGGTATCTTTATTCATTTTGAGAAATTTTAACAAAATCGACCACATTCACTACTATGGGGTTTTGCAAATTTTTTTATCTCTCTACTTATTCCATTAGATTGGTACTTAATTCCTCAGACTTAACCTTGTAATCAAAAGCTTGGTCCTTATCCTTGAGGCCAATCCCATAATGAAGGCAAGGTCTTAAGAAAAAGTAAACTGTTTTATTGCTTTGCTAGTAAAGGAGCAACACAGGGGACTCCTGTCCCAGAGCCTGTGGTTCTGCTCATCAGCAGGAACAGGGATTTTATAGAGGTGATTCAAAGTCTACCTTCCACGTGTTCTCTGTTGGAGTTGTAATTCACTTGCTAATTTGGGAGATAAGTCATTTCTGAGATCTTCTGGTACCATCCCCAAAGTCTGAATTACTTGGTTCCTGTGGTGGGTGTATACTCAGGGACAGATAACTCTGCCGAGGATAGGGAAGAAAGGTGATCCTGTTTCCCCGACATTTGGGAGGGGTGAAATTAGAGAGGAGCAGGGAGAGAGGAAGAGAAAGAAACATGTCCATTTAAAAAAAATAAATTGCAGTGGCAGAACAGCAAGGGCTACATTCAAAGCATAAAGTGGATTATGGTTACATCCTGGCCAAGTGATTTTAAGTTATCATATATAAGTTTCAGTTAAATACCACTGACAACACTAGGTCACATACAAACAACATACATTTCTTTATTTTTTAAAAATTGTTCATCAATCCCTCTATCACTTTCACGTTTGCAGAAGCAACATGAGTGAGATATGGTTATTGTGCTTAAATTGCAACTTAATTAAGCTGCTATTCTTTTGAGTAATGCAACTTTTTTATTACCACTACCTGTGAATTACACGAGCATTTCAGATTACATAAAATAATAATTGAAATATTAACATAGTCTCAGATACCCATATTCATTAATTAACAAATTCAAATACTAACTGATTAAAGCTACTGAGCTACTCAGAAATGTTACTTAGATTATATCTCCAGGGTTTGTTCATTATACTTGGATTTAATTATAGATAAAAATCTGATGTGAGGAAACTAAGCATCAAGAGAATAGCTATTTTGATATGTGATATTTTTGTTACTGAGCTTTGTGGTAATTAAATACAAAACTATGATTTGAAATTTTAACTTCACATTGAAATTGTATTATACCATTATATATGAAAATGACCAATAAAAATATAACATATTAGAATATTTTATAAAATATTAATATGTGATATATTACATGAAATTTTATAAAAATTACATGATATTCATCTTAATAATTCTTAATTACAGATTCATATCTTACTATACTTTAGCATAATATTTTTGAATTTTATTAAAATAGTTTACAGAAAAATTTGGAAGAGAATTTATAAGATTTTCAAGTTTGAATAATTCCATCTAATCATTTATGTCTTCTTTTCTTATATCCATTTAATGCAATGAGACTCTAAAATCACTCTGAGCAAGGAAACAATTCAATGCTTTGTTACAATGGTTTGCCTCTATTTTAAAACTAAAGCAAAAGGGCAGTCTTAAATTATTATTAATGAATTAAGTTCTGGAAAATATCACATATAATATTTATATATATGTATATTCATGATTACACTGAAATTTGAAGTAAATAAATGGAAAACATCTAAACCCACAGCAAAGACAGATTTGATGCCCGATAGGTACTCACCTTAAAAATTACATTCCTGAATTATTTCCATATAACTAAGACAATTTGGTCTAACAACTGACTCTTATTAAGAAATTGTAAAATAAAATGATTTACTTAATGCATATCAATCACTAGAAACAAAAACAAATAACAAATGAGTGAAAACATTATTTCTCCACTATCAATTTTTCCAGTTGTTGATCACCTATTAGTATTGTCAGTTTGATTTTATTTTTCCTTTACTCTTTTATCTTCTGTCATATGAAAAATTTTCAGAAAAAAATTATAATTGCCTAGCAAGTTTTTTTTTATAACTATCTTTCTGAAAGTTTAAAGATATAATTTAATATTGTCATAAATATTAATGAGAGTTCTTTTAGGGTAATGATCTGCTAGGGAATTTCCACTAAAATTTAAGAATTATATTTACTGAGTTTTATAAAGGTTTTATAAAGGTTAAATCTTCTGTACTTATTAGATTGTTTTTCAAACTTAGCATAAGTTTCAATGATGATTTGCCTTATAGAATTTGTTTTCATGCTAACATCTAAGTGCATTACCAGGTGACATTAGTCTTATGTGTTTAGTGTGGCTTCCCACATCCTTCTCATCTTAAATTTATCTGAATTCAAAATGAATCTAAAACATGGATGTCTTCATAGTCATAGATTTTGCCAACATTAAATGTAGGTCATTAACTTGTATTAAAGTCAGCAAAGTAAAAGTCATCCAATACAGCTTTCCATTTTCCAACAATTTGACTTGAGCAATTCTCTCTGAGCATACTATCTTAATATTCCCTTTCAAATCCCTGTGCTTTCACGCTGATTAAAATTTTATGCCTTTTAATTTTTTTTATCAAGTTTCCTTTCCTGAGTATATTTTTTTTACCTTTTCAAGATACACCAAAATGTATGTATCATGTAGTTAGACATGATTTTTTTCCTGAGTCAGTTTGTTATTATTAGCATTTTATTAAAATGTTTATATTTGATATCATGGTATGTCTGTACATTTTAGATTATTGATTCCTTGAAGCCAATCTGGTTTTATTATTTAATAAAAATCAATGTATCATTTATCATTTTATCTCCTTGACCTTTTCTCCAACCCTTTCCCCAAATCTCGCATACCATTTCTGTTCCAAAGCACTCTGCATAACATAATGTATTCTTTCTAATACCTAGATAATTTGCATTTGCTTTTTGTTAATTATCTTTCAGATAATAGATTTAGGATCATTCACTTCTTTCTCTTATTGCTATTTCTTACAGTATTTGCTCTTGACTTTGACTTTTGCCTCTGCCCACGTTCCTGAGTGAGCACATTATCTTTTTCTTAGGGATTTCTATTTCCATTCAGAGGTTGGTCACCAACTTATAATGCCTAAACTTCAAATACCTTCTGGAAACTTTTAATGAATATCACACAAACTATTAATCCACATCCAAAATAGAAACAAATTTCACCTTCTCTCTCTATTTGGATCCCTTTCTCTGTTCTATAGCTTGATAAGACTATTGTATGCTCTTTCACCCTGCATATGTATCAGGGCTTCAAGTAGAGAAATCTCATAGGCACCTCTCAAATCATTTCACATCTCTATTTCCCATTCGTGACTTTCCTGCAACCCCAAACCTTTTCTAACTGGCTTTAAGCTACCAGTTCTCTTCTTGTTCATTTAGCTTCTAGGCTTATTTTGCCAAGTTATTTTTAAAGTGTGATTTTTAAGTTATTTTACATTTAAACAGAAATTATAAAGGTGCTCCAGAATGTTCTTATACCCTTCACTTAGTTGTACCAACTGTTAACAATCATATATAATCATGAAACATAATTTCTTAGCTGATACTAAGAAATTAAAATTGATAGATTGCTACTGCTATACAAATATTATTAGTGTTTTCACAATTTTTTTTTCATTAATGCCATCTTGTGGTCTAGGATCCCAAGCAAGACAGCATACTGTTTTCAATCAAGTTTCCTAGTGTCTACTGGTTGTAACCAAGTTTCAGATGGTATTTCCTTATTTTCATGATGTGCATAGTTTAAAAAATACTTATTTTTTTAGAATGCCTATCAAGTTTTTAATATTTTGTTTGTAGATATGAGTATTTTTTTGAACAGATAGCAGAGGTACAGTTTCTTCCCATTGTTAATATGTTATAGGACAATGACAGTAACATGAATTTTCACGAGAGATATTAATCTTCATTACTTGGTTAAGGTTATAAATGCCAGGTTTTTTTTCCTTTTCCATGTTCTTTGAAAACCAGTCACTAAGTTTATCCCACTTTCAATAGGAAAAGAATCATCTTCCATTTCCTGCGGGGAAAGCAAAACACGTATCATTTGGAATTTTGGAATTTTGTGAGGAAGATGGCTCCTTTCTCACCCTCTTCACCAACCATTGGCTCAGTATATTCTAAGTCTGAAATACAAGCATGTTAGTAAGCTATTCAAAGTCTTCTTAAAATGAGGCACTTGCTTGATTGGCCTGAAACATCATTATTTAATCCAGAAATTAAATCTAAAATTAAATTGAATCCAGAAACTTGTTTCTTTGTTAACTTGTGAGGACCAATTACAGTTTTGTGTGCTTCATGATATTCCAAATTATTTATTTTTATTATATTTATCTTGAAACAACCGGTCCAATTGTGGCTACAAACTTTCAGAGAAAACTGAACTTTTATTTCCTTGTTTTATTATGCTAGTATTGGACCCTACAACCAGTGCCTTTACCAACTCACCCTTCCTTCCTTCCTTCCTTCCTTCCTTCCTTCCTTCCTTCCTTCCTTCCTTCCTTCCTTCCTTCCTTCCTTCCTTCCTTCTTTCCTTTCTTTCTTTCTTTCTTCCTTTCTTTCTTTCTTCCTTTCCTTTCTCTCTCTCTCTCTCTCTCTCTCTCTCTCTCTCTCTCTCTCTCTCTCTCTCTCTCTCTCTCTCTCTCTCCAAAACAATATTTAAGCCTGTAAATTTTCTTGGACATTGAAGTCATTTCTCTTCATAGTTCCATTGTCAGATATTTTTTTTTAATTTCCTCCCATAATTTCACATAGTAAATGCTTAATGAGTAAACAATCTGATGTTAAGAATCTTACAGTTTTCAAATGTAATCTGCCTGTATTGTTACATCCTCCTGGAAAAAAACTGCAACATCTGTTACAAGATGAAGACAATGATGAAGAAGGAGGGGAAAGAAGAGGAGAAGGGAAAAGGAAAAAAAGGAAGAAATAAAGATGGAAGCAAAGAGGTAGAAAGGGAAGAATCGTTTTTAAAAATGGTGGAGGGAGACAGGGAAGAATTCAGGCAAAGAATAACAACTTCAAATTCTTTCTTAATAGCACATAAAAACCTAAAATCTCCAAACAGCTCTGATCCCTTTACCCTCAGCTTTATTTTCTATCTACTGCTCTAGTCTACACAAGAATTCCATGTCCAAAAGCTGCTTTGCCAAAATGCCACTCACAATTGAATAAGTCAACTGTAGAGGACTGAGCCCAGAGCATTTTTCATTAGCATTTATGTTGGAGGATGTTTGTGACTTTCGCTTTCAAGGCATTTCTGGCCCATGCTTGCCCAGTGTCAGCATTTTCCCTTGTTTCTCCATAGTGTGCATATTTCTGATTATTAACCTGAGAAAAACATTTTATTGGGCTTTTTGTACTCAAATAATTCACTCTTTTAATGCTGTGAGAAATGTCACTGCCATTAACTCGCCCTCCTGTGGATTTTACATTTCTTGGGTTGCATATAAATATATCTATTCTCAATATTTCTATAGTAATATTTGTAAGACTTGATGAAATGCATTTTGCTTATGAAAACATCATGCGTGTTTATTGCCAAACAGTGCCCTCCATGCAGCTTTACAGTTTGCTTGAAGGGCATTCAAAGGTAAATCTTTTCTAATACATTTCCCTAGCTCCTTGTGTATCATACTAATTGATCATTTTGTTTCAATGATATATTAATTATTTTGAAAACTGATTGATACATTGATTGGTTTATTTTATTTCTTCAGTGAGAAGCTGATAACAAATGAATATTGATTTGACAATGATTGCATTAAAAGCAAAGTGTGTATAATAGTTGTTTTTAAAAGAAAATTTATAAATATAAATATAAATCAAAATGTTCAAATGTGCTGATCCCAATAATGGTTCTCATTAGTCCATTTGCCTTCCCACAATTTGTGTAAGCTACAGCTAATTTTGCAAATCCTGTAAGTAAACATCTTAAAATTATTCTATGATTATGCATGGATTAATACATGATTTAAATCACTTCTGATGACAAGCATTTGTAATTTTTACATTAAATCTTAGAATGAGGTTAGAGTATTAAATGATATTTCTCTAAGAATTATTTTTCATTTTTATGTATTTATTTATGTGACTGTCAACATTTTAACCTATAAAAAGCAAACATAATAATAGAAAAAGCATTTATTTCTAACATTATATAAAATCTATCCAGGTAGACATAATTGTTTATATTACAAGAAGAAGCCCATCTAATTCCTTAAACTACATACTTACAATTAAATATTTATTATTTATATCTAAAAGTTATCAGTAAAGTTTGCAATATATTTATGTTGTTTTGATCCCTGATGTAATACTGAAAGTCATGATTACTTAATCTAAAATACAATTATAATAATTAAAATTTTATAGTTGCAGAATAATTTTTAAAATTGTTTTTAGTTACACACTTTTTTCTAGTGCAAACAAGTATGAAAAGTCAAGCAATTGAAGACTTTTTAGCATAAAACTATTCCAGTAAGAAAAAAAATATGAAAGAATTGAAATGGACATCTCAGTTTAAGACAGAAATAAAATAATCTAAAATTCTGTCCATTAAGAAGAGCTTTTTCATATATTTTTAAAAGCATTAAACTTACTTTGTGCCAGGAAGTTTTCTAAGTGCTTTATTCTTAGTGCTTTATTTGTATTATTCATTTTAATTTTCACATAACTCTGTAAGACAAGTCCCAGTATTATTCTCATTGGAAGATTAGGACACCACAGCACAGAGGTGTGTCTTGCTTGCCTATAGTCACACATATAATTATCAGAACAAATAATTAACAGAAGACCTAAGTGTAAATGCATTCTGGCACCAGAGTCTTTCCTCATAACCACTGTACTAAATCAGAGTATAAAATTTATGTGGGTTTTACATTACTCTTTTAAATATATAGAACTGTGATAGTGTTGCTTTTTCAAGTTCGATATTAGCAGATGTTCCCCAGAATCACTGGTTTTCAGTTATTAAAAATTATAGAAAACAAATTATCAGCTAGCTTTGATTTGGGCTACTATAAAAGAATGTCTGAGAGGGGGTCATGTATAAAGAATAGAAATTTATTTCTAACAGTTCTGGAGACTTAGGATCCCAAGGCTGAGGCACCAGCATCTGGTGAAGACCTTCTTGTGGTCATCCCATGGTAGAAGGCAGAAGGATAAGACAGTAGGTATGAAGGACACTGAAGCTTAGGAGGCTGAACTCATTCTTCCTTCAGAGCCCAGTCCCAAGATAACTGCTTCCTATGAGAAGGGCTTTTATCCTTTCATAAGGGCAGAGCCCTCATGACCTAATCAATGCTAATAATGTTGGGTTAGAGATTAAATTTCCAAACCATGAACTTTGGGGGAGATACTCAAACCATAACATTAACCTAAATATATCTAAAAGAGTATTTTTTTTCCTAAATTATTTATGGCATAGACAGAAGAAGTATTTGGATTACTGAGTCTTGCATTGTGGTTAGGCATGCGTGATCTGAAACCAGACTGAGAATATAGAAGTCATCACAAGTTTACCTTTTTTCTAGCTACTTGAGTCTTTTGTTAATGATAGTCTCTTATTTAGATTTGAGATGCCTGAAGCATACACCAATATATAATGTCACAAACGTATTTGGAGACATGGAGACTGATTCCTTTCAGCAGAATTCAGATACCAGAAGAATCTTTGAAGATTCTTCTCTCTGCCAATTTTGCTCTTAGTTTTATTCTTATTGTCAACAAATCCCAAATGCATTTTACACTGAGTTGTTAATATTCATTTGGTGCTATCTTGAGCAGACTGGCTCTGTTAAAAGTTGGGATTTACCCTAATTTTTCTGCTCCTAACACAGACATTGTCATAATTAGCACTTTTCAAATTTTGTCTAATGGGTTTGTAAGCTCATGGCCCACAAATGATGTAGGCAGGAGATGGGACGCAAACCTCAGATCAGCAGGCTTTCCTTTATGGTGCAGTGAAGTCAGTCCATCAGACACAGGAGGGCTCATATTTTTGGTTACAAGAAATGGGCCCCTGGGTTACAGAAGGAGTCTGGGTTTATAGTTTACAATGAGGGTGAATTAATCATTGGGGACTGTGGATGTGCAGTTTAGACAGTCAGGGACCTAGTTGTGCAGTTTAAAATTTTAACTCAGGAGGGCAGTTATAAAAAGTTTGAAACTCATTTTCAATAGGAAAAGCTCACAACTCTGTGTTTGCTGCTTATCTTCCTTCCTCTGGGATCCATGGTTACCCAGAGCTTCACTTTTTGCTTTTCTCCTTCGAGGTCTTATCTGCAATGGGGAAGGGTAAAAGTCCAGGACCCAGAGTTTCAGTATTGTCTCCTTCTTTCAAGATCCTGTGGGGTTGGGAAGGGGTAAATGTTTGCTTTTGGTAGAGATTCTGGGGAAGGGAGGAAAGTTTGCTTTTTCTCTTAGGGTTCATTGCTACTAGGAAAGGATGTACTGGGAGAGGTTTAATGTTTGGCTAATTTCCCTTCCCTCCTCCCAAATCACACTGTCCCTCTGTTTTTCTTGGGGAGTTGCCTTGTTGGAATATTATTTTCCATAACCCTTCAGGGTCAATCAGCTCACTGTTCCTCTTGGTCTACAAAGAGCCAATGATGTTACATAGTGGAATACTATGAAACCCAGAATAAAAGCAACTGAGATTATATATGAGGAAACTTGTTCAGCAATTTGAAGGTTGAAAATAGATGAAAATAATCATAACAGATATCTTCAATTTTAATATAGTAGCACAATTGTAACCACTTTTAATTTGTACTTCAGCACTACCTTTATTAATGTGGAAATCATAAAAATGGCATTTAAATTAGACTTTACAAAAAAATAAGAAACAGATGGTCATAACTTATGAAGGCTATTCAGGAAGAGTTAAGAACTGAAATTTGATCTCAAATTTACCTACCACTCTCCCTCCAAGCTACATGACCTTGGCCACATTTTCTTAATCTTTTCATTGTGTGTTCATTATCTTTAAACTGAAATTCTAATAGTGCATAGATCATAAGGAGAGTGAAATATTAAATAAGTAATGTATAAAAGTATGAAATCCATAGACAGACACATAATAAATGTTTGTTACTATCTAAAATTTTGAAAACTTGCAAAAAGGAAGAGAGGAAAGGGATACTAAAACTTGGTAGATTTATATGTGGTACTGGTGCTAATATTAATTAAGTGATTACTTGGTGTGAAATATGCTGAATTCAAGAATTTTCTAAATTTCTTTCATTTGAATTTCCTGTCTTTCATTGAAAAGAATTTGTAGTTACAAATCTAAAATCCTGAACTGATTAAAAAAAAAAAAAGAAAAAGAAAAAAAAGAAAGAAAGAAAAAGACACTACCAGTATGCAACTTTCCCCCACAGGCCTCTGTGTGCTGATTGTATGCATATGTAAAACATGAAATTGCAAGTTTAGACACATTTCTTTTACAAGTATATATAAATAAGAACTGCATCATTTTAGCCAAAATTAAACTTTTTATGGAAGATTCTCTTCCTTTAGAATTCCCATCCAGGCCACATCCCTGTAGTGTCTATGCAAGTGCAAACGCAATAGCAGGAAGGAATAAAACATAAATATTTAGCATGCTATCTACATTTTCCAGGAAGATTACTGTTTAAATCAGAGTAAGTTACAGTAATTTATACTCCAATGAACAAGGAACATCCTTTCGCTCTTTTACTCTGTTGTCGCATGTTGGATTGTTTTGTACCAAGTTGGAATATTAACATGATCTCTGAATGTGTGTGTGTGTGTGTGTGTGTGTGTGTGTGTGTGTGTTTCTTCTCATTATTTTTTTTTTCTCTTTCCATAAACGTATGTATGGGTAGATAGAGATACAAATATGTAACTGGCAATAGTTTTATTTTTCTCATAAACATAGCTCAAATAATGTTTGTTAAATTTTATTATTTTTAAATATCACTTTTTTTTACTTGCCCAGATCTCTTGAAATATATAGTAAATATTAAGTGACATAGAAAATGAATTTTCTTCTCTCTTTTTCTTTCTTTCCTTATTTTTTTCCTCTGAAATTTTCAGTGCTCGAGTTGAACCCAGGACCTCTGACATGTTAGGCAAAACATGACTGAGTCACAACCCCAATCCCAATTTTTTTTCTCTCATAGAAAAAAGAACAATTAATTTCCTTAACAATGGACATTTTTTTGTGGCACTGTGAATTCTCTTTCAAGAGAGGGATATTAACTTGAAATTTATCATAATTTAGATAGGTAATAAGTTAAACTTAACTTAAAATAATTATACTATCAAAAGATGAATAAGTTTCTATACCCTTAAACTTGACTAAATCTATCAAAATACACATTTTTTCCTAGCAAAATCAAAGTTGTAAAATATTGATGTAAGTAATGAAATTGCATAAAAGAATTAACCTGAACACTATATTTTTATAATGATAGTATTTTATGTTGATTGGGCAGGTATTTGTCAGACATTATACCTAATACTTTCTGTGATAGTCTAGTTACTTCTCCACCAATGGGCTATCTGTCATCTACCAGACAGCTCACTGCATGGGGATTAAGAATATGACTTTATTCATCATTGTTCCATCTAAGTTTAGCACATAAATTTTCATTGAATAAAACATTGTTCCTTCTTGTACCTCTATATATGACTATCTAAGAGTGAAAAATTATAAAATTGTCAAAGATCAGGCTGTTAATTAAAGTTAAAATATGGATTTATCCCAAATGATCTGATCAAGGAATCTGAACTCCTAGTACTTAGATCTAACAAAATATTGACACATCTAAGTGCTACTAATATATTTACCAAATACAATTCCTTTTCTAAAACAAACGTTTAGGAAAGGAAGTGATCTTGGAAATTATTATCTTTGCTCTTCTTACTCAATCTGAGATTATACTGTTATTTATTACATGTGCAATACAATAGGAGGAACCTTAAAAACATATTCAATTTCAGACTTTCCAAAATATGTATGTGCATAGACAGTTGACTGTAAGCAACACTATTTGTCTTGAGAGATATTTATCCAATTTTAAAATATTTTACCTCAACCTAACCAGATAATCTCTTCCATATAATTTGTCTATTAGAGGGAACATTTCTTCTTTCATTTCACTTCTGTGCATGCTCTACACTTCAGCGAGATACATGTTAGGAAAAAGTTACCAAAACATGGAAAGCAATAAAGAGTATAGCACATCATTTCAATTTTATCTTACCCTGTTTAGCAAACTCTATGAAGACTTGGTTTATATTCTAAGAATATTTATGTGTAACTGGTTTTGTGATTTAACATTCAAACAAACTACATTGCATGATACCTTGCGGATTTCTGCTTATAGAAAAGATATAACCAAAGACTTTGGCGTATTCAGTTTGATTGTGTAGGACCAATCTTGTATTTAACTATTGTTCTCTATTTCTTTTTCTTTCTGTTTTTTGTTTGAAATGAGCATAAAGAGTCAATTCTTCAAAATGATTCCTTTTTAGCAGGCTTCAATAACTCCTACTTCCCGTTAATGAATGCATTGAATAAAATCTTTGACATGTGTTTATTCATATTTGCATGAATATATTTAACTTTTTGAATGTTATTCTTTGATAGATATGTGAAATATGCCTGTGGTTTTTAGTAATGACTGTCAGATACACTCCATTAGTTCAGCAAGTTGGATTAGTACTCCTTGTAATAAGGAGAAGGCACACCTTGGGTACTTGTGGAGTGCATGAAGGAGAGAGTAGTAGAAAGGACTTAGAGTTAGGCTTTTGATAGTGAATTTGGAAGCAGGGCTTTATCCTGGAGTGGATAGTACGAGGAAACAGGGGTAATTTTATAATTGAATATCTGAATGAATCTTATCTAGGAAAAGAGATGAATAGAGTGAGGATAAACTATAAATGGAAAAAAAAGCAGTAATGATATTAGCCTGGATGGAACATATGTGGAATTTTGTTTATATTGTACAGCAACCTTGTTTTTGTCTGTGCTTAGAAAGATTACAAGCTTTCAGATTTTTGGTCACACTTTACCCAGGTCATGTCGTGGCTTTCTTTGATATTATTCTGTGACACTGCTTTTTTTCAATTGGAAAATTCTACAACCTGAGCAGCAGATCAACAGGATGCCAAACTAGTTTCTGGCTGTCAGGAACTACTTTTCTTCTTTTGAAAAGAGCAACAATAATCATCTGTACAATGTCATCATCCACTTCTTTCTGACACAGGGATTTGTAGAAAGAAAAAGAGGAGGGAACAGAGTGAAGATTTCAGATATGTTTCTTATTTTTCCTCTGGGGGACCAGCACACTTAACTGAGGCCAGAAGTTCTCACCTTGCTGTACTATTGGTGTATCCAAATAATAACTAACTGAAAAGTTTACTGAATAGCAAGAGTATCTGCACTGAATACTGGAAAACTGTGAATCAAAGTTCTCAGTGAAAAACGTGGTGTGACAGTGTTAGCCAGGAATTGCTAACAGGTTCTGAGCAAACCAAAGACCGGATCACAAACCTCCTTGGTCACAGATGCAAATTTTATACACTGATGTCAGCAGGGCACATAATTCCACATAGAGAGAAGAGAGAAGACAGGATTCTGAAAACTAAGAGGTGGAGGACTCCTTAGACCAGGACAAGTTTCCCTTCCTACCACAAAATTGTGTATGCATATTATACATGCGTGCACATGCATGAATATTCATGTGCTTGCACACACACACACACACACACACACACACACACACACACAGCAATCAAGCCTTTATAGTTCACAGGACACAGGTACTATATAAATAAACTGCTCTCATTATCAGACTAGGCTACACAAACAATTTAAGTCAACATTGTGTTGATCTCTTTACAAAAAGCTAAAAAGGGAAGCAGAGAGGGGTAAAGATAAATACTATGCATAAATATATATAGATATATGTATGTATGTATGTATATATGTGTATATATATGTATATATATATGTATATCCACACACAAACACACTAGTGATCTAACACTGTGACATAAAGTGTTTAGCCAGAAAATGAACTTACAATACTCAGTACGTTAGTTATTCATATATTTATTATATATATGAATGACTTGTTAAATATCTATTCATAGTATTAGTCAAACCCTATTCTGAAAATAGTTTTATTGGATTAAGTTTACAAATAAAAATTCTGTTTGGTATTTGTTTTCATACCAAATTCAATATTTTTAATAAAACTTTAAATTTCACTAAGTCAAATTTATTCCAGGTACATGCCAGGACATTACTAAGCATTTTTTTAAAAAATTAAACATTAATTATGATAAGTTATAGCATATATTGCATGTTATCATTTATTGTTTTTACTGCCATGATTTTATATTGCTGTAAATACTTGAGAAAATGTAAGAAAAACTAATGTAATAAAATTTTCTGAATCCATAAACAGCTAAAAAATAAAATAAACTAGAAACACAGTATTGTATGCTTTTGTAATACTCTGATACTTTGCTAAATATCCATCACCAGTGCAGACATTTATTCACCTACTTATTATTATTATTATTATTATTTTGCATTTTATTTTTTATTTATGTATTTTTTTATTATTTTTATTTGGCTTTTAATTTTTTACAGATTGCATTTTGATTCATTGTACACAAATGGGGTACATAATTTCATTTCTATGGTTGTACACAATTCAGATTCATACCATTCGTTTAATCATACATGTACATAGGGAAATGATGTTTGTCTCATTCCACCATTTTTCATACCCCCCTCCCTCTCATTTCCTTCTACATATTCTAAAGTTTCCCAATTATTCTCATTCCTCACCTGTAGCCCCATTATATATCATCCTCCACTTATCAGGGAAAACATTCAGCCTTTGGTTTTTTGGTCTTGGCTTATTTCACTTAGCATGATATTCTCCAGTTCCATCCATTTATTTGCAAATGCCATAATATTATTCTTCTTTATGGCTGAATAGTATTCCATTGTGTATATATACCAGAATTTCTTTATCCATTCATCTGTTGAAGGGCATCTAGGTTGGTTCCACAATCTAGCTATTGTGAACTGAGCTGCTATAAACATTGATGTGGCCTTGTTACTTTTTTTTGTTTTAAAATAATATAGATAATAATAAATATTTTGGTTCATAATTTGCTTTCATCCCCACAATATTTTTAAAAATTTGTACATATTGATTCACAAATCTCTGGCTAATTTTTTGAAATTGAAACACAATAATTTTTAATGCTTACCCATTCTCTTCCTAATGGATATATAAATTATTTCTATAGTCAGCAATCATAAACATCAGTGATAAGCTTTTTTAGGCATATCTCTTTGTACTCAAGTAAACAAGATTTTTGTCTTTCTGACTGTGTGTGCATATATATATATATATATTTATATGTAAAAATATAAACATGTGCATATGTATGGAAACATATATATTTGTGTATGTGTTTATATACTGGATCATACTGATTGCATGCATACTTCAAATTCACTAGAAATGGTCAATTAGTTTTCAAATTGCTCTGACAATTTTAAACCACATCACTATATTGCAGTTTTTATTTATAGACTTCATTTGCTAGATGTTTAACTTTTTATTTAAATATGATGTTATCTTAGTTTTCTTTCCTTGAAATGGTTACAGAAAGTTCTGCAAATTATAAAAAGGGATAAGCCTCATTTGGCTCTGTTTTATGGGCTCAAGGCAGAAGCTTCCTAACCCACTTTTTCCTTAGGTTTATCTCGAGGTTATAAGCCACTCTCTGAAGCAGTCTGTATAGCTAAATACAAAGAAAACAATCATTTTATTTTTATTTTTACTTTTTTTGGAAGAGTTGTATTTTTACCCCAAAAGAAATGAATGTGCAACAAATAAAGTTGATAAAAATGTTGTGGAAGCCTCAGATGATGAGCAAAATAAAACCACTTGAAAAATAATATCCAAGGAGGAAAATGTTTAAAACACCTGTTAGCAGATTTTTACATTTTCTCTGAGTATTTATCTATAATTTCTCATTGCTAAAGTAATGAAAATTATGATATTAAATTCAGTCCCATTTGTTTTACAATAATGTTTTTAAAGTACCTTATCAAAAAAAATGTTGCCCTTAGAAAACAAGATAAACTATTACTGGATAGGAATAAAAGCAAAATATGGTAACTAATTTTGCTTAGGAAGGATGATTAAAAAGATTGTCTTCTTATGTTATTCATTTACTTCTCCTTTGATACCAAGTTTTTATGAAAAGGAAAAAGCAGAAGTGTCTCAATTGAAGTAAATTATGCAAATCACATTCATCATTTTATGGTGTTTGAATTTTTAAAAACTTTAAGTACTCTTACTTAATATAGAAGATCCAAACTCCTTGGCACAGCCTTTAGAGGTTCACTTGATATAGGCCTCTGCCTGCTTCTCAGACCTCAGCTCACACATTCTCTCCCACTCATAAAATATTACTATCTTGGCCCACATTTTAAAACCGTTCTCTATTTCTCAACTATAACAACATTTCCTACAGTGTAGGTGTTTTGCACATATTGTACGTACCTGCAAATGCTCTTCCACTCAGCTTTTTCATGATGATCTTTTTGCAGGGGGATATCTTTGGAAAAGTATTACCTCCTTATTGAGGCTTTTCCCTGTCCCCTCCAGTAAATAAACAATCATATTTTAATATGTACCTAAGTTAGGTTACCTTTATTATGATAAGATGTGTTTCATTGATCCTAGAATGTCAGTGATTTAAAATAAAATTATTTTATGGAATACTGAGAAAGAAAAACATCACTGCCAAAATGCTATCTTAGTACTTATATATTTTATTGTTGAAATAGTTTCTTTATAATTGGTTAGATATAGGTTTAGATACATGCAATATCAGCAAAGTACATTAGTTCAATGAAATAATAATACACACTATGACCAGGTCCTTTGTGTGTAAAATATGACAATGAAATTACAATTGCTGCTAGAAAAATAGACATTTAAAGACAGATTCTCTTATGATATATATTCTAATTTCAGAGAAGAGAAAATGTAATGCAAAATGTAAATGTAAGAAATATTGTATATTATTATTTGATTTTTTCATTACTTCTATATTTTCTTTCATATACAATCCAGTCAACAGGAATATATTGCTTTTTTGTTGTTATTATTTCATTGCCTGAAGGGTCTAAAGAATGTTTGGAGCATAGAACAAAATTTATAAGTATATTTAAATGACCTGATATGAACATTATTTCATTACACTGAACTACTTAATGATTTTCTCGGAAAATATCCACCAAATGTTAATTTTCTCATACATGTTCATTTTAGGTTTGTTACATTTATACTGAGTTGACAAAAAACTATTAGAAAAATAAAAGGCATGTAATCAAGTTCTCAAAAAATTTACTTATGTGCTTCTCAACTATACATAATCTTACAAAGAAAACAGCACATTTAAATGATGGTAAATGTTATAGTACCTAAACTTTGAACTATCTTTGGATTAGGAAAACAGAAGTTTTTATTTTTCTTTCACATAAGGCTTACTTGGTGGCCTTAGTGAGAATGAAGTTGGGGTATAGGCTGTTGAGAATGAAGTTGGGGTATAGGCTATTGGAGGTTTTGGCATCTACAGTGTAGACTCCTCTAAATGTCAACAGCCATCCAAATCACGGGAAATGTAAAGGACTGGTCAGGATATTGTACAGACCGGTCTTGGAGAAGCTATTGATCTGTTCCCTTACATTCTAAAGGCTGACACTCATCACATGACCCCACCTGTATGCAAACTGAGTAGAAAAACACAATCCCTGGCTGAGCTTCACTACTCTGGAATAACTCAGAAAGGTGAATATAAATATTTGGTAAGAAGCTAAAATTATCTGTCATAAAATGATAATTGGATTGTTTCATATTTTCTTATAGTTGAACAAGAACTAATTTATGTAAAAGTGTTTCTTATGAGCACACCATTACTATCAAACTTCACTAGTAAAATTTAGGTCAATGTTTTAAAAACATTTGAACTTTACAGAATGTTGCTTACGTTATTTCATTTATTAATTTGCTATATAAACTGTGAGATGATTTATCCTATCATATAAAAGGAATAGTTTGCAGTCTGATTCTATTAAAAGGAGTGAAGCATTTTCTCTTTACCATGCATGAAAGGGAAGACCAAGTGACACAGAAAGTGATTGTCTGAGAAGAATCATTCTTTTCATTCAGGTGTATTTCAGCTTCCTGACAGAGCAGATAGAGAAGAGCTTTATAATTTCTCCAAAAACTCATAACTGAGTACAAGATACATCTAACTGATACCAAAACTTCATGCTTTTGCACTAAAGTAACTTTTTGGAGGAATTTTCTTCCTGTTTATATACATGTGTTTTTTTTTTTGTGTGTGTGTGTGTTCACGCATGTTTGTGAGTGTGATTTAACTGATGAAATTAAATATGTTCACAGGTGTATGCTTGCTTTCTTCTTTCCTTTCTCCCCGACCCTTCCTCCTTCTTTCTTTCCTGCCTTCCATTTTTATTTTCTATTTTTTTTAACATTCTTTTGGCAATTTTACTGAACACCTAATCCTGAATACTAGGTAGATTGCCCTGAATGGAATAAATACAATCTGGTCTATTAAATACACATGAAAGTCAAGGTCTTAGGAAAAATGTTGTCCTATTCTAATCACCTAGTCATTCTGTAATGATTCACACACTCCTCACTATTTTTCCGTATAGGCAGCTAGCATAAAGCCTGCCTCTTCACTCTGTTCTTTACCATCATGGGTGATTTCAACATTGACTTTTGCAATGTTTTGTGTGGTAGGAGCTTGCTGCTGTGGTACTTCAATTGCCTCAATTCTAAACTCTTTTCATTAGCTATATTTCAGCAACTTAATCTGTAAATTAATGTTGTTAGTATTGTTACTGATTTCATTTTATGTTCCAGAATTTCCTGGTTCATAGGAATTGTGATTACACTACTGATTGAAAAATCTGAAATCTGCAAATTTGGGTGGATGGAAAAATGGATAGTCTTCCTTTTCTTACCAATATATCCTATATTTTGACCCTTATTTCTTATGGTAATGGAATTCTGAATTGTATTTTATTCAATGTACACCATTAGAAAACACTAGGATCAGGATATATGTATCTATGGATGGTAAACCATGTCTATCATAATAAGGATTTGGGTTATATATAGAGAAGGTGATTGACCCCAGAGGCAAAGGGTGAAGAGCTTCAGGAAAGAAGTCATAGATATTACGTTAAAGGTTTTGTGAAGCTGTGCTTTTTGTCTTAAGAGTATGGCTAGAGATTAACACCTGTCTGCCTCAGAAGTCCCTCTTGTTTAAATTTCTATTGTTATAGATCAGTTTTTCCTGCACTAGCATATCACATAATAGGATCATGTACTATGCACCAATGTTATGCCTCGTTTCTTTTGCTCAGCACAAACATTTTGAGATTCAATTGTGTTGTTCCACATTATCACTAGACTAATTTTTTAAGTTATTTATTTTGATTTATTGTACAAAAATGGAGTACACTATCTTTTCTCTGATTGTACACGAAGAAGAGTCACACCATTTGTTTAATCATATATGTACATAGGGCAACTATGTCTGTCTCATTCTGCTATTTTTCCTTCCCCCCACTCTCTCCCCACCCCTGTTTTTTCTCTATACAATTCATCCTTCCTCCATTCTTGCCTGTCTCCCACCCCACGTTATGTATCATCATCCGCTTATCAGAGAGATCATTTGGCCTCTGGTTTTTTGGGATTGGCTTATCTCACTTAGCATGATATTCTCCATCCTTTTATCTGCAAATGTCATAATTTTTTCTTCTTTATGATTGAGTAATATTCCATCGGGTATATACATCACAGTTTCTTTGTCCATCATCAATTGAAGGGTATCTAGGTTGGTTCCACAACCTAGCTATTATGAATTGAGCAGTTATGAACACTGAAGTGGCTGCATCACTGTAGTATGCTGATTTTAAGTCCTTTGGGTATAGGCCAAGGAGTGGGATAGCTTATTCAATTTTAATATTAAGAAAAAATCCATTATGAAATATACTTCAAATACAGTTTTTGTAAATGCTGTCTTGTCCCAGTTTGGGGGTCCTGGCTGGAGGCTAGTCAGTTCTTTCTTGTGCAGCTGATCAGGACCACAACCCTGCCCACTTCCCTCACACCAGTTCACTGTAGATCTGTCCTCACATATCACTCTCACACTGGGTACCAGAACATTCCTATGTCTCAAAACCCACTGAAATGGTTCCTCCTAACCAATCCTGAACCTCCTTCCTTTGCCTTGCCTGTTTTCTTCACTTAGAAACTAAAATAAAATCTTTAACCCACAGTTTCCCCTCATGACCTTTGCCTCTTGACTGACCCTGTGCTCCCTGAGCAGCCCTTGTGGCATGCTGTGTATTCCTTTAGAGAATTGTGAATTATAATAAATTGAATCAATTGTGAGCTTTTTTTCCCCAATTTTTCTCTCTTGATGTATATCTGAACTTACCATATCTCATTGAAGGTAATGAATTCAAAACAACATTATAATCTTTTATCCATTCTCTAATTGATATATATTTGATCATTTCAATAGATTATCATCATTTTGGATAAACTGCTATGATTAAGAATTCTCTGTGGACATACACAGTCATTTGCTCTTGGATAAATAGCTAGGAGTAGAATGCCTGAGTCATAAGAGAGCTTTAAGCTTTACAACAGAAGAAACTTTCAGTTCTCTAAGATGGAACTTTCCAATCCACAAAGCTGCCAGTGTTCTGGTGGTTCCAAGTTGTCTTCAACATTGGGTTTGCCAGAGTGTTTTAATCTGAGAATTTTATAGTTCAAGTAATGGTATCACCTTGTGGTATTAATTTACATTTCCCTTATAGCTGATAATGCTGAGTTCTATTCCTTATGCTTTTAGAAAACCTAATGATCTTCAAGACTTTGGCCTATTTTTTGTGCTTTATATCATTTAGTTCTTATAATTCTGGAAACAAATTTTTTGACATATATATAAAGAATATATTTTCTCATTCTGTGCCTACCTTATCATTTCCTTTACTATATCTTTATATTAAACCATTATCATGAAAATAATATCTTGCATTGTATACATGAATTTTTAAAAATTTAGTTATTATCATTAGGTCTAAGATATAACACACATTAGAGTTATATTTGAAGATAAGTGATACTTGATTTGGAAGGTCACATTTTTTTTCCATATGGAGAGTCTATTCTTCCAACACATTTATTAAAAATAAATTATTGGTCATATAGAAATGCTATGACTTCTTTTGTTCAAAATTAATTGAGATTATATGTGTGTGAGCATTTGGGAATTCCTTTATGGTCAATAGATGTATAAATATACTTTTATGTGAATATTAAGCTATCATGATTAATGCCATTTTAAATAAAACACTGTACTCAAGTAAATTATACCTCCAAATTAAAAGAAAAATTTTCCATGTTTGTCTTGGATTTTCCACAGTATTTCCTTTCTATTTTAGAAGCAACTAGTCAACTTCTGCAAAAGAAAAAACATAAAACAAACCAAAACAACAACTAAAATATCCCCACAAGATAACAGCAACAACAACAACAAAAACAACAATTTTTGGAAAAATAACATGTTAACAATATTGGGATTTCTAAAACATAGATCTATTTATTTAGGTCCTTTAAAAATTTATCTTTGGATTTTTATGATAGTTGATGAAGAATTATTGTATGACTTCTTTTTACATAACCACATCCTTTATATTCCTCTTCAGATATATATAATTAGATCCAGTTATGATAACTGAGTAAAAGCATATTTAAGTGTTTTTTATCCATACTTTCAAATGTTTAAAGAACTGTGTCCTGGGGAAATATATGAAAATGCTCAAAATGCTCATGAAATACCTATCAGGTTTCAGGTACTTTGCTGTCAAAGGAATAATCAAAAATAAAATTCCTATTTACAGAAATTATTATCTAATAGAGGATTTTTACAAAATAAATTTAAATATATCACTAGATAACTTCTTTATATTTGATGTATGTATTTCAAAAATTGCCTACACTGCAGCAGGAGCAGATTTACATCAGACTTTAGGTAAGAATATTAGTATTACTATTCTGGTTCTATGACTTACAATAGGTCAAATATGTGTTACTTGATGATATCCATTCCTATCTTTTATGTTTACCAGTGAAGATTAAAAGAGTGCATATTCAATGCACATAGCATAGTGCTAAATAGTATTACATGTTCTGTTTCATATTTTCAACAATTTGAAGCAAAAAAGCCACAAGTTATATTTTCACGTGTAAATTTTTTTAAATGTTTTTCAATAAAGACTTTTATATGTGAAGATTTTTGTTCTTTGATCTTTAAATGGATTTGAAAATGATCCATTGGTAATAATTTTAAGATCGCCACCTAGTGGCAACTATTCATGAATTACAGACACATGGTCCCTGTAAAACTGTAAAACCTTCTAGCAATACCAGGCTCAGACATTGGACATTTCACATTCAAGGCCTACATTTGATATTACTAATTTAAAACTGAAAAACAAAGCTGTGTTCAAAGTGTATTTATCAGGAATCATGAGTGACTAATTCTGCATAGCACAACCATTCCAGTCACAGAGGGAGCACTTCATAAAAGATTGTCAAAATTACTTTTTAAAAGATAAATACTACTACAGCATATTTAAGGAAGTAAATAGGAAGTGATCTTTCTAATAAAAGCCAAACACAATATGGAGTATTATGAAGTTAAAACTTATTTTAGAGTAGAGATAGGGCACAGAGGTTCTGTATTTAACCAGATTCTTTATAAATTCTGTCTTTGCACTTCTTACTGTGGGGTCATTAGACAAGTCATTTAATTAGTTATCTAAATTAATCCTCAGCTTCATTGATTTTGCAGTAAACACTGCTATGAGTATAACATGAGATAATGCTTGCTGTATTTTTAGCAGCATATAGAAAGCACTCAATAGTAGTATCTCTTCTTATTTCATATCATTACAAATTCTGCAAATAATGCAATCACAATAATACAAGTATTTGTTACCAAATGACAAGGAATCAATCTGATCTTTTACATACAAGTTCTTAAGAAAGTAATGTATGAAATATGAAGATTTTATTAAAGTTAGTATGTTATTTAGTGTTTATTATTAAAGTATCCATTGTTAGTAAAATAATATTACTTATAATATTATTAATAACAATATTAAAATATTATTAGTTAAAATATTAAAATGAAAGTCATATCAATCATTTTAAGATTTATTTATTCAATAATGTTAATGTCAAATTCACTTAAGGATTACAATAGCAATGTAAAAATATAAGATTTATACAAGAAATTAAAGAGTATATTTTAATTCATTAATTTATATCAACTAGCAGGAACATATTTGCATAAAAAATTTTATATATTTATGTGGAATATTTGGTTGATTCACAATTTTCAGCTATTCTGTAAGAAAGGTAAATTTTTATTTTTCTTCCTTTTTAAAGTACTTTTATTTTTATATTTAGAAATTAGCACTAACCTAATATATCTAAAAAAGCACTAAGAGGTTTGCTGGAAATAGTGATGCTGATTTTTACAAATAGAAAACATGCAATGTGAGTAATAACATCTGGTGAACCTTCTAGGTTGGCTCTTCCACATAGAGGTGGATATGTGATATGAATGAGACTAGCATTCAAAGATGGAAATATCTTATTTTCCTGAGCACAGTTCTGCATTTTTTTGTTTAATTGAGCAGATCAGATTGAAATCATGATGCTTTTTTCATCATGACAGATCTTTTTCTAAATTGTATTCATTATAAACTAGTCTAAGTAAACCATAAATGTGCCATTATATATCTTATGTTCTCTCAAGATTGCTATTTTCAAAATCTACTTCAGGTGGTAGGAACAATAAAATGTTTTGATTTTTCAAAAAGATTCTTTCTTTAAGAGATAAATACTCCTGGGTACAATTATGGGAAAAAAAGATCAAAGTTTAACATCAGAGTATATATATATTAGAGATGAGATGGGTTGAGAAATTTGAAAGAAATGATTTCTCTGGTTTTCTTTAAAGTCCACCTGTTATCCTAGCAACACATTTGCCATAAAAAAGCTAGTTTTATCATAAATTACTTTCCAAAGTATAATACTAGAAGATGGGAAACTCAGTTTTAGTCCCACTTCTAATATTAAATGACTATTTAACTTCAGATAAATTGAACAATCTTGATAAAATCGCTTAATTTTGTACTGATACATATTGGAGATATTCTGAATTATTTGTTAATTCTAGTCAGTTTTATAATTTATTAAAATATGATAGACTTTCTTTAACTTAACTAAATGCAGTTTAAAACAATAAAATTCCATAGACTGTTTTATCACTTACATATTTGCATAGAAATGCTCAAGTCAATGGCAAATTTTGTGATTAAAGAGTATCCACAATTTACATTTGGAATTTCCTTTAAATTTGGGCCACTTTAAGTCTTTGCAACTTCCAAGTCAGGTGGCATGCACATTAACCCAATTGGTTAAATTTCATTTCAATCTAGTAGCCTGTGAACAAACTTCCTAATTTACAATGATCTCCTACATGACTATAGAGTTAGGAACAATTTATTTCAGCCTACAAAAGCTAGAGAAAAGAAAAGAGGAGAGGGGAGGGGAGGGAAGGGGAGGGGAGAGAAGAGGAGGAGGGGAGGAGAATAGAGGAAAGGAAGGAAGGAAGGAAGAAAAGAAAAGAAGTACACACGCTAAGTTTTTTTGTTGTTATTTTTTAGTATGCAAGTTTTACATTGCATCTAAATATTTTGGGTTAGATACAACCTTGTACTGGTGTCCTGATACTCTGAATATGTCAGTATATCTGTTCTTATGTCATAACTTTATAAGTCTTAGTCTCTCTCATATTGCTATGGTTTGAATATATGTGGTCCTCAAAACTTCATATTAAAATGTAAACTCCAAGGCATTGAGAGTTGGTGCCTCTGGACATGATTAGACCACCAGGGCTAAGCCTTCCTGAATGTCTTTCTAAAAGAGCTGGCAGGAATAAGTTCACCCACTCATCTTGACCTTCTGCTGTATGAGAATACAGCAACAAGGCACCACCTCTGAAGCACAGCATTGCCACCAGATGCCAGATCTGCCAGTGCCATATGATTTTAAGCTTCCTGGACTCCAGATCTGTAAGAAATAAATATGTCACTTCTAAATTACACAGTCTGAAGCATTTTTGTTATAGCAGCAAAAAATGAACTAAGACATATATCCACAAGACTGAAAATGTTTGAAGGCAGAATCTTTATTCTGAAGAAAGAAATCAGTATTTGGAGCACAATTGATATTAAATGCTAATTGTTTTACTAAATAAACAGGTAAATGGATAAATTAATTATATTGCAGTGTTAAACTATACTAATGCAAATCTTTATGAATTTATTCACTATTGCATGGAAGTGGAACATTTGGAATGATGCAAATTTTTAACACTCATAATAGTATTTTTTTCATATATATATATATAATGAATTACAAAATATCTTTGGGGCAATGCACAGCAACTTTAACATAATTCTTAGTTACATATGTGAATGAAGTAAAGAAGAGCTGTTAGGCATTAGCAAATTTTGATGAATGTTAATAGGAATAACTGTTAATTATTACCTGTCTTACCAGATCGTAAAAATATTTTGGGAGAAATTTTAAGTAGCATATTAAATAGTATTCTACTTTTTTAAAAAATAAATATTTTCTTGCAAACAGAGCCATTCCGAATAGGCCCTGGATCATTCATTTCAGAAATAGGCATTATTGCATCAAATTACTAAGGATTTGAGGTTTGGAGAGTAAGCAGGAGAGGCTACACTGAATCTGCTCCTCTGGTTGATTTTCTTATCTTCCTTCTTATCACTTCCCCATAACATTCAAGAGAAATTTAATAAGAAAGGTTTAACAAATTGAAACTCAAAATGAGTGGAACACAGAAAATTGTGAGCGATAATCAAAAAACTTTTCTTAATTGACTTTAATAAATGCTTACCTTCTTACTATGGGGCATCAGAATCAATAATTCCTTCACAATTCAGCAACAGATCAATTTATTATACCCCTCCCCACTGCTATGAATGACTATCAAGGTTCACACTTGAAAGGCTTCAAAAGTAAAGATGTGATTTAAAAAAAGTAAGTTATAGGTATAAATTTTTAAAATACAGTTTGAATATACTAAAAGTCACATTACAGACATTTTTCCTAATAGAAAATTAACAATTCTAGTTACTACATAATAACTTAAATATTAAAAGATATTATATATTTTAGTTTGAATCTCAATATTATCTGTGCTTGATACTAACTTATGACCAATTGTCTCTCTCATTTTATAGCTTTATTCCATGACAAAACCTGAATTTCATCATGATGGTCCTTTGGTTCAAGTACTTGAACATCTTTACATTCACATGTATATATTATTTTAACATCTTAGATATTATATGTAAGTCTCTAGGTTTCCTCTTAGCTCAGATCCCCACAAATTTTGTAGACTTGTGCTAGAGCACCTTTCCTGTGTTTTTCAGCTTATGCACCGTACAAAAGTTTGTATGTCCTGAGAAGGCTGACTTCCTGCTTGGCTATTTGCCCAAAAGTATGTGCTATCACTGATATAAGTTAGCCTGAAGGAAAGTATGGAATTTTGTAATTCGTGTGTCATTTTGTAATTTGAACAAAGTTTCCTTACTATATTCAGGAATTAATGAGTAGCTTTAATGGGCAGTCTATCTGAATAAATAGTAGAAAATATCATAAGAAGGATTGGCTGGAGTTTGGTTACATTGAATACTAAGTTAGTAGGACCCTGCCTCATTGAAGACTTAGCTTAGAATAGCAGAACATTTATTAAAATATTATTTATCCATTCCCAGTATATTACTATCTTTTTCAACTTCTAAAATGGGTACATCTATATGAAGAACATTCTCTTTAACAAAATTTCTAGTCTCTGCTAAGTGATAAAAAGATGAGTTTAACCAAGGAGCTAGGCTTTTAATTCCCATATGCCTGAGCATTTAAATCTTTCCTTGATTTTGAACTTCAAGAATAATAAAATTTTCCATTAATTTCCAAATAAGTGCAAAAGTTTTCAGGTAAGAAAGCATTTAAAATATGTATTTAAGTATGTTTAATATATTAAATACTAAACATTTAGAATACATAGTTACTAAAATTCATTTAATGTCTTTTATTGTATCTTATGTGTAAGAGATTACTGTTAAAATTCTTAGGCTAGGTTTGTGATAACTAGAGGTTAAGGCTACAAAAAGAAACACAAAAATAACTGGTTCTATTGACTTTAGAAACAGACCTGAAATAAGACATAAGAAATCGGCATTGAAAGCCATGAGAAATGTGCTTTCTGCCTGATCAAGTAGTAGCACAGGGTCACAGAGTGACGGGTCAGCCACTGCATGCTGATCTGTGATCATCACAGAGTGTGGGGCAACGCGGATGTGTGTATCCACACTGATTCTGATTTAGAGCTACCAGATGTTGCTGGCACCTTTCACCAAGAGATTTGGTTCATTTAGTCAGAACGATTAGTAGAAAAGCACATGCTAGAATGAATCTCCTCTCCTGTAAGCAAAGCTGAGGCAATGATGGAGCAAAATAGCTTATGCACAGTAAGTCAGCGGGAAGTTTTATTCTGTCACCTCTCTTCATTAATCTGTACACATGGCTGCTTGGAGAGACAGTGAGTTGATTAGGTCTGCAGCACCATCAGCATGCAGACACTCATCACTACTTCTCATTTTCATATGACCCAGATGGTGTAGCTGCTTGACTGCAATTTTCCTTTATATGTGTTTTTAATAGGTTCCTTTTTTAGATATTGACTTTGCACCCTCTTATGGATATTTAAACCAAACTCTGTTCACTTTTCTTTCAGTAACAACTTGCAGTAACCACATACTGAAAAAAATTGCATATAATACAGAATTGATTGTTTGCTAATTATCTTGTGACTTAAAGAAGATTCACAAGTCAAAAACTATTAGTTAACTGTTCTCTGTAATGTTGTAAGGAAAGATAGCTGACACATATTCCCAGAATGTAGTTGATGGAATGGAGGCAAACAGTTATTTCAAGGAAGAGTCAAAGAAAAAAAATTTAATCTTCAGCAGGATCTTACTATGTTAATCTGATTAAACGACATTAAGTGAGAGTATGGAAGTGATGAGAATTTAAATTTTGTTACAGAAGTTACATATAGAGTGAATGGAATTCTACAGTTAGATTTTTCCTTTACCTTATTCCCCAAAATATATGATACTGTATCCTTCATGTCCTCTAGAGCCTGCTATCTTTTGAGACATAGCTACAATCAACTTGAATCTACTTTATGTGGAATATGCATTTCCTTCTCTCCATTAAACCTGTAAATTCCCAAAGGAATCTCTCTTACAGTGTGTGCATGCAAGTATTTTTAATTAATTTAGTAGGACCCCTATTTATATACTCAATTTAATTAAGACAGTATCACAAATTTCACAGTTCCACCTGAGTTATAATGATTTATTGGTGAATATAGATTATAGATACAGAACAATGGGTAAAAACGAGGTTTATATTTCTTATCATCCAGCAAACACAGTGCACATGAAAAATATTCATACTGTGCAGGCATCTTTTTTCTTTCCTATTCATGTGCCCTTCCTGATTAACTTAATTTCTCCCATTATAAGAGAAAGGGAGCAATACTATTAGTATGCACAATGCCATGACTTTGGCATTTATTTCTATTAGAACAGGTAGAAATGTTTGCCTTTGCACTTCCCTAATTCCATCTATTTAGTGGCAGTACATAATTATGATGATACTATTCTACCTATAAATGCTGACTTTTAAGGACCCTCTCAAAAGTTGTTAGTATGCTCATTAAAGATTACTGTAAACCTAAGAAAATGTAAAAAAGTTTGTTTTCTAATCATGTTGATATACTATTTTTTAATACTACAGATGTAAAATGACACATCTTCTAACCATGCTTCACATGAAATACTTAAACTATAATTTTCATTTCTAGATTTTAATCTCTTACTGCTGATGGCATAGCAGGCTTCCCTATAAAGGTTAGGTGACAAGTCAATGGGAAGATCAAAAAGAGCAGTTGTATTCTGTCTCTCTCTTGGCAGGGCAAGAGACCAATCTACCTGAACACAACATCACCATATCAATAGGTGGTAAGAGAGCATTCACTGTGAGGGACCCTTGGCATTGCAGAGCTGTCCTGGGAAACTGAGGCTGTCAGCCCTGGACCACTGCCTGAGATATGACATGGAGCATGTGAAAAAGTGGGGTCACCATCCTCAGTGCTGACTGTGGGGATTCAGAGTGCAGGGAGCCCTTGACTTCCTGTACCACTGACCTTCCAGTAATGTTGCAGTAGGGACCTCAACTTACTGGACTACTCCCTAGAACTGGGGTCCATATTCCTTAAAGGGAGAAACAGACCTGCGGGACTTAGAAAGTCATGACTAACCTTGATGAAAACTCTCAGGCATTCCTGAAACATGGAGTTACACTTGCTGGTGTCTAGGGACAGTATCACCCTGGGGGATTATATTTGTACTGACTCTCTTGCTTATAATTTGATCCCCAGGACTATTTTGTTTCTTGAAGTTGTTTTGTTGTTATTGGATTTAATTCCATTTTAGCATTGATCAAAATATAAGACATTTTTTCATTTATTGAAACAACTCTTTTTTGACACTATATGTGTTACTCTTTGCTATCCCAAGGGAAGAGCAAATATCAAAACAAATAAAACTCCCTTACTATGGAGCTTACTTTCTAGTAGGAGAAGGTAATCAGCTAAAATGCATAGTATACTGGATGGTGATAGGACTCTTTATAAGAGAAAAATAAAGAGAATTATGAGATGGGATGTTCTGGGGGTAAGGAAAATGCCATTTTAAGCAGGATAGTCAGAAAGTCTTGCTGAGAAGGTCATAGCACCAACTCGTTCACAGGCCTTCAACAGTAATAATCTTGCCATATTCAGGGATTAGTGAGAAATTCAAGTGGTTGGAAGAGAGCATTTGAGAGGAAGAGGAAAACAGAAGGAGTAAGGAGGTCTTCCTGGACATGCAACCTCTTCAGTAACCCAAACCTTATGCTCGGAAAAGCCTCCTGTTTTAATGTTCAACTGTTGCCATCTTAAAATTTTTAGCAATATTATTGTTGAACTTGTGTTTTCTAAATGAAGTTAGATGGGAAAATGGAACATGCATGTGAGCAGAGCAAATGTACACAATTCATAAGTACATCCACATTTATTTGTACCATATTCACATGTAGCATTTCCAATCCTTTCTGGATACAGAGATCTAAAAACAATGACATAGAAAGGTAAAGAAAAATAGAGCAATTCGTAGTTCCTTTTGCTTTCAGTCTTTCCTTAATAACCTGAAGGTAAAGAGTGGTAGAATGAAAGAAAATCACAAAGTGATATCAATAGTTCAGTTAGTTTTCTTTTGTATTTCTATTCTTCAATTTAGAATGAAAAAACGTATCTGTGTACAAGCTATAAAATATGAATTATGTGATTTCAGTGTTTCTGAACATGATTTAATACTTTCAGATTTGAATTAAAAGTGCTATTGCACAATATTAAGATGGACAGCCAAATTTATGCAATAATTAAAATTTTAAATTATTACTTAGGGTGACATTAATTAACAGCAAAACATGTCAATTGCATTATTTCAGTGTTTCTGCACATGATTTAATACCTTTATATTTGAATTAAAACTGTCATCACACAATATAAAGATGGACAATAAAATGTATGCAATAATTTAAAATTTTAATTATAACAGAATGACACTAATTAACAAATAAAAAAAAACATGACAAATTGGGAGACTGGCTGAGAAAGAAAGATAAAGCTTCATATTTAAGTATATTTAAGAATATTTTTCCTAATTTTGAAAGAGGGAGTCTCATATGTTCATTTTGCACTGTGCCCCACAAATTAAGCAGCTGGCCTTACTACAAAGTTAGAAGTTTCATCAAATTCCACTTTTATTCTGAGATCATTGGTAATATTTGAGTTTTAGAAAAAATTACAAAATTTTTTTAATGTTTTAAGAAAATCCTCTAGATACTGACCAAGAATGGAAGCAGGGTGACCCACTAGGGGTCTCCCACAGAAATTTTAACAAGGAATAAAGGTAGCTGCAATTTGATGATATTAGAAGTTATAAGAGATTCACAGAATCTCCATATATATTATAGATAGATGATATTATTGGCTACCTGGTTGGACAAAGTTTTCAAAGGAAGAATCTATGAAAGTTTAAGGATTTTGCTTTTAGCAACTGGAAGAATGCAGGTACAAATTTCTGAAAACTAGAAAACTGCTAGAGAAGTGGGTTTATTTTTAAACTTTGTGAGGAGTAGGCATTAGGTATGCTATTTTATAAACATGTTACGTTTGCTATATTCCCAAGAAACCCAAGGGGAGATAGCTAGTAAACAAGTAGATACTGATTTTAGATTTGGCAGTAAAGGTCTGAACAGGAAATGTGTATTTGTGAACTATTAGATCACACACAGTGTTTTTTACTGCCACAACAATAGAGAATATTACCAAGGGGTGAGCAAGTGTGCAGAAAACAAAAGATCTGCAGACTAAGTCTGAATCACGGCAGGTTTTAAAAGCCATATAGGTAAAAGACAAATACCTAGGAAAGCATAAAGAAAACAAACATGTTGATGCCTTTTCAGTCAATTTAAAAAAATTATTTCTTTGCATGTTTCTTCTTACCTCAGGTGCAGAAGTTTGCTTTGAACACATTTATCAGCTAAAGTCACATAATCATAATTGACCTTTGTAAAGTTGTCTTATTCAATTATTACTTTAATTTTATTACCTCACTCAATTCTTCTTCTCCAATAGTATATATGTATCATATGTGTTGTCTTTTTGTGTATATTCTTGCAAAGTGCTTATTAATTATTTGTGTTCATGTATTTTTAACTTGAACAACATTATGTAAATGATAAGCTGTTTATTTCATTTCCTACTTTTTTTTTCCTAGTAAACTTTGTGCTTTGAAGACATAGCCATCTTAAAGTTACATCTTGCCCATTGTTCCTAACTACTACACAAATACTCCACGGGTGTATCCTCAAAGAAAAATTATACCAGGCAAAAGCAAAACAAGCAAAAAGAAAATATAAAAAAGGAAGGGAGGTTTAAGTCCTATAGTAAGTTGCTGAACATGTACTGATGGTATTGTTTAAAAAATACTCATCAGTGTGATTAGGCTACCCAAGTTTCTTAACTGACATTTATCTAACTTAGGTTCCTACCCTCCCACAGAAGCTAGGAAATAGGTGCATTATCTCCCTTGATAATCCCAGTTCACAGTGATTACTCCCAGGATTACAAACAGTTCCCTGAGAAATACATTTCTGGGTTGTAAAAGCAGGAGTCCAGGAGAAGAGTTACACTTGAACTCACGATTCACAATTCACAATTACAAGAATTCACAATTACAAGTTTCTAAAGTAAATAATCTAAGCAAGGGAAAGTAAAAGAACTATAGTCAGGAAGAAGTCTGTATGTTTAGTCATGTTAGGGGGAACACCAGGCCAGTTTTGATCAGAATAAGTCATATTTCTGTTCATAAAAGAACACCTAGCTTGCTTCCAATTTTCTGTTAGCACAGCAATGCTGTGATATACAGCTACCCAATTCTTCATCCATTCCCTCCACCAGTGCAAGAAAAGCCTCAAGTTCACTTCTCTAACTTTCTATTACACGGCTTGCTCTTTTAAAATTGGTAACTCATTAGTTTTAAAATTTTATATTTATTTGATCACTAATATCTTTTAGCATATTTTGGTATGTGTATAAATTCTTTCTATTTTCTTTGAGTCATCTGCCTTAAATTTTGCTGTTTTGTTTTCTACTGGGGTTATTTTACTGTTGTTTTCATAGATTTGCAGTTTCTTTTGTCATCTAGACTTAAGACATTGCCATTTTAGAAATAACCATCATCTTCCCCATCCTCTTTTACTAAATTATGTCTCCTGTATTTGCATGGCATAGAAATTCTTTACTTTGCCAAAATCAAACAGAGATAATATATTCACTTTGATGTGTTCTCCTCAGGTTTTTATACAAAGTCCTTCCCTACACCTAGGTCACAAAAATATTTTTCCTCGTTTTCTTCTATTAGTTCTATAATGTTCTTCTTCACATTTATTTAACCATTCCAGAGTATCATTATGTATTGTATTCTATAGGAGCATCTAAATTTACTTTTATCTTCATGATACATCACTTATTCCATATCATTAAATCAAACATTCTGTTCCCTTGTTTTGCATTTTATTATAGATCAGAGTCATAAATTTTCATGGATTTCACTTTTAGTTCTGTACTTCACAATCATTTCCTTGTTTTAGGTTCCTATTTGTAAACAGTAATTTGCTGTCTATATTAATATCTAGTAGAGCATAATTCTTCCTTATTCAATTTCTAAAGATTAGCTTGGCTAATATTGGACCTTATATACATCATATAAATTTTAAGGTGAATTTATAGAATCTCTCAAAAATTTATGCTCTCTGCTTGTTTTTCATGACCTGACACTTTTCAAAAGGTACTTGTTCAATTATTTGGTCAATGTGCCTGAATTGTATTTATCCAGTGTTTCTCATAATTGGAATTAGGTTATACATTTTTAACAAGAATATTACAGAGATGGAGATGTGTTCTTAGTATATTATCAAAAATGTTATGATATTGTCTTATTGCTAGTGATGTTTACCTTGATCATTTGGTTAGTTCACTTTCTGCCAGATTACTGCACTGTAAATTTACAATTTTTCTCTTTGTAATTGATAATTATCTTTGGAAAAATAAGAAGGCATTATTTCAGTTCTCCTCAATCTTTCAGCTACTAATTTTAGCATCCACTGTTGGATCTTATCAACCACATTTATTACTGGGAAATATTTCTAAAGATAACTTCTTGTTTGGGGTAACTGTTCTATATTTATGTACATTTTTAACATGAGAGAAGTGGGATTGCAACTTTTCTATGAACAAAATTAGTTTCAAAATTAAAAGAATAAGTATAAAATTTAAAAAACTGGGATTTTACTAGGAATCATACCGAATTTTTAGGTTAATTGTTGGTTGAATACAATATCTTACCATTTAGGTGCCAACTAACAACTTAGATAATTAGTTATCTTAGCCAATAATGTGACCCAGCCATCTTTGATGAGTAAAGTATTTCATGATTATGGAAAGGATGAACTGTGTTCAAATTCTGTTTCTAAAGCAAAACAGATGAGAATTTAGTTTTAAGAAATTTTTTTAATTAATATTGACGGCCTTCCTAAAATTTCATAGTGGATTAATGTGCTTGAAATATGATGTGAATGCAGTAAATAGAGAACAGGGGGAGAATAATTGAAGGTAGTGCACATAAACAATTATTCCAAGAGCATTTTGTATAACAGAAAAGAAAGTTGTAGATCACAAACTGAAAAATAAATGCACTTAAGGTTTTTGCTTTTTAATTTTTAGTGCAGAAAACAAAACAGCATGTTTGTAATCAGATGATGATAAACAGTAGCTGCTGATTAGCAAGCAGAGAAGAACAATTTGATACGAGATGTAAGGGGCAGAATCAGAGGAAAAATTGAAAGGTGTACAAAAATATAAAAGTGTTCCAATTCTGGAGGGTTAATTATGTTGTAATTATTTTGGTTCACTGCAAAATTCAGCCTGGAGGATAAGAAATAAGAACATGGAAGCACTCAGGCAGCGGAGTGAAAGAGGTATGAGATCAATGGTCTTTGTAACCCCATGAAAGTCCAGGGTGTGCCAGTTGGAATAATAGAAAGAGGGAGTTTGACCTGTCACTTTGGTTTTATTCATAGAATTTCATTGTCCCAATCCTATGAGTGAAGTCACAACCCAGGAGTGTAGAATTAACTATAAATAGTTTTAATTTTAAACAACAACTTCTTTTCAAGATATACTGTTCTTATACTTCTTATACCAAGCCAATCTTGTCAACAGATAGATTATAGATAGGCAGAAGAGAAGACAGATAAATAGATCAGTAGACAAAATTTTATAAGTTTTACACAGATCACCTATATTTAAAACATTATAGGAAAAACTTGTTCTTTACCTTCAATTTATGTCCATATACTGTTTTTTTGTAATGCTTTGTCATTACAAATCATCGTTATTTGACCAAGCTTTCTTTCTCATACATCCCAGAATGAACTAAAATTTAATTAATGTGCATACACGCACACTCCTTACAAGACATAGTTTCTCAAATGAAAATGGGACTGCAAATTATTCTAAAGCAGCTGCTTTCTCTGTGTGCTATCATAATATTTTCACATCTCTTGCAAAAATTATGTATAATGGACGAATACTTATATGGATTGTTTGAGTTAAAAAAATGACAAAAAAGGATCTTGAAGAAGTATGCTAAAAATATGAACAAAGTATATTGTGGAACATTAAAATAATCGGACTTTTGTCTTACTAAATTAGTTTTATTAAAGCCACAGGTAGTATATTTTTATGATAGCTTTCATGAACTCTGCCAATGTTTCATTATTTTCTATTTTTTATTTATTTATTTATTATTTATTTATTTATTTATTTATTTATTTATTCTGCTGTGCTGGGGATTGAATCCAGAGCCTGGTGTGTGACAGGCCAGCACTCTACCAGATCCACATTCCCAGCCCTGCTTCCAACTTTATTTTTTTATCATTTTTTTTTATTGTAAACAAATGGGATACATGATGTTTCTCTGTACATGGCGTAAAGGCATACCATTTGTGTAATCATAAATTTACATAGGGTAATGTTGTTTGATTCATTCTGTTATTTTTTCCCTTCCCCCCCACCCCTCACCCCTTCTTTTCCCTCTATACAGTCCTTCCTTCCTCCATTCTTGCCCCGCTCCCTAACCCTAACCCTAACCCTAATCCTAACACTAAGCCCTCCCACCCCCTCCCTTATGTTTCATCATCTGCTTAACAGAGAGATCAATTGTCCTTTGGCTTTTTGAGATTGGATTATCTCACTTAGCATGATATTCTCCAATTTCATCCATTTGCCTGCAAATGCCATAATTTTATAATTCTTTATGGCTGAGTAATATTCCATTGTATATATATACCACAGTTTCTTTATCCATTCATCAACTGAAGGGCATCTAGGTTGGTTCCACAATCTGGCTATTGGGAATTGAGCAGCTATGAACATTGATGTGGCTGCATCTCTGTAGTATGCTGATTTTAAGTCCTTTGGGTATAGGCCAAGGAGTGGGGTAGCTGGGTCAAATGGTGGTTCCATTCCAAGTTTTCTAAGGAATCTCCACACTGCTTTCCAGAGTGACTGCAATAATTTGCAACCCCACCAGCGATGTATGAGTGTATCTTTTTCCCCACATCCTCTCCAACACCTATTGTTGCTTGTATTCTTGATAATCGCCATTCTAATTGGGTGAGATGGAATCTTAGGGTGGTTTTGATTTGCATTTCTTTTATTACTAAAGATGGTGAACATTTTTTCATGTTTGTTAATTGCTTGTAGATCTTCTGTGAAGAGTGTGTTCATTTCCTTAGCCCATTTGTTGATTGAGTTATTTGTATTCTTGGTGTAGAGTTTTTTGAGTTCTTTATAGATTCTGGAGATTAGTGCTCTATCTGAAGTATGATTGGCAAAGATTTTCTCCCACTCTGTAGGCTCTCTCTTCGCATTGCTGATAGTTTCCTTTGCTGAGAGAAAGCTTTTTAGTTTGAATCTGTCCCAGTTATTCATTCTTGTTTTTATTTCTTGTGCTATGGGAGTCCTGTTAAAGAAGTCTGGTGCTAAGCCGACATGTTGAAGATCTGCACCTACTTTTGTTTCTATAATCTGCAGTGTCTCTGGTCTGATTCTGAGGTCCTTAATCCATTTTGAGTTTAGTTTCCTGCATGGGAGAGATATGGGTTAAGTTTCACTCTGTTGCATGTGGATTTCCAATTCTCCCAGCACCATTTGTTGAAGAGGCTATCTTTTCTCAATTGCATAATTTTGGCACCTTTGTCTAGTATGAGAAAATTGTATTTATTTGGGTTTGTGTCTGTGTCCTCTATTCTGTACCATTGATCTACCTGTCTATTTTTGTACCAATACCATGCTGCTTTGTTACTATTGCTTTGTAGTAGAGTTGAAGTTCTGGTATTATGATACCCTCAGCTTCATTTTTCCTGCGAAGGATTGCTTTGCTATTCTGGGTTTCTTATTCTTCCAGATGAATTTCATGATTGTTTGCTCTATTTCTGTAAGGTACATCATTGGGATTTTAATTGGAATTGCATTGAATCTATATAGCACTTTTGGTAGTATGGCCATTTTGACAATATTAATTCTGCCTATCCAAGAACTTGGGAGATCTTTCCATCTTCTAAGGTTTCCTTTAATTTCTTTCTTTAGTGTTCTGTAGTTCTCATTGTACAGGTCTTTCACCTCTTTTGTGAGATTGATTCCCAAGTATTTTATTTTTTTCGATGCTATTGTGAATGGGGTAGTTTTCCTAATTTTTTCTTTCTAAAGATTCATCACTTATGTATAAAAATGCATTAGATTTATTAGCATTGATCTTATATCCTGCTACTTTACTGAATTCACTTATGAGTTCTAAACGTTTTCTGGTGGAATTTCCTTGTTCCTCGAGGTATATAATCATATCATCAGCAAATAGGGATAGTTTGAGTTCTTCTTTTTCTATTCATATCCCTTTAATTTCTTTGGTCTGTCTAATTGCTCTGACTAGGGTCTCAAGGAAAATGTTGAATAGAAGTGGTGAAAGGGGACATGCCTGCCTTGTTCCAGTTTTTAGGGGGAATGCTTTCAGTTTTTCACCATTTAGAATGATATTAGCCATGGGCTTAGCATAGATAGGCTTTACAATGTTAAGGAATGTTCCCATTATCCCTATTTTTTCTAGTGTTTTGAGCATGAAGGGGTGCTGTATTTTATCAAATGCTTTCTCTGCATCTATTGAAATAATCATGTGATTCTTGACTTTAAGTCTGTTCATATGGTGAATTACATTTATTGATTTCCTGATGTTGAACCAACCTTGCATCCCTGGGATGAAACTCACTTGATCGTGGTGCACTATCTTTTAAATATGTTTTTGTATGCGATTTGCTAAAATTTTGTTGAGAATTTTTGCGTCAATGTTCATTAAGGATATTGGTCTGAAATTTTCTTTCCTCGATGTGTCTCTGTCTGGTTTAGGTATCAGGGTGATATTGGCTTCATAGAATGAGTTTGGGAGGGTTCCCTCCTCTTCTATTTCATGGAATACTATGAGAAGTATTGGAATGAGCTCTTCGTTAAAAGTTTTGTAGAACTCGACTGAGAAGCCATCTGGTCCTGGACTTTTCTTTGTTGGTAAGCTTTTGATGACTTCTTCTATTTCATTACTTGAAATTGGTCTATTTAAATTGTGTATGTCCTCCTCGTTCAGTTTAGGCAATTCATATGTCTCTAGAAACCTGTTGATGTCCTCGAAATTTTCTATTTTGTTGGAGTATAGATTTTCAAAATAGCTTCTAATTATGTTTTGTGTTTCAGTCGTGTCTTTTGTGATATTTCCTTGCTCATTCCAAGTTTTAGTAATTTGGGTTTTCTCTCTTCTTCACTTTGTTAGTGTGGCTAAGGGTTTATCAATTTTGTTTATTTTTTCAAAGAACCAACTATTTATTTTGTCAATTTTTTCTATTCTTTCTTTTGTTTCAATTTCATTGATTTCAGCTCTGAGTTTAACTATTTCCTGTCTTCTACTACTTTTGGTGTTGGTTTGTTCTTCTTTTTCTAGGGCTTTGAGCTGTAGTGTTATGTCATTTATTTGTTCCTTTTTTTCTTCTTTTATTGAATGCGCTCCATGAAATAAATTTTCCTCAAAGTACTGCTTTCATAGTGTCCCAGAGATTTTGATATGATGTTTCTTTGTTCTCATTTACCTCTAAGAATTTTTTTATTTCCTTCCTAATATCTTCTCTTATCCATTCATCATATAATAGCATATTGTTAAATCTTTAGGTGTTGGAGTAGTTTCTGTTTTTTATTCTGTCATTTATTTCTAATTTCAATCCATTATGATCTGATAGAATACAAGGTAGTGTCTCTATCTTCTTGTATTTGCTAACATTAACTTTGTGGAATAATATATGGTCTACTTTAGAGAAGTATCCATGTGCTGCTGAGAAGAAAGTGTATTTGCTCTTGGTTAGATGGTATATTCTATAAATGTCTGTTAAGTCTAAATTGTTGATTGTGTTATTGAGATCTATGGTTTCTTTGTTCAATTTTTGTTTGGAAGATCTGTCCAGTGGTGAGAGAGGCATGTTAAAATAACCTAGTATTATTGTGTTATGGTCTATTTGGTTTCTAAAATTGAGAAAGATTTGTTTGACATACATGGATGAGCCACTGTTTGGGGCATAGATATTTATGATTGTTATGTATTGCTGATTTATGCTTCCCTTAAGCAGTATGTAATGTCCTTCTTTATCCCTTCTGACTAACTTTGGCTTGAGGTCCACATTATCTGAAATGAGGATGGATACCCCAGCTTTTTTGCTGAGTCCATGTGCATGGTATATCTTTCCCCATCATTTCACCTTTAGTCTATGGGTATCTCTTTCTATGAGGTGAGTCTCTTGCAGGCAACATATTGTTGGATCTTTCTTTTTAATCCAATCTGCCAGTCTATGTCTTTTGATTGATGAGTTCAGGCCATTAGTATTCAGGATTATTATTGAGATATGATTTGTATTCCTGGTCATTTGGCTCATTTTCTTTCTTTTTTTTTTTTTTGACACGACTTGGTTTCTCCTTTATTTAACAATTCCTTTAGGATAGTTCCTCCCTTTGCTGATTTGCTTCTTTGATTTCATCTCTTCCTCATGGAATATTTTGCTGAGAATGTTCTGTAATGCTGGCTTTCTTTTTGTAAATTCTTTTAGCTTTTGTTTATCATGGAAGGATTTTATTTCATCATCAAATCTGAAGGTAAGTTTTGCTGGGTATAAGATTCATGGTTGGCATCCATTTTCTTTCAGGGCTTGGTAAATGTTGTTCCAGGCCCTTCTAGCTTTTAGGGTCTGGATTGAAAAATCTGCTGATATCTGTATTGGTTTCCCCCTGAGTGTAATTTGATTTTTTCTCTCACAGCCTTTAAAATTCTAAAATTCTGTCTATTTTTGTGTGTTAGGTATTTTTATTATAATGTGCCTTGGTGTGGGTCTGTTGTAATTTTGTGTATTTCGAGTCCTACAACCCTCTTGTACTTGATTTTCCATTTCATTCTTCAGATTTGGGAAATTTTCTCATATTATTTCATTGAATAGATTGTTCATTCCTTTGGTTTGTTTCTCTAATCCTTCCTCAATCCCAATAATTCTTAAATTTGGTCTTTTCATGATATTCCATAATTCTTTTAGATTCTGTTCATGATTTCTTACCATCTTCTCTGTTTGATCAACTTTTTTTTCAAGATTAAATTTTTTTTCTTCAATATCTGAGTTTCTGTCTTCCAGGTGTTCTATCCTATTGGTTATGCTTTCTATGGAGTTCTTAATTTGGTTTATTGTTTCCCTCATTTCAAGGATTTCTGTTTGGTTTTTTTTCAATATCTCTAACTCTTTATTGAAATGATCTTTTGCTTCCTGTATTTGCTCTTTTAACTGTCAATTGGTGCGATCATTCAGTGCGTGCATTTGCTCTTTTATCTCATCATTCAATGCCTGCATTTGCTCTTTTATCTCATCGTTTGCTTCCCTGATCATTTTAATTATGTACATTCTGAACTCCCTTTCTGTCATTTCTTCTGCCATGCTGTCATTGGATTTTATTGATGTAACATCTAGATTTGTTTGGGGCATTTTCTTCCATTGTTTTCTCATATTGTTCAGGTATCAGTGGATCGCTGAGATATTGCAGATTTCCTCTATTGACTTATAGTGTCCCTGAAGATTTCTAGTATATCCTGTCTTAACCTTCAGTAGCCTGAAGTCTTGGAGGAAGTTGATAATGCAGTGCTCCACAAGGAAGCTGCCTCTCTAGGGGTTGTGGCCTTCAGGTGGGGTACATTCCCTGCTAGTGGGCAGAGGTGCCTCCACTTGTTGACCAATGGTCATCCCAAGGGGAACTAGGCTGCAGGCTGAGGCAAGGCCTGTTTGGGCCTGTGTCTCTGGTTTTATCATCCTTGTGGGAAAACCTCACCCGGCAGGGAAGACTCACCCAGTGGGGCAGTCTCCCTGGTCAGATCCCCTCCTTGAGGTTCCCCTCAATCCACAACTACTGCCTGGGCTGGGCAGCCTTCCTCTGCAACATTCCCAGGGGCCCGGACCTACCTCCTGGGCCTGGGTGTCTCACCCTTTGCAGACGAGTCTCCTTAGGCTGCCTCTGCTCAGAGAAGCTGCCCACAGTCCTGGAACCTTCGCTCTGCCCCTCAGCTTGTCTGTGTGCGGCTCTTCCACCAAGAAGCCGCCTAGGTCCTGGGACTGTGCTCTGCACCTAATTGCCTGGCTGTGCGGCCCCTCCTCTGAGCAGCCACTTGGAGCCTGGTGCAGTCGCTCCAAATCCAAGCAACTCGCTGCATGGGTTCTCCTCCAAGCAGCCACTTGGAATTCTGGTACGGTTGCTCCGAGTCCAAGCGACCCGTTGCATGCCTCCTCCTTCAGGCAGCCCCCCGGTGTTCAGGTGCAGTCACTCTGAGTTCAAACAACTCGCCGCGCGCCTCCTCCTCTGGGCAGCCAGTCAGAGCTCCGGTGGGTTGCTCCAAGTCCAAGCGCTGTGCTGAGTGGCCTCCTCCACAATGCTCCCAGTTGTCTGAATTCACTGCTCCAGTGGGGGAAGGGGTGTCTCATTGGGCAACTCTACTTCACAAAGTTCCCTGTGTTCTGGGACTACCACCCCATCTGGGACGCCTCCCCAATGGGAGAGACTCACCTGGCGGCTTTGAGTTGGTCCCAATCTCTCAATATCTCCTCTTCTTGAATCCTGAGTCCTGGAGCAACATGAAATGCAGCCACCCTCTAGTCCGCCATCTTGAGAAAAAACTGTTTCATTATTTGTGGAAGTATCAAACTGGCAACTGGAGATCTGTTAGGCACATAACAACTTGAAAAAAAAAAAAGGAATTTGCTTTGCACAGTATACAATAATTGCCAGCAATGTTTAAATAGCATATTGAATTCTGTTGTGTAGTAATTTTTGGACTCTAATAAAACCCTGAGTTACTTAATTTCTAAAGTGGGATAATGTTTTTTTAAAGTTTAATTGAACTGGTATGAAATTTTACAATCATTTTCACAATCTGAAGATTTGTTTTTTAAAAAATAAGCTAAAATTATTGAACATATATATAAAAGAAAAAAATGTAGGCCTAAGTAGGATACAATCTTAGAGTTAGCATAAATTTGAAAAAAACCAGTTCCTCCATAACATTGAAAACCCCAAATGTTTAGTCATTTAGCTTTTATCTTAAGGAGATATATAATGGAGACACAATAAAATAAGACCTATTTTAAGAAACTAAAATTCTATAAATATCTAACAAATTTCATAAATACATACAATCTGGAAAAACATGATTATAAGTACCAATCACTTTTTACTGCAAATTTACTATGAGCAAATATGTAACATAGCTCATCCTTCATAACAACTATGAGTATGAATATTTTATCATACTATATAAATAAGGAAATTGTAACTTATAAAATGTTAAATCAGGTTTAATTGGCACCTGTGGAGGACAAGAGCTGATTGTAAAGTATTTTAAGAATTTAGTTAGCTGGTGGTTAAATCAATCATGGGAAAGTATCTACACTTGGGAAGTTTGCAAATACTTTGACTCTGTGAACTCTGTCTTTCATTCCCTAACCTCACACCCAACCTAGAGACCCAGTTTTCAAAACGTTTGCTCCTTTGTCCAAGTACATATTGGTAAGCAGTCAACTGGAGGTATGAAACTATAACTTTCTCTCCAAAACTCCATGATCTTAGAGTTTATAGTTGTTTCCTAACAAACCAATATAACTGTGTCTGGCTGTAAGAAAAGGGAAGTTCAGAGTCCTTTAAAAGCCAACCTGAAACAGTAGAATGTCTGAGTCGAAAGATAATGATTTGTCCAATGTCCTCGTTTTAAGCATGACAAAGTTGCACTGCAAAGAGTTTAAATGGAGGATAGGATCAATCTTTAATTTGGTTTAGAATTCCTTCTTTCAAACAATAATGATCTCCTTATACAAATATCCACATAACCCCATGTCAAAACCTTTGGATGTCTTTCAGATCTTTGCACATTGAATTATTAGATGCTTTGTAAATACATACGCAATATTTCATCTTAAACTTTTCTTAATCTCGAAGTTCAAAGTTTGTCTCCTTATTTATTTACTTATTTATTCATATTAGGTTCAACCTCAAATCTCAACTTCTAGAAGCAAAATTCATTGCTACTAACACATTGATGCTGTTGACTAGTTAAAATGATTATCTGCTACCATCATTTTTAAAGTCACATTAGTATTTTAAGCTGTAACTGAGGTATAAATTTTTCAGAAATGTGTTCTGCTTTTATGTTGAACTGCTCTCCTGAAAACGGTTGCTTATCTTCTCATGGTTGCTGCTTGGCATGCAAACTGTCCACTGACATAACTCCCCATGTTCTTCCCACCCTTATTAATGCTATGAACCACATCTTATTGTTTCTAGTTGAAGCATTTGGACTGTGTTGGACATGTGGCAGGCACATTTGATCGACTAGTAAAGTAATGCATGCATGGAAAGGATAAATTCAAAAATACCTTGTGCCAAAACTTTAAAAAATAATGTCTTATATTTGTAAAATGGTAGCATATGATCATCTAATGACCTGTCACTTGCCTACAGTTTGCTTTTCTGAGTGAAATGAAACAATCAACTTTATAGTTACTTTTAGCTCTTAAATTTGTAAATGGAAAGGGCTTACAAGTTAACTTAATAGAAAGGGAAAGTAAAATGAAAGAAAAAAGCTAAGGGGAAGAATTTAAAAATCTGCCTTCACTAGTATCTTTGAACCTAGGAGAAGTAAATTCCAGGACAAAAGAAGGAATTTTTTTTTTCTTGCATCTGTTCATGTGCCTCTTTGTCATCAGATAAAGAGATCAAAGGGCCCAGCAGATAGAGCAACCCATCAAAATAATCTGTGAACAGAGAATCATTTAGGAATATGAAATTGGGAAAAGGAACAATAGGGGAAGAGTTAAGAAACCCAGGGTAAAGAAAATAAGTTGTTTTAATAGCCAAATGCAGCTACCATTTACAGTGACTCCTCAAGGGGAAAGCTCATTAGTTCAGGAACTTTCTTCTTCTAGCCACTCCCATGAAACCACCTGCTACATGGCTCACTAAGCAACATCTGTACACAGGAGAAAAAGCTTCTTGATCGGGTTTAGATTCCTGCTAATGTGAATTAAACCAAGGTTCCTTAGTTCTCTTGCAAAATTAATTCATGGCGAAAGAATAGAAGTGCACATTAAATACAAGTCAAATTTTTCTTTGGCTTTTCTAAAAACAGCAGTACATATTAGTAAACATTTTAATTTGTATACTGTCAATGTGAGACATGATTATGAGAAGCAATGTATTATTCAAATTATTTTAAATTTTCAGTTTCTTATATCAATAAATGCTTTCACTCAGAGGTTGTAATAAGATGAGGTAATGGCTCAATAATGGCTGTGATACAACTGTGGTCAAGGTCTAAAAAAGGTATATTCTTTCAGACAGGGAGAATTTTGATACAGATGAAAGATCAAATAATTGACTAATCTATAGCCAACACTAGACACTATCCTGAATAATACAGTTGACATAAAAATGATAATACCATCTTAGAAAGAATTATCCTCTTACTCATTATTTCACCATAATCAGACAAGTTTTGTTTTATTTATACAATGCCAATAACTCATTCTCCCTTGTGATCTTTGTATTTAATTCTGAATCTTTCTGAAATACCTTCCCTAGACAACAGAATGGAACCATTATGTCATTCAGATCTCTGCTCAAATGTCAGAGGACATTTTTAACCACTCTAAACTCTCCAAAAAAATATTTACAAGTTATATATGTTTGCCTAAATATCAATGACAATATCCACAAAATCTATTGTTTTAGTGCTACAATTATTTTAACATTCTGCTTAATTTGAAAGTTTTCTTTGTTCCAGACCCATTACTTCTCTCTTTAAGAACCTTAAACTTGGGGCTGGGGAGATAGCTCAGTTGGTAGAGTGCTTGCCTTATAAGCATAAGGCCCTGGGTTTGATCCCCACCACCGGGGAGGGGGGAATCTTAAACTTTTTCATATTAAGTTAGCATCTCATTATTGTGTACATGAATTTTTTGCCCCTCACTATGTGAAACTACCTAATTTTTAATTTTCATGTTTTATAGGACATTACTTTCTGTATAACTGTTGTCTTACCTATTTAACTTTACCAGAAAATCATTTTGAACTGTTGTTTTTCTTTTTGCTCTAGGCATCCTTTAAGTTCAGTTTATTTGACTTTTACTTTAAGAATTGGTTTAAATTGGCCTGGTGTGGTGGCACACACTTGTAATCCCAGAGACTGTGGTGGCTGAGGCAGGAGGATAGAAGGTTCAAAGTCAGCCCCAGAAACTTAGTGAGACCCTAAGCAAATTAGTGAGACCCCAGTCTAGGAATATGTCTCAGTGGTTAAGTACTCCTTGGCTTAATTCCTGGTACAAAAAAAAAAAAAAAAATGGCTCAAATAATTAGAATGCATGATTTTATTACATATATGTGTGTATATATATATATGCATGTACATATATGTGTGTACTTATAATATATACAATACATACAATATGTATATATAATATTCTATTATATATGCATATACATTGGGCATATATTATATGAAATCATTAAATAATGTGTATATATTAAATGCAAGCAATATTATACACATGTATAATTCATTATGTGCATTTAATCTGGTACATCTATCCATCTGTGAAATATTTCTTGAATGATCTTAATAGAAACTTTTGCCATCATGACTTTATTTTCTTTTTTACGTTGACTAGTCATTTCTTGTCTTCACATGATAATACCTTATAACCTTCAATCTTCATGAATACTTCAGTACCAGTTTTTACTGTCTGAGTGATTTATGGTCAGACAAAGTTTAAAAATTACTAAATATATATGAGTTCAATTACTCAACTTTCACTCACTTATGCTATCATAACTAACAACCCCCACATCTTGGTAACTTACCTCCACACAGTTCATTTCTCATTGGCATAACATGGTGGCTATGTGTCTTCTTAAATCTGTGATAGAGGGAGAGACTGGGAAAAACTGCAGAAGCATATGAGTTTCTTAAGCTTCTGATCAGAAATGATACAAATCATTTTTGTTCATTTTTTTTTGGTCCAAATTTAGTCTCATGGTAAAGGCCAATATTAATGAGTCACCATAAAATCTTCTTACGGGGGTATATAGCCAATATATAAACACTAAAATACACAACAAAAACATTATGTCAAATTAAAAATCTAAATGCAAATAATTGTGCTTCTCTAATAGATAAAAATTAATTTAACTTATCATGTCTTTTACATCTTAAAAGTTTTTTAAAAAAAGAAATTATGCCATCTCTTTGGTTGTATGAGAAAATAGAAAATATATTAAATATTTAAACCTATTGTGTTCTGAAAAGGCTCATAAATTATAAAATTATTCTCAATAACAAAAATGATTATAAAAAAACTTTTGGAGATGTAGATAATCACATACACCTAAACAATAATTGTAACTTTGGAAATGAATTGAAACTTTGGAAAAGATTCATAATCATTTTGATACTTAATTTAGCAATTGCTGTACTTTAAACTTACATTTCCTTTTCTCACATCCCTCCACATGCTTTCTCAAATGTTTATTAAATTTATTTGTTCATTAATTTATTTATTCCATTTTTCCAAAACACATGTATGGTGCTCATCTAAATATATATTTAATTCTGTGTTTGAACACTTCAATTCAATAACAGCAGTTGAACTCTTAAGGAGTGCTACCTTCCAAATTCTTCAGAGAAAAGAAACTATTTTACAGTAAAAATCAAATGCAAAAGGGATCACACTGAAAGTTTGCTATTTGCACCTTGAGATCCACTCCTCTCCATGCTGCTTTCTGCTCCAGAAGCAAGACCCAGAATCTCCGCGCCAGTGGGTTTTCATGCCTTCTAACTTTCTTCTGGGGTCAGCCAGAGAGGAACACCATCAGCAAAGAGGCCAGAAGTGAAACTCAGAAGTGAGACTGTGTGCCTAAACTCGCCCATGTCCTGGGTCCTTTCCTGTTTGTCCTTGGAGAGTGGCTGACTTTCCTGTCAAAGTTCCTAGGTCCTGAGAGGCCATCTTCTCCTAACTGCTCTTTTTTTCCCTTCTAGAAACCACTCTACTCTTTCCAACTTTGGCAGAGTGGTGGTAATGCTTACCAGCTGTGATTGCCCTGGGGTTCTCATGACCTCATGCTAGTGGCTCCCCTCATCCTTCCCACATATTTTTACAGTGATCCCTTACCAAATTTCCTCACTCATTACTTTGGACTGAGCCTTCTGTTACCTGATAGGACCTACACAGATGCATCATTCCACAACTGAGCAATTCAATATTTTTTTTTCTTTTCATAAAGCAGCTATACATAAATATAACAAGAAAAGAAACAGAATCTATTATAGAAAATCTATTATCTCTCTTATTTATTTCTAAGTTTTATTTAAATTTCAGCAATATTCACTACAGATTTTAATAGAGTATGAAAATCTAATTATCAGTACTGAGAGTCCACAGTGGATTTCGTATTAGACATTCTGTGGACAACCCTGTACTTTCTCAGGTATATGCCGTAAACAAAAGTCACTAAACTCTTTAGCCCATTATTGGGGAAAAAAAGGGAAGAAATTATTAAGAAGAAAAAGATATTTATGGTGTATATCATATAGATTAGGCACTATGCTTGAAATTTTCCAATGCTGTTTTATTAGTCCACACTTTTCAGGGGGAAATCTTTATTCAGCTAGTGCAAACTACCTGAAAGTGAGTGAAGATTCAAAGAAAAAGAATTAATTTGTTTATTGATTTCACTTAGAGTAATAAAAAGACCTTCAAACCTTATGGGATATTCTTGTTTAAGCTACACTAGAAATGGGCCATCAGGCACAATTATTGCTCTTATTCCTATTGACATGCACCATCAAGAAGAGTAATTTAGGACACACTCAAGGTCACTAGGAGAGAGGATGATTTCATTAAAGCTATCAAACTTATCTTAACCATTGTGTTTCTCATTATACTCTAGCATATCCTTTAACAGGAATAAAACTGAAATTTGAATTAACTCTAAATGTGCTTATCAGCAGGCACTTCTCAGGAATGGAGCCCATACACAATAATTTTCCAAATGCACAGTATATAATGTGGGAAAGACAAGTACAGCTAGAAAAAAATGAATCAAATTAAAGCTAGGCAGATAGCATGGTTCATACAAACTTTGTCATTTTTAGAAAATTCATTTGAAAATCTTAAGTTAAATGCAACATATTCTTATAATGATCTAAAGAAAGGTGTTAGATTATCAAAAATGGATTTCTCAATTAAACTTAAAGTGGAACTGGTTGAAACTGTAACAGATGGTTAAAATAGGTGGTTTTTTTTTTTTTGTTTGTTTGTTTTTTTTTTTTTTTGCGGTGCTGGGGATTTGAACCCAGGGCCTTATGCTTGCAAGGCAAGCACTCTACCAACTGAGCTATATCCCCAGCCCAGATGGTTAAAATAAATAGTAAAAGTACTTGATATTTTGTGCATATATTCCTTTCATAGGCACATTTTAATTTTTCAAATATACCTTTTTATTTTATTTTAGTATCTTTTAAAACATACATGACATAATTGCAAAACTCAAAGGAAAAATCTAAGCATGCAATATACTCTTTCAATACAAGGGTTGAGTACAATAGTATTTAAAAATGGTAACAGAAATAATAGAGGAAATAATATGTGGAATCCAGTGAATGTGTACTTTTTATAGAAAAAATAATAAAAGAGGAAAAGGAAAGAAGAAAGCAGAAGAATTGGAAGTAAAATTTCTAAGTCAAAATTTCTTAAGCAAAAATCTAAGTCATGAATTTTACAGTACAAAGGTTTAGTAAACCTTGAGGAACATGTACATATGCAATCGACATATACAGTTGAAATTATTTCATCTCAGGAAAAAGTTAGAATTCTGAATATTCAAAAAGGACATGCAAGCAGAAATCAGATTATCTGCAAATGTCTCAAGCAATGAGGGAGAGCAGCTAAGAGGATAAACTCTACAGTACTGAACTTTTAAAAATATTTCAATTTAATAAATCAGAAAAACTTTTATGTCTGTAAAATAATGAAAATACGAAGGTATCTCAAACTCTAAGCTACAAAATGTAAAAATTAATAATATTATAGCAATTTTTGGACATGTATAATTACTACTATTAATATCGATATTGTTATTCTACACTCCACAATATGGCAGGAAAAGTGGTGGCATTTATCAAAAATGGGCTCTTAAAAGTGACTCAACACTTTTTGTAAAATAAAATGAATAGATAACATTTTCCTTAATTTAGTGATTAAAGGGTGTATTTAGGTTTATAGATACACTTAGACTTATTGTGATAAAAGCTAGAAAATGCCGTAAAATCTTGCTTGAAATTTATATTTCAAGTGACTTAGAAACAAAATTTTAAAGCATAGTATACATGAAAAATATTTTAAAAGGTTTTTATAGTAATGATGTTAGATTAACATGGTAGTGTCACTTTTCAGCTTAATTTACTATATAGAAATAATCAGTATTAATATAAAGCAATAATTTAGTAAAACATAGCACAAATGCCAAAACCATAAAAAAGAAAAACATCTTATTTTATTATGTACCAAGATTTGAAACTAGACACACAATGTGATTATGAAATAATAATACTATATTCTAATTTTAATTTTGACATATTATTTTATAACAATTCTCACTCTATATGAAAATGAAGTCTGAACTTCAAAGAAAATGGTAGTGTGAGTTTATGTGTATATAGAATAATTATTTCCCAGATTCCATTGAAAACATAAATTATTTGCAAAATATAAATTGATAAATTATTGATAAAATATTGGTCATGAGGGCTGCAGTCTATGAAGTTTTACTAGGTAGAATAAATAAAAGAGGGGGAATCATAAATGTTCAACTTAAGTTTTTATCTGGAAGAAGAGAAGACTTCCTAATAAGCGGTGAGGTCAAAGTGGGTGGGAGAGGAATATATTTACAATAACCTAAATGTTCCTGGATACTGAAGATAAACAGATTACTGTGGTAAGGGATAATTTAAATAAATTTACTAAAAATTTACTGTAAAGGTAAAAACAGTTAAAAAGAAGAGATTGAAAATGACAGTTATGGAACGATGATTCAATTTAAACTTTCCAAGTACTATAGAGATTGTATAAGGACATACTGGAAGACAGACTGCTCCAGGAATAACTCAATGTGAAAGAAAAAATTTCATTTGGGACAAAGGGAAAATTAAAAGAATTTAGTAATATCTTAAAATATTAACATGGAAACACAGTTGAGACATATCCGTTTCAAGCACAATAAAGCTCTAACAGAGTTGATTTATGATCTTTTTATGAAGAACAATGTCTTTCAAACACTGATGGGTTTATTGAAATAGATGATTATCATTGTAAAGTAAAAGTAAAATATCAAATAAAAATCTGGATAGAAGCAAAATGACTTTGACCCACTTTAACAGATTTTCTGGAATTTTTTTAGTGTGTTTGCAAATCAGATATTGAAAGATATATCATTATTATGTCAAAATATATTAGTATCAATGTGATAGTTTCATTAACTTTTTAGTTTGTAAAATTATAGTGATTTCTTTTTATATTTTCTGGTAGTTATATTTAAAAATATTTTATTCTTAGCTTTTTTCAATTCTAATCAGGTACTAAATGTTTGCTTTCTGTGCTTCATTGATTTTATTTATGGTTAGAAATTTGAATGACTAAATATTGTTACCTATTTTTTAAATTTTGTTTTATTTTCAAAAATAAATTGCTATTACTTTGTTCTATGATTGTAATTCCAGAATTTCCTTGGAGAATATTGATGGCCTTATGACATATATGACTCTGCTAATGTTTAATCCCATTTATCCACCTTTTTGCAAGTTAGTTATTGTTCTTTTTAAATTTATTTATGTTGTCTTTCAAATGACATTTATTTTGTCACTCTGGAAAGAACAATGTAATGATAAACTACAAAATTTTATATTTTGTCATATTTTAAAATATGGTCAATTTGATAAGTGAGAAAATGTTATAGTCCCCTAGATTTTCACTAAACTGTATTGTTATGCTATAGTATCTATTTGAAGGTTTTTACTTAAAGATTGGATTTTTTTTACTAATTTTTTAGACTGTTTATATATTTATGTTAAATCACAGACACATTTTATATACACAGAACATTAAATCCCATCTACCTTATGAAATAACTATAGAAAGTTTAACAATATACTTGTTTCTCCATTTTCTCTTCTGTTATGTGAACTACGAGATTTGCATATGATAATTTAGATTATACTGAAAGAAAATTTCCTAGCTGTAGTAAACCTTCCATTTTACATGGTTTTAAGCCATGGATTTTACCATATTTTGAAATTTTAAATCATTTTGTTTCAGATTTTCAAGTTTGTTTATGGCTTGTGTCAAGTACAGCGTTTTTATATTTACTATTTAAAAGTTGAATCATAGTATATGCATTTATAGCTTCTTCAGCTCTGAGAATGTTCAGGAAGGACTCTGGCATCTCAGTCTCACAAAAGAATATGCAATATGGCCAGAAAACCACAGAGAGAGAAAAGTGAAATATCAAAAGATAAATACTAGAGGAAGCCCATAGTATGGCACATGCCTGTAATTTCAATGATGTGGGAGACTCAGGCAGGAAGGCTGAAAGTTCGACACCAACCTCAGCAACTTATTGAGACAGTGTCTTAAAATAAAAAATAATAAAATTTATAAAAAAACAGCTGGGGATATCATTCATTGGTACAGTGCCCCCAGGTTCAATTCCCAATGCTATAAATAAATAAATAAATAAATAAATAAACAAACATATATACATAAGAAAAAAAGAAAAAAATTTTTTGAGTAAGAACAACATTTTAAGGAAATTTTTTAAAATTGTATTTTAAATTTTCTATTGATTTGCATATATAGAAAGTCAACCAAATATTTGAGTTTTGTGTTGATTGCTATGGGAACTTAAATCCTAGATTCAAGTTGTTATTTGGATCCAGAGAAAGGAGGTCTTATCAGTTCTAATAATTGGGGACCCTTGAAACATCTTCCCAGTAGGATTTCAGAATTGCTGTGTTGCTGCACTACCTAGTTTATTTTTCTCATTTAGTTCATTTCCAAATGAGAAATTTGTTTAAGTTAACCCTTCCCACTCTTTATTTGGGTTTAGCTGATGTGGAGAAGTAACTTGTTTTAGTTCACAGGCTTCAGAACACAAGGAGTCACAGCCAGGTGCAATTTAGAGATAATGAGATCCTGGATGTGCCTTTACTTTTAAGGTTGTATGGTTTCCTTTCTTCAGGAGTGGTGGAATGAATAGAAATGAGTATCTGTGGTGTGGGTGGGGACAACTGCAGTTGATTTTATTCATTCAAAACATTTGTTCAGTACCATATAATCATCCTCAGAATTGATGAACAATGTCTTTTATGGGGGAGGGATCATAATACCCAGTCCATTTTAAGGAACACATAGTCACATGACTTGCTTTGAGCAGTTAAAATATAAATAGAAGAACTGCTTGTCACTTACAAGAAGAGATTTGAAAAGTCAGTTTGTGGTTCCACCCTGATGCCTCTTTAGTTTGCTATAAGTTCAGCAATATCCCAATTGGGTTTGTTCATTTAGTTTGGATCCTTGAAGTATGAAGACATACTGCAGTAGTTACTTCAAACTCCAATAAATATGTGGCATGAGTCAAATCCTTTTCTGTAAGCCAGTGTTACATTGAGATCATTTTTTCCATAGTACAACTAAGTCTATGCTGATTGATATGATGTAAATGGTCTCTAAAATTGTTTCTTAGAAATATAAAGAGATTTTAAATCCAGAAATCAAACTCCATACAAATGCCAGTAACTGTTTTCCTTCCCTAAGACATAAAACAATACTGGAATATACTATTGTTTTACTTACATATAAATATTTATTCAATCATTCACTTCAAAATTCATAAACATGATAAAAAGAAGTTATTTACCACAAATTGATTTTTACAAGATAATTCAAAAACAGATATTTTTCAAATAATTTATCCTTACCAATTTTGTCATGTTGAATTTGAAGAAAAAAGAATATAAAAAGTAGTAATTCAGTGCCTTTCTAGTCTTCAAATAACCAAAAAAATTAATACTGTTTAAGTTATTTTATAGCAAAAATAGCAAGGAGCAAAACTGTCTGAGCAAAATCATGCTTATCCTTGTCTGTGCCTCTGGCAATAACAAAATCAATTCAAACCTTCAACATTTGACCCTGAAGCTTATAGCCAACATTTTCAGATGATTAGAGACATCAAAATTTTTGTAAATGTTGCCTGGCACCATTTATTATCTTCAATAGAGACAAAAGGGAATGATCCAGTATGATTCTCTAAATATTGAGTATTCCTTTGACATTCAGTCTGAATATCAATGGAGCTAATAGAGTGCCACTTCTAACTGCAATCATAAAGTGACTTTAACTTTAAAATGATCTGCTTAGGCTTGAACCTTTTAAAATTTTGGAAAGTTTCAGGGTTTTCCATGGAATATAATTGAAATGCTGCTTAATATTATTAGTTATTCCTGTATGCCCCCAAATTTAACTTTGTGGTTCATACATAAATGGTAAAGTGAGATGACAGTAGTAAAGTATAATTTGTATATTATTCAAAATGTTTAATGTACTGAAAAAGTTATCTTCAACAATGTCATTAAGGTATCTTAATTTTTTTCCTGGGTGAGAAAGTAAATTTCATTTTAAGGGCTGTCACCTTCTCTGAATAGTTTTATCGAAACATAAAAGTACAAGTAAAATACTTTTGATTTTTTGTGAAGAAAATACGAAATTCTATATGTGCCTTCATATTCAGTCTCCAAACTGGTAATACCATAATAAAATGTTCACAGTCACAATGTATTGAAGGTCCTTGGAAATAATTTTTGTATCCATATTTGACATTCTCATGTCTTCTGGACTGTCTTCCATGGTGTATTGGAAATGACAATTGCTCCTGTCTCATATGAATGAAATGTTGAAAAGGACCTTCAGAAAATATACTGTAATTGTACCTGAAAAATAATCTTGATCCCTCATAGTATTTGTACCTTTAAATATAATGATGGATTAAAAGAATAGACATCCATTCCATAGACTGGATGTCAAAGGAATATTCAGTGTTAAAAAAAATCATAATGGATCTTTCCCTTTTGTCTATACTGAAGATAATAAATTGGGAGATAGTAAAGCAGGGGCTTTACTCTCTGTTGTGATTATAGAAGCCCGAAGCCAATCTTCTCACAAATTCAAGAAGTTCATTTAGTAGAATGGAGTTCAACTCTCAGGAAGGAAAGACAAGCAGAGAAGAGAGTATTACCTAATTTAAGTATCTAATTAGGCTTTGCCTGAGACAAGAACTACTTTGATTTTGAATTATTGTTACATGAAACTAAAAGAGTGGATTTTTAAGTATTTAGAAACTGAAGAGGATCCAAGATGGTGGACTAGAGGGTGACTGCATCTCCTGTCACTCCAGAACCCAGGATTCAAGAAGAGGAGGCATTGAGAGACTCAGACTAACATAGAGCTGCGGAGTGAGTCGTTCCCACCAGGTGATGCTTGGACTGCATGGCAGCTTCTCGGAGCAGGGCAGAGCAGCGAGAGTCTTCCCCAAGCAGCCCTGCTCCCTCTGGCGGCAGGCTCCTTCCACAGCCAGCTTCTCGGAGCAGGTGGCCCAGTGAGAGCCTTTCGGCACAGAGCCAGCTCTAAGACCGGGAACCAGCAGCGGGTCCCAGCATGCAGGCAACTTCTGGGACAGGGCAGGGCAGCCAGAGACTTCTCCAAGCAGCCCTGCCCCCTCCAGCGGCAGGCGGGATCTACAGCCAGCTCCTCGGAGCAGACCCTCCCATTAAGAGCTTTTCGGCACAGAGCCAGCCCCCAGCCCTAGACACAGTAGCGGTCTAGGGGCAGCTTTCTTCATAAGCACTGCATTATCAAGTTCCTCCAAGACTTCAGGCTACTGAAGGATGGGAGGTGATATACTGGAAATCTACAGGGACACTGTAAGCCAAAGAGGAAATCTGCAATATCTCAGAGTCCCACTGATATCTGACCAATATGAGAAAACAAGGGAAGAAAATGTACCAAACAAACCTAGACACTATATCAATAAAACCCAATGACAGCACAGCAGAAGAAATGTCAGAGAGGGAGTTCAGAATGTACATAATTAAAACAATCAGGGAAGCAAACGAGGAGATGAAAGAGCAAATGCAGGCATTGAAGGAGGAGACAAAAGAGCAAATGCAGGCATAAAATGATGGCACCAATCAACAGTTAAAAGAGCAAAAACGGGAAGCAAAAGATCATTTCAATAAAGAGTTAGAGATAATGAAAAAAAAAAAAAAAAACCAAACAGAAATCCTTGAAATGAAGGAAACAATAAACCAAGTTAAAAACTCCATAGAAAGCATAATCGATAGAATAGAACACCTGGAAGACAGAACCTCATACATTGAAGAAAAAAATATTTGATCTTGAAAGCAAAGTTGACCAAACAGAGAAGATGGTAAGAAATCATGACAGGAATCTACAAGAATTATGGGCTATCATGAAAAGGCCAAATTTAAGAATTATTGGGATTGAGGAAGGCTTAGAGAAACAAACCAAAGGAATGAACAATTTATTCAATGAAATAATATCAGAAAATTTCCCAAATCTGAAGAATGAAATGGAAATTCAGGTATAAGAGGCTTATAGGACTCCAAATACACAAAATTACAACAGACCCACACCAAGGCACATTATTATGAAAATACCTTTATTATGAAATAACATACAAAATAAAGAGAATTTTAAAGGCGGCAAGAGAAAAGAATCAAATTACACTCAGGGGGAAACCAATACAGATATCAGCAGATTTTTCAATCCAGACCCTAAAAGCTAGAGGGCCTGGAACAACATTTATCAAGCCCTGAAAGAAAATGGATGCCAACCAAGAATCTTATACCCAGCAAAACTTACTTTCAGATTTGACGACGAAATAAAATCCTTCCATGATAAACAAAAGCTAAAGGAATTTATAAAGAGAAAGCTGGCATTACAGAACATTCTCAGCAAAATATTCCATGAGGAAGAGATGAAAAACAACGATGCAGATCATCAAAGGGAGGAATTAGCCTAAAGGAATAGCCAAATAAAGGAGAAATCAAATCATGTCAAAAAACAAAAATGAGTCAAATGACTGGGAATACAAATCATATCACAATAATATCCCTGAATGTTAATGGCCTGAACTCATCAATCAAAAGACACAGATTCGCAGATTGGATTAAAAAGAAAAATCAACAATATGCTGCCTGCAAGAGACTCACCTCATAGAAAGAGATACCCATAGACTAAAGATGAAAGGATGGGAAAAAACATAGTATGCACATGAACACAGCAAAAAAGCTGGAGTATCCATCTTCATTTCAGATAATGTGGACTTCAAGCCAAAACTAGTCAGAAGGGATAAAGAAGGACATTACATGCTGCTTAAGGGAAGCATAAATCAACAAGACATAACAATCATAAATATCTATGCCCCAAACATTGCCTCATCCATGTATGTCAAACAAATCCTTCTCAATTCCAGATACGAAATAAACCATAACACAATAATACTAGGCGATTTTAACACACCTCTCTCACCACTGGATAGATCTTCCAAACAAAAATTGAAAAAAGGAACCATAGATCTCAATAACACAATCAACAATTTAGACTTAACCGACATATATAGAATATACCATCTAACAAAGAACGAATACACTTTCTTCTCAGCAGCACATGGACCCTTCTCTAAAATAGACGATATATTATGCCACAAAGCTACTGTTAGCAAATACAAGAAAATAAAGATACTACCTTGTACTCTATCAGATCATAATGAATTGAAATTAGAAATAAATGACAGAATAAAAAACAGAAACTTCTCCAATACCTGGAGATTAAATAATACACCATTATATGATGAATGGATAAGAGAAGACATCAGGAGGGAAATAAAAAATTCTTAGAAGTAAACGAGAACAAAGACACATCATATAAAAATCTCTGGGACACTATAAAAACAGTTCTTAGAGGAAGATTTATTTCATGGGGTGCATTCAACAAAAGAAGTAAAAATCAACAAATATAGGACTTAAAACTACAGCTCAGAGCCCTAGAAAAAGAAGAGCAGACCAACACAAAAAGTAGTTGAGGACAGGAAATAGTTAAAATCAGAGCTGAAATCAACGAAATTGAAACAAAAGAAAAAATTGGAAAAATTAACAAAATAAATAGTTGGTTCTTTGAAAAAATAAACAAAATTGAGAAACTCTTAGCCACACTAACAAAGAGAAAGAGGGAGAAAACTCAAATTACTAAAATTCGGAATGAACAAGGAAATATCACAACAGACACGAGTGAAACACAAAACATAATTAGAAGCTATTTTGAAAATCTATATTCCAACAAAATAGAAAACCTCGAAGACATCAACAAGTTTCTAGAGACATATGAATTACCTAAACTGAACCAGGAGGACAGACACAACTTAAATAAAGCAATTTCAAGCAATGAAATAGAAGAGCTCATCAAAAGACTACCAACAAAGAAAAGTCCAGGAGCAGATGGGTTCTCAGCCGAGTTCTACAAAACCTTTAAAGAAGAGCTCATTCCAATACTCCTCTAAGTATTCCATGAAATAGAAGAGGAGGGAACCCTCCCAAACTCATTCTATGAAGCCAATATCACCCTGATACCTAAACCAGAGACACATCGAGGAAAGAAAATTTCAGACCAATATCCTTAATGAGCATCGACACAAAAGTTCTCAACAAAATTTTAGCAAATCATATCCAAAAATATATTAAAAAGATAGTGCACCACGATCAAGTGGGTTTCATCCCAGGGATGCAAGGTTGGTTCAACATCCAGAAATCAATAAATGTAATTCACCATATCAACAGACTTAAAGTCAAGAATCACATTATTATTTTGATAGATGCAGAAAAAGCATTTGATAAAATACAGCATCCCTTCATGCTCAAAACACTAGAAAAAATAGGGATAGTGGGAACATTCCTTAACATTGTAAAGCCTATCTATGCTAAGCCCATGACTAATATCATTCTAAATGGTGAAAAACTGAAAGCATTCCCCCTAAAAACTGGAACAAGGCAGGGATGCCCTCTTTCACCACTTCTATTCAACATTGTCCTTGAAACTTGCCAGAGCAATTAGACAAACCAAAGAAATTAAAGGGATACGAATAGGAAAAGAAGAACTCAAACTATCCCTGTTTGCTGATGACATGATTATATACTTAGAGGGACCTGAAAATTCCACCAGAAAACTTTTAGAACTCATAAGTGAACTCAGTAAAGTAGCAGGTTACAAGATCAATGCTCATAAATCCAATGCATTTTTATACATATGTGGATGAATCTTCAGAAAGAGAAGTTAGGAGAACTACCCCATTCACAATAGCATCAAGAAAAATAAAATACTTGGGAATCAATCTCACAAAAGAGGTGAAAGACCTCTACAATGAGAACTACAGAACACTAAAGAAAGAAATTAAAGAAAACCTTAGAAGATGGAAAGATCTCCCATGTTCTTGAATTGGCAGAATTAATATTGTCAAAATGGTCATACTTCCAAAGTGCTATACAGATTCAATGCAATTCCAATTAAAATCCCAATGACGTACCTTACAGAAATAGAGCAAACAATCATGAAATTCATCTGGAATAATAAGAAACCCATAATAGCTAAAGCAATCCTTAACAGAATGAGCAAAGCAGGGTGTATCGCAATACCAGATCTTCAACTCTACTACAAAGCAAGAGTAACAAAAACAGCATGGTATTGGTACCAAAATAGACAGGTAGATCAATGGTACAGAATAGAGGACATGGATACATACCCAAATATATACAATTTTCTCATACTAGACAAAGGGGCCAAAAATATGCAATGGAGAGAAGATAACCTCTTCAACAAATGGTGCTGGGAAAACTGGAAAACCATAGGCAACAGAATGAAATTAAACCCCTATCTCTCACCCTGTGCAATACTCAATTCAAAATGGATCAAGGACCTGGGAATCAGACCAGAGACCTTGCATCTTATAGAAGAAAAAGTAGCTCCAAATCTTCAACGTGTCAACTTAGGATCAGACTTCCTTAACAGGACTCCCATAGCCCAAGAAATAAAAGCAAGAATCAACAACTGGGATAGAGAAAAGCTTACTCTCAGAAAAGGAAACTATCAGTAATGTGAAGAGAGAGCCTACAGAGTGAGAGAAAATCTTTGCCACTCATACTTCAGATAGAGCGCTAATTTCCAGAATATATAAAGAACACAAAAAACTCTACATCAAGAATACAAATAATCCAATCAACAAATGGGTTAAGGAATTGAACAGACACTTCACAGAAGTTGTACAAGCAATCAACAGATATATAGAAAATGTTCAACATCTCTAGTAATAAGAGAAATGCAAATCAAAACTACCCTAAGATTCCATCTCACCCCAATTAGAATGGCGATTATCAAGAACACAAGCAACAATAGGCGTTGGAGAGGATGTGGGGAAAGAAGTACACTCATACATTGCTGGTGGGGTTGCAAATTAGTGCAGCCACTCTGGAAAGCAGTATGGAGATTCCTTAGAAAATTTGGAATGGAACCACCATTTTACCCAGCTATCCTACTCCTTGGCCTACACCCAAAGGACTTAAAATCAGCGTACTACAGAGATACAGCCACATCAGTGTTCATTGCTGCTCAATTCACCATAGCCAGATTGTGGAACCAACCTAGATGCCCTTCAGTTGATGAATAGATAAAGAAACTGTGGCATATATATACAATGGAATATTGCTCAGCCATAATGAATGATAAAATTATGGCATTTGCAGGCAAATGGATGAAATTGGAGAATATCATGCTATGTGAGATAAGCTAATCTGAAAAAAATCAATGGACGAATGATCTCACTGATAAGCAGATGATGACATATAATGGGGGGTGGGAGGAGTTAGCATTAGGTTTAGGGTTAGGGTTAGGGAGGGTTGCAAGAATGGAGGAAGGAAGGATTGTATAGAGGGACAAGAGGGGTGGTTGGGGTGGTAGGGGTGAGGGGGAGGAAAAAAATAACAATCAATCAAACAACATTACCCTATGTAAATTTATGATTACACAAATGGTATGCCTTTACTCCATGTACAAACATAGAAGCAACATGTATCCCATTTGTTTACAATAAAAAAAAGAAACTGAAGTGTAAAAAAGAAACCCAAATGAAAACTTTATGTAATTTGAATAATAATAATTATTTATATAATGTATTTAATACAATAGATTTATGCTTGAAAAAGACTAAATATTTTTATATCTGTTTGATATATTAATTAACAAATTTTCAATATGTATTACTCATGGTAATAGTACCATTTTGTTTTATATATTTGTGGAGATGTTTAAAATGTTTACGTATTCAAAATTGAATGATTTTCCTGGTGAATTTTCTTCTTGTAATTTTGGAATGAGTCTGTTTGTATATCCCCTGTAAATGTATATCTTGACTTAAGGTTTATTTTGACCCATGTAAAAAAGTGTCTTCAAGTTATTTGATTTATACTTACTTGGCATTTTACACTTGTATTTTTTTTCTTCATGTAACATTTGATTTTACATTATTTGTATTGTAAAAATATTACTTATCAGTATTTTAAAATGTCAACTATTTTAAAATCTCACTTTGTATAGATACAAAGATTTTTTTCTTTGTCTCACTTTCTTACCTTCCATCAGATTACCCTAATTTCTTTATTATGTCTTATTTATATTGATTTATAAATTATTACTTTTTTCTCCATTTTACCTAAAAATTTTCTAGGAATTCATTCAGAAATCAATCTTTTATATAGTGTCCATTAGACAACACTGTTTTGACAGTATATGCAGTTAAGACAAAAATCAAAACAAAATCCATACATCATTGTATCATTTTATGCTTACTTAAAGAAATAGATTAAATATAGGAAATAATGGATTAAAGAGATGTAGGGAATCTATTACCATAATCCAGATAACCAAGATTATTATCTTGCCTGGACTAAGTTAGAAACAATTAAGAGGATCAGGTTTTGTATTGATTTAGAAATTAAAGTCAATGCATTGATTATCTATTTTGAGAGGGAGAAACGTCAAAGAGGGCTCATGTTTTTTATGTTCTTTGTGTGAAAAATGGACTTGATTATAAAACTTTAGGTTATGCTTTAAATGTATTAAATTTGAGAAACCCACATTTGATCCAATTATAGACATCAAAGAGTTAGTTGTGTGTATATGACCACTGTTCAAGAAAGTGATCGAGAATTGAGCTATATTTCTCAGAGCCAGTGATATGTGAAAGACCTCTAAAGTCAATGAATTGACTGAAATCATTAATATAGAAGAAAAGAATTTTTAAAAGTCAGGGAGATGACAAGAAACTGAGAAAAAGTCATAAATAGTCTGAGAAAATCAAGATGGCATCTGCAGAGTTAAGTTAAAAAGTCAAAAAGGAGACATGTCAAGTCTGCCAAAGCCTTTGTAAGGTCAGTAGAATGAGAAAGAGTAATTGACCTTTGAATTTGCCTATGCCAACATCAGTAGTCAATTGATGCAATTGATGTTAGCTCATGAGAGAATGGGAAGTGATGAATTAGTGAGAGGAGAAAAAAGACAACATTCTTGGAAAATTTGCTTAACAAAGGAACCAAAAGATAACAAGCAGTTGTGGAAAGAGGAAAAGAAGTTCAAGAGAATATACATAGATTGTCATAACAAATATATATTGTGGAGAGCAGTTAGTGCAGGTCAAATGACACAGATTCTATGGTGATGCCAGCCAGAGGAAACTATGCAAATGCTCAGAGTTATCAGGGAAGACCTTGAGCTCAGACAGCAGTGCCAAGGTACAAAATATTCTGAGCATAACAGGATAACCCCAATGTCTTCCAGTCCTGCGCCTGTGTCCTTCAGATTGCCTGCTTTACTGAAACTTTTCCACAAATAACCTTTTTTTTTTTTTTTTTTTTTTTTTTTTGTGGGGTGCTGGGGATCGAACCCAGGGCCTTGTGCTTGCAAGGTGAGCACTCTACCAACTGAGCTATCTCCCCAGCCCCACAGATAACCTTTTGATGATGAAACCTATATAATAAACATGCTGAGCTAGCTCTGGGTCAGTCAAACTCCACTAGAGGTTGACTGCCCACCTGAGCCACCTTCTTCTCTCTCTGTGTTTGTCTATCTTTTCTTCATCTCCCATCGCCCCTCATCAGGTATATCCTTATCTGATGGTTGCAGCTGAGAGCAGAAATGAGAGGGTCTTGGCAATATATAATAAGAATGTAACACTTTTTACAATGATGATGAAAATATTGTAAGACTGATCAAAACTAATTGATGTCAGATTGAGAGTTCAGTGAATATTTGCAAAAGCAAAAGAAAAACACATGGGGTAGTAAAGAGGAAATGTGAATCTATGGAAAGCAGCATCATAGTTCATTATTAAGTCCAATAGCCTCATGCTTGGCTTCTATGTTATGTTCTTAGCTTTACTAAAATTTTATTTTTATTTCTGATTTCAATTATCCTTGATGCTTTGATTATTTGTGGTCTGTGAGAAAACAGAGTAGAAACAGTAACTTTATTTGATGAATATAAAATCAGAAGTTGCATAGTCATGATATGGGCAGAAACATCAAAATCTGGATATAGCAACTTAATCAGAAAAGTGTTATGCACAATTTTATTATCCCATCTATCTTACCTTCATAATTATGTCAAATGTATGTTTATATTATGTGAGTCAAATTAACATTTAAACTATATTAATATTTGGCTAAATTAGATTGTTACTATGAACCTATATCACTGAGATATCTCTTTCACAGCAGCTGAAACTTCCCACGACATGGAGAAATCCCACTACATTGCCATATTTGAATTAATCACAGCTGGGATTTCTCATGATAGCTAATTTTTAACATCTAATCTTCAGCAATAAAATTTGTTCTCCACAAGTATTTCAGCTTTTCCTACCTTAGCCAACATGATCAATAAAAATTTTCAAGTAGAGTTTACATTCAGTGTCATGACACTGATGTTTCAATGCTGAATCCAAAACTTCTCCAAATAATTTTTCGGCAATTTACTGGTATATCAGAGTTTTGTTACAGTATGCTAATATATTAATTCATTTCTGATAGCCAATGTCCCTGGTTAATGTATCTCTGTACAAAGACAATTTCAGTTTTCCCTTAAAGACAATTTCAGTTTTACCTACTACACTATATAAATATTATTAAATTCTATATATTTTAAGATTTTGAAAATGTTAGAAGAATTATCTTAGATTGTTGTCATCATATATTTCAGCAATCTATATGATACTTACATTTCAATAAGTCCAATTGAATTAAACTTAGAGTGAATGTCTTATATGGTGAGTTTTCTACATTGCTTATTAACCATATTGAACCTTAAATATTTGACAGTTTTTCAAGGGTTAAAGAAAACAAATGCAAAAATGCTTTGAAGCTTATTTAAATATTTATAAACATTAGATACTCTTCAGGATTTAACAACTACTCTTGAATATGTGAAAATTCTCAGTGAGATAGTTATCCCAATGAGAATCATCAATGATCTGTTGATGGCTAGGAGGATGCAGGTCATTCAGGCACTGGGGTCACTATGGTAGTCTCCTTTGACAAAGGCCCAGGTACCTAGCTGCTCTGAGAGGTAGTTACTAGGATATGAAATGTTCATTAGGAACTAATTAAATAATAAATAGGAACACTATTCTCATACATACAAAGGATACATTTTTAATACATTTATCTTTAGATTTTGGTGACTCTGATAAAAATGTTCTTTCTTTATTACCAGTGAAGTCAAATAAAGTGTATTCTGCCATAAGAAAACCTTTCAGGCCACATACTTCTTAGAAAGTCAAAATATTTCAGAAATTGAAAAATTAAGCCAACCCTACTTTGAGCATTTTTCTATTGTTTGAAACTAGCCATATTCCACAGTTTATGGCCATAACTTTAGAATTATAATATTCATCACAATTCTTCTACTTAATATTTAGTCATCATTGTATTATAAAATTTTTAACAAGTTACACTAGTTAATTTCAAAGGAAGTGGGCAAAGATTAATGTTCTAAAATTCAATGTTTAAAGTTTAAAACAAAACAGATCACTATAATAGGAACTGAGAAATTTACTATTGTAGACAGTAAATTAATTAGTAGTTTAAAAATCCAAATATGACTATACTCTTTGCTCTTTGTATTTGGAGTTCATTTTATGACACAGAGGCTCGAAAATAAGTTCATTACTCCTGAAGAATTTTTGAAAAGAATTAATTTTAAAGGGTTTTATTACATATACACTTGTTTAAAATACATTGCATATCGTAGTAGATAAGGACCCCAACAATGCTTTACAAAAGACATAGAACTCCCTGTGTAAATAGATAATTAGTTTACAATTCCTCTACAAAGACTTAAGAAAATCAAAATGTTGGGTAGTTATATATGAAAAGATGGAGAGCATGCTTGAGACATATATATATATATATATATATATATATATATATATATATACATACACACACACACTTACACACACATACACACACACATATAAACATGCATCTACAAAATAACCAATGATTTATAGTTTATCCCAAAATGTATAATGTGAAAGTCATTTTTCAAAATATTTTAAAAATTGTGTATTCCATTTTGTGGGTTTACTATATCTGGCTATAATTCTAAATAATCAGAAAAATAATCAGGTAGCCTATAGGAAAAGAATGCCCATGTACATATTTTGTTTATTATCATGGTCATCAATCTCCACAGATGTTTCCCTCCCAGAAGTCTTTGGTATTTGCCCTATGACTTTATTCTTTGGGTCATAAATTTTACTACCATTCAGATCTACAATTCACAGTTCAGTTCAATTACTATTTACCTAAATAGGTAAGTGGTATTCCAAATATTGAGGAAATATCACTTAATTTTATTATTAAATAAAATTTAATAGTGTTAACTGAGCTTCTATCATGCTGAGAATAATGTGATTAAATGTGTTGCAACTCCTTATAAAATAAGTATTCTTAACACTAATTATCAGAGTAAAAGGTAGTTCAAGCTGAGAATCTGTAATGAACTCTTAAATGCAGTATACAAATATATGATATTTAGAGTTACCAACTATTTATTGATTGTATAAAGATAATAAATAAAATGTCTGTGAAATTAACTGGAAGAGAACCTCACTTACAATAGGCATATAGTAAGCTTTGTTTGAATCTGCAGAAAACTTTGCCTAGATATTAGAGATAGAATACACAAATAACTTGTTTTCTCCTGTTTGAGAAATAATAATTTGGTTGAAAAAAATCAAACATTTGGATAAATTTGAAGAGATTTCTGATATAATCTAGTTTGTCTATATTATTCAAACTGAAGTCAATTCTGCTTTCTTGGAATGAATATATAACAGTTTCTCGTACCTCCTCTGATATTATTTGTTTTTAAGTTGTCTATCTGATCTAGTGATAATGTATTTCCAAACCTCTTCCTGAGACTCGACATCAAATTAATACTCAATATACATGGTGTTATTTTTATTGTGCCCCTGCTCAATGCTAGTGCCAGAGATGGAAGAAAAAGGTTTTAGGAGACTGGTGGGTACACAGTGCAGGAGGTTGTACTGGGTTCATAAGAACTGATATCACTGGGCAGCAGCAAATCAGAGAACAAGTGAAAAAGCATCCAAAGAATAAAACAGTATGAGAAAATGAAAGAAGCAGGTGTGCATATGGTAGGCTGGGGAAACAGTGATTATGGAAGTTTGGATGAAACTAACAGTACCAAAAGATAACCTGGGAGAATTTCTGTTTATAACAATATGGCACAAAAGGCAATTGTTCCAGTTGTCATATTATAGATAAAATGTGTAAAGGTTTTAATTTTTCTGATGAATGAACAGGTAGGGTACAGCCTAGACTTGACAAAGCTGTTCACAGCCAGAGAAATTAAGCAATTGAATTCGCACATTAATTCCCAACTATTCATTTCAGGCACGCACTAGAGAATACAGTGATTATGTAACCCTACGATGTTAAAATCTGACAGCTCTCCTAAAAGTCTTTCTGGTACTGTATTCTTAAGTGGTAGTGCTTCACCAACTGGGAGAGGTCTCAGAAATCTTTCTAAAATATAACTGTTTTCATATTTTTAAGTCATTCAGTTTTTGGTGAAAGTCAAAGCAGACACATACACCATGCTGAGAACATCTGCATCTAAATATCATAAAACAGTCTTGAACCCACCACAAACTGTAGTATAAAATAGGCTGCATTGATTAGAATATGAGCACACAATGTTGGTTTTCTTTCTCTTTTTAATCTCCATATAATTTGATATGAGGGAGGCCATGAAGAGTGTATAAATAGATAAATAACATTAAGGGTGAAATCAAGGGAGACAACCTCCAAAAAATTTCCCCACATTTTACTTACCTCTATTATATAAAAGCAAAATACTGTAGAAAATATTAGAGCATAGGAAAATGTTTGAAAAGATGATAGTGAAAAAAAAACTAAAAGCATTCAAGCTGACTTTGTGTGTTGAGGCATAAATGATTATATCTGAATGTTGAGCCCATAGATTATCTTTCCCTTCTTGCTTTTACTTAAGAAGAATATGATATTTAGTAGATATTTTATATTTCTTTCCAGAGTAGAAAAAGTTGCAAATTTATAAAACTTCATAACACTCTGTACCTCTTTTAACTTAGTGCAGAAAAGTTAGTTTCCTCACCAGACACTAAATTCCATAGGGGGAGGGAGATCATCTATCTGGATGATGGTTTTATCTCTAGTGTAAATCAGTATCAACAGTCAGAAGACAAATACAAAATTTGTTATATGAATGAATCTGTTAAGCAAATACAAAATTACTGGGTGTTATAAGGAAGGAATAAATATGGGTATTGAGGACAGTTGGACCTACCTCAAGTCACACTTAAACTGAGGTTTGAAGGATGGACAGGAATTGACTGTGAAGACAGAGACTGTTGGAGATTACTAACAGTGTAGTGAGAGTGCTGACTGAGCAAGCTCTCATGCATGCTAAAATTTCAGAAAGGTTCAGTGCACAGGTGTCCAAATATATGTACATACACACATTTGCACATAAGCAATCTTTACGGTCCACAGTTTGGGGACTATTAAAACCAATAAATCTTTTTTTTAAAATTTTTAAATGTTACTTGTTCTAATTAGTTGTACATGACACTAGAATGCATTTACACATTTTGATAAATCATACATAAATGGAGGGTAATCTCTCATTTTTCTGATTATACATATTGTAGGATCACATCAGTCATGCAGTCATATATGTACATGAGGTAATAATGTCTGTTTCACTTTACTATCATTCCTTCTCCCAAGCCCCTTCCCCTCCCCCTTCACTCCCCTCTACCTAATATAAAGTAACTCTATTCTTCCCTTTCTGCCCCCGCTTTATTGTGAATTAGCATTGGCATATCAGAGAAAACATTCGGTCTTTGGTTTTTTGGGTTTGGCTTATTTCACTTAGAATGATATTCTCCAACTCCATCCATTTACCAACAAATGCCAGAATTTCATTCTTCTTGAAAGCTGAGTAATAGTCCATCGTACATTTCCTTTAAAACCAATAAATCTTAAAGATAGTAGTTAAGACCTCTGAATTAGATGTGGTTACAAAAGTTGAATTCGTATTATAAAACTTTAGTGACAATTTTTCTTCCAACCTTTTCTGTCCTGAGAGAACAGTGGTGTTTTCTCTTTCTTCTCTATTTTTCCACATCTTTATCTCTGGCACTTCTACTTCTGAACTCCCAAATGGGGACATATCTGAACAACTTTGGGTCTATGTTTTGTTTGCTGTCTTTAAGTAAATATGTGTATACTACCTTTAATCTACTGTAAGAAAAAAGTCCATCTCTCATTTCTTCTCATCCATTTCTTCTGTTCCAACTGGAAACTCTGAGACATGATCCTTTGTTTTAAATCTGATTCTCTGGTCTCAGTTTAAAGGTTCAATCTTGGGTTTCAAAATTGTCAGTAGATAGTTCTAGCTCTATGAAATTCTACTGTGTTAAAATCAAATGGTAAAAAATACAAAAGACAAGGAGAATACATCAAATATTAGCAGAAAAGAGTTAAAACCAGAATCTAGGATTATCAACATTTTTATGTGCCTTGTTAAGAAACTACATTTATTGTGAAAATATTAATATCACCAACACATAGTTATTTTGTGACAGACACTACTTGAAGCATTTTTTTTAAACCTCTGCCCTTTATTTCTTTAAAAAAATCATGAGATGCACATGTAAAGTAAAGGCACTGGGAACAAACTGCCTGCACACATTATTTACACTCTCAATGCCTCAGTTTCCCCATCAGTAAAACAAAGTAATATAACTATTTTATAAGGTTGATATCAAGTTTAATTCAGAACAAAGCACATAAAGCATTTGAGGAGCATTTGTCTAACAGTTAAGTCCTCAAATATTTCCTATTCCAGGAATCTCAATTTTATGTTAATTGCATATATTCATTAATAATTAAAAGATGAAATTAACTTAGAAAATAGCTGCCAGAATTTGGATAAGAGTACACCTAGTCCCCAAATTCACATTCTTGTTTTTATTATTTTTTTATTTTTTAAATTTGTTCTAATTAGTTATACATGACAGTATAATGCATTTAGATACATTGTACACAAATGGAGCACAGCTCCTCCTTTCTCTAGCTCAACATGGTGCAGAGTCACACCAGTAGTGTAATCATACGTGATAGGGTGATAATGTTCATCTCATTCCATTGTCCTTCCCATCCCACACCCACTTGCCTCCCTACACTCCCCTCTGCATAATCCAATGTCCCTTATTTCCTTGCTCCCCCGTCATTATGGATCAGCATCTGCTCATTAGAGAAAACATTCTGCCTTTGGTTTTTTGGGTTTGGCTTATTTTACTTAGCATGAAAATCTCCAGTTCCATCAATTTACCTGCAAATGCCATAATTTCATTCTTCTTTAGGGCTGAGCAATATTCCATTTTGTATATATACCACATTTTCTTTATCCATTCATCTGTTGAAGGGCATCTAGGTTGGTTCCATAGTTTAGCTATTGTGAATTGAACTGCTATAAATTCACATTCTTAATATATAAATTTATATTAAAATAACTAATATGAGAAGAAGCACATTTTCAAGAAGTATGAATTATCTAATTTTAGACATAGTAATTCTAAGATACCTCTATAACTAGAAAGTACAGATAAGTAGAGATGTTGGTTATTTGGGGTCTGAATAAGTCTTGGAGTTGTCTGGATATAGTTGGCATGGTTATTGAAGTTACATTCTGAGCAAGATTAAAAATAAGAAGTGTGAGCAGAAAACCTACAGATTAGAAGAAGTTTAAATACCATAATTGATCATAAACTATGAATCTTTTTTAGGCTATAACTCCAATTATTTTGTAATTTTTAAGAAACATTTATTTAATTAAATATTGAATACTGAAGGAACATGCTGATATTTAATAATTATTCTAAAATTATACATACCTAAAATGTTTTGTAATTATATTTTATTTTTAATAAACATTTACCTTTTAGTGATACATGCTAATTAAATGCTATCTGATATATGCTATATGAGTTTAAATTTTAGGTAATATTTGTAAGAAATGGGATTAGCATAATGAAATAAGATTTGCTATGAATTGACTGTGGAATGTGGATATTGGGTACATAAGGATTGATTATGTTGTTGATTTTTGTGTATGTTAACATTTGCATAATGCACGTTCCACATGTGTGCAATGTGGGTTGTGTACACTTAATGTAACATGTTAAAGTAAAAATTAAAACAAAAAATAAAAACTCTCTTGAGAAATAAAAAGTATAACTCAAAATGTAAGCCAGCAGAGGAAAGAGTTACAGGGTGAACAAGACCGTGTAAGGGTGAAGCCAAATCTAGCAGGCTGGTATTCCTGGAGTTTGATGATACTGACATGATTGATGACTTTTCTATTTTTACTACTATTAGTACAATTCTCCCAACTCCTAATCACATATTCTTGTCATAGTCTTCTATTTCTAATTCCTCCTCAAGCTCCACATTTATTTCCTCCTTCTTCAAGTTTAAAGTTGTGCATGGGTTAGCTTTTCTTTCTCAAATCTCATACATTCCAGAATGTTTTTTGCTTTCATGTATCACCTTTTTCTACTTGTCGCTATTGTCATTATATCTTGCTTTCTCTGTTACAAAACCTTGCTAATTAATCTTCTTTTCTTTAGACTTGTTCTTCTTCATTGTATCCTGCAGCAGCTCCATGTTCTAAACATAGCATTAGTTATTTAACTGCTGGCATCCAAACCTCTTAATTTCTTACTGTCTTCGTTCTACCTAGGAAAGAGATTTTAGTATTATGTATCTACCCCTTTCATGCCTTTTAAGTCATATTTCCAAAACTTTCTTAACTTCACATACATGTGAATGACATACTGTATTAATTACAGTTCAAGGTTTCCCTCCTTTGGAATTTTCTAGTGAATAACTTAATCCATTAGTTTATAAAGGTCATCAATCTCTATACCAAACTATCTCTAAACTGTAAAATTATTTTTTCCCTACAACTGCAATAATTCAGACCTCCTTAATGTCAACTTATTAGCTTCATGCTGACAGGTAAAAATGTCTACTATGAAGTGAGAAATGTAAATGAAGAATGCAACAGTTTATTTTAATTTCAAATTTGAAACTTTGGAATTCTACAAAGTGTAGAACTTTCCTAAGTTTCAATAAATTTTATTAAACAGTCTTCAATCAATTAAAACTTCTGAGTACAGCTGATTTGCACATAGTACATACATATTCCATAAATTGTGGCTGTTATTGCCTCTGATTATCATTTGCTCTTCACCTACACCTCTGTGAATGCTCAATGTTCTTTTATGCTTTTGAACTCTTGAGAGACTATTTTATTAGTTTTTTCATTACTGTTGTAACAAATCACCAGAGATTTAGCAGTTTAAAATAACACAGATTAGTGATCTTATAGTTCTGGAAGTCTCAAGTCTGAAGTAGTTTTGTTAAACTAATTGAACTAGTGTGTTGGCAGGGCTGCATTCCTTTGTCAGGTCTCCGTAGTGAATCATTCCCCTGCTTTTCCAGCTTCTAGAGACCACCTGCCTGCCTTCCTCAATGGGCCCAGTTCTCCATCTGTGTCCCCATCCTCAACCAGCAGTGTTGCATCTTTAAAACCCTTACTCTGACCATCCTCCCTCTCTCTTTCAGTTTTAGGGACCCTTGTAATTACAATGTGCCCACCTGGATTATCCAAAATAATTCCTCCCTTTCAAAATCCTTAATTACATGGATGCTTTTTGAGGAGTCATTATTTTACTGTACTACTTTTATTTAACAATTTGAAAAGTACTGGCTCCTGATTTGCCTTGTCAATAGAATGTCTAGATCACTGTTTCTTAAGGCTCTCCTTCTCTGCATGCCAAATTCCACATCACTGCAATGCCTTTCTCAAATAGAAGTAATCTTATGGCATAGCTAATTGTACTCAATCATTTAGTAGCTATTTGACATTTTGCAAATCTCTTAAACTTTTTAAACCTCATTTTACTCAAATATAGTATGGAACTATATTAGTGAGATAATACATGTAAGATGATTGTAGTGCATAGCCTGAAAAAGTGCTTAATGAAAGTTAGCTATTAAAATTATTACTGTTATCATTAGAGACTGTAGGCAAAAGGTTCTTTTATTGTTCAATTCCATTATATGTTCAGCATAAGAAAATTAAACATTCACTGGGCCCCAGGAGTATGATTGATTTTTTACTTTCTGCCCATTTTATTTGATACCAAATCTTCTATGAATATTTTTTTCAAAAAGCACATAATTCAGTCTGTAATTATGTTAGAGACAGAAAAGAGTTAAATAATTTTTCCAACTCAATTCAGATTTACATCTTGAAATAGATAGATATAAATTCTACATCACTCTTCCTATATAGCAGCAAGTTTCATCATGATTATGACCATCTTCTATATCATCTACAACTACTTTGGTTTGCTCTCCATATTCTAACAAGACACCTGTATCCACAAGTTGATATCCTGCAAAGTACCCAAGTGGTAATATGGGCCACTAGAAAACATTATTCCATTCTATTCCTAATTTCACTGTAGGGTCTATATTATCTTACATATTAGTTCCTTAAGTTAATGTGTGAAATTTTGTGGACTTATGAAGTAAATTGAATGATAGCAGGATAAGGGAAGAAATAGAGGAAATGCATACGATTGCTGAGAAGGTTATGAAAAACATGGAGAAAAACGAGCATTTACTGACCTTAGAATATATAATATATGCTGCTAAGTGCTGCACACATCAAGATAAAAGTCGTTTCATTTGTTTAACTCTCATCATGTATTTCATCCATCTGTCATTCCTTCCTTATCACCTCATTCCTTCCTTCTGTGCCCAGAGCTGAAATTTCATCAACAACACACATTAGTTGTGTGACCTTGGTTAATTTATTTCTTAGTAAACCTTAGTATGTTATAGAAATCAATAAAAAATTTTATTATAGAAGTATTCTTATAAAAACTCAATGAGTAATAGTATATATACAGTTTCTGATGCAGTGTCTGACATTCTTGTCCATTAATTTTCTTCTTCTGTGTTTAACCAATTTAATTTTGAAGAGCTATTAGGAATGGTCTTAGTTTTTAAAAAGATTGTGCAACTATATAAAAAGTACTCATAACCAACATGTCTTAAATTCTAATGATATGCCAGTCAGTTTTCTAAACACTTTAGGTAATCATAGTCAATCCTAACAACATACCCACTGAGATAGAGCAAGATGAAATAAGATGTTGATGGTTCCTCAGTAAATAAATGACAGAAATGGACTCTGATCTCAGATGGTCTCATCAGGAGCTTTTCATTCCCATATACCAGATGAGCACTGAAATATAAATCTACTTTTACTGATATTTATTGAAGTTAATTTCAAGAACACACTATATATGCTAACTTTTTCATACTTAATATTTATACAAATTAATTTTTAAGAAAACATGAAATACCTCTAAAACATTAGGAATATTATATTGCCTATGACATTTCCAAATACATTTTATAATATTTTAAATCAAAGAAGACATACTAGGTTTTCATATATATATATATATATATATTCATATATATAAAATGTTAATTTGAGAAAATATGAAAAGTACATGAATCAATCACAAGTTTTAATGTAGTATTATTTTTAAATTTTTCTGTAGTTGTGTATGGACAATGCCTTTATTTTGTTTATTTTTATGTGGTGCTGAGGATGGAATTCAGTGCCTCACACATGCTAGGCAAGCACTCCTACCACTGAGCTACAACCCCAGCCCTAAATATTATTTTTAATTAAAAATCATCTCTGAGGTAGAAGACTTTATTTTGGCTAGATTTTTTTATGTTCTCAATGTCACATCAATATACCACCAATGTAATCCCTACTGAATTAATTTTTATTAATTGAATTTTATTCATAGAAATATTTCTGTTTTAATAGAAAATATAAATTCCCATTTTGATTATGATACAAATGCAAAATAGAGTTATAATAAATATGTTTATAGTTTAGATGTAATTTAATTATTATGCATTTATATTTATTAAATTTGTAAAGTTATTTAGTAGACTTTCTAATGCTGAAAGTATCTAGATCACTGTTTATTTAGAATGTCCACTCTAACAAAGTTTTATTCTTTCTTCTCAACCAGTATTCTTTCTGTTTCATTTTCTTTTATTTTATTATGTAGTACTTCCATTAAAATGTTGAAAAACCATTGTTGATAATTGGTTTCTTAATGTTTGTGGGAAAGCATCAAGTTCCTGACATTTAAGTAAGATGTTGGCTGTAAGTTTGGTAGATATTATTTATCAAGATGAAGAAGTTCCTCACTGTTCCTAGTTTACTGAGTGTTTTTGTCATGAATGGGTATTAGATTTGGTCAAGTGTTATTTTGTGTATCTATTGATACTGTCATATGTTTTTTCACATGAATACAATGAATTTTATTAATTGATTTCAGTGTCAAACCAACTTTTGCACACAACCATGATAAATCCCACTTTTTCATGTGTCTGATTTAGGGATTTTTATTTGATAATATTTTGTTAAATTTCTATTTATGGAAGATATTGATATGTATTTTTCTTTTAGTTTTAATGTTCTTTTAATATACCTTTTAATATCTGATTTTAGTGTTAATGTAATATTAGTTTCATAGAATTAGTTAAGAAGTACGCTTTTTGCCTCATTTATCTGAAAGACATGATGGAGATTTAGTATAATTCCTTCTTTAAACATCTGGTAAAAATTCATCAGAGAATTCCCTGGGACTAATGCTGTGTGGAAGATTATTCATTATTAATTTAATTCATTTAATAGATACTGACACAGATATATTTTCTATTGTTTTGTTTGAATTTATGTTCATGGAGTTGTATATAGTTTTCCTATATTATCCTTTTTTGTGGCCCTAGAATTTCTAATGATGCCACCCTTAATTTATAATATTAGGAATTTGTGTTCTCTTTTCTTAATCCGTCTGACTGAAAGGTTTATTAATTTCCTTGATTATTTGAAAGAAATTTTGGTTTTTCTTGATATCCTCTATTGATATTTTGTACTCAATTAAATGATTTTTGCTCTAATTTTTATTTCCTTTCTTCTTCCTTTGGATTTAATTTGCTGTTCTTTTTTATTTTTCTAAGATAGAAGGATAGATTATTGATTATTGAATTTTTGATTTTCTAATATAAACATTCAATTCTGTACATTCCTCTTAATGCACTGCCTTTGTTGAATCTCATACATTTTCTAATGTTTTTATTATTGCATTATAGTTATATGTAATAGTGGGATTCATTGTGATGTATCTGTATATGCACATAATTTGTTCCAGTTTATTCCTCAGGACTTCCTCTTTTCCTCTCCTCTTCCCCCATTGGTACATCTTTCCCCCATTGGTACATTATAATTTACATATAAGAGGAATTTGAAAAGTAGAACTTTTAGCTTTATTTAAATGAAATGGTTTTAATTTCTCTTGAAATTTGTTCTTTAATCTATGTGTTAGAGTTGTGTTGTGAAAGCTAAATATTTTTATATTTCCTAACTATCTTTCTATTATTGATTCTAGCTTAACTATTTTTGTCCAAAGGCAAATATTGTATAATTTCTTTTAAATTTAAGATATGTATTATAACCTAAAATGTCTATTTTGTCAAATGTTCCAGGTGAGTTTGTTAATAATGAATTCTGTTTTTGTTGATTAAAATAGTTTATAGTCACTATATCTTTTCATTTGATGCTGTTGATGGCAACTATTAAATTCCAGATTTTCTGTCTTCTGGATTTGTTCTTTTCTAATAGAGGAATGTTAAAGATATCAGCTGTAATATTGGATTTATCCATTTCTCCCTGCATTTATACGAGTTTTTATCACACATATTTAGATTAATACAGGTTATACATCTGTTATTAGATATGTACACACTGAACACTGATGTATCTTCTTAGAGAGTAAACCCTTTCATCATTATGTAATACCCCCTCTGTCTTTTGTACTTTCCCATGCTCTGAATTTGACTACATTCACTATTATTATAGTAAATTGTATCTCCTTTTGGTAAGTGTTGGTAAGGTATACATTTTCCATCAATTTACTTTTAATTTATATATGTCTTTATATTAGACAGGATTTCTTATAAACAACACAGAGTTGGGCCTTTACAAACCAATGCTGTGTATTTAATTATGCATTTTAATCATGTACATTCAAAATGATTATTGTTATAGTTGAATTGACATCTACCATATTTTTTACTATTTTCTATTTATTTCCCTTATTATGTACATTTCATCTTAAAATTTTTAATTGTCCTATTTTTATCTTTATTTCTTTATCTACTTTTCATGGTATTAATTGAGCTTTACATAATGTTTCATTTTTTCTCCATTTTTGAAGTATTAGTTATACTTCTTTCGATTTGATTTTTTAGTAATTCTTGCTATAAACATTTACAATGAATCCAAGTCCAGTTTCAAATAACTTCAAATTGCTTCATGAGTAGTATGAATACTTTAAAATTAAAAAAATGTTAACCCCTTCCTCTTATCTCCTATATCATTACTATATCATTCATTTCACTCAGTTTAAAACATAAATAAACATATACATACATGCATAATCAAACACTTTGCTGCTATTAGTATTTTGAACAAACTTATTTGTAAGGCCAATTAATATTAGGAAAAATAGAGTTTTTAAAAAGTATTCATTGATTCCTTCTCTGATATTCTACCTATTTTATGTGTATCTGAGTTTTCCTCCCATCTAAAAAAGATTTCTTGCAAGGTAAGTCTATGGCCAACTAATTTCCTTAATTTTTGTGTGTCTGATAAAGTCCTTATATTTTCTTAACTTTTAAGAATATTTATTTGGGTTCAGAATTTTACGATGGCAGGTTTTGTGTTTTCTTCTTACCACTTGAAATATTTTACTTCACACTTCTTTTTTTGCATGATTTCTGAGGAGAAGCCAGATGCCACTTTTGCCTTTATCCCTACTTGGATAAAGTGACTTTTCTCTGGCTTCCTTCCCTAGTTTTTCTTTGTCGTTGATATTCTGTATTTTAAACATCACATGCACAGGTATGTTTGCGTGCATGCGCACACACACATACGCGCGCGCACACACACACACACACACACACATACACACACACGTATATTTGCTTCATTCTGTTTGATATTCTCCAGGCTTTCTGCAGCTGTATTTTGGTATCTGACATTATTTTGGGAAATCTTCAATTATTATTATTTCAAACGTTCCTTCTGTTTCCTTCTCTCTTCCTGGCACATGCATTGTGTGCATGTTATAACTTTTGTTGTAGTGAGTTAGTCAGATTTCCATTACAATAAAAAAGTATCTGAAATAATCAATGTGTACGTAGGCAAGGTCTATTTTGGCTATGGTTTCAGAGATTTCAGTATGTGATCACTTGGTCCCGTTCCCTCTGGGCTGTGGTGAGGCTGTTCATCGTGGCATGTGGTGGAGGAAGCTTCTCACTACGTGGAAGCTGGACAGCAAAGAAAGATTCAAAAGGGGACCAAAGCACCAGCATCCTCTTTAAAGGCTGCCCCAGTGACTAATTCCCTCCCACTAGTCTCTAATTCTTAAAGATTTCACAACCTCCCAATAACACCACAGTCTGACAACCAAGCCTTTAATACATGGGTTTTGGGGAGATACTTAGCCAAACCATAGAATGTGAGTTTTTCCCCAGATTTTGTTTCTATATTTCAGTTCTGGAGATTTTTATTGTCAGATACTTAATTTCAGTAAGTCTTTCCTCTGCAAAATTCAGTCTACCAAGAAGTCCATAAAGAGTGTTTTTCATTTCTGTTATGGTGTTTTTTGTTTCTAGAATTTGCTTTTTTAGAATTTCCATTTATCTTTTATATTTTCCAGCTGCTCTTCCATACTATCTACTTTATCCCTAAAACCCCTTAACATACCAATCATTATTTTTAATTTCCAGTCCGTTAATTCTAGTATCACTTCCAGAGCTAACTCTGGTTCTGATGTCTCTTCAATTTTAAGTGTGTGTTCACGTTTTGTTTTTTTATTTTATTACATATTATTTTTTCTTGATAGTTTGACAAAATGTGCTGAGTAAAAGGAACCATTACAAATAGACATTGAGTAACGTGATAGCAAGGTATGATATAGGAAAAGAAAGTATTCTTTACTACTAAGTTTTTGATTTTTAGTGAACCTGTGTCTCTATAATATAAACTTTACATATACTTCTCAGCATTCTTTTTTTCCTGATTTCCCACCTTTTTAGATGGGACAGGATACGTATAGTAGGCTGGATTTGAGTAGTTCCCTTCTCCCACATGGAAGGCTAGAAGGCACAGTAGTTTTAAATTTCCATTTTTTAAGATCAGGTAGGTGCTGATAAAGTCCCAGCATGATACTTTGTTAAATAGTTTCTCCTGAGCAATGATCTTGTTAAAAAAATAAAAGATAAAAAGAGAATGCTTAGTAGAATTTCATTTTATCCTTCCCCTGGTGGAAAATGAGGGATTTTTTTTTTTTCTGATATTCACTGTAAGAACCTAGTAGAATTCTGTAAATTCATAAAACGCAGGGGCTCCTGGTGCCAGGGTCTGTTTGAAGTTTTTATCTCATTCTTCCATAATGAGCCTCATGAAATGTATCAATTATGACTTAGGTTTCTGTGTTAATCAGCTTTCTGTCACTGTGAAAAAATACTTGAGAGAAACAACTTGAAGGAGCAAAGGTTTATTGTGGTTCATAGCTTTAGAGGTTTCAGTGCTTGGTCACTTGGCTCTGATGTTTGTGGGCCCATGATGAGGCAGAACATCATGGCAGGGAGCATGTGATGGAGCGAAGCTGCCCACCTCATGGCAGCTGGGGAGCAGAGAGAGAAAGGAGCCAGTGACATGGTACACCCTCCAAAGGACATGCTCTCAGTGACCTACTTCCTTCAGCGAGGCCCTATCTCTTACAGTTACCACCAATTCCCAATAGTGCCACCAGTTGGGAACCACATTTTCTATACAAGAGTGTTGGGGGACATTCCAGATCTAAACCATAATAGGTTTCTTAACCTGATGCTGGTTCCTGTAGAAGTTGTTGCTTGTGGTTTTCTAATCTGATGATTTTTGGGCTATTTGACTGTTACTTCTAATGTAAATATATCTGCATGGCAGTACATCAGCACACTTGCCTTGTTTTAACATGCACAAGAGGAGTAGATAGGGACTATACAGTTATCTGCTCAAGCAATTTTCAGAGAGCAAGTCAGGGATGTCCTTTAGTCAATAACATACACATTTTACTAATTTTCATGGTCAAATGGTCAGATGATCTGATATTTTTTTCTCCCTGTCCCTTTATATATATCAAATTTAGCAGATCTTGGGAATAACTATACTTTAGGTTCTGGTTACAGAAAATCAGTCAAATAAAACAATGAATAAAATTTTATTCAGCATACAGACTCATTTTTATGATATCTATCACTATAAAATCCTATGAAATTGTACTTCAAGGATATCAAATTTAATCATCTAGGTATTTTTAAAATCAAAACCTTGTATTCTGTACATCTTAAGCATATCACAATAATAGAATATAGGCTCTAACTTTTCTGTTTTTAAAAATCTTATTTTAAAAATATTAATAAGTGAAGCAAATATTGTCCTGAGTCAGATTATTTCTTCTCTTGCAATTAAAGTCTTCCACAGTACTCATTTCTGCCACCTGACTCTTTTCATGCAGTTCTGTCATTACGCACATATTACCATCAATTGATGTGAGAGAATATATGACATTATTTTGATTTATTTTTCTGAGGTGAACAAAACAGACCTTAATTTACAAAAGGTAGTAGATGTAGGTAGTTTGATCACAAAATAATAAAGTTGGTATTTTAATTGTTTGTAACTCGCTGATTTATTTGTACAATTCTTTCTCTCTCATTTTATTTCTTTCATTCTCTCTCTCAAACACACAGAGCAGAAATAATACTAGAATCAGACATAAATCGGTTTAGGTAACAGTTATACCACTCACTCTCTTTGAGACCATGGATAAGATATTCAGTAGCTGTGGTTCATTTTTCTCCTCTGTGAATTAGAGCTAAATACTGTCATCTCATACAGATGCTATTGATCTAATAAAGGAATATTTGTACATGCACATTATTTAGGTTTGAGTAATATTATATGAAAATGAATGCTTATATGTGATCATAGTTTTGAGATTACTAACCTTCATTTGCAAATACAGAGATACAGTAAATACTGTCCAATAAAACCAGTGATAAGTACTATGTGCCTATTTCTTGTGATTTGAATTTTTATTGATGTATGTCTGTTTTTGTGGGTAAAATGCTTAATAAATTGGGAGTGTAGTCCCTCTTTACTTTGCATCATTTTTTTTCACTGAAGTTCAATATAGTAAATTTTCTATTAGAGTCTAATAATTTTGAAAATGCACAGTTTAATGCTTCATGCTATTAACAACCCCTTATGATTTGCCTTAATGTTGGGTTAGAGTATTCAATGTAATAAATAATGTAAGTTTGGGCATCAGCGTGTGGGTGTACACACACAAAAACTCTGTCAATATTCCTAATTATTTCTTTATCATAGATTAAAAGAAGCTAATTTTGTAGTAAAAGAGTATTGATGTTCCAATTTCTCCAGTTGCTTTATACAATTTACTTATGTTTACAGCATTCATTGCTATCAAAATTATCTTAATACCTATTTTAATTCAAGTCCCCCATGTGCTTCCAGTCTATAACTTTCCTAGTGCTGAATCAAGGGCCCATATGACTAAGTTAGCTCATTGAATAATCTTAAAGTCACCTAATTTAGGATTTCAGTTGCATCTTCAAAGTTCCTTTCTAGCAACACTCAAACTGATAAGAGTAGCATGAAGAAGTTATATGAACCACAGAAGCTAAGAATTTTGGAGTCAATTTAGATTCTGCCTGTGTAGAAACATTTTGACATGCAGTAAATTCATATAAAGGCATCACCACAACCAGGATAATTGTTATATAGATAATCAAAAAGTTTCATCAAATTTTTAATTTCTTTCTCTGTTCTTTCCTGCCCCCTCTATCACTCTCCACTGTGCCAATATATTTTTTTGTCACTGTGATTGGTTTGTTTGCCTAGAATTTTGTCTAAATTTTTCACCTAGCATATTGGGTTTGAGATCTAGAAATGTTATATGTATCAATAATTTATTTTTAAAATTAGAGTGTTATTTTATTATATAACTAAATTCATCCTCCTGTCACCTGGAACTTCTGTTGTCCCAGTTTGGGGCTTTAAACATTAAGTTGTTCTGAACATTCATGTGCAGGTATATGTAAAGACACATGTTTTTATTTCTCTTGTATGAATACCTAGAACTGAAGAGCCAAGTCATACAATGAGTTATGTGTTCAGTATTTTTAGAAGCTGTCTTACTATTTTTCCAAGTATTTATGCCATATTATATTTCCAGAATCAGAACATGCGAATTTCAGTTCCTATAAATTTTCACCAGTGTTTGATGTTGGGCTATTTAATTTTGGACATTGTCCTGGATATGTAGTCCTACCTCAAAGTGGTTTTATTTCCTGTCCCTTAGTGACTGATGATGTTGAACATGTTTTCATGGGCTAATTTATCATTTGTGTATTTCAGTCTGTGAAGTGACTTTAATAATTGTTACTATTTAAAGAAGAGTGTTCTTTGTTTCTTAGAGTTGTTTTTTTAAAGAATTCATGATATATTACAGATACACATCTTGTACAAACATGGAATTTAAGTATATATTCTCTTAGTCTTGTACCATATTTTAATTTGCTTAAAAATCTTAATACAGAAAAGGTTGTTAGTTTTGATGATGTTAAACTGGTTAAACTTTGTATATCTCTTTTGTATTTATATATATTTGCTTTTAATACTCACAACAATTTTTTTCTCTACTGTCTTCTAGTAATGTTAGTTTTTGCTTTTTCATATTAGGATAGAATTATTTAGAGTTACATTTGTAAATGATGTAAGGTACGGATTGAAGTTTATTTTTATCAGTGTTTTGATATCTATGTAACCCAGAATTCTTGGATTCTATCTACTTGAATTCCTTTTCACCTTTGTTTAAAATTGACAAAGTCTGTTTATATGTACTCCATTCTGTTGAGGTAATTTATTTTTCTGTTTTACACCAATGCCATATTGTGTGGAAGTCAGATAGAATATGTTCTTTACAGTTGTTTTTGTTTTCAAACTTGTTTTGGCTATTCTAAGTCCTTTACATTTTCATAAGGATCGACATATTAGTGTCTTCAAACAAGCCTGCTATAATTGTAATTGTATTAGACTTGTTAAACAATTTCAAGAGTAATAGAATCTTCACAATATAAAGATTTTAGAACTGAGAATAGTTAACCAATTTTGTCCCTATAATTTGTGTCAGTTTTATTTTTATAGCCTTTTACATTTTCTGTTAATTTTATTCCTATGCATATTATATTGTCACACAAATAGTATTTTATTTGAGCACTTATTACCCATTTTGAATGTAAAATACATAATTATATTTTGTATATTGATTTTTGTGTACCACAACCAGATTAAATAAATTATTGGTTCTAGGATACTTTTGTTTAATCATAGTATTATGTAAAAATTTATAATGTCCTCTGATAAAGTTTTATTTCTTCCCTTCTAATCTAGATACATTTTATGTTTTCTTGCTATATTACATAGATCAGAATCTCCTCCTTTATAATGATGAATGTTGTGAAAACAGACATTCCTGACTTGCTCTTGATATGAAAGAGGAAACATTGATTTATGATTTACTGTGATGTTATCCAGAGGTGATTTTGAAATGAACTTTTTCAGATTGAGGAGATTCCCAACTACTTCTAGTTGCTACTAGTGCTAAAAGTATCAGGGATGGAATTTTGGATTTTCTAAATATTGTTTTCTGCATATGTTAAAATGATCACAGTGCTCTTTTTTTCTACTGTGAGTGGGTTAAATGGGTTAAATAATATGACTTACATTACTCTTTAAAGGTTATAGTAACTTTATTTTATCTTTCATCCACCTTGTTGAACATACAAACTACAGTTATAAGGAATCATTCAATGTATTTTTCTATAATATTATTTCCAGAACTGCTTCTGTTGACTATTTTTGTTTTTGGTCATGTTTCTCTACTTTTTGAGCAGTTGATTAATTTTCATTAATGGTCATTTCGACCATGGTAGTTACTAGATACTTGTGTATTTTTGAAAAAAAAAATATTATCAATCTTTGTTTGAGACACAGATACATTTCTTGGAAATAATTTATTTCTTCCCAGGCTTATTTTTAAGCTTTATTATATAGGACCTGAGATCCTTATAGTCTGTTGTTATGTTTTGCCATTACTGAGTTAATACCCATGTAATACCAATACTCTGATGTACTGTGATTTATAGTTTCCTACTCCTTGTGATAGGAACAGAGAATATTCTTCACTTTTTTGTGGACACCAGAAGTACTGTTTCCTTTGAGTGATTCTATTCTTGGCCTTGTATAATTTTCGTCACTCAGATATGATCAGTCCTCAACTAGAAATTTTGGCAAATCCCCCCCACATCATCTCTATCTCTCTTTTAATATGTCTTCCAGAAAAAATTCCATATCCCTTTTAATACTCAGCTTTGTCTCCTGGGTTACAATTTTCTTTCCTCTTCCTTTACTATACCTAGAACAAATTTTCAGGCAGTACTCTCGAGAATCATAAAATTAATTCCATTTGTTTCCTCTGTCAGGAATCATTCTCCTCTATGTCTTTGACATCTATTGCTTGAAAATGAAAGTTATTTTAATTTTTTTCCATACTATTTAATTGTTTTTAAGCGGGAAGTCAAAACTAATCACTGTAGTTCTAACTTATTTTGAAATAAAAATTCTTCTCTATTTATAATTTAAAAACCAAAATTTGGAATTGTCAACCATTCCAGATTTTTTGCATTTATGAGGAAACTTACAGAATAAAACTCCTGAGAATATCCTATGTTTACATATCAATAATGCACTTGTTACTTTACAGTATTATACTAAGCAGATTCTCGTATTAGTTAGATTTTTTTTTTGTTTTTAATTTGTTTTTGCTGCTGACACCAAAAGACTTGACAAGAACAATTAGAGGAGGAAAAGTTTATTCGGAGTCTCATGGATTTAGAGTTCTCAGTCCATAGATGGGCAACTCCATTCCTGGGGGCCTAAGATGAGGCAGAACATCATGGCATAAGTGTGTGGCAGAGGGGAAACAACTGGGGACATGGCACCAGGAAGCAGAAAGAGGCTAAGCTGAGTTCTCTATGCCCCCAGTGACCGACCCTACTTGCCTCTAGTGACCACCCAGTTAATCCCTATCAGGGATTAATGCATTAATTAGGTTAAGTTTCTCATGACCAAGTTTACCTTTAAACTTTCTGGCATTCTCTCACACATGAGTTTTGGGGGGACACCTAATATATAAACTGTAACAATGCTTTGATATATTACTATTTAATTAATGTCACTAGATTCAAAACAGATGTGAGTATGTAAGAAATTAAGGGCAAATAAAAATCTTATGATTTTAAGATATTTAAGAAATTTGATTGCTGGGTAGAAATGAATATAAAATCAATTCAAACTTCTGATAAATTTCTTTGAAAATACAAATCAGTGTAGCAGATGCTGAAATTGGAAGGAACATTTTAAAACTCATCAAAGAAAATGGAAAGAAGAAAAGTTCACTTTAATTCCACTGGGTAACATAAAAATACATTTTTACTGTCAGATTATTTGCAAGTTATATTTAAAGATACTGTCTCTGTGAATATTTATGTACTGTGAACATGACTCCTCTTCCAGTAGTCAGAAATTTGTGTTCAGCTGTCACTCATAGCGGCTACTTCAAGACTTCTTATTTTGAAAAAGTCATTGAAAGTTTTAGCATCTTTCTTCAAGGACATCCTATTATAGGGTACCAAAGAGCACACTGAAAAAACACACAAGCACGTTTTTATGAAGAAATAATCACCCAGGAAAATTTACAATAGTATTTTTGGGGGCAGAATATGTGGGGCTTGAATTTAAACAATATTTCAGAATGTAATATATCTACTCACATAAATAGTCTCATGTTTTATGTTTTTATAATCACCAACAAAATATTTTGAATCAGAAAAAGTTAAATAAAATTTCTAACACTATCTTTTACTCTTGGAGTTAAATGGAATCAGTTAATATCTGAAGATTTAGAATTTCCATGTGAAATAATTATTTTACCTACCACATGTTTTTTCTCTTACAATATATTATGCATTTACTATTTTTTTTTAATTTTTAGAATGGTGCTTGACTTACAGGAAGATGGATGCAGAGATAACTATAGAGATTTCTCATATATCTAAAGCCCAACTTCTATATTATTAGCATCTACATAAATATCATAATTAATTAACCAATATTGAAACAAATCTATAATATATTCATATTTTATTTTTACCTAATACAGATTTATGTTCCAAGATCCTATCTAAGATAGTACCCTATATTTGGTTATGGCATGGTTATATACTTTTTCAGACATTTCTTGTTTTTGATGACCTTTAGAGTTTTGAGAAGGACTAGTTACACATTTGTGTAGCACTCCTCTTTTGGATTTTCTCTCATGATTATGTTGATTTTAAGTGTGTTCTTTAAGATCATAGGGGTAAAGAGCCACTATGTCACTTACAGCTGATGCTAACCTGATCACCTGACTGAGGTAGTATTCCTCAGGTTTCTTCACTGGAAATTTACCCCGTCCTTTTCCTACTATACTGTTTGGAAGGACGTCACTATGTGTTATGGTTTGGATGTGAGGCGTCCCCAAAAAGTTCATGTGTGAAACAATACAAGAAGGTTCAGAAAAGAAATGATTGGGTTTCAAGAGCCTTACACAATCAGTGAGTTAATCACCTGATGGAATTAATTGTGTAATAACTGAAAACTGGTGGGGTGTGCCTGGAGGAGGAGGGACATTGTGGGTGTGACTTTCAGGTATATATTTGTATCTAGGAAGTGGAGTCTCTCTCTCTGCTTCCAAATCATCAGGTGAGCTCTTCCCTCTGCCACCCTCTTCCGCCATGATGTCCTGCCTCACTCTGAGCCCCAAGGGATGGAGTCTGCTGTTTATGGGTTGAGACCTCTGAAACTGTGAGCCCCCAAATAAACTTTCCTCCTCCATAAATATTTTGGTCAGGTCTTTTAAGTCATAGCAGAGGAAACGCTGACTAAAATGCTATGGATAATCCACAGTAGATGAGTGTTATCAATCACCATCGTGAATAAGAAGGAGGTATTATAAACTACCACTTTAAATAATATAGCATACATAGATATTTTTGGGATTTTTATGTATGAGAAAATTCCCTTTTCTGAATATGTTTTACTTAATCAATTATTTTTATATGTTATGTACTCATTCATATTCAATTTATACTTTGGATCATAATCTGAAAGTACATGATTTGTTTTGCTACTCAAGTCATTACAGCTTTGCTCCGTGAGAACTTTTTCACTTGGCTCCTGTGTTCCATCAACACTCCCATCATTTGTGGGTCTTTCATTCCTGGAACACTTTTTTAGTTTCTGGAACTACAGATTCTCCAGGCACATTTTGTATATTTCATGGCCCAGTTCTTGAATTGGGCCCTGAAATATACAATTTCTCCATGGAAACCTTGTACCTTTTATGAGAGAATAATGTTAGAAATCAAAATCTGTAAACTAAGGTGGAGCTCACTGCTATGGAGAAGTAGATTCTTTTAGTCCCTCTCAACTGAGAAAATAAGAAAACATAGACATGACAATTTGCCCACGTATACACACATCTATCAAAGTCAACATAAAACTGAACACGAGTTGATATTGATGTCTCCATTGTTACTACGTGGATCATTCTAGTGTTTTCATCTAGCTGGTCTGTAGCCTACCCCTATTGAAATGAGAAACCTAGAATATATAGTAAGACTATGTTAAACTTTGAAAGAAATAGCTAAACCCCTTTTCTAAGTAGATGCACCAGGTACATCATTTACTTATTCAAGTGTACCTGTGTAGTAGTTCCAGAACTGATTCATAGTCCATAAGGACAGTTATGTCCCTGTAGAATACAGTGCTATGCACACCTCATTTTGCCTTAAGTCTTCCAGACCCTACTCATTTCCAAAGTTACTTAGGTCAGCATCATTTTCCACATTACCTTTCTAGGTTGTGCCTTATATTGGTAAATATGGGTAGATTCTTATGTCACATTTTTAATTTTATCTTAGGATTGCATGATTTTCTATTTTTTTAACACATATACTTTACATGAATCAGTTTTCACACACTATTCTATAAATTGCTGTAGTTTTTCAGAATTGGTAGTGGGTCATACAGAAAAATTTCTATGCTCTACAAAAATATCCTATGCTTCTTGGATTCAACATCTATGTGGACTCATTTAATAATAATTTTACCATTTTGTCAATGAATTGAAATCATGAAGTAGATAGTCTTTCCAAAATGCCTTCTTTCACTTAGCAGTATACATTTGAAATTAACCCATGACTTCAAATATCTCCATAATTTCTTCCTTTTTGTGGTTGGATAATATTTTATTATGTAGACATACAACAATATATTTTCCATTTCCACCTGAAGTGCATCTTGGTGGTTTCCAGGTTATTGTGATGATGAATAAATCTGTTGTAAACATACACATGGATATTTTGCATGTATATACATTTTCAATTCTCTGAGTAAATAAAAAGGACCAGAATGTATAATGTGATTGGATCGTACAGTGAGACGATGCTCAGCTTTGAAAGAAGCTGCCAAAACATTTTTCAGGTGGATATACTAGGACTCTACCAGATATGAATGAGAATTCTAGTTCTTCTGTATCTTTGCAATTATTCATATTACTCATTTCTAATTTTTTATTTTACTATTCTAATAGATGTGTGTAGTTATATCTTATTTTAATTTACATTTTGAAATTACAACATCAATCTTCTTTTCATCTGAGCATCTTCTGTCTTAGGGGAGAGTTTTTCACATCTTCTACCTAGTTTTCAATTGGTCTTTTGGTTTCTGTTTTTGTTTTGCAGTACTGAGGATTGAACCTAGGGGTACTCTATCACTGAGCTACATCCCCTGTCCTTTTTATTATTTATTTTGAGATAGGGTCTTGTTAAATTGCTTAGGCTGAACCTCAAATTTACAATTCTCCTGCCTCAGCCTCAAAAATGGCTAGGATTACAAAGATGCACCCTCCACCAGTCTCGGTTTGTTACTTATTTTCTTATTGCTAAGTTTTAGATTTTCTTTGTGTGTTGCATACAAGTTCTTAGGCAATTGTTTTTCCCTCCCTGACTATGTCTGCATGAGGAATCTGACTCCTGATTAAAATCCTAAGTGTGACATTTTGGGTCTGCTCATAGGTTTTTACCTGGCAGGCTCCATAGGAGAAAACTACTCTCCTGGCAGACCAGATTTGGGATACAGACAATGCATTACAGTCTCTGAAGGAAATTGTAGTTAAAGATTCTGGGATTCCTGGCTAATCATACTGTTACCATACTTACATCTGAGTGTCTTCATTCATAGATCTCTTCATCTTAGGTCTTGCCATGGGTCCTCTTCTGGTCCATCTTCTGAGGTCTCTTAATGGGGAAAGTGTAGAAAACCATGAACACAAGTTTCCTCTGTATGACTCAGTATCCAGTACTCATCTACTCCCAGTCTTGGAGTAGATTAATTTGTCCTGCTTCTGAATTCAGGGTCCATAAAACTGCCTGAACCTTTAGTTTGGAATACTCTCAACAGGATGATTAACCACTGTATGTATTGATTACTAACAAAGTGATATTTAACTATAATAGTGGGTTTTGTTTTTTCATCTTATCATTTTGTCTTCATTAATTACAACATAATTGTGTATATCTAAGTTTGGTATATGTTTTCTAAGAGACTGAAACCCTATGTTACTACATAATGTCCTTCTTTATTCCCACTGAATTTCCTTGTCCTGAAGTTACTATTTTATTTCTCCTATAATTAGTATAAATTAGTATAGTTTTTCCAGTTTTTTGATTAGTATTAGCATGTTCTCTAGTTTGGATGTTGAATGTACCCAAAAATCCATGCGTTACAGGTTTGGTGGATATTAGAAGGTGGTGAATCTTTAGGAGGTGGAAACTCATGAGCTATCATTAGGTCTTTACAGATAAGCTTGCAAAGGGGTTTATGAGAGGCAGGACCATTTATCATCTCCTCTCAGGTGTCTGGTTTATGATTTTAGCACTTTGTTCTGCCACACATATGCGGATATTGCCATCTAATGCCTTCACCATAAGTCATAAGTGTTGACTATTCAGTTGTTGACTGGAACCTCTAGAACCAAGAACTAAATAAATTTTCTCTTTATAAATTAATTGTCTCATGTATTTCATCATAGTGAAAGAATATACTGGCTAATATAGCATGCTACATAGTTCTTTATGACTTTACTTTTATCTGAGCTGAGTCTTGATATTTAAAGTAGATTTCTTATGGAGAAAATATAGTGAACTTCTTTCGTATTAAAATTCACTCTGTTTTTAATAAGTATATTTAGACTATTCATTTTTAAATTTATTATTGATATAGTTAGCTTAGTATGTACTAGGTATTTAACTCTTGCCCCTTTATTATCTTGTTCTTTGTTCTATTTTTCTGTTCCCTCTTTTTCTTTTATATTTTAATTGAGCATTTTGTTGATACTATTTTATCTTCTCAATTAGCATTACTTAAAAAAAATCTGAATCTATGTTCTGGTGTTTAAATATACATTCCTAACTCATCTAAGACCACCTTCCAATAATAGCATACAGAGAGTCCCTGACTTACAAGAGTTTGGCTTAAAAGTTTTTGGACTACTGTGGTGCAAAAGTATATACATTCATTAGAAACTGTACTTTTAATATTTTTTATTTGTTCTAATTAGTTGTACATGACAGAATGCATTTATATATTTTGATATATCATCCATAAATGGAGTGTAATCTTTCATTTTTCTGATTATACATATTGTAGGATCACATAGGCCATGCAGTCACACATGTACACGAGGTAAGAATATCTGTTTCACTCTACTATCATTCCTTCCCCCATTCCACTTCCCTCTACCTAATATAAAGTAACTCTATTCTCCCCTATCCCCCCACCCTTATTGCGAATTAGCATCCACATAGCAGAGAAAACATTTGGCCTTTGGTTTCTTGGGTTTGGCTTATTTAGCTTAGCAGGATATTCTGTAACTCCATCCATTTACCAGCAAGCACCCGAATTTCATTTGAGCTGAGTAATAATCCATCATATATATGCATACTACATTTTCTTTATCCATTCATCTGTTGAAGGGCATCTAGGTTGATTGTACTTTGGATTTTGAATTTTGATCTTCTCTGGGCAAGTAGTGTTCAGTGTGATACTCTAGAATGCTGGGGAGGGGCAGGGAGCCTGCCATGCCACGGAAAAAAGCAAATTTTCTTAGATCTTTACTAAGAGAACCTAGTGGTGTTCCTGGACATAAAGACTACAAAAATGTAGTCTTAGTCAGTTTTGTGTCACTGTGATCACAATACCTGAAAATAACAACTTAAAGGAGGAAAGCATTATTACGATTCATGGTTTCAGAGGGTCAGTCCATAGAGGGCTGACTCTAGTTCGAGGCCCAAAGTAAGGCAGAACATCAGGGCAGGGGGCAATTCGGAAGAAAGCTACTTGGTTCATGATATCCAGGAAAGAGCTTTGCTCACCAGGGACAAAATATGAACCCCAAAGTCACATCCTCAGTGACTTTCTTTCTCTAGCCATACCCTACCTGCCTATGGTTACTACCCAGGTAATCCATTCAAGTGAATTAATCTACCAATTAGGTTATATTTCTTGTAATCTAATGATTTCACCTCTGAATGTTCTTGAATTGTCTCATCTATGAGCTCTTTGGATATACCATATGTCCAATCATAACAACTCTCAAGACTGTGAGCCCTCAGAAGTTACATATTCTTACCCATGCTCAGTATTCAGCAATTCATTAAAATTAATGATTATGTCTCCCTGGTAGTTTATGGTGAAGCCATTTCTGCTATAGGTAAGCAGATCTTGGCTGTGTATTGATCTGCTTTCGCAGATTTTGGACTGTCAGTTTACTCTGAAAACTAAATTCTTTGTTGAACTAAAGAAAGATCATTGATTTTACATTTTTCCACCTTGTCTTGTCTTAAATATGGGGTTGATGACTTCCATGTTCTTTAAATGCCAGAGCTGAAATGGGAAGACCACAATTATATATTTTAGGGGAAAAAAAGTATTTCCATTATGCCTATTAAACAGTGGGTAGTAAGTAAATGTATTTTCTTCTTTCAATAAAACTGGATTGGTATATCACCACTGAATTCCAGTTACTCAGCAAGGTGCCTAAAATCTGTAAGGACACAACTTGACCTCTGTCTCCCAGGGTGTTCTAATGTTTTTGCCAACCTCTTAGTTTATGCCAAATAGTTTTCACAGCTGCAGAGAACTAACTCTTCATCATCTCTCTAATTAGGATTGTTAGAGTGTATTTGCACTCAGTAAGTAAGCAATTGGATCATTTCATTCAGCTGTAGTTGACAGCTACCATAGTTACCAGCTAACAGTAGAAATGATATGTAGGAATAGCACAAATTAGAAAAAAATAATGTCTTCAGCAATGCTAGAGCACAAATGGTTGAAAGAGAAGCTTCTGAGTTCCTTTTTGTATTGTTCAGTGTTATAAAAGCTTTCCCTTTCCTGTTTATCTAAATCTATTCTCTGAATCATTTGTCAGAACACTTTAAAATAGTTGCTTGTCTATTCTGCATCTGTAATTGGTTATCCTAAATATGGGAGTCGTCATCTAGTACAATTATACGACTGATTATGATGAAGTTCTCAAAAATTTCAGAAGGAGTCTTAAATCCATTATAACGTTCCTGTGTCAGAATGATCCTAAATACTGTATTTTGTGAAGATAGGGATAGCTGGCTTTCATAATTAAGATTTATGTCTCATATAATACATAAAAATCAATGGACAGAATATATAGTGAAGAACTAGGACTCTTTCCTCAAATATGCATACCTCAAATGTGTAGATGAAATAAAAATAAAACTTCCAAATTGATTTTTGAATAACAAAATCACTGACAAGTATATTTAATTCTCTTTTCCCACAAAAGTTGAACTTAAGTCAATTATGAGTTAAATAAATCACCTAGCTGTCTTTTCTCAGAACATCTAAAACTGTCTGCTTTCTGTACCTATAATTTTAATCAGAAGGAAAAGTTTTGACCTAAGGCAGAAAATACGAATTCACTTCAAGCACAGTGTTCTTCTGATATTTCTGAAATCCAGAAGTTTATGGTCAGACTCTCTTTAGACCACTAGCTTAAAACATGCTAAGTCTTACAAATCCCTTTCTGAAAAACTTATAGCATTATCATTCACAATTGCATTTAACTGTTTAGATTATATATTACTTTCCCTAGACTTGAAACACATTCTTTTGTGAATTGATGGAAAGTTTTGGAGGAATAAAAGTTTATGTTAGGATGATTTTGTTTAAATAAAGTAATTAAAAGGGTACTTTAATTTTAGCTTCAGTTCACATCCATCACTGGTTCTCAGTTTTTATACTGGAAATGGCCTCCTTTTGCCTCTGGTACAATACTATTTTCTCTGTCTCACATCTGTATAGGTAATGCTTCCTTTATGAAACCATTTGTTTTTAAGTGAGAATGATTTTATGCCCACCCATACTCCCAATTTCTGGACATGTGGCATTGCCTAGAAAGTTTCTCTCTTGTCTTGACTGATGAGGGAGGGACATGCTAATGACATCTAGTAAGTACGGGCCATGGGTGCTGCCCAACATCCTACTGCAGAAGAGACATTCCTGACCAGCTTCCACCACACACCAGTTACCTAACTCAAAATACCAGTAGTACTGAGATTGAGAAACTGCTAGACTGATGATTTCTGTAACAAGATCAAAACTTGCATTCTCTGTAGCATCTAGTGATTCTGTGGAGTAGCATCAGGCTTTAATCAAAGCAGCTCTTATGTTTGACAAATTTGGATTATTAATGAAATATTGTAATGAAAATGACTCATTGCCCCCTGCTCTCTATTTCTTCCTTTTGCCTTCAATAGTGGAAACTTTCTGACTCAATGTTAGAAGTCCTTGACTGTACAGTTAGAGACCATATTGCATAGCCTTTTGTTTTTATTCCAACATTATTAGGTCTGATCAACAGAATATGAGTGTAAGTGACGTGTGAGACTGTGTGTTCTATATAAACTTTTCTCACCTTCTAACTGGATAGCAATAACCTTTCAACCATCTTGAGAATAACAGAATCAACTTTATAATTACTAGTTTGAGAAAGAACTACTCTGGGGCAGTGGCCACTTAAACTTGCACATATATAGATGAAATGCACGCTTCCTGATAAAGTGACTATTTGTTAAGTGTTATTGTACTACAAGATGAAGCTTGGTACCACAGTATGGCATACAAAATATTTTAGGACATGACCCTTCCTTGAAAATTTTGCTCATCATCCTTGAATTTAGGCCCTCTTTGTGGCTGAAATGCTAAGTGTTAAAGATCACTTAAAATCTGCCCTTTTCCATGGTAATATTTAAAGTATGATATTACTTCATCTTCATAGGCTCAGTGCTTAAAACTACTCTAAAAGAGAGCAAGTTATTCTAAATAATAAGCTATTCAAGATTTCCAAAATTGTGCAACTAATGGTCCAAAAATTATGTAATTCAACAGTTTAGGTATTTGGATTAGGTGATCTGTATTTTTTACCTTGAATTCTCAACTTATAAAGTATCAATGAATAAACAGCTATTTAGATAGGTCCAATGTTGCATTATTTAGTATCTATATTTATAAATAAAACAAAGCTCCAATTACAATATAATCCAGGAATTTCACTCCATAAATTTATCATTTTGTTTCTTGTTAGTTACTAGTTATGGTAATGGACTTAGTTAATCAAATTATTTCCATCTGGTATCCAGATGTGCCAACTTCCTTTGACCAAAGAAATCACTTTGTTTTTATCAGCTAGTTTTGGTAAAGTAATAAATCAAATTAAAGTGCTATTTAATATCTCATTTATTCCATGTACTAGGACTATTTTAGCCAAATATTTTACTAACATGGATTATTTAATTAATGTATTAATAGTATTAAATAATGTATTTCATGTTATTAGGCAGGTTTGAATTTCTTAAGGGGTAATTTTTATAACAAGAAAATAATTTGAGAAATAACTTCATGATATTCTAAGAGAAATTTGTTCATAAGAAAAATTGATAAAATACTTAGAAAATAAAACTCCATTAAAATCACAGAAATAAGACAAAAATGATAAGCAATTAAGAACTTGATATATGTAGAGTCTGGGAATTGTCACCAGGTTTTTATTTTTTATAATTATAGCTTTAGAAGGAAGACTTATGATAGATCAAAACAATAAGCAAAACAAAAAAAAGGCCCATAGATTTTGGTGTTATGTATAGCATTTTTGAATCTCAGTTCTATTATTTATTATTCATATATTTGTGGTTAAGATACTCAAATTCTTTTAGTTTCCTTATTTCTTATTAATATCATTTAAAATAATATTACAATAACTTTTTAGGGATTATTTGAACATAAAATAAAGTTATGAAATTAAAGAATGGAAACATTGTAAATGTTTAATAATCATATATTGTCTTCTGTTCTATAGTAAAAAAAATGTAATAATCATGTTTTCTTAACTAAAATTTAGGACATATGCTCTATTTTTCTCTGAATATAATTCTTTTCATATGAGATCCTGAAAGAAAGTTGAAATGTTAATATTTTGAAATGTTAATTTTTCAAATAATTTTTGCAAAGTAACTCTTCTATGTTAATTATGTACAACTATTACTTTTTTAAAAAAGATTTTGGTTGCTTTGAATTAGTACAGACAGGATGAAGTTAGATACTTCCCACAAACCACATTACCAGTCTCAAAGGAAAGAACCTCAGGCCCTATTCTGCCATAATATATACATTCAGAAACAGACACTATTACCTCATGCACATATATGACTGCATGACCAATGTGATTCTACAATATGTACAATCGGAAAAATGAGAAATTATAATTAATATATGTATGATTTCTCAAAATGCATAAATGCATTCTACTGTCATATATAACTAATTAGAACAAATTAAAAAATTAAAATATAAAAAAGAATGAAATTTTTTTAAAAAGAAAGAATGTTTTATACAATTTCTATCATCTAGAATGAATCTCAGCTGTTTCCTCCTCTCTGGTGCCTCCAAGTATCTTCCTTGAAAAATTCACCTTAAGTTTGTGATAAGAAAAAAACTCTAGAAGTAGGTTTAAGTTAGATCATTAACCAGATGGAAGTTGAGTTCAGAACCTGTTAAAAATCCAGCCCAGAATGCTATCTCTTACTGTAAAGAATGAGGACTCACTTGAGGTTTGTGTTCTGATAGTGGGAGAATGTGAAGATTCTAGAAAGTATTTTAAACAAAACAGCTTGAACACTACTAATTTTATCAATGGGGATTCCTTTGTGACATCCATTTGCTAATTAGTAAAGTTCCTGATTTTGAGTCAAGAAGTGGATTGTAGAAATGCTTGATGAAGCCACATCTAGAGTGTGTGCTTTCTGGTTTTAAATGCTAACTGACCACCCAGAGAGATTGAATGCATGACTAGGTCAAATGAATGCTTGTAGAGTCTAGATAAACACAGATATACACACATTTATTTCACATAATTTTGAAGTATTTTAATGTAAATAATAGATATTTTATAATTATATCTTTATTTAGTCATTCAATAAAATTAAATAATCAGAACTTGCTTAAGAAATTCAACATATACTTCCACTGAATATACACAATTTACAAATATGTAATTGATTAATCTTAATTTCACTTCATAAATAAAATGCCAGACTGGCATAAACCTGTAAGAATATAAACCAGAGAACCAGGGTTGTCTGCTCTGATATTCCCTGATGACAGTGGTATTCAAAACTTAAAAAAAAAAAAAAAAAAAGAGTACGAAATATAAGCTGCTGTACTGTGGAAATAGCATGGAAAAGATAATTCATATGAGTTGATAAAACAACTGTATTTTTAAAATATAGCTGATTTACAAAGAAGTAATAGTAGCTAATATCATTTGAGCTTTATTTTATTTCACACACTATTCATTGAACTCCTATATGTATTAATTTATTCATTTCTCAAAATACTGTTATGAATTGAATACTATTACTATATTTGTGGATATAAAACCACTTGGAGAGGTACAAATTAGCTTGCCCTGGATCAAACAGATATAAAATTGATAAAACAGAATGAAAACCCAGGCAAGCATCTCTGAGGCCATATTCTCAGCCTCAAAATATGTTATCTCTATCCTAGGACTGGTTTCATGACCTATGACTGAGTCCCATGATTGATTATTAAGCACTACTGTTGGTTTAATGGCGTGCTGCCACTATTTCTGAAATTCTTAACAATTTGTGAACAAAAGACCCCCAACTTTTATTTTGTTTTGGACTCCACAAGTTATCTTCACAGGCTTTGTATGACTGTTTTGAATAAAAAAAGACAATAATTGGTATGCAGAAATGATTTTAGAAAACTCTCTCTTTTGTTATAGATAGCAGAATGTGAAATTCAAGGGGGGAACAATGAAGCCATCCGTAAGAGATTAAACATACTATATATGTAGTAAAGAATGAATTAATATTATAAGCAGACATTAGTGAACCTATACATTTCCTATTAATACAAACTAAAATATATTTTCTTCATGCTTACCATCAAAGGGAAGATTCAAGAAATTCAAATATGATAGGAATTTCAAACACATTTGGCTAAATTCTGTAGCCAAAACTATTATTAGAGGAATGAGAGTCTTTCATTTAAAACATAGAAAATAAAAACATTGTGCTCAGAAATACAATTGCAAATAGAATCTTTGAAAACATACTAATTATTCTTACTTGTTAATATAAACAAGATGATGATACTATTCTTTTCCAAAGCAGAAATGGAATACAATTAATTAATTTGGCAGTAGCATATGAAAACATTGAGGTATCATTAAAAACCTAGTTTATAGTATGTGCCTGAAGAAAATATAATCTTCACAGATTGTGGATCTCAAAAAATGAGAATTAAGTAAATACCTGAAATTAGAAATAGTATTCTTGCCAAATAATTAACTTTACTCCTTTACTACATAAAAATTTTTACAAAAACATTTTAATTATATATACAATATTGGTAGACTTCTGAGTACATTTAAAAGAGACAAGGAATGTTAGAGACATACCTTTCAGAGAACTTAGCACAGCATTTTGGGGAAAAATTCCTATATTTCATTTCCCTATTCTAAGCTATGGAGCTCAGCAGTAGTGACATTGGGAATAAATATATTTCCTGTATAAACTAAACTAATGCAAATTTTATGGGTGGGTTGTTTACATAAGCTTCCTTTATGTCACCTTGTATTTAGTTTAGTTTTATTTGACTTTATATGATACATTTATGTATGATCGCTTACATTTTTATCTTTTAAGGTAATTTGCCTTACATCATATTCAGTTCCAATTTATCAAAGTAAGAAGTAACTTTCAATGATCATATCCCCGAAATACAGAAAATCTAACTGACATATGCAATTACTCATCCCAGACATTCTTTTACATTTGAATCCAAAATTCTTATACAAAATTTCATAGAAAAATCTAAACAAACTCCCCATAAATATTCAAAATCACTTTCTGTTTTTAAAAATCTGAAACAGTGTCACTAATTGTTATCTGCTGATGTGGAAAGGGACTGAAGGATCAAATAATTCCTTTCAGGATGTATAGTTCATCCAGTTTAACTCCTGCTCAACAATAGCATGAGACAGTAACAGATATAAATCCATAAATTAAATCTTATTGTAATCTGAAGTGCTTCTTTCGTAATAATGCTCACGTTGTTAATTCTTACTGCCTAACTGAAAAACGTTAAAATAATTAAAATGATATATATATAATTTCATGTCTCTTAGAAGTGCTCAACTCTCATTAATTGTTGCAGATTCCTATAAGCCATGTAACACGTTTTATTTTAAGACTAGGTTTGATTACTTTTGTTATGATTTCTTCCTAACATAAACAATACACTGGTGGAGAAAAACATAACTTAATGGCAATTTAGAAAAGGAGAAATTAGTTCATATTGCTGAATAATGGACAATATAAGAAAGTGTATGTTAAGTACCAATCACATACACAGTTCATGAAAAGATCTGGAAAGAAAAAAATGACTATACTGCAATTGAGATACTGTTAGAATTCATGAGTACATTAGAAAACAAGGCAAAGTCTTATAATATATTTGGAATAAAGTAGACTTTTATTTGTACAAAGAGGAAAGAGGAACATAGGGGCTAGTATGGAATACCTAGATGTATGTCTAGATAGTGGCATGTCTCATATTTTATGCTATGTCTTTTCTTTCTTGAGTCATTTAAATAACTAAAGAGGATTTTCTGATATCCTTTAGTAGAAAAGTCTTGAACCATTACATAATATGAATCTAGGGATCTGAGCTTTATGATAAACTCCTGTAAGTTATGGAGGGGCTCTTATAGTAAGCATAAATGGAGATCAAATGTATTATGTGTCCTGGGTGAGAGGGCAGAGTGGGGGCTAATCCTGATTACATAGAAGTCCGGCTAGCTATGAAGTCATTGGTCTGTACATTTTTTGGAAAGCAACTTGAAAGTGGACAAGTTCTTCCTGACCATAAAATATTTAGAATTAAATATATGTGATGAACTAAATCAAAAAGTACTTTGATATCTTTTGGATATTTCTGACTTTTAGGTGAAATCACCCTTGAAGATCATCTATTGAACTTGTATTTCAATTGGTTTAACAAATGAAATAGAGTTGTTAAGCTCAACTCTCATTAACATAGACATACTATTGCCATATTTAAAAGTACTGAGCACTTCTATATTTATAAATCTATCATTTAAATACTTGGAAAGCTTTGGGTAGTCAGAAAATTTAGAAATATGAAAATAGGAATATTTTTAGCAACTCAATTCACATTGGATAATGAAAATTGCTTAAGCAGGCAAATTTTCCTTAAGAGTATCAGATAAAATTTTCTGGATTCTTGAATATTATTTGTATGTTAGTATAAACTAACATGATTTAGGGGAAAACTAACTTTTTAAGAATTGTAGTAATAAAGTATTAATATGTAAAACAAACTTCTGAATAGCTTTATTTTTTTTTTGTTTTGTTTTTTGGTTTTTGGTTTTTGGTACTGGGAATTGAACCCAAGGGCACTTAACCACTAAGCCACATCCCCAGCACCCCCTTTTTAATTCTACAAATATTTATTTATTTATTTATTTTATTTTTACAGACTGCATTTTGATTCATTGTACACAAATGGGGTACAACTTTTCATTTCTATGGTTGTACACCATGTAGATTCACACCATTCGTGGAATCATACATGTTCATAGGGTAATGATGTCTGTCTCATTCCGCTGTCTTTCCTTCTCCCTCCTCTCTCTCCCTCATTTCCCTCTACACAATGTCAAGTTCCCCCATTCTTCTCTTACCTCCCCACTACCTCTCCTCCCCTAGTTATGTATCATCATCCACTTATCAGAGGGATTGACTTCTTTCACTTAGCATGATAGTCTCCAACTCCATTCATTTACCTGCAAATGCCATAATTTTGTCCTTTTTTATGACTGAATAATATTCCATTGTGTATATATACCACAGTTTCTTTATCCTTTCAGCTATTGAAGGGCATCTAGATTGGTTTCACAATCTAGCTATTGTGACTTGAGCTGCTATAAACATTGATGTGGCTGCATCACTATAGTGTGCTTATTTGAAGTCCTTAGGGTATAAAACAAGGAGTAGGGTGACTGGGTCAATTGGTAGGTTCATTCCAAGATTTCTGAGGAATTTTCATACTGCTTTCCAGAGTGACTGCACCAATTTGTAACTCTACCAGCAACGTATGAGTGTAACTTTTTCCCCACATTGATGCCAACACTTATTATTGCTTGTGCTCTTTATAATAACCATTCTAATTGGGGTGAGATGAAATCTTAGGGTGGTTTTGATTTATATTTCTCTAACTAGTGATGTTGAATACTTTTTCATATATTTGTTGATCGCCTGTATATCTTCTTCTGTGAAGTGCTTGCTCCGTTCCTTAGCCCATTTATTGATTGGGTTATTTGTATTTTTGGTGTAAAATATTTTGAATTCTTTATAAATTCTGGAGATTAGAGCTCTATCTGAAGATTTTCTCCCACTCTGTAGGCTCTCTTTTCACATTATTGATTGTTTCCTTTGCTGAGAAAAAGCTTTTTAGTTTGAATTCATCCCTTTTATTGATTCTTGCTTTCATTTCCCAGCCCTTTTTCATATTTTACTTAGAAATAGGGTTTTACTGAGTTGCTTAGGACCTCTAAATTGATGAAGCTGGCTTCAAACTCACTATCCTCCTGTCTCAGTCTCCCAAATGAATAGCTTTTAAAATGTTATCAAGTATTTTCAAAAACACCAATAGTTCACATTTGCATCAGGATAACTCAAGTCATGTTTAAATGACATTAACTTGGTCTTCCCCTCCACCTATACTCTATCTGTTCCCTTGGGTAAGAATTCCTTCATCAAAGCTCTATTTTTACAAATTACATCACTTCAAAAACATTTTCTAGATCACTACTTTTAAAATAAGTATCTCCTTTCTCTCTTTTTCTGATTTTACCCAATAATATTACTTGGTTATATTTTAAATGTTTGTACATGCCTACCTCTTCTATGCTGCAAGCTTCTTATATTAAAGACACTGTTATAAATTTGATTTGAATATACAGTCACTGGATTTTAATATCAAAATAGACATAGCCATCCATAGACAGTTGATTGAGATATACCTTTGGTCATAAAAGAAAGAAGATATAATATTCTAGATAAATGGGTAAAATAAATCAATACTAAAAAATGCTTCAAATATAGATTTCAGTACTTGAATTAACTTTGTATCTTGTTAAATATGAATGTAGTATTTGCTGTTTGAGCCTTTTGTATAAAATTTGATCCAGTATAATTCATATATTGAGTTGAATAAGGCAATACATAACTATAAAGTCCATAAACTGTGCAGTCAATAAATTTATCCTTAAATTTTCTGCATGCTTTATTTTTCACCAGGCAACAAAAGTCAAATACCACTGTAGTTCATGGACAAATTAATAGTTGGTTGCATGAATGACAAAGATTAAAGTTCATAACACAGAATATGGCACATTATACTTGTTAAAATGACCATTTAAAATATTACTTTATGTCTATAAAAACTTAAAATTAGTGTTATATGGTTGAATATTTTAAAAACAAAATGTTTTAGATTCAAACATGTCACTCTCTTTTTAAAGAGCAGTACACTTAATCAAATTGCATAATAAAAGGTACCCATAGACTATAGGATTTTATGAATGTCAAAATGTGATATGACAAACAGAGCTAACTTCAAATTTAGAAAATATTGATATAACATATGGTTTTTATTGTAATATTCTCTTTCGACTAAATTATAAAGATCTTTTTTTCTCTTTTGAGCCTTTGGCATTGTTTTTGCCAAAGTGTTCTGAGACAAAACACAGAACTTTGTTATAGGAGTTCATTTGCTGAGACTGGGGTTGCTGTAGTTGAGGAATGCCTACTGAAAAAATAGGCAAAAGAGATTATGCTAGGAAGAAATAAAATCACTAGATGATCCTTAGTATTTTCTTAACTTCCTGTTATTTTCCTTCCATTTGCCATAGGAAGATTTTCATAGGAAAGTCTTTGTCCTAAGACTTCAAGTACATTGAAACTGCAGAAGGTGAAAATTATGAACTTCAATGTAAAATGGAGTATGAGCAAAAATGAAGAGTTTGTGTGGCAGAGGTGTTGACAGATTTCAGTTTCATAAATACAAACACTAGATAGTCGATTACCCCATGCAAAATACAATCAATTTGCATGTTCTGCCTCTAGATCAGGAAACAAAGATTGCCCATTATAAGACATTATGAACACATATTAAATTCCCATTATCTGCATTTATGAATCATAGGATACTATAGTTCAGAAATATTAAAATGATAACAAAAACACAATTTTATTTGAGATTCAACATTTATTCAATTATTTAATTAGTAAAGTGTTATTCCAGTCCCTGTGCTAACTACAGTGTTAGAACCTGGAAATGCTTGGTCAAACCAGGCCTAAACTTTGACAAATGAAGAGTAAAAGTAACCAAGCATAAAACTGTGTTGGTATGCTTATAGAACATAGTAACATAGTAACAAAAATGGTATGAAATCACAAAGACATAATTATTTTACTAAAGTATTTTTATGTAAATTATTTTATACTGAAAATAGAACATAAGGGTTTAGAGAAGGTTTTATTGCCAAGGTTAAATTGAAAAAGGTCTTTCAAGGATTAGTGAAATCGTCAGACCAAAAAGAGAGAAAGTACATTTCAGAAAATAATCACATGAACAAGGTTAAAGAAGTAAGAGAGGTTATGGTATGGCTGAAAAACTATGAATGACCCAGAATTGTTATGGGATTGGATGATTATATTGGAAAGGAGACATTTTATACAACTAACTATAAAGATAGCATTCATCTTATTTTGTAAAACAATGTTAAGTAATTTTGAGTGTTTTGGGTCATATTCTGATTAATCACTGGAAGTAATTAAACAGGGAAATTTAAATTTTTTAAAAAATTTGTACTTTTTAGATATACCTGACAGTACAGTGTACTGTGAGGTATTATATATAGCATGGAATATAACTTATTCTAATTAGGACCCTGTTTTTGTGGTTGTATATGATGTGGAGTTTCACTGGTCATGTATTTATATATGTACATAAGAAAGTTATATCAGATTAATTCCACTGTCTTTCCTATTCCTACCCTCTCTCTTACCTTCATTCCCACTTGTCTAATCCATTGAACTTCTATTTTTTCCCACCCCCAAAATATTGTGTGTCCTCAAGCACAGAGCAGAAAATTTGGTCTTTGATTTTCTGAGATTGGCTTATTTCATTTAGCATCATAGTTTCCAGATCCATCCATTTACCAGCAAATGCCATAATTTCATTCTTCTTTATAGAGGATAAATATTCCATTATTCTTTATCCTGTTGCAGGACACCTAGAGTTGGGTCCATAGATTTGCTATTGCAAATTGAGCTGCTATAAACATTGATGTGGCTGAGTCACTATAGCATGCTGATTTTAAGTCCTTTGGTTATATACCAACCAGTAGGATAACTGGGTCAAATGGTGGTTCCATTCCAAGTTTTCTAAAGAATCTTTATACTGCTTTCCAGAATGGATGCACCAATTTACAGTCCCACTGGTAATGTATGAATGTACCTTTTCCCCCCTTGCCAACATTTATTTTTACTTGTATTCTTGATAATTGCCATTCTGACTGGAGTAAGATAGAATCTCAGTGTAGTTTTAATTTGCATTTCTCAAATTGCTAGAGAAGTTGAATGTTTTTTCGTGTATCTGTTGATCATTCACATTTCTTCATCTGTGAAGTGCTTGTTCAATCTTTGCCCATTTATTGCCCATTTATTGTTTGGTTTATTTGTTTTTTGAGGTTTTTTTTTTTTTTTTTTTTTTGAGTTCTTTATATATCCCAATGGTTAATGTTCTTTCTGAGGTGCAGGTGGCAGAGATTTTTTTTCCTCATTCTTTAGACTCTGTTCATGTTCCTGATTGTTTCCTTTGCTGTGAAGAAACTTTTTAGTTTATACCATGTGTTGATTTTTTATTTAACTTCTTGTGTTCTGGGAGTCTTTTTGAGGAAGTCAGTTCCTAAGTTATTATGATGGAAAGTTGTGCCTACTTTTTCTTCTAGTAGCATAGGGTTTCTGGTCTAATGCCTATGTTCTTGATTTACTTTGAGTTTTGTACATGGTGAGAGACAGGGGTTCAATTTTATTCTACTACATATGGATTTCCAGTTTTCCCAGCACCATTTGTTGAAGAGGTTATCTTTTCTCCAATGTATGTTTTTGGCACCTTAGTTTAGTATGAGATAACTGTATTTATGTAGGTTTTTCTCTGTGCCTTCTATTCTGTTCCCTTGGTCTTAATGTCTCTTTTTGGGCCAATACCATGCCACTTCTGTTACTATAGCTCTGTAGTATAGTTTGAGGTCTGGTATTGTGATGTCTCTTGCCTCACTTTTCTTGCTGAGAATTGCTTTGATTTTATACCCTCTTATTTTTCCACATAAATTTCATGACGGCTTTTTTTTTATTTCTATGAAGAACATCATTGGAATTTTAATAGGAATTGCATTAAATGACCATTTTGACAATTTTCATTCTGCCTATCCAAGAACATGAGTGATCTTTCCATTATTGAAGATCTTCTTCAGTTTCTTTCTTTAGTGATTTATACTTGTCATCATAGAGGTCTTTTGTCTCTTTTGCTAGATCAATTCCCAAGTATGTTAATTTTTTTTTGAAGTTATTGTGAATGGGATAGTTTTCCTTATTTCTCTTTCAGCTAATTCATCATTGGTATAGAGGAACAGAATTCATTTTATATATCCTAAACAGGGAAAAATTTGGTGAGAATAGGTTAAGATTCAAATTAATGACCCTAATAACATCAATTTAGAGTTCACATGTGACCAAAGTGTAGTTAGGACAAGAAACAAAGAGCAGAGATCTGTAATTTAATTAAAGTGTTTCATTGTCACTACTTTCTCAGAGAGTAGGAAGGAATTGGGGAGGAAGGAGACACCACCAATTTTGCAGTTTGGGATTCAAGTTTCACAATAGAGATCCAGAAAGATGACATAATTCATAAGAGCTTTTTTGACCTTACCCAACAAATGAAAAGTAAAAGTTACTCCCCAAGTTTTCAGGAATGTTTCCTCTAAATTTTCCCTACTTAGGATGACTCTGTGAAATTTCTTTCCCTCTGATTAGGCATATGGTGGTAAATGAAGTGATTAGCAAAGCCTAAATTGTCAGAATAGAGTCGTCATCTAAGATGGATACCATTTTTTTCACCATCTAGTTATAGTTATTTTAAATTTACATATAGCATTTTTCCTTATTTGGAGGGTATCATAATTTTTTGCATATATAAACTGCATAGTGATTGAGTTAGGGTAATTAACTTTTCTCTCTCCTCAAATGTTATCATTTTCATGTTCTGGGACCCTTCAAACATGTATGGTTATTTTCAAATATATAATAAATTGTTTTAGACTATGGTTACCCTGCTCAGCTATAGGATATTAAAAAGAATTCTCCTATCCAACTATACTTTGGTACCCATTTTCCACCTTCTCTCTGTGTCCCTACTCCCTGCCTAGCCTAGCCTCAGTGGCCTCTATTCTACTCTCTACTTCTACATGATCAACTTTTTAAACTTTTACATTGGGGTCATGATATGTAGTATTCTGTTCCCGCTTGTTTTGTTTAACATAATGTCCTCTAGTTCCCTTTGTGCTGCTGAAAATGAAAGGATTTCATCCTTTTTTATTACTGGATGATAATATCCACACATATGCTTGGTTCATCTTATTTTCCTTGGCCTCCTTTTTGAAATATAGGGTTTAATTCATATTGTGGACTTTTCCCCACCATTGGTAACCCCGATCTACAAATATACATTTGAACTGTGATCAAATAGATAACCAAATCACAGAGAACCTTTTTATCTTACATTTATAAGCTCAATATTTCATAATACACAGGATTATTTTAGGGCACTTCTGAAAGGTGATATAAGTTAAAAAGGAACTGTCCAAAGCAAATTGAAGATGGTCTCAATTTCCTTCAAACCACACTGGCATGGGGGAAAATTCTGCTTTATTAAAGATACATGGAATGATAATATAGAGTTTAGATTAAAAAAAGAAGGGATCCAGGATCAGAAACATTAGTTGGCAAAATGGGATAATGTAGACAAGGATTGAAGTAACCTGAGCTGAGGCTGCAGGCTCTTCATTAGAAGAAGAAAATCATTTCATTTCCATATTGGTTTTTAACTATGACTCCCTCTTTGAAATATAATATTAAACAACTTCAGAAGGAACAAAAAGCATAATGTATTGAGAGAGGGTGGAATAAATAACCAAAATTAAAAACAAATGAAAGCAACAAAGTCAAAACAAAATATACCCTTTTAAAAGCGTACATTCTATTTGGCATAGGGTTTACCAATTAGAAGGAGAGTTCTGTTATATGGCTACATTTTAAAAAAATGAAAAAAAAACTGGAAATGAAATGCACCTATTCCAGTACCCTGAATTGATAAATAACAACACACACACACACACACACACACACACACACACACAGTGCTGAGTGCTATAAATTTAATTGATCATATATAGAAGAAAATCCCATATTCAGACCATTAATTTCCTTTCCTTGGCAATAGAGTTATAATTTATAATTGTGATTATTATCAAGTCATAGATTCATTTTAAAGTACTCTATTATAATATTCAGTTTATTACCATTTCCTATAGAGCTAACTTTCAATTATGCTAAACCGAAATAAAGTCTGGAAGACTATTTGAAAATTATGGAATAGTCAGGCATTAAGACAGTCAAAATTGGCTTCCATCATTTTTAAGGCAGGCATGTTTCAGAAGAGCTCATTTAAATTGGTGTTCAATATGGAGAACATCATTTGTGTTAAATAAATAGGAAAGTATAAAGCAAAGCAATTACAGTTTGTCATAAACACCTACATTTTAATATTACTTGTATAATATAATTTTAGGAAAACAAGCAATAGGAGACAAAAGATTTTTTCTCACTTTCCTGTAAGTGCTATTGTGCTAACATGATTCTATAGACAGGATAAGTTTAAAAAGGAAAAAGTTGCATTTTCAATTAGCATGTACAATATTAAAATGAGATAAAATTTTCCATGATATAATTTCTTGCATCAACTTTTGTTCTAGACTATCATCCTTGGAAAGTTTGTACAGCAAATGGCCTTGAAAAACAGATATTGTCTAAGGAAGAGGACAGATTTGGTGCTTAACAAAAATCCAGAAGATTATTCTCCAAAAATACATAGTAATCTCTTTCTTTCCATTTGTCATATCATGCATACAGAAGTAAATGAACACAACATGGTTCACTTACTCAGTTCTCAATATTGGCAAGTGTTTATTTCTAAACTTGTGTTTTTCCTTGCTGACACTGTAAAATGAGCATATCTTATTTTGTATTTTTCACTTATATCTTCTGAATATGTTCCTGAATTTTAAATGCTGAATCAACTACTTTAAATGGACATTCATCAGTAATTGTCCTAGGTCTTGCCAAAAGCGTCCAAAATTCCCTCAATCAAAATATGGAATTATTGGCTTCACCCAGCCTCTGAAACGAGATATGTCACCAAACTTACATTTTCCTTAATCTGATCATTGAGAAGTGACTTCTCAGTATTGTATTTTGTCCCCCAGTGCCCCACAGGAAAAGATTTAATCTCACTTTTAAGGTTGCTACAATTATTTTTATTTTTTGTGTGTTGTCTGTTCATATATATTTCTGTGTTTGCCTGCTCTTCCATGGTGAAACAACCTCTATTTGATGGTTTAACAAGCAGAAATTAATTTTCTCACAATTCTGTAGGCCAGAAAATACAAGATCAAAGTGCTAGATGATTCAGTTTCTAGTGTGAGTTCTGTTCCTGGCTTGTAAGTGGCGGCCCTTTCGTAATGTCCTCACTTGGGAGAGGCAAAGGCAGTGATCTTATAAAGACTGTAATACTGCTGGGTCAACTTCACTCTTCTATGGAGATGATTAGGGGGTAACCTCCATAAGAGACCTTTTTCCAAATACAGGCACACTGAGGGTTGTAGCGTCAACATAGATATTTTGGGGAACACAAACATCCAGTCTCCTTATTTTCATTAGGCTTTTATTCTTCTGAAGTTTACGAAGAGTTGTGACCCTTTTCTGTGACAGAAAGGCAATTATCTCTTTCCATTTTGTTAGCTTATCATGCTTATTACCATGCAACAATGCATGTAACACAATGTTTTTAAAACTTTTTATTCTAATCAGTTATACATGACAGTATAATGCATTTTGACAGATTGTACAGAAATGTCATAAATTCTCATTCCTCTGGCTGTACCTGGTGCTGAGTCACACCAGTAGTGTAATCATACACATATATAGGGTAATAATGTCTGTCTCATTCCACTGTCCTCATCCCCACTGCCCTACCCCTCCCTACATTTCCCTCTGCACAATCCAAAGTTCCTTTGTTCTTCCCTACTCCCTCCAAATCCTGTAGATCACCATCCACTTATCAGAGAAAACATTTGGCCTTTGTTTATTTTTTGGATTGACTTATTTCACTTAGCGTGATATTCTCCAGTTCCATCCATTTACATGCAAATGCCATAATTTCATTCTTCTTTAATGCTGAGTAATATTGCATTGTATATATGTACCACATTTCTTTATCCATCCATATGTTGAAGGGCATTTATGTTGGTTCCATAGTTTAGATATTTTGAATTGAACTGCTATAATCACTGATGTGACTGTATCACTATAGTATACTGATTTTAATAAACATATGAAAAAATGTTCAACATCTCTAGCAATTAGAGAAGTGCAAATTAAAACTAATTTAAGAGATCATCTTCACTCCAGTCAGAATGGAAATTATCAAGAATACAAGCAATAAGTGTTGGTAAGGATGTGGGGAGAATGATACACTCATACATTGCTGGTGAGACTGCAGATTGATGCAACCAATATGAAAACAGTATGGAGATTCCTCAGAAAACTTGGAATGAAACCACCATTTGATCCAGCTATCCCACTCGTCAGTTTATACAAAGGACTTAAAATAAGCTTGCTACAGTGATGCAACCACATCAATGCTTGTAATAAATAGATCAATTCACAATGACAATTCATGTAACATAATTTTAAATATTTTTATATTTTCTATGATTACTTTTGAAATTAAGTCATAATAAATATTTCCCCCATTCCTAGATTAGAGTAAAAATTATTCAAGTACTTATAAAGTTTTCCTTGCTAAAGGCACTAGGGAATTACTATGGCCAATGATTAATGGTAGTGGAAACAATGGGTTTATGGTTTTATTACAGGCATTAACAGGAATACCCTGCATGTCTTGCCATTAAATTGGTTCTAGTCTCAGGGCTGTGATAATATACCACACATACACACATCATATACATTTTAATGTGTATGTGTATTGTAGCCACATTCATGAAAGTGTCTATATTGCATGTGTACAGTCACCTGCTGAAAACAGATGTATTCCACACAAAATGTTGTTCTGATGTCCAGTCCAGACTGATAACATTATGCACACACTAAAACAGTGCAAAAAGTGTTATTAGTAGTTTATTCCTAATACAATGAGGAAATAAAATGATTGGTTCAATTTTTAAATTTATTCAAATATCTTTTAAAAATGTTGCTTTTGTTTCGCATTTTGTTATACAATATTCTTTTAGAGATGATACGTTTCATAATCTTTGTTTATGTGTGAGCTTGGACTTGAATGCCCAAAGAAATTTTTAAGAATACATTTTTCTAAAAGATAAAAGTTTTACTAGTTTCCTACTGCTGGTTCTTTGATGATTTTTCAGGTATCAGTTGTGTTGATTCAAAGGGGTATTGAATTACAGTTCACATTATTTGACTACATTTCTGTAGTTTGCTACTTTGTGGATTTTCACCTTCTATGTATTGATGTCTTGTGGCTTTTACCTCATTTTCTCTCAAATCCTCTCTCTCTCTCTCTACCTCTCTTTTTTTCCTAATTCATTATTTTTTAAATCATCTCCGTTTTGTTCTTCCTGCTTATATTTTATTTAGCTTTCCATGTTGATATGTTTCCCTTTCTTATATGTTTCACTTTTGAATTCTTTTGGCTCTCTTTCAGAAATCCCATCCTCTTGTCTAGTTATTTTAACTTTTGATCTATTTTAATACTCACTGGAGTTTTTCACTGAAAATCTCAGATTTGTTAACACAGCCTTCCTGTCCTTGTGTGGATGCTCAGACTCCAAAGTCCAGGCAACCTGCCCACACTTCTCTTACCATGACCCACGATTGCTGATTCTCTATGTGCTTCTGGGTGATTTGATTACAGCTGCCATATTCTGTAGTTTATGCCTATTCCTTCTTTTGCAGACTTTGATATCATATATGTGATTTTTTTTTTTATTTTTTTCATTATTATATCTGTTGTTTACTAAGGGATTTGGACACATTCTTGGGAAAAAATAAATCACTCTTCTTCTGTATGCATTGTCACTAAAATTCTATAACAGTATTTTGAAGTCTTAATCATGGTATATCACTTCTATGCTCAAAATTATTTGGTAGATATCCTTTTCACTCAAGGTTGCAGCCAAGTTCTTACAATTGTCTACGCTGTATGTGACCTATAACCTCCGCAACCCTGTTCTCTCTCTACTCTACTCTCCCACTGGTTCGCTCCAGTGTAGACACACTGGTCCTTCTGCTGTATCTCGAGCACGGGAATCATTCTTTCAAGAGCCTTTAACTTTCTAGATGTTCGTTATTGATTTATCTAATTGCTTTATCATAATTAACTTTCAGAGTGTTTTTCTTACAATGTCCTTCATTCCTACATGTGTATATGCACATCATACATTTGCTTATTCTTAAATATCATAAATTCTTTATCCCAACGAGTGGAAAACCATTGATAAATGAAATGTGGAAAAATGATTAAGCTGTAACTAGTCAGTTTATGAACATGACGTCAGGATTCTGTGCTTCATCTATCTGAGCCTTCCTCTTAGAATGTCTTCGACTTTTTTCCCACTGTTTGGCATCAAATCGTTAGGCAAAACTCAAATGCCTCCCATTTCATAGCTGTTTTTAATGTTTCAATTAGGATTGACTGCTTTCCTTTATCTTTTCACAAAATTAAAACATATTCAGGAATAATATAGCCACGATTTATAGCCAATTAGAAAAGTGATTGGGGTATATATTATCTTTCCTGAATTATAAGAAATAGCAAATACTGCTAGCAGTAACTAGGAGAGGAACAATTAAGCTGAACTGGGAGCAATTATAAGGTGGGCTTAAAAAGACTCTTTGGTAAAGACACACACCTCCACAGAATGGCAAAGTTCTGTACCTTACACAGAAGAAAAATTAGTGGACACAAAACCAGAACAAATAAGATGATCTCAATCATTATCAGAACTGATATATTACCACTAGTTTTTTGGTATTATAGATCAAAATACCAAATTTTATTTATAACTCCTTTGAGTTTTGATTTCTTTATGTGTAAAGTTGGATATATATATATATATATATATTTATAATATGTTATCATATATATAAATATATATGTGCATATATAAACAGATATATATTTTACATTGGTGTTTTGAAGCTTACAATAGCTTGTATGAATAATGCTGAGTATAGTAGACAACAATACATAGTGAATTCTCAAAAACAGGGTTAGATTATTAAATAATCTGTGATATAGTATCAAGAATAAATGAATTTAGATATAATTAGATGTACATGCATCCATGTTCTTCAATTGAGGTGGTTTAAAATTTTTAATTTCCTAGGTGGAAGAGAAGACTAACAGAGTAATAATAGCCATGAGACATTCCAAACTTTTTCTTCTATGCGGTGTAAGAGAAGCCAATTGTATACAATATAAATTAACTATCATGCTGATGTGCATTTTTAAGAAATATTTATAAAAAATATTTTGTTTTCCTTAAACTACACAATATATCAGCATCAAAATATTTTGTACTGCACTCATTGTATAATGGGAATAAGTAATTATTATAATTTTAATTATTAATATATTATATTATAATTAATTATATACATAATTTCACTGTGCATTCAATTTATGTTTATGCTATTCTCTTATTTAATTCTTAAATAGATCCACAAATATTATTTAAATCTATGAAATGATGTACAAAATCAGTTTTTGTGATTCACTACACAAGTATCCAAAATATAAACATTAGAAAGCAGTAAAATCCAGAACTATATAATTATAAAATCACATCCCTCATACAAGACGACAATTTTAAACAATCTATTTCTTATTTCTAACCTTTAGTAACCCCAGATATTGAAGTAGCTTCTGCAATGGTTTTATATAATGGAATTCCAATCAAAATTTATATTGGAGAATAGTAAAATAAGACAACAATCCAGAAAATGTAATTCATTATGTAGCTGAGAACACACAAAGGAATATTTATATTTAATTTTCTTTACCACTTCCTGGTACCATGAAACATCTCAGGTAATGTAATACAATTGTAACTATATATGTCTATAGTTGACACATTTACTTGCTATTAATTCACCTTTTTATTCCAATACCAAATCTATCCTTGTATTTGAATATAAGTAGAGAAGTTCCTCTCAGAGGCTTAAAATGTTTGAATACCATGATCTAGACCATGTATGAGTTGTTTACTAAAATATAAAGTGAGATAAGATCAGAAGCTTCGCTAAATCTATATATCTATATCTTCTCTCCTATCTGCAAATCTTGTCATTTTGTCATATAGCAAATTGAATTGACCTGTCCTTTCTGGCCCTGCCTCAAAGCCACATAAGTTCATGTCTAGAATCCTGAGCTCTGCTAGATAATTACAAACTTCTCATTTATCTGATGTCAAGAAATGTTAATCATTCCCCCATCTGTGTTTCACAGCATCTGTTTGAGCACTTATGATGTGTTCTTATAGCTGTGTCAGACATTTTATTCTCCTAGCCCTTCTGTGCAAGGACTACAGGGCAATGACTGGTTCCTGTTATGTCTGTAATATTAATGCAAAACATCATGCTTTCCAAGTAGTATGTGCATCCTAATTGCCAGTTGGTTGTTAGGAATGAACCTGTAATTCGTTAGTGTTTATTTTTTGTACTTTGGAAAGAAAATACATTTCCTTATCCAGTATTTGAAAATTTATTCTGACATCCAAGTGCCTGCAATTAAAACAGATATACACTTAAGAGATAAAAACAGCAATTTTAATCTCTTAACCACGCGTCTTCTTTCTGATTATTTGTCACTTTCTCTTCTGTCAAAGATAATGACACTTCTGCTTTTCATATGCTCACATTTATGCTTTCAAAAACGAGTTCAAATTTATGTTAATATTTGCCATTTGATACTTGGCTTAAAAATTTATATTTTCAAAATAAAGGAAAAGGGGAATTATAATAAATTTTCAGGGTTTCCTTTCAAATGATTTTCAATGAAATGATTATATTTATGTCATATAATGAATCTTTAGTTCAAATTAAAAAGCAAAGGTATTAGACTACTTTAATCACAAATAATAAAATAATATTAAAAGCTATGTGTGTCCACACATCTAAGTTTATGAATGGTAAAATGTAATGTATGTATTTTTAAATTGCTTAAAATTAACTAAATTAAAAATTTCCAGGGCTGGGAGATTGCTCAGTTGGTAGAGTGCTTGCCTCGCAAGCACAAGACCCTGGGTCCAATCCCCAACACCGCAAAAAAAAAAAAAAAAAAAAAAAAAAAAAAAAAAATTTTCATAAATTCTAACTATGGGTAAATGTGCAGATTTGTTAAATGTTGTGCATGTAATCAGTTAAGAATTCAGCTATGATACATGCAAGACTTAATTTTATGCTTTACTTAACTGTAGTAATACAGAGTATAAGGACCAAATATTTCTTAGTGAATTTTTAAAAATCAGAGAAACTTTTTGTAATTATAAATATATATTAATGTAAGATAATCAAGCTTTCTACATTGCTCCACTCACTAAACTCATGTTTTATATTAATTTTCTTCTCATTTAACAATAAAATCAAGTAAGTGATTTATTTTACAAATCCATTATCAGTATAGTTTTTAGCATCTTGATGATACTTTCTTATGGTGATGATCTCAAAATAATATTGTTGGCTCATATTATTTTAAATTTTATTAAATGAAGGGAAAGCCTTTGCAATACAGCGAGTACTGAACATTGTGAATCACATACTAATTTTACCTTAAACCCTTAGAACAGAACTGATAGATAAATTTGAAATAATATGCAAAAAACTAATTATTTGAAAATAAAATTGATACTAACAACATAAGAACATAAACATACACAAATTCTTTAAGTATATATAGCAAATAAGCATAATTTGTACATATGATTAATGTCAGCCACCAGTGATGTTGATTTCTAATTGTGAATCATCTATTTCCAAGGCTATTTTTAGCCTGAAACTAGGGCAAGTTCTTTGGGGTTTAATTCTCACTAAGAAATATTGTTTTAAATGTCTTGCTATTAAATTGTGAAAAAATATACACAAAGAGAAGCATGTAAAATTGATAAGTGCTTATGACAAAATGTTTCAAGAAATGTGGACTCATCCTATTAAATTAATGTTTATATTCCATGATCCTTAAGTACATGTGTACAACTGTATTACTGATACAGAATTGATCAAATTTTATATGTTTACTTTTACATAAGAAATGTTTTTAATTTACAAGCGATTTTGAAAAACAAGTGTACTACAATGACTTGAAAATAGTACTGTGATTGTTCATTTTCCTATTCATCCAACAGGGATCATGTGAATGCCTGCTTGTATTCAAGCAGGATATTTTATCATCATCAAGTGAATTAAAGTATGGCTTAAATTTATCATTGTTTACTTGATTTATATTCTTAATTTATATTATATTAACTAACATTTGATTTTTACTGTTCAATGTCATTGCATTCAGTTTACTTACCTAATTCCATTGTTGCAATTGACAAAGAATTCCCTTCAGAGTTCAACCTTTGAATTCCTAGGTGTTCTTTTCAACATACTCTCTTTTGTCTCTTCATTCAGGAGGTGCATTTCTTGGTTACTTCCCTTGTTATCCATAAGATTTATCATTTTGCTGCATCCTTATTTTTCAGTGTGGTACTTGATATTTTATTTTCCTCCAGACTCCCACTTTTCTTAGTCACACACTCATGTGTCTGCATTCTAATTAAAGTTATGTATTGATGTACTCTTGCTTTTGTTCGTTAGTACATCACTGAAGTGGGGAGTGAGTTGGACTGTCACTGTTCCCAGAGCCTTTATGAAATATGTTTTTCCTTTAAATGTCCTCGTGTATGGCAATATTGTTTGTTCCAGTATTCTGCATTGTAGAATTACAGAATGCCAAGGTTTATGAAACAAAATAATATTCAAATTCACCAAATAAATATAAATAAATTTCAGTTATATTTTACAATACTTGATCATGCATTATTTTTCCCCAATTATGTAGTCATTTACAAAAATATCCCTGGGATTAAATTTTTCATAAATCTTTTTGTTTTCTTTACTATTCATTAGTCAATACACAGTGATGAGAGTCAGCAATGAACATTTGTATAGATTAGATAAATGCTTCACTATGTTACATTGATGCTCTATAATGGTCCTGTTTGCTCCCAATTAAATTGTGCTGCAGGTTATCATAAAGTCACAAAAAATATGCTTAGGATGAATTTGCTGTATTTTGAAAAATGTAAGAGATACCAGGCATAGTGTTCTCTGAGGTGCATGTATGTCTATGTGTATGTGGTGAGGAGAGGCTTAAGGTGATAATGTTGTCTAGAATATAGAATTAGAATCATTTTTTCATAGTCACAAACAAAAGTTGATTTTATTTTAAGCCAAACATGAAATACTTGTGTAGTTATTCTGAAATTAAAATTTAGTCCTTACTTAATTTTAGTGTACTAAAATTTCATTGTAAATATATAAAATACAAAAGAATTGTACACTGGAGAACCAAATACCAGAAGTCAAAGAGGCAAATGAATAGTAATTAATCAAAAGTTTCAGTAACCAGTAGTAGGACATTATATAAATGTGTGTGTGAATGAATGAAGTGAATTATAAGTTTGTTTATCCAAGTTAAATGGTAATGAAAGCAAATAAATAAATATAAAGAAAGACTAACATCAGCTGCATAAATAGAAAAGTGAAGATATGGTAATCTGGGGTTGGAAGAGAAGCCCCAGTTTAGGGATTTAGGGGTCAGAATATAATATCTAGAAAAATGGATTGCTGAAAAAATAATACTTGAGAAGGAGAGTGAAGATAAGACCAAGATGAAGATATGAGATCTAGTTATAAATGACTTGAAAGCCAAGTTGCATTTAATATAGACAGTCAAAATGACAATGTAATCAAAGACATAAAAATATAAAGTCTAGAATAAGTTTTAAGGAATTCTAAATATGGCCTGCAACTAACTCCATCCTAGTCACAGTTTTATCACAAAATCTCCCCTCTCATTCTATCAAATCATTATTTTTTTCTCAAAATTATCTTGCTCATTCTAAACACTAACAAGTACCTCAATACTTTCTCTCCAATTTGTTTTCTTCATACTTCAAGTCACAACTTTATCATCTCCTTGAACCATTCTTACCCACATTAGTACATTCCACCTATAAACTGCTAAAATATAACTATTCTTTTTCTATAATCAAAAACAATGCAATTTCTCAAGGAAAAATTATTTACAGTATGAGATTGACCCCAACAGCACCTAACTTACTATCAAATTCCTCTTTAATATGCAGAATTTGCTTGGAAATTACTCTGTTATCACCTTCATTATGTATATGCTAAACAAAGTCAATTTAGATTATATCAACTACAATGAACTTTTCAGTAGAAATTGAAAAATTTTTGAAATCCTGGAAAAGTTTTTGGAGGAAAGTTATTATGTTCCTCAGCTGTACCTTAGGCAAAACACATTTTGCAATTTCTTTGCTAAGTAAAGAATATAGTCATTTGCAATATTGTTAAGACTTTTGAGTTCTCAATCTTAGCACTGCTCTCTTAAATAAGTCTCAGTTAGTTCCTACAATCCTTATGTTTTCCTAACTTTGCTTTGTTTTCAACTACATTTTTTCCATTTCCACTTTATCTTCTGATCTAGGCATGTGCATTTGTGAAATTTCTGAGATAGCCTTTCCCAGTTTCTATCACTCTAATAAAATACCTGAAATCATGAATTTACAAAAAGAAAAGGTTTATTTGGATCATGGTTTTAGATCCAGTGGATGATTGGGTGTACCCATGGTTCATAACCCTCTCTGGGGGAGGTTTCAGATGACAATAAGGGGGAATGTGGTGGAGCAAATTGCTCATTTCATGTCCAGGGACTAAAAGAGGAAATGACTGCAGTCCTGCAGTCTTCTTCAAGAACACACCCCAGTGACCTCCCGGTAGGCCCCACCTCCAAAGGATCCCTCATCTCCAGTAGTGCCATGCTGGGCACCAAGTTGGATGTCCTCCAAAGGCCCATGGAGGGATAGCCAACATTTGGGGACCATCCAACATTGAATCTATGGCATGATGCAAAAACTTTTATCTGCTTTTAAAATCCTTCAACAAAGTTCTCTTTATTTTCTACAGCTTCTGTATCATTTCCTCTTTTTATAAAAAAAGAAAAAACAGCAGCAATAGCAAAACAAAAAATATGTTTGCCTCTACACTCCTACATTTCTAAAATCTCTTTATTCTAATTCCTTTCTCTTGAAATAGCCCATTATCATAACTTATTAAATTATCTATCATGTTTTGTGTTTTACTTTAATTACACTAGTAACCTTTTCAGTATAAATAAATATGGGATCCATATGAATGCTCTGAGATATAAGGTCTATAAAATCATCACGTGAATTATCTTCATTCTTCCCCTATCTTCACAACTATGGAAAGCGGCCAAACCTTCATGAGTCCTTGTTCCTGAGTATCTGAGTGGCAAACATTCCCCATTACATCTTCCAAACAAATCCACTGACAGTGGATTATATATTTTTTAATTTATAAAGGAACTCCTACTTTGTTAACTGTGTAAGATTAGGGATTTCAAATAGTTATTAATTACTGGAAGGAAAGTCTCCATGGGTCTCTTGTTTTTCTGCACTTTTAAGCAGAGATATTAACAGATTTGATCTTGCCACATCTTTCAAAGTTGTTTGTATAGAGAGCAGACTTAGAAAATAGAGATGGAATCTTAAGGTGGCCATGTGTTTTCTCTCCAGTTTAACAAACATAATGTGTCCTTTGAGAAATATGGCTGGCTGTGGTTAGTTGCATTATGTTTTCCTAACCTTGGGGTTCTTCAACAAACTACTATGTGTGAAGCATCCATGTAGGACTTCTTTGTAAAATAGGCACAAACAGGAAACTTGCTGCTTGCTCTGTTGTAATGGAATCTTTGATCTCTGACCTTGGAGTCTCCTATTTTTTGAAAGTATAAGGGTGACAATAGAGTCTCTGTTCCCTACAAGATATTCAGTGGAGGTTGATTGGTTTATTACATCTATTTTGTTCAGGGCTATATCATCCCTAGATAGAAAATAAGTGTTGTCCTAATACATACTGTATGATGAGTGATGATGATGATGATGATGATAATGGTAGTTTATGGCTAATATTGAACTGGCTCAAATTTTATAGTTTTGTTTTACATCTTACTTTCTGGATAATATTTAAATTTTTCTCTTTTTAGTTTTTTTGCACATACAAAATGAGATGTAAAGTTATTTTGTCATAATTTAAAAAGCAAACTACTTCTATTTTAATTAGGAGTACATTTGATTTGTTGAAAAAGTTTCTTGTGTGTGTGTGTGTGTGTGTGTGTGTGTGTGTGTGTGTATGTATGTAGTTATGGGGGCTAAACCCAGGGGCATTCTACCATTAAGTTACATCCCCAGCCCTATTTATATTTTATGTTGAAACAGAGTCTTACTAAGTTACTGAGACTGGCCTCAAACTTGTAATCATCCTGTCTCAGCTTCTCCACTAGCTGGGATTACATGCAAGCACCACCCTGTCTCATTGACTATTTTTAAGAATTTATATGTGGAATACTATATCTCTCCACTTAAAAATGTCTTTTAAAAATATTATTATTCTGTGGACTTTGTATACTTATCTTAAAGGTTTTTTTTTAAGTATTTTTTGCACTGTTATGTGCCTGAGATTATTTTTTTTGCTATTCCCAAGAGTGAAACTATAGAATTTATAATGAATTTAAAATACAGTATTTACTGTAATTACCACAAATGATTTTAACAATTTATTTCATCTTTCTTTTACTTAGAAGGCAGAAGTGTCAAAGGATTGTCACTGTAATAAAATAGCTTAAATTTTGTGAGCATAAATCTTGGACATTTAGCCTCTAACTATGATATCTTTCATGATTTTATACATAAAAGATCTTGGAAATAAAGGATAACATACTAAACAATGAGGTAGAGCTTTCCATATTTTTTTTTAAAGTATGGAAGGATAAAACTTAATGTTTCTTCTCTTCTTAACTTTGACAACTTGTACAAGGAATTGGATTTATTGCAGTGACAATGATAAATGCACATGGAGAGTAGGAAATTTTTGTTTTCATTAATGATGAAGTTTTGATATTGAGTTTATGTTTTTGCTGAAAAAAATGTGTTTTATCAGTGTTGAAAACTTCAGATTTTCAATTGGTAGCTACTGTCCAACTATACTTGCATATTTAATTGTCTCAAATACGTATGTCCAAAGTTAGTTTATTAATTAATACTTATTATTTAACTGCATTATAAAATATGTCCTTGAACAACAATCTCTAGAATGTTATGATTATGTAAGTAGCAGTTTTACATATGATGTGTCAAGATTATACATAGTTCTGATGTATTTCACCCTACTGTGAGTTTCCATAACTACTGAGGAAATTGACCTGATAAAGACCATAAGTCTTTCATGGAGAGTGGTCTTTGTGAGTTTTAGACTAAGTTTAAATTAATTATTCTTTTATTAGCTGGGTTTATTTTTAGATCTTTTTCTAATGCCATAAATATGCAATAAGAAATGCCTAGTTTCAATTGAATCTTGTTTTCAAGACCATGAATTTATACCATTAACTCATTAATGAGTAATTTTTCTAGCCCCAGAAAAGCATCTGAAAAATGTTAAGTGCATTTATTATAAAACGTTACATAAATGTATTCATGTAAATTTTAGAAAGCTAAAGGCCATTTATCAATATAAGTAGCATGATTAAAATGAATATTAGTCATATTAGTTATTCCATATCGGTATAATTTTACTTTTTATTAATATTTTAAAAGTAGAATTGAAATAGTGATTTATAGCTACTATAGAAAGGAGGTCAACAACAAGATGGGTAAAAATGATATCCGCCTTTTTGGTGGGACATTTGGAAACATGCCCTCCAATGTAATCTATTGTGTTTCCAATTATTGCAATTCTCTGTGACAAATTAGAGCAAGAACATTGATTTTTCAATGTTTCTAAACTTCAGATATTTTCATATGAGTTTTTTGTTTCCCCATAGGCCCTTCCTTTTTAATTAACACTTCCTCATTGCCTTTAACTATTCCTTTATAACACCCTTAAATTCTAATTTACATCAATGAATATGAATGTAGATAGATTGAAATGTGCATATGCTTATTTATTCATGTGAAGTATAGAAAATAAGGAAACTTTGAAGAAAGAAAGTATTTTTAAAAAGGAGCATAGATGCCATTTGTAGCATCTTTTGATAAGACCATCTTCCTTTTGAAAATGAACATCCTTTGAAATGGAATTTCAAGTCTTTTTAAAACTTCTAAGGGGAACCAATATGAATTTTTGTAATGTTGGCTCATAGATTATGTTTAGTAGAAAATGGAAGATAAAATACAATAACATAGGTATAAATATTTTGTGTGACTAATTGGCCCTTAAAGACCTTAATATGATGCCTTGAACTAAGGTAAGTTGGTTGTTTTTGAACTTGTTGTTTTGATTTTTATTTTATGGAGATTATAGAAAATGTCATAGTCAAATTCTCAATATGTTCTAGTTTCTTTCTCTGTGGCACATGTAGTAAAGTCACAACCACCTCAGACTATTGTTCACTCATGTCACTCATGCTTTCTACAAGTTCACCGAAGTTATGATTGTATTTCAATATTTGTTTTTCAATCTATCTTGAAATAAATATTGTAGTATATTGGGGATCAAGTTTAGTTTATTCCCATATGGATATTCATTGTTTCCAACATTTGTGGTAAAAAATACATTCCCCATGGCCACTGATTAATCAACATTTTTATCATGAAAAAAATTGCCATATATTGTGGGACTCTGTTTATCAGTATTTGCTTTCATTTTAGTACTGGTTATTTTCATAGTAGTGCTGTACAATGGTTCTGTAATAAACTTTCCTAGCACCTAGGGAAAATGACCTTTTTAAAAAGGGGCATCCTGGTGACACATGTACTACACATGAAAAGAATGGCAATAGGGAGATGGGTAGCAGTCTTGGTAGGAGTGACCAAGAATGCTATGAGGGGTAACAGAGAAAAGTGGATTTCAAATGCATTTTGAACTGAATTCTAATTTGACAGAGTTGATACAGAAAAGAAATGAGGGTAATTCCTAGTTTTTTACTTTTCTAAATATTTTTATTCTGGATCAGTTGAATAAATGGTAATTCAATGTAGTTCTATGGAAGAATTGGCAGAAAACCAATATTTGATGGGGAAAATCAAAGTTCATTTTAGGATATGTTGCCACTGGGATGCCTATTTAATACCAAGTATGTGTTGTACTGTGCAAATCTAGGATTGAGAGAAGTGGTTACAGATATGAATGTGGGAGTCATCACATATAAATTATCTTTAAAATCTTGGGGTTGGGTATAATCACCTACAGTGGTACCTATCAAGATCTTTGGATCCACAATAAAATAGTCATTTTACTTCTTAATCCACATTAATGTATAAATATTGAAACAAAATATTCAAAGAATTTCTTGCATTGATTATGCAGGACTGAACATTTGAAAGAACTTAAAAGATTTTGCAGGTCATAAACTTATTAAAGTTTTGATAAAATTAGAGAATATGGTACCATAGGAAAAAGAATGTACAAGAAATCATTGGTGAAGGAGAGAACTTTAGGCACAATTCCCAAAGAGTCCCTTTTAAGTTCTACAGAACGCATTTCATCTTTAATTTATGGACCACTAGGTCATGTACATGGCACTGTTCTAAGGGCATTTAGGAAGGTTTTCAGTGGGGTCTCATATACCTCATAGGGGTCACATTGCCAAGTACAACTGGATAAGCAGTTAAATCAGGCATAAGATATCAATTTATATATTTCAAAGAAAGTAAATAAACTTGTACTGGATGCTTTCAGGTGGTGGTGATTGACCTATAAATAGAACATCACATGTTACTAGTTACTCAAACTCATCCTTATCTTGACAAAGAGTCAATTCTAGATTTCAGGCATCTTTTGAAACAAGATGAACTGTCTCATTCTAGCTAAAATAACTCTTTCTTACACTCTTACTCTCTGTGATGGTCACTAGTATTTTCAATGTAATTTGACTGTATTTTATTAAAAGAAAAATCTGGTCCTGATTCCTTAAAGTGACTTCATGACTATTTTCAGACCTAAGTTTGAGAAAACAACCAACTTAGATAATGAATGTAGAAGAAGGAAGCAAGAGGACATAAAAACTGAGTCCTTGGAAACATCAATATTTCTTCATTTATTTTTATTCTTCTCAAGGTACCTAGAAAGTACCTTATACTAAGAATTTTATTGAATGAATGGATAAATAGTTGGTTGGTACTTTTTTCATATTTACATTTTTGTATTTTACCATTTTATTTCCTTTGAGAGTATATTACATGTATTTCTAACCCTCATTGCCATTTGTTGACTATCTGTTGTTATTTCTTTATTTGTTCTTATTAGCTATATATGACAGGAGAACGTATTTTGACATTATACATATATGGAGTATAATTTCTCATTCTTCTGGTTGTACACAAAGTAGAATTACATTTGTCATGTAATCATATATGCACATAGGAAAGTAATGTCTGATTCATTCTACTATCTTTCCTATTCCCATTTCCTCTCCCTTCCCTTCATTCCCCTTTGTCTAATGGAAAGTACTTTGATTCTTCCCTATCTGACTCCCTTATTGTGAGTTATCATCTGCATATCAGAGAAAGAACATTTAGCCTTTCTTTTTGGGGGATTGGATTATTTCACTTAGCATGACAGTCTCCAGTTACATCCATTTACCAGCAAATACCATAACTTCATCTCTTTATGGCTGAGTAATATTCCGTTATGTATATAAACCACGTTTGTTATCCATTCATCTGTTGAAAGGCACATCAATATTTAAATGTTGGAAAGAGGAAGAGGAAATAGAAAAAAATATTGAGAGGAAAGTTATGATAGGAAGAAATATAAGAAGATGTAGTAGCCTGAAAAAATAAGAGAATAAAGAGTCTAGAAGGAGAAGTGATTACTGGAGTCGACCATCGCTTAAAGTCATGGGACATTATGGGACAGGAGTATTTGTTTAGATGAGAAAAATGTTGGTGAACTTGACATTTATGGAGTGGATGCCTTTTTGGAGTGAATTAAGGAGAAAACGATAGGTCAGAAAGCAAAGGCTGGAGAAAGGGAGAATATTTATAAAGGTACTTGTCCAAAAAGAGAAGTAAGAAAAGGAGCAGTAACTAGTTTGGCTCTTGGAGTCAAGAGAGTCTGTTTTTACAGGTTGAATTACAAGGGTAACAACACAATAGAAAGAAAAAATGGGATGATTTTATAGATTAAAGGGGATATTGCAGGAAAGAACTGGGGTAGAAAAAGTGTTGCCTACTGAACAACATGAGGGTTTCTATCCTCTGTAGGAGCAAGGGCAGTCTGTGCACTTCAACAGAAAGCAGAGGGTCCAATTAAGATTTCTTACAGTTGAACCAAATAACTGTTGTCTTTTATAGCCATTTTCCACTGTCTGGTTAAAGGCAGTGAGTTAGTTAAAGACCACAGGTTTAAGTTGTTTGAAAGTCTGCTGGGAAATGTGGTAGAATGAGAGAAGAGTGGAAGGTGTAGACATTAATATAAATAGAACTTTCTGAGTAAAGTGTCAGAAAATGAAAACAATGATAGAGTATAATTGTGATTGAATCATTTCCAAAGTGGGAGTTTTATAACAAATAAATGCTAGTAGGGTATTTTATAGCAACAATAGTATTACTATAGCAAGTGGTTGTGCAACTGAGAGAAGATAGTAGGAAATAAGGAAGTTAAAACATACTGTCCAGAGTGCTATAAAGATTATCTGCATAAATTTGGAAACCTCCCTGAATGAAGATAGGGATTTAAAAGATGAAAGACAAGTAGAAATGACTCTTGCTTACAGTAGTGGTGCACTGTGACTTCTGTGGATCAGATCTGAGACCTGGTGCCTGAAAATATCCTGTTCTTGGGCTATTGGCAACTGAGATATCCTATGGACATTTTCTTCTCCTTCCTGCTTTCCTGGAAGTTACCAAGATCTCTTCATGGTCAGAATTCTAACTTCCAATATAGCTTTGAGTCTCTTCAACCCTCATAAAATCCTTCCTCTTCCACATATTGATAGGTGGCAATTCTCCAGTTCATTTAAGACAAAGGGCCACACGTTAGGAATGATCTTTTCAAGGATCATTCAGACTGTTCTCTGCATCCATGTTTCCTGTGCATAATGATCAGAGCACTTCTTGTCTTACTAAGCTTCTATGCAACTCTATTCACTCTAACATAATTTTGAAGTTCCATGGATAGAAAAATGAGTTGCTTGATTTTCCATCCCACTGTTTTATCTTTAACTTTCTTATAAACTTCTACTTTATTCTTCTGATTCCCAATGTGGGTGACATATTTTGACACTGATGATCTAATCAATCTCTAACTGACTTATCCTGACTTAAGACTCCTTCCTTTGTATATATTTTCTGGCCTCAAAATATCCCTTCATTTTGTGAATTTATCATTATTTGCCATTAGCTAAGAACCAATGCACGAATTTTTGTGTTCTTACTTCTCCATAAATACCTAAAATATATCAGTAGTTCTACTTTTAAAATTGAATTTCGTCAATATATATCAATTTAAATATTTAATTGTTTGCTAGTTTATAATTTTATTGATCACGGATTCTTTCATTTATTATTCTATTGCTTAATATTTTCCCTGAAATATAGAAAATGCTTGGTATAATGATTGATGAATATGTAAATGACTTAATTAAAGGTTGATATAGCTTGATGATATCTTATCTTGGAAGTGTAATATTATGGCATTTTGCACTCGAAAGACTTAAGTATTGTGAATTTGAGGTTTTCTTAAAGATATATGTATCATCTAATTTTCAACAAGTGGTATCAAATTCTGTAAACAAATAAATCCATTCTTTAACCCAGTACTTATAGGGACACAGACAATTCAGTAGACATACTTCTTACTGTGTTGAATAATGTGAAATTTCCACTTTTATGATTACAAAAGTTTGACTATTTGCAATTTTATTTTTCCAATTAAATATCTTGCAGTACAATGATAAATTCACATGTACATTAACTCTTTAGAAAGTTTATAAGACTATTTAAATTCTCAAGTGTACTTTAAGCGAGCACATTCGATTCATGTCAAATATCCTTTTGATAAGGGTGATATAAATATCCATTTGCCTTTTTGATCAAATTTTGCATAGTAAGGACCTTGCATTTGAACAATGCTGAGACAGCATAATGCCAGTGTAATTGCATTGACATCATAACAGTTCCTTGGCAGCAATTGTGCTCTCAATAATGCAAATATAGTGCATAATTAAGGTAGAGAATACCATCATGATCAGCAGAACGCCTCCTCTGGAGCCTATACAGTGTCCCTATATTATTGCTCTGAGAGCAATGATTACATCCTGCCCCTTTGGAGGAGAGCATATAATGGGCAATATGTGAGACTCGTAAATGATGGAAACTGACATGTGCAGCAGCTGTGTATCTTGGTTTCTTCAGATGTTTATTCATAAAATACATATTGCTTTTGTCAGTCTGCCTGGATACCATGAATACACACCACGGAAGAATATAATAGAGAAGAAAGTCAATTAAACAGTTTGCTGTGTTTGGAATTGTGTTAAAGTAGAAGCCACTTTGAGTCTTAAGGACTATTTGCTAATTTATTGTGCATAAAAAATTGTAAAATCTTTTATTAATGTTCTAAAAGCCTTCTTTAATACTTTAATAATGCAAAGTGAATTCTACCTCATATTCATTTATTGATAGTTTCATTTATGAGAGACTTTTTGCATATTTCTGTCTTCTCATATATAAATTGAGGGAAATGTACTATTTAGTAATGAGAGTTTTATTAGATTTGAATTAGATAATGCAGAAGGGTATTTATCTCAGTGTCACAAACTACATGCTCAATAAACTTTAGTTATGACTATTATTTTTTGAACCAGGACTGTCTCTATTATAAACACATACAATTTAGTGACATCAGTTAATTTAATATACACAATAATATATGGAATGGAATGGAATGCCTAGAAAGGCAGGGAATTTGTGATAATTCTCACCACTGAATTTCTAATACCTGAGAGTCCCTAACTCACAAATAATATTTATTTGATATTTGTTAATAGGTTAATAAATCCAGTTTACATATGCAATTTTAAAGAAACCCTTAGGAAAGAGATTTCAAGTTTCTACTTATGCCTAATTCTCATTTCTTGCACAGATGACTCAGGGTCACAGAGCTCTATGAAGGGACTTATTATGGAAGAGATGTTAATAAAAATCAGTTTTGTTTATTTTTCTATTATTTATGGGTGATACTGTATTCAATGAGTTAAACTTTATTAGTCTCCTTAACACTATTTCCAAAAAAAGTGATTAGCTTAAAATACTGAAGGCTTCCTGTGTTACACAGCAAAATTGATTGTCAAGAATCTGGCAATGTCAAGTTGATGAACTCTGGCAAACACTGTTCTTTTCCAAGAATCATATCATAATTATTTAAAAATTATTACTGTTATCACCATAACTTTTATTCTATATAAGTTCTGTAAACATTGGAAAATTAAAGGGGATTGGATAGAAGATATAGTTGATTTATAAAGGGGCATCCATGCCCTATTGAATCTTTCTGAAACCTGCAAAGCAAAGTTCTTTTCTGATCTCATATGTTGATTATTCTCTGAAATATTAATTACAAATTTTTCATTTACCTTGTATCTAAGGTAGTCATTTCCATTTGACATTAAAATTATATTATATCTTAATGATGCTTTCATTCATGTTTGTAAAACTACTTCTCCATAAGCAAGGAATTATTTGTTTTGTAAAAGACAGTAGGCAATATCAGATGAATTGAGAAACCTAATATCATCTTTAGATGTTTTAGAGTATAGCAAATTTAATGGGTTCTTAATGCCATTATCTTATTAAAATATTCTTAATAACCTTAGCAAGAATAATTTTTGTAAACTAAATACTAGGTTGTGCCATATACAATTATCCATTTTGTGGTCATTTTTCTAACTGATCATTAAACAATTATAAATGGGACATTTTATATCCATATTAAAAAATAAGAAATTGGGTTCAGAATGGTTAAGAATTTCCTGATATCACTTGTACTTGTGGTGAAGTAGTTATTTAAATTCAGTTCTGTCTGACTCAAATTCTTTGTGATAATTTTCAAACCTAACATTTTTATACTATATTTTCTCTACCATTAAGGATTCATTCCTTTGTATTAAATATTTCCAATTGTAGAAATTCTTTTTTACTTATTTACTTACTTTATATGATACTGGAAATTTAATCCAGGAGAGTTTTACCACTGAACTGTATTTTTTAATTTTGAAACAGGGTCTCCCTAAATTGTTTAGGGTCTTGCTAAGTTATTGAAACTGACTTTACAATGTGACCTTCCTGCTCAGTCTCCCGAGCCTACTGAGTGCTGGTACGGGCCACTGAATCTGGTGGGAAATCCTTTTTCAAAAGCAACTTATGCTAAAAATCAATAACTTTGGAAACCAATGTAAATAGTTACAAAACAATCTTTGAGATCTGTCCTATCAAAATCAATTCCAATTAATTGCTGAAAAAGAAAGATTCAAGAAAGAGTAAGAGAAAAAGATGTTGAAATATAAAGAAGTATTTTTAATTAAAAAATCTGTTATATCTAATATTTCCACAATTTTAAGGGGAATCCTTAGAAGATTATATTAATGAAATAATTATTCCTCATTTCCACACATGCATAATGTATTAATTTATGGAAATGTTACAGTGAAATCCATCAAATTATATAATTAATACAATTAAATAATTTAAAAATATACACATGTGTGTATGTATGTGTATAAATTCTTTTCTTGTGACTTTTGCCTCATTATTTAGAATAGCATTATTGATTTTTGTTTTCAACTTAAGAAAATTTAGTATCAAAGGCAGATTTTCCTACTTTGGAAAGAGTATGCAGATCTCTTAAAAGACTAGGAATGGAACCACTTTATGACTCAGTTTTCTACTCCTTGGCATTTGTCGAAAGAAGTAAAATTAGCATACCACAGTGATACAGCCACTTCAGTGTTTATAGCACAATTCACAATAGGCAAATTATGGAACGAGTTCAGGTGCCCATCAACAGATGAAAGAATAAAGAAAATGTGATGTATACATACATAGTGGAGTTCCTCTCAGCCATAAAAAAGAATGAAATTAAAACATTTGCTGTAAAATGGATGGAAGTTGAGAATATCATGCTAAGTGAAATAAACCAGACTCAGAAAGTCAAGTTAGTAAAATATTTTCTTTCATGTGTAGAAGATAGACAAAACTAGGGAAAAATGGGGGGGATCCCACAATTACAGAGGGAAGATTAGTGGAGTGGAGGAAGAGGGTTGGGGGAGGAAGAAGGGGCAGGAAAAGAGGAACAGTAGAGTGAAATTGACCAAACTATGCCGTGTACATATATAAATATACAGTAGTTAATTTCACTTTTATGAAAATCTATAAAGCACTGATTTTAAAAAATAAATAAACAGAAGAAAGACCAGTAGAATAGAGAGAGGGAAACAGGGAAAGGGAGGAGAGGATGGAATAAGGAAGCATTAGAGCTGAAATGTAGCAAATTATATTCCATACTTGCATGATTATGTCAAAGTGAACACTAATGTTATGTGTAACTATAATGACTTAATGAAAACCTTAAAAAACAGATTTTCCAAACTTACAGCCCTTGAAAATAAATAATAAAAATGTATTAATCTTTTCAATCATTGAAGTCGATATTTAATGGTCTAACCAGTTACTTTTGGAATAAAGGGGGAAAATAACTTATTTTTCATGTGAACAGATCAGTGATAATAGATGTTTGCTAAGCAGTATTCTTTGTTCCCACTGTGGGGAAGATGGGAAAGTTTCATTCTTGTAGATATAGAGCTAACTAGTCCCCCTTTTGGTTTTATATTGCAGTCTCATAAAATTCCAAATATCAGAACAGACAATACTCAAAAGAAGTCTTTATGACCCCCAAAGATTGACAATTAAGTAGTATCTTTATAAGCTTGCACAAAGAGAGGCTTTTCAGTTTCATTTAGCTTTTCTTCTAAGGAAAAAAGATGCTGGCTTGTTGAGTGTCATAACGTAAGAATTTGAAACACTACTATCTTAAAAAAAAAAGTAAATAATAGAGAGACTTATTCCATTACATAAAGCCAGCTGTTCTATATTCTATGAAAACAGTGCAGGAAAAGTAGAAACTGCATAGAACAGAGTTCAAATGTTAATTTTCCATGGAAAAATTTATTTTAATATATAGAAAAATATAAAATGTTGACAGATTTCTCAAAAGTCAGAATGCTTTTATAGATATTCAGTTCATGGGTAAAATGAGAAATTTAAAAAAGAAAGATATGCTTGAACTTACATATTTTATGTATTTCTCAGTTGAAATAGCTACCTTCCAACCTAATATTTTATAACAGAATTTTTAATATATATTTCAACAAAATACTAGAAAAGGGGAAGAGAACTGAGGGGAGGAGAGCAGATAAGGCAGGAAGAGGGTAGATACAGCAAAACACAGTATATGCATGTATGGAGGTGTCACAGAGAATCTCATAATAAAAATAAATCAATAATATATATATATACATTTGAATTCACTGTGGCTTGATATTATATGTATTTTATATTATATGTAAATGTATATATAATACATGTCATTATATAGCTGTATGCATACTTGAAATCATTTTATTTCATGTAACTTGTGGTTCAGGCACTAACTGAATTCATTTGCAAGCTTTATGTCTGCCTACCTATAGATACAGGATGCTATGTGATTTTAAAACTTCTTACTTTGCTCTCACATGACTTATGCCATTGTATCCTTTAAATGACCTTGAATGGGCAAAATATATGAAAAAAGAATAAAAAGCAGTCCGTACAGCAGTCAGCCAGCTGTTCTGGCTCAGGTAGATAGATGATAATGTACAGGAGCACTGAACATAAATAATTTGAAAAAATACAAAAAGCAGATAAATCTTACTCAGTTACTATGTCATCTTTCCATCACTATGACAAAATACCTGAGAAAATTATCTTAAAGGATAAAATTTTGTTTTGGTCCATAGTTTTAGTCTATGTTCACTTAGTCCCATTCCTTTGGTCCTATTGTGTGGTGGGAGCACATGGCAGAGGAGGTCTGCTCACCTTATGGCAACCAAGAAGCAAAATGAGATAAGAAGAGGCTGGAGTCCCAATGAACCTTCAAGAGCATACCCCTACTAACCTAACTTCCTCCAACTCGGCCTCTATGAAAGATTCTGTCACCTCCCAATAGCACCAGAGGATGAGAACCAAACCTTAAGCATGTGTGGCCTTGGGGTAAATTTCAGACACAATCTATAGTAATGACCATGATGGAGTGCAACCAAAAATGAGACTACTCCATAATAAGGACTGAGCACAACCAACCCTTAAACACTGTCCACGTCCAAAAATGACCTACTCCCCACCACATCTCATCAATGTTAATGTAACTGCTGCTTCCTCACCATATTAAGTGTAGCCTCACTTCATTATTCCCACCTTTTAGATAAAAGTTAAGAGAAGCACAAGATTGCCCTATGCCATTCCCTATGCAGGCTAATAATATCTTCTCCAAAACAATGTAACACATCAAAATTCGGTAACTCATCTTTATGCTTTTTTACTGTACCTCACACTTTTATGGCCTGCTATCTTGTTGTTGCAATGAGCCAACAAACCTGGCTTTCTTCATTATAGATATGCTCTTGGTGCTCCTTGACTAGAGAGCATTAATAGATTAAATTCTTGTAAGCTGTATGCAATTATTATACACCATTAAGTATCTGGCAACAATGTGTACCGTTTTCAGAAAAAGAATATGAAGTGAATAAATATACCAAATATCTATTTTTCTATCTTGCATCTTGTTTGGTAATTTATATATTGACTCTCATTAACTGCCCTGTGAAGTTTTTGAAATTGTCTCCATTTTGCAATTTATGAAATTGAATCAGTGTTAAATAACACAATCCGTACATGAAGTGGTTTTTCGATAGACAGTCTCCTACAGTGTAGCACAGGCATATAACCTTTCTCTGTTTCCATGATTTTTACCTTTAAAGAATACTTCAGAAACACATCCACAACAGACAGAAACCTCTATTAAATAGCATCTTTTTAGAGTTTTCATTCTAGTCCTCCTAGACTAGATGATCCTTTTTAGATGATCCTACTCAAACTCTTTCTCAGGCTTAATTTTAAACCATGGCCAAGGTAAAATCTCAGCATTTTGGGAAGTACCTTTTTACAGATTTGGCTGCTTTTAACAATAGTATAAGAAAACCATTGGGAAGTATTACTTCCTTTTCCATGATCTGAAACATTGATAAAAACTTAAGATTTTTTTTAATTTGAAATAAATGTAAATGATGAATGAATATTTGTATTTCTTTTTCAAATATTCTTTCTTCCTCAATATTATTAATTTAATTACTTAGTCTTGTCTATCATTTACATATTTAATTTATATTTAAATTTATCATGTATCAAGTATCACTGTTAGGAATGCTTTCAGGAGTCTATGAACTTCCATTAATTTATACTTCTATCATTTTCTAAGTATATTTCTTTAAACTTTCAAAGTTTGAGTTTTAATTTTGATGCATTTGTATTTGTTTTATTAATTTATGCTGCTTATTCAAGTGCTTTCAAAACTCTACTAATTTTCTATAAATTTTAGTTAATCTTGATACCCTTATTTTCTATAAATATATTTTTGAACTTCATATTTAACACTGTTTCTGTAGTAAAACTAGATCATTTATTTGAAGGTTTTTAAATTGCATTTGGTTGTCAGACTTCTTGTGACAACAATACCTTTATTCTGAGAGTTGCTTTATCAACGTTTTCACTAATTCATCAGTCCTTAAAATTTCCTTACTTCCCAGTAGCTGTTGATATAGCTTCTCTCTTACTCTGGAAACAACATTTTATCTTTATCGCCAGTACCTGTCATTTCTGAGTCTTTCCCTAGTATATCATTTATTATAAATTTCTTTTCCTTGTTTCAGCCTTTCTTCCTAAACTATAAATATCTAAGCATTTTAGGGCCCAGAAATTATTCATTTTTACTTCATCTGCATTTACTCAAATCATCTCATACAGACTGATGGCTTTTGAAATCAACTGTACTCTGTTTACTTCAAAATTTACATCTCTAATTCAGCTTTTTCCCTAGTGCCAACTCTTTATTCCAAATGCACTTCTTCATTACTACTTGGGAACACAATAAATATCTCTAACTGAATAAGTTCAAAGTAGCAGATGCTGTCCTTACTGTATAGCAAAGAATTTGCCACAAGGTACAAATCTGATAAGTACTTTAAGTTATTAAGTGTATGAAAAACTTCAGTCTTAAGGCAGTAATTGTTAAGTAGAAATTCTCATATTTTAAGAAATAAGAACACTGAAAAGTAGTAATAGAGAAGTTGCTTATAGAATTAACCAGAAATGCCATTATAATAGTAAAAAAAAAGATAGAATAAATGCATTTTAAGATACAAAAAATTTTTGAGATTGTCATGTCACAATTAAATTTTTATAGTGAATAACATTTCTGCTTTCACAGTTGTGATCTGTTGAGGAATATCTATAGTTTGTATTGTCATTGTTGAATTTATTACTATGTCTTTGACACTTTATGTATTAATGTCAAACTAGGACTTGGACTAAAGTAACATCTCTATGATTTTATGAACTTGGCCTACAGTTTAATTAACTTGAATATGAGTTTGATTATATGTAAACTTTATGACTCTATATAAAGAGAAATATTTTCATGAAAGATCTTCCATAAATCATTTTTTGAAATATAAAGTTATGCAATAATCTCAGCCTTATGTATGATGTGTTTATGTGCAAAGGTGTATTTCAATGTGGACTTCAAAATTTCATCATGAATACTAAATGTGTTTATTCAATTGTCATAAGATGATTTTAAATGCCTTATAAGTCTATTATCTCTTCCTTTCTTTTTTCTTTGAAGTTTCAGGTTTTGGAAAATATTCTCCTACTTCCCTAAATAATTCTCCCATCCTTATAAAAGTAAAATGAACAAATTTTGAAAGGAATTCATAAAACTTTGAAGTAGTTCCTTTAAGTTGATTAATCAAAATAATATTGTTCTATTTTAATTGTATAGAAATTGTCATACAGTATCTTTACTATATGCATGTTTCACTATTACTTCTGTTATAAGAAACTAATATTATTTAGATCTTATTTAAACAGACTAATACTTGTAACTTTTAATTTTTCCTGCTATGCATCTTCATCTTCTTCAATAGCAAAGCTTGTAATTAAATAGCATATTTATTAAATAATTTAATCACTGAGTAAAATTAAACTGGATAAAAATTTAGCCATATGTGTGACTTTTCTAACATTCCCATCGAAACACAGATGTAATCAAAGGCATAAATACTGTTCTGTATGCCATGCTTCTTTCATTAGACAATTTTAATTCTAATTAGTTGTGTATGGACCTTATTACCTGATTACAGTCTAATTTTGACAAATAAAAACCATTGCATTAGGGTGTCTCTAGTCTTAATCATGGATGTTAATATACTGTTCTTTGAAATTCAAATTGACAGCCTCTTCAAATTCAGAAATTGACTTGCTAGAGATCTCCAAGGTCATGATCCTTCAGAAGACTGTTTGTCAAATTGCCCTGACATACCTCCTACAGAATAAAACTACTCTTTGATTATTAATGTGCAGTGGAAGATGGCATATCCACACATACTGATCTTTTAGATCAAGGAAGAAAAAAAATGACAAAAGCATTCAGATGAAAATGATTTCAGCTAAACCATATACATGATGTCAGAGAAAAATATGATGAATATACAAAAATTTATTTAAAGAAAATGAATTCTGAATTTCTAAATGATGTTGCAAGCGTGTAGAAGGAAAAGTATGATATTCAAACTCCTCAGTATAAAACATGTGGAATATATGTGCATGGACACTTGCCTTCACACTTGAAAATGCAATCAGTAATATTGATTTACAAGATCAACTATATAAATTATAATTCAAAGATTATAATTAATTTAATTTTCCTCTGATATATTATGTCAAAGATCAATAAATTCTATTTATTTATTATTTATTATACATCAATAACTAAGTTCAAAACCATAGAGAATATGAAGCACATACCTATAGATGCCTGTATTGGTTCTATAGACATATTCTATATGTGTACGTGTATATTTCTATATATGATATATATGGTTAAGGAGTATTATTTTCATAACTATGGATTGTATTACTTGCTTTGGATAATTTTATGAAATTCAATTATGCAATGACATATATCACCCCAAATATCACATATATGAATATTTGTATGTATGCATGAAAGTACTCCTAGTAAGATCAAACTGTTTGCAAGAGCAGAAAAACCTTAAGACATCAGTAGATCTTAATTATATTGGAACAAAGAGATAATTTCAAAAATATCCAGAAAAGGAATGAAAATTACCTGGTATCTGATTTCTTAGTAAAACTACACTAGAGAATATTAGAAAAGACTTTACGAGTCTTTAAGATGAAAAATTTTAATCCATCAGTTTTATAACCTTAAATGTTATCTTTCAAGAATTAGTGTAAAGCAAAACACATTTCTAACATGCAAGATCTTAAATTGGTCTCTCCCCAATGCATCATTTCTTAGAAAGACACTTCCAGCAAAACTGATGGTGAATATCAAAAAAGAGGACACCATGAATATAAGACAGCAAGATGGAAATGTAACTTAGAATATCTGTGACAGCAAGTCAATTAATTGTACTATTACTGTATCAAATCCATAAAGCAAGTTCACATTTGAATAGGACAAGAGTAAGTGCCAGAGGAATGTTGTTAAAAGGATGTGACACATTTTAAATAAGAGATGAGGTGAAAAAGAGAGATGGGGAATAGATGATTTAATGGCTAAACTGGGTAGTAAATAAATATTTTTAAATCTATGTGTAAATTAGATGGGAGTATACCTTATGGTTGATCAGTTTTTATTCCTCTGAATATTGCTTACCTAGTTCTTTTCTTTTTTCTGCATTCATGCTTCCTGTCTCTAATGAGTCCCCCCATCATTTTAAGATTTTTAACAGTTCATTCCTTTCTTACCAATCTCTTTTCCAAAATACTATGTTTTGATTACACAAGAAACATTAAGACACACCTGATTCCCAGTCATTGCCTTGTAACTTCAACACAGATTTTGTGTACAAATGAATCAATAGGAACTCTATGAATATTTACAAATGAATGAATCACACCATGAGCACTTACAATAATGTTTTCTCATCGGAAAATCTGTATTTGAATGAGTAGGGAGGAGCAAACCAGAGCAAAAAATGAGCAAGACTCTTTGTTTGTTTGTTTTCTTTTTCTTAAAATGACTTGCTGCAACATAGTGGAATTTGAATGGAAAAGGAGAAAGTGACAAAAGTTTGAGCTGGGAATGGTAGCTTAGTTATCATGTTTGTGCTTAGCACATGCAAGGTCCCAAGTTTGATCCTCAATAGCACACAGTATACTTTGCACTAGTAATTGATAGAGATTGGCATCAATGATAGAAGACAAATCTAAAAAGGGAAAAGCTATTTTGAATGCTTAGAGAAGATTTCGAGTTAATTATAATATATAATAGATCATCAATCTATTCAGATAGAAATACATCCTTATTTATTGTGTGCAATTGTGCTAGAAAGCATCTGCAAACATTAGAAATTCTGATAGTTTTCCTTTCTGAGGGTTTTCAATAGCACCATGAGATTCAAGTATTGCTTACAACATAGATTCTTAACATATCGATTCTTAACATATCGATTCATATTCATAATATATAGATATTGATCTACTATCTTCTAAATTTCTTGAGAGCAGCATACCATTTTTACACAGATCTATGAATGAATGAAATATAAATTGAATGAACAAATTCAGAAAGAAGCAAATGTGCTTTTAGTCTTGGAATTCTTTTCAAATCAGAATATAAGTCAAATGATACATACCCAAAACTCCACTCCGCAATTTTGGGCTGAGCTTATATTAACAAATAAGGAAGCATTCAATAGAGAGTATTTTAGAATAAATCAGGCTGTACAAAGTAAATGCATCTGAAATGAAACAAGCATCTGAATATTCTACTAAATAGTTATCTTAAAAGTTGAATTTGTCCATTTTCAATGGACAAGTTTCAAAATGAAACTTGAAATATAAAAATTATTTTGTATTGATCATGTATAAATATTGTTCAAACTCTGTTATAAATTATAGAAGGAACATGATTCCTTGAATTTTTTGAATAATATGTGATAGTAAGATGAAAAATGTTTTATTTTATATTAGATACCCTCCTAAAATAAATATGAAAGTCACTTTGCATTAATGGACTAAGGTTTCATCTTTCTTCAAAGATCTCCCTTAATTCTTTGATATTCAAAATAATTCTTTATGATCTTATGAGTACATAATTCTTGCTCATTTATTCATCAGATACTTAAAGGATTGTCAGAAACAAATTCATCTGACTTTTTGGAAAGTTGAACAGATCACTTTCACTAAATTCATTATATTGAACATTATTTACAAGATTTTTTTTAATGAAATTGAATTATTTTATAATACATTTCAAATGATATATTTTCCCAGATTGGCCTGATTATTTGATCAACCAGGGAAAGATGTGAGTTGATTTAGTTTTAAGAGAGAGGTATACTGGAGTGGGAGTCATTTTATAAGTAGGTTTTACTGATAATTAAGCTGTTAATATTACATTTCCTTTAGGAAACATTTGATTAATAAGCATGGATATGTAAATAAAGATTTTTTAAAAAATATTTCTATCCTATGATTGAACACAGGGGCACTCTACCAATAAGCAACACCCTCAATTGTATTTATTTATTTATTTATTTATTTATTTATTTATTTATGCTGGGGATTGAACCCAGGGTCTTATGGTTGACAGGCAAGCACTCTATGAAATGAGTTATATCCCCAGTACTTTATTTATTTTTTGATACAGGGCCTCACTCTGTTTTTGTGACTGACTTCAAACTTGTGATTCTCCAGCCTCAGCCTCCCAAATTGTTAGGATTACAGTCACTCACCACTGTACCCAGTTTAAATGAAGAAATCTCTAGATATACAATGGTGAGTCCCCTCCCAGTAGTCTTTGATATCTACTATTCTCTGCCTGTGTATTGCCTGCTATTATCCTCAGAATCTGGCAGAATTACTCTCACCATTTTTTCAAGGCTATTTTCCTACATTAAATGAAATTTTATTCAACCACTTAAATGTTAGTTTGTTTTCAGTCATTGATGCAATATCTATACAGTACATATTTATTTTATACTACTTTTGGAAATATAAATGAACATAGTGACATAAAAGTAAGAATTAGAAAAATAGGGTTAAAATATTTATGGGTAACATGGGGGAAATTTTTAAATACATTCAGAATACTATATAATAGCCTTCATAGTAATTTTTAATTCAAACTAATCTTTTAAAGAGTTATAATCATCTAGATGGTAAATTTACAGTTCTGCAGTAAATTGATTCTCTGCAGAGCATTATGTGATGTTTTTGTGCTTTTTATTATAATCTATTTTTAATTGTTTATAATTAATTGTAAAGGTGCAGTTTAATATTTACTAGTGTACCACTTAAAACACCACCATATTGATGAAGGGGTTTAATATCCAAAATTGTCATTACAAGACAGGATAAAATAAAGAAAGACAAATCAAACTCCTCAAGTGAATTCCTTTTGAAGGAGAGCAGAAACTTACAGGGTGAATCATCAGCTAAAATATATATGATTGCTTGTGGGTATGTTTCATTGTTCAGCAGTAATCAATATGACAACCCAAGTCAGATACTGTAATAGCAATAACTTTTAAAAGTCTTTGAACGTTTATTGTTCATCTCTCTTTTATGTCATCTGATTCAGAGTGCTTCAAATCTGAGACAATCTGAGTAGAAGGTAATCATTGTGTTTGAAATGTTAACAGATGCCGTTTAAAGAACTACTCATTGTTCTACCTGATGTTTCTGCTAGTATTTTATGCCTTACAATAAAACCGAAGATAAATAGAGTTATTAAAGAAAAGTCTACAAAGAATACACATGTTTACCAGTCATTGTCTATTTATAAAATGGACTTCTGTAGGTAAACATGCGCACACATACGAGCATGTGAGCATCAGTAAGGCAAGACACAGGCTTGTCACACACACATCCACGTACAGTTCCTTAGATAGCAAAAAACACATTATGCCACTCCTAATCTCTCTGTATAATGGAAAATAACTAGATATGAGTTATGTGCTGTTAAAATCAAAACTAAAGGTTTACTTTTTATTCAAAATTGAGTAGGATACACTACACATGTCAACATTCTTATCTCTGGCTCCTTGAATTTTATTAAATGTTTTATTTGCAAAGTTTTAAAAATGAAAACTATGTTGTTAATTATGACAACTTGGAAATGCTGTATCTTATGTGAAACTTCTATCAGAGAGAGTAGTGACCAAAACAAGACTGTCAAAACCTGACCAGAAGGGCTGGGGAGATAGCTCAGTTGGCAGTGATTGCCTCACAAGTACAAGGCCCTGGGTTCAATCCCCAGCACCAAAACAAAAAACAAAAACAAAACAAAAAAATACCTGACCAGAGGATGCTGGAGTTAGAAAGAGCTCTTGTTCTCAGTGTCCTAAAATCTCATCATGAGTATCTGTAACAAAAATGAAGAAAGCCACTTCAGCCAGGGGCAATATTTGTTCATCTTCTTAGTTTCTTATCCTCCCTGCACTTTGCAGGGTTACTTCAGGGAAAGCAGGTGAGGAGAACTGAAGAACCTAAGAGATAGGAGAACTGGGGAGAGAGAGGAGGATGAACATAACCATAGCTGTTGAATCTGCAGCGTCTCAGGTCCAATACTTATGCGGGCACTGGAGGTGTGTCTTCAACAGGAGGACACGTGTGGCTCCTTAAGACCACAAAGGAAAATAAGCAACATTGTGTGGTTACCTCTCGTGCTGCTTCTTCTGGGTCCCAGTCCTCCTCCTCACCAGCATGTCACACCCCAACAAGAAAGAAAAATCTACAGGTAGACAAATTTTGTACTGAAAACAAATTTTATCCTACATTGATATATTCATTGTTTTAAAAATATAGATTTTAGCAGGAGGGTCAAATATGCTCTATTGTTCCACTTGTTCTCAGAACTATAAAATGTAGTTGGAGTTAAAGGAGATGACAAATTTAGTAGCTATAAGGCTTAAATGTGAAGGGAAAATGTCACAGAGAAGATGATATTAAGATAAATAAAATGATATTTTAAATGAGTAAATTACTCATTGTCCTACTCCTTGACACGTTACTCTGTGTCCCACAACCAGAGGGATTATTCAGTAAGTGTAGTCATGTTAACTGAAACATCTAATCCAAGACAATTTATTTTGCATATTTATTTGCATGTAATAAGCACAAAAGGATACATTAGGTTTTAAGTTATATATTTAAAATGTGTTTAAATATATATGAATTCCCTTCAAACAATTGCAACTTGATGATATGGGAATTTTCTATCATGTTATTGAGTGTTCAGATGCAAATTGGGTCCTCAGAAAACAGTTTACAATGTATACACATATAAAATGCTTATTGGGGAGTTGCTCTCGGTAACCACAAGGAAGCAAAGGGAAAAATATTGATATGTTAGTCATTGTTCTTCAGAAAAGCAGAACTAGAACCAATAAAGGAGGTGGGGATAAGAGAGAGAGTGATAAGGACATAGAGGCTAACAATTCTCAAGTTCTATAGTTGACAAGCTGGAGACTGAGAAAAATCAACCATATAGTGACAGTCCAAATGCTACCAGGATTGTAAGAAGAGCTGCTGTTTTAGTTCTAGTAAAAAGGCAGAGGAAATGAATGAGTGAATGAATGAATTTTATTTAATCAGAAAGTTCCCAGTTCAAGGCAGTCACAAAGAGGCAATCTCTTCTTATTCAAGGGGCGAGGGCAGCTTTTATGTTGTATTCAAACCTTCATCTGATTAAATGGGCTCACCCCCATTTGAAAGAAAACTCTACTTCAGTCAATTCCAATATTAAGTTAATATCATTCAGAAACATCCTTACAGTCACACATGGAATAATGTTTGACTGAATATTTGTGCATGTTATACTTCTGTCAAACTGACCTAAAGAATTAACTATCACAGTTGGATAACAAGATAAACACAGTTCTCATATTTTCCTGCAGGAAGCTCTGAATTTGGGATGGCCCTCTACAGCTGTAACTCTTGAGGAAAGAGGGTGTTTATACCAGGCATTCACATCATTGAATGGGGCAAGGAAAATTCTCTCAGCCAAAGTGAATGGGCTGAGGAGTGAGTTTGCACAGTTCATTCAAGGCTATCCTGTGAGAGGGGTAATTAAACTGTTTGCCATCAATGCTAGTAATAGCTGGGAGGAGTGCTTCAATCCTAAGGGGAGAGCTGAGCAACACACACTAGAGTCTACAAGATGTTCTCTATTAAATCTTAGAAATCTAAGATTATTGCAATTTTACCCTCTAACATTTTCAAATTCTGGAGTAAAAGACAGGTGAATCAAATTGAAGCAAAGACTTGTCAAGTGCTGCAAATCTGTATGTAATTGTGCTCTTACAGATTACATGCACACCATATGAATGTTTATTATACAAATAAACCAATAAAATAGTCAATGAGTCAGAGCTATGAACTATATAACGTAGAGTCTTCTGAATCACTATACATTGATGAATGAGTGAATGGATGAATATTTCATTATTTTACTCATTTAATATAAATTTACTCATATCGCTTGCCAAAAACTAAAATATCCAGTAAAAGGAAATTAAATTCACTTTACTGAGTATTTAATTTCTCTCTTAGTCAAGGCTGGAAACTGCTAATCATGACCAAGTGATAATCTTAAAAAATAAAATCATTTAAAAGAATGCTAAAGATTTTATTTGATGTAGTACTTGTCATTTATTTGAGTCTATACTTGTCTATACTTTTCTTGAACTAGGCATGGAGGTATCTTCTAATATTGAGTAGTCATAGTGATAATGCCTAAGGTATATAACTTACTTCATATATTTAGTTGAATTAGTTAAAATATAAATTCAGCATTGTTATGCAATATAAATAAGATCCAAAATGAAAATGCATATTAAGGGAACATGGATGTTTAAGAATCTATAAATCAACTAATGCTGATTTAAAGAGTGTAAAATTTTAGATAATATCTAAAAAAATAAGAAGTCTACAAAAATCTAAACTTTTTTATATATGAGGAAAGACACAAAATCAAAGCACTAAATAAATGGAGAAAGTCTTCAAGTGTATTTCTTTACATATTTAAAAACAAAAGTAGTATGTTTAAAGATTTGCTTTATGCCCTAAGTTATGCCCTTTTTTAGACATCTATTTTAATCTCCATCATAAATGTAAGAGACAGGGCTGGGGAGATAGCTCAGTCGGTAGAGTGCTTGCCTTGCAAGCACAAGGCCCTGGGTTCGATCCCCAGCACCAAAAAAAATAAAAAAATAAAAAAATAAATGTAAGAGACAGGCTATATTCTCCATATAGAATCTTGAAGAAATACAAACACAAAAAAGTTAGTATATTATGAAGAGTAATTGACTAAGCTTGAATTTAAACCCTTGTGTAGGAATCTAAAATTTATAGAGCATTACATTTAAAGTTTCCTGTATTATTGTTTGCTATGTTTTGAATATTTTTCTCTTCCTAAACTTATGTTGAAATTTAATTGCTATTTTAGCATAACTAAGATGTGTACCTTTAAAGAGTAGTTAGTATATATCCTCACCAGCATTTAGTATTATTTCTATTCTTAATGATTGCCTTTCTAACTAGAGTGATATGATGTCTCTATGTAGTTTTGATTTGTATTTCCCTGATAGCTGGGATGTTAAAAATCCTTTCATATATTTGTTAGCCATTTGTGCTTCTTCTTTTGGGAAGTGTTTGTTTAGTTCTTTTGCCCACTTTTTAATTGGATTATTTGTTGTCATGGTTGTTTGAGTTCTTTGTATATTCTGGATGCTAATCCCTCATTGGAGAAGTAGCTGGCAAAGACTGCTCCCATTCTGCAGGTTTTCCCTTCATATTCTTGTTTCTTTCCCTATGCAGAAACTTTTACATTTGATGCCATCCCAGATATTGATTGTTAGTTTTATTTCTTGAGCTTTAGGAATCTTTTTAAGGAAACTGGTACTAGTGTCAATTTTTTGAAGCATTGAGGCTATGTTTTCTTCTAGCAGTTGCAAAGTTTCTGGTCTAATTCCTAGATCTTTGATCCATTTTGAATCAACTTTTATGCAGGGTAAGAGATAGGAATCAAGTTTTGTTCTTCTATATGTGGATATCCAGTTTTCCCAGCACCATGTGTTAAAAAGGCCATCTTTTCTCCAACTTATGTTGTTGGAACCTTTGTCAAGTATGAGATTCCTATTTCTATGTGGATCTGACTCTGTGTCCATTGATCTTCATTGTTGGTAGGACTGCAAATTAGTACAACCTCTCTGGAAAGCAGTATGGAGATTTCTTAAGACTAGAAATAGAACTACCCATATGACCTTGCTATGCCACTCCTTGGTATTTATAAAAAAAAAAAAAAAAAAAGAATATCAGCATTTTATTTTGATATAGGCATATCAATGTCTACAGAAGTGCAATTTCTAATAGATAAGTTATGGAACCAGTCTAGGTGCCCATCAACAAATGAGTGATCAAAGAAAATGTGATACACACACACACACATACACACACACACAATAGAGTATTTGCTTACAAAGGAAAAAAATATGGCATTTGCTGGAAAATAGATGGAACTGGAGAACATCATGCTAAGTGAAATAAGCCAGACTCAGAAAATCAAGGCTCAAATGTTTTCACTCCTATGCAGAAGCTAATCCAAAATAAGGAAAAAGTTTGGGGAGGTGGGCACAGAACATAAATATAGCAGGAAGATTTGTGGAACAGAAGGGGATTGAGTGGGAGGAAAGAAAGGAAAAGGGAAAAAATCTTGGACTGAAATTAGTCAAATTATGCTATGTTCATATATTTTCATACCACAGTGAATTTCACTTCAATATATACCTATAAAGCATATATAAATAAATAAATGGAAAACCAGTAGAGGAAGGGATATGGGGACTGCGGAGAAGAGAGAGGAAAAGAGGAAGTACTGAGGACTAAAATGGAGCAAATTATATTTCGTACATGTATGAGTACACTAATAAATCCATTAAAAGAAAGGTAATTAGGCCACAAGGACTCTACCATCATTAATGGAATTAATGCCCTTATAAAAGCATAAGTTTAGCCCCATCTTGCCCTCTCTCTTTGCCAGTATGCTAAGTAATTACACAGCAAGAAAGCTGTGTTAGGTGCAGGCATCTTAATCTTGGATTTGCAAACTCTAGAACCGTGAGACAATAAATTTCTGATCATTTAAATTTACTCACTCTAGCCAGGTACAGTGTCACACAACTTTAATCCTAGAAGCTTTAAAGGGTGAGGCAGAAGGACTGAAGTTCAAAATCAGCTGAGCAATTTAGGAGGCCCTAAGCAACTTAGCTAGACCCTGTCTCAAAATTTAAAAAATTAAAATTAAAAGCATTGGGGATGTATGTAGTTCAGTGGTTAAGTGCACCTGGGTTCAATCATTGGTGAAAAAAAAGAAGAAGAAGAAGGAAAGAAATTGCCTAACTAATCCGAGGTATTCTAGTATAGCAGCATAAAGCAGACTAAATCAGCATTATGTAATGTCATACTTTTGTATTTGATCAAAATTTTCCTGTAAAAATAAGACATTACACAATAAGAGACTGGCAAATATTAAAATAATGATGCTTCTAAAAGATAAAAATAAATTAGAGATAAAAGAAAAGTATAAAACAATTCATGTTATCTCAATATTTGCTCTTAGTTATCACACTACTTATTTAGTTAGCAAGACAAATAAGTAGTGTACTTATTTGTGTACTAGGTTGTACTGTTCATAATACAAATACAGCTACATAGAATAGACACTGGTATAAATTTATTCTAAAATAGCCGAGGTAACAGGACCACCTCAAATAAATGAGATAACAGGGTCACTGAAAGGTTTGAGAAGGATGTGGGAGTAGAAGAAAGAGACTAAAGACTGACAAGTTGCAGGTGATATTTACAAGAAATTTAAGCATTCAAGAATAAATGAGGGGCCATCCAATATGGTGGACTAGAGGGTGACTGCATCTCCAGTCGCTCCAGAACCCAGCATTTAAGAAGGGGAGGCATTGAGAGACTCGGACTAAAATAGAGCCACAGGGTGAGTCTCCCCCACCGGGTGAAGCTCGGCCTGGGTGGCAGGTCCAGAGAGGGGCAGAATATCAGAGTCAGAGTAGGGCAGGGCAGCTAGAGTCTTCACCAGGTAGCCCTGCCCACTCCGGTGTGGGCTCCTCCCACATGGCCAGCTTCTCCAGCTTCTCGGAGCAGGCCCCCCACTGAGAGCCTTTCTGCACAGAACCAACTCCAAGTCCCGGAGTCAGCGCGGTAAGCTCCAGCCTGCAGGAGGCTTCAGGGACCAAAACATGACAGCCAGGGACTTCCCCAAGCAGCCCGGCCCCCTCCGGTGGGAGGCGCCTTTCAAGGCTAGTTTCTTGGAGCAGACTGCCCAGTCAGAGCCTTTCTACACAGAACCAGCCACAAGTCCCCGAGCCAGCGGAGAACTCTGACCCACAGGCAGCCTCTGGGACCAGGGCAGAGCAGCCAGATATTTCTCCAGGCGGCCCTGCCCCCCTCCGACCCCAGGCTCCTTCCAGGGGGCATTCCAAGATGGCAGAGTAGAGGGTGACTGCATCTCCAGTTGCTCCAGAACCCAGGATTCAAGAAGGGGAGGCAATGAGAGACTCGGACTAAAATAGAGCCACAGGGTGAGACTCCCCCACCCGGTGAAGCTCAGCCTGAGTGGCAGGCACGGATAGAGGCGGCTTATCAGAGTAGGGCAGGGCAGCTAGAGTCTTCCAAAGGTAGCCCTGCTCACTCCAGCGGTGGGCTCCTCCCACACGGGCAGCTTCTCAGAGCAGGCCCCCCAGGGAGAGCCTTTCTGCACAGAGCCAGCTCCAAGCCCTGGAACCAGTAGCGGGCTAGGGGCAGCTTTCTTCAGAAGCACTGCATTATCAAGTTCCTCCAAGACTGCAGGCTACTGAAGGCTGGGAGGTGATACACTGGAAATCTACAGGGACACTATAAGCCAATAGAGGAAATCTGCAATATCTCAGAGTCCCATTGACATATGACCAATATGAGAAAACAAGGGAAGAAAATGCCCCAAACAAATCTAGATACTATATCAATAAAACCCAATGACAGCACAGCAGAAGAAATGTCAGAAAGGGAGTTCAGAATGTACATAATTAAAACAATCAGGGAAGTAAATGAGGAGATGAAAGAGCAAATGCAGGCATTGAAGGAGGAGATGAAAGAGCAAATGCAGGCATTAAATGATCGCACCAATCAACAGTTAAAAGACCAAATACGGGAAGCAAGACATCATTTCAATAAAGAGTTAGAGATACTGAAAAAAACCAAACAAACAGAAATCCTTGAAATGAAGGAAACAATAAACCAAGTTAAAAACTCCATAGAAAGCATAACCAATAGGATAGAACACCTGGAAGACAGAACCTCAGATATTGAAGAAAAAATATTTAATCTTGAAAACAAAGTTGACCAAAGAGAGAAGATGGTAAGAAATCATGAACAGAATCTACAAGAATTATGGGATATCATGAAAAGGCCAAATTTAAGAATGACTGGGATTGAGGAAGGCTTAGAGAAACAAACCAAAGGAATGAACAATTTATTCAATGAAATAATTTCAGAAAATTTCCCAAATCTGAAGAATGAAATGGAAAATCAAGTACAAGAGGCTTATAGGACTCCAAATATACAAAATTACAACAGACCCACACCGAGGCACATTATTATGAAAATACCTAACATACAAAATAAAGACAGAATTTTAAAGGCCGTGAGAGAAAAGAATCAAATTACATTCAGGGGGAAACCAATAACAATATGAGCAGATTTTTCAATCCAGACCCTAAAAGGTAGAAGGGCCTGGAACAACATTTACCAAGTCCTGAAAGAAAATGGATGCCAACCAAGAATCTTATACCCAGCAAAACTTACTTTCAGGTTTGATGATGAAATAAGATCCTTCCATGATAAACAAAAGCTAATGGAATTTATAAAAAGAAAGCTGGCATTACAGAACATTCTCAGCAAAATATTCCATGAGGAAGAGATGAAAAACAACAATGCAAATCAGTAACAGGAGTAAAAACCTAAAGGAATAGCCAAATAAAGGAGAAACCAAATCATGTCAAAAAACAAAAATGAGTCAAATGACTGGGAATACAAATCATATCACAATAATAACCCTGAATGTTAATGGCCTGAATTCATCAATCAAAAGACGTAGACTGGCACATTGGATTAAAAAGAAAAATACAACAATATGCTGCCTGCAAGAGACTCATCTCATAGAAAGAGATACCCATAGACTAAAGGTGAAAGGATAGGAAAAAGCATACCATGCACATGGACACAGCAAAAAAGCTGGAGTATCCATCCTCATTTCAGATAATGTGGACTTCAAGCCAAAACTAGTCAGAAGGGATAAAGAAGGACATTACATACTGCTTAAGAAAAGCATAAATCAGCAAGACATAACAATCATAAATATCTATGCCGCGAACATTGGCTCATCCACGTACGTCAAACAAATCCTTCTCAATTCCAGAAATCAAATAGACCACAACACAATAATACTAGGTGATTTTAACACACCTCTCTCACCACTGGATAGATCGTCCAAACAAAAATTGAATAAAGAAACCATAGATCTCAATAACACAATCAACAGTTTAGACTTAACCGACATATATAGAATATACCATCCAACAAAGAATGAATACACTTTCTTCTCAGCAGCACATGGATCCTTCTCTAAAATAGGCCATATTTTATGCCACAAAGCTACTGTTAGCAAATACAAGAAGATAGAGATACTACCTTGTACTCTATCAGATCATAATGGATTGAAATTAGAAATAAATGACAGAATAAAAAACAGAAACTTCTCCAACACCTGGAGATTAAATAATACACTATTATATGATGAATGGATAACAGAAGACATCAGAAGGGAAATAAAAAAATTCTTAGAAGTAAATGAGAACAAAGACACATCATATCAAAATCTCTGGGACACTAAGAAAGCAGTACTTAGAAGATGATTTATTTCATGGGGCGCATTCAACAAAAGAAGTAGAAATCAACAGATAAATGATTTAACACTACAGCTCAGAGCCCTAGAAAAAGAAGAGCAGACCAACACCAAAAGTAGTAGAAGACAGGAAATAGTTAAAATCAGAGCCGAAATCAACGAAATTGAAACAAAAGAAACAACCAGAAAAATTAACAAAATAAATAGTTGGTTCTTTGAAAAAATAAATAAAATTGATAAACCCTTAGCCACACTAACAAAGAGAAAGAGGGAGAAAACTCAAATTACTAAAATTCAGAATGAACAAGGAAATATCACAACAGACACGAGTGAAATACAAAACATAATTAGAAGCTATTTTGAAAATCTCTACTACAACAAAACAGAAAACTTCGAAGACATCAACAAATTTCTAGAGACATATGAATTACCTAAACTGAACGGGGAGGACATACACAACTTAAGTAAATCAATTTCAAGCAGTGAAATAGAAGAGGTCATCAAAATCCTATCAACAAAGAAAAGTCCAGGACCAGATGGGTTCTCAGCCAAGTTCTACAAAACCTTTAACGAAGAGCTCATTCCAATAGTTTTCAAAGTATTCCATAAAATAGAAGAGGAGGGAACCCTCCCAAACTCATTCTATGAAGCCAATATCACCCTGATACCTAAACCAGACAGAGACACATCCAGGAAAGAAAATTTCAGACCAATATCCTTAATGAACATCGACATAAAAATTCTCAACAAAATTTTAGCAAATCGCATACAAAAATATATTAAAAAGATAGTGCACCATGATCAAGTGGGTTTCATCCCATTGATGCAAGGTTGGTTCAACATCAGGAAATCAATAAATGTAATTCACCATATCAACAGACTTAAATTCAAGAATCACATGATTATTTCAATAGATGTAGAAAAAGCATTTGATAAAATACAGCATCCCTTCATGCTCAAAACACTAGAAAAAATTGGGGTAGTGGAAACATTCCTTAACATTGTAAAGACCATCTACGCTAAGCCCATGGCCAATATCATTCTAAATGGTGAAAAACTGAAAGCGTTCCCCCTAAAAACTGGAAGAAGGCAGGGATGCCCTCTTTCAGCACTTCTATTCAACATTGTCCTTGAGACTCTAGTCAGAGCAATTAGACAAACCAAAGAAATTAAAGGGATACGAATTAGAAAAGAAGAACTCAAACTATCCCTGTTCGCTGATGACATGATTATCTATTTAGAGGAACCTGGAAATTCCACCAGAAAACTTTTAGAACTCATAAGTGAATTCAGTAAAGTAGCAGGTTATAAGATCAATGTTCATAAATCCAATGCATTTTTATACATAAGTGATGAATCTGCAGAAAGAGAAATTAGGAAAACTACCCCATTCACAATAGCCTCAAAAAAAATAAAATACTTGGGAATCAATCTCACAAAAGAGGTGAAAGACCTCTACAATGAGAACTACAGAACACTAAAGAAAGAAATTAAAGAAAACCTTAGAAGATGGAAAGATCTCCCATGTTCTTGGATAGGCAGAATTAATATTGTCAAAATGGCCATACTACTAAAAGTGCTATACAGATTCCAATTAAATCCCAATGATGTACCTTACAGAAATAGAACAAGCAATTATGAAATTCATCTGGAAGAATAAGAAACCCAGAATAGCTAAAGCAATCCTCAGTAGAAAGAGTGAAGCAGGGGGTATCGCAATACCAGATCTTCAACTCTATTACAAAGCAATAGTAACAAAAACGGCATGGTATTGGTACCAAAATAGACAGGTAGATCAATGGTACGGAATAGAGGACACAGACACAAACCCAAATAAATACAATTTTCTCATACTAGACAAAGGGTCCAAAAATAAGCAATGGAGAAAAGATAGCCTCTTCAACAAATGGTGCTGGGAAAACTGGAAAACCATATGCAACAGAATGAAATTAAACCCCTATCTCTCACCCTGCACAAAACTCAACTCAAAATAGATCAAGGACCTCAGAATCAGACCAGAGACCCTGCATCTTATAGAAGAAAAAGTAGGTCCAAACCTCCAACTTGTTGGCTTAGGATAAGACTTCCTTAACAGGACTCCCATAGCACCAGAAATAAAAGCAAGAATCAACAACTGGGGTAGATTCAAACTAAAAAGCTTTCTCTCAGCAAAGGAAACTATCAGTAATGTGAAGAGAGAGCCTACAGAGTGGGAGAAAATCTTTGCCACTCATACTTCAGATAGAGGGCTAATTTCCAGAATCTATAAAGAACTCAAAAAACTCTACATGAAGAATACAAATAATCCAATCAACAAATGGACTAAGGAAATGAACAGACACTTCACAGAAGAAGATGTACAAGCAATCAACAGATATATGAAAAAATGTGCAACATCTCTAGTAATAAGAGAAATGCAAATCAAAACTACACTAAGATTTCATCTCACCCCAATTAGAATGTTGATTATCAAGAACACAAGCAACAATAGGTGTTGGCAAGGATGTGGTGAAAAAGGTACACTCATACATTGCTGGTGGGGTTGCAAATTAGTGCAGCCACTCTGGAAAGCAGTATGGAGATTCCTCAGAAAGCTTGGAATGGAAACACCATTTGACCCAGCTATCCCACTCCTTGGCCTATACCCAAAGGACTTAAAATCAGCATACTACAGAGATACAGTCATATCAATGTTCATTGCTGCTCAATTCACCATAGCCAGATTGTGGAACCAACCTAGATGCCCTTCAGTTGATGAATGGATAAAGAAACTGTGGCATATATATATAATGGAATATTACTCCACCATGAAGAATGATAAAATTATGGCATTTACAGGCAAATGGATGAAATTGGAGAATATCATGCTAAGTGATATAAGCCAATCTCAAACAACTAAAGGAGGAATGATCTCGCTGATAAGCAGATGAGGACATATAATGGGGGGTGGGAGGTGTTAGCGTTAGGGTTAGGGTTAGGTTTAGGGTTAGGGATAAGGAGGGTGGTAATAATGGAAGAAGGAAGGACTGCATAAAGGGAAAAGAGGGGTGGGAGGGGTGGGAGGGGTGGGGTGAAGGGAAAAAAATAACAGAATGAATCAAATAACATTGCCTTTTGTAAATTTATGATTACGTATACCTTGACTCCATGTACAAATACAGAAACAACATGTATCCCATTTGTTTACAATAAAAAAAATAAATTTAAAGTTTTCTCAGAATTCAACTATAAAAGAAAAATAAAAAGAAATTGAGCTGTTAAATAAAAAAAAAAAAAGAATAAATGGGGGCTGGGGATATAGCTCAGTTGGTAGAGTGCTTGCCTCATAAGCACAAGGCCCTGGATTCAATCCCCAGCACCACAAAAAAAAAAAAAAAAAAAAAAAAAAGAATAAATGAAAGTAAATTTATTTGAATAAATGCCTGTTTCCTTATGAAGCTACTTTTCAGCTATACACTTCTGTGTGTATGACTATAAAAGTGAAAAACCTATTAGATTTCAGTTGCTTTCTAAAATGGATAACACAGAATTCAAGAAAACTAAATTTACTATAAATATGTTTAATATTTTAAAAAGATAAGAGATTGTTGTGTATTATTAGATTGCTGCATCTTTGCTTCTTCCTTCTGTTGTATATATTTTCCATACCATTTAATGTTTTTCTGAAACTTATATTCTCTAAATTTCTGTGGTTCAACCAATTCTGTGGTTCAATAAGGTACTGTAATTAACTAGAATTAAACATCGTTTACCTGTATATCCTAGCATGAACTACATAACAAAAGAATGTAAATTAAAATTAGGAAAATTTTATGCAACAAAAACTCTTCAAATGACAAACTTTGAATCAAAGCACAACATTCTGCCTTGTATGGCTAAACCACCAACTACAATAAAAGTTGGTAGTTCCATTTTCCTGAGACTGGTTTGATTCTACCAGCTGGATGAATCCTTCTATGGAAGTGAAATTTCTGTAGCCATTCCAAGGTTTATCCCAACAACTTCTCTCAGAGAAGAGGAAAAGAATGCTCTTTTTCCCCCCTAGAAACATCATAAATTCCTCCTTTACACTGCTCCTGAAACAATTCCAACAGCCAAGATATTGTTGGCTTAATCCAATGAGGACCTACCTTAGTGGTCCTAAATGGAAGATTTAGGAGTAGTCCTCCTGAAACCATGAATCCGAAAATGGAAATGGTTAATTTTTCAAAGGAAATTTGAACTTTGAAAAAATATGTGTACTAGAAACCAAAATTCTATAAACATTCTTCTATAGCACCTATAGTTACAAAAAGTAAATCAATTCCCACATTGAAAAATTTAGGGGAAAGATTATAGATCTGTAGTCCTCAAAATTTAGCTTACACAGAAAGAGCAGGGGAGCTTTTAAAAAGTGTTTGGCCATTGACAGTTTCCTCAGAGTTTGGATCCAATATTAGACTTGGGTATCAGAGATCTCCACTTAAATTATGTACTTGGGGTGATTCTGATTTAAGGGTGAGAGATTTTAATGAAATTTGTATTTATGTGGCAAACTTCACTGACAGATATTCTGTTTCAATTTAAATTCATATCATTAAACTCTATTAAGATTAAGGCACTATTTTTTATATATGTCTTATTTTTTACTCCTCAGAAAATTGAAAATATATACATAAAACATGTATATATAATTTTTATACTTTTATATATATTTGGAAAACATTATACTTATTCTTTTACAAATTATTATCTTTTAAATTTTTATTAGTGTATATGATTTTATTTTAATGATTTTTATGTTCCTAAATATATTTGGAATATGTAGTCATTATTTTATGAATTAGATATCTTAAATTTTTATTGGGATATATGTGTATATTTAAGTACAAATTTTAAAGTAAATAGAAATGCTTTGTTAAAAGTTATAATATTTTTCTTGCTAACCGATTATAATTTTTTCATGTTTATGGTCTTTTATGATTTATATAATATGTAAAATTCTAAGATTATCTACTTATTATAAATGATTGGCTGTTTTACCAATAAGGGATAATGTCCAAGTAAGAAATATCTAGGGGTCTGCTGAACTGGCATTCTTTGGGGAAGATTTACCAGGTCAAAAGCAGAGATATGAGTCCAACTGTCCACCCTAGGACCATGCATAATGAGTTGTGGGACCCTATTGGCTTACTGTTCATTCATCTAAAGTTAGAATATATGCCAGGGAAGCTGGTTACAGCCCTGTTCTGCCAGATCCTGTATGAGGGATGACTCAGGACAGTAACCTTTCCCCTGATGTACTGTGGGGGATGCAATGGGAATTCTTCAGCTACAACTTTATGCTGTAGCAAGCTAATGGCAAAATATATTCATATACACTTCATTTTCTGGTTCAGAAAATACCTGCACATTCCCTGTAAAAGATGATTATGGTCCTGAGGAACATGCTTTGAAAGTGAGTTGGATGGATATTGCTGGTTTTCTTGGAGGTTTTTAAGAGACTCACTCGCTGTCAGGAGGGAAGCCTTGGACAAAATTAATCTTTATATTCCAATGATCTATTTCCTGTTTTTCTTTTCCCTCCACACATTCTCCTGTGTTTTTTTTTTTTCCAAACACCTTACTTTATTCTTTCCTTGTGCTTAGGTAAAATGTCTTCATAATACAGTAACTAATAAATGATGAATACATGAAAATACCAAGAAAATGAAAATTATACATCAGAATTTCAAATTTCCAAGAAAATTCATTCAATGGAAAAAGATTGGTAATGTCCTTTCATTTTAACACTAGTAAAAATATTGTTCATGAGAGTATTAGAGATTTTATATGAAAAAATAGGAAGACATTGCAATCTTTTGAGTAAACTTTTTATAAATATATATATTAAAAATATAATAATTAACTAATAGAAGGTATACATTTGAAAAAAAATTATAATTATTGCCACATGGGAACTGAGAATACTATACTCTCAGATTCTATCAAATGTTTTGCAAAATATTTATGTGATAAAATTATTTTGTATATTTTCTCAATCATGGTAATTATATATTAAAAGAAACAATTTTTGCATACCTGTATATGCATTTTTATATGTGTATATATGTATGAAAACTAATATTTGAAGGCCAAATATTTCTAAATATATATAAATTATAAATACTATGCTATATTAATTAAAGTTTGAATACAAATATATCAATGTTTTAATATTAGATAAGTAAGTATATAAATAAGCATATAAGTAAATACCTATCATTTCCTCCTGATTTCTACTAGGTCTTTCTTAAGTAGTCCAACATAAATAATATCAGCTTAAATATTTATTATACTTTTACGTAGGTCTATATTTTCCAGACCCTACTCACTTTTATCATCTTATTTGTAATAATTGTTATTTCTTCTAAAAACTCTGGCCTTTTACTTCCAGAAATTTAAAAGTTTTACATTTCTTGAGTATAGTTCTTCCAGAAATCTTTATATTACCAAATATATTGCTTTTTAAATATTTGTATTTACTGATCTATTTGTTTGTATCAATAATGAAATTTGAATTTATTTTATGTTTATTAGGAAACTTCCATGTCTTCAAGATTTTGAGTGCATAAAGATAATAGAATTTATTTTTATTCTCATTTAAACAAAAGGATTAGATAAAAGGCACAATTTACACAGATGGTGCTAGAAAAATAACTTTAGAGAAAAAATCACTAATGCTGATATAAAATAAAATAAAAATATAAAAGGAGAAGGAGGAGGAGGAGGAATAGAAGAAGAAGAAAAAAAGTACTTTGCCACAGTACATCATAATATTTTCATCATGATAACCAGTAAACAGCATATTATATTTGAAGGAGATTCAAACTAGTTAGCTGGATTGTTATAGTTACACATACATAAAGTATTCCTTTTTTATATTTTAGTCGTCAAATATCTTAATTTACCTATTTACAAAACAGGGATATATTCATTATCCTATTTCATCAAGATAAAACTGCTTGGTCTTTGCAAATGCATCAAAGTTTAGTTTTAGATATGTTCTACCATTAATTTATGTATGCATCTATTTGTTTTTTCAACAATAATACAACAAAAACATTGATTTCCAGGCTTTGGGTTAGTCCCTCTTTGTAATATATCATTTCACAAAGTCACTGTAGATGCTAAATCAATGGATATTTATCAACATGTTCTGTCCTAGTTATTCAAGAAGGAAAGAGAAAGAAAATTATGTATGTAAATTCCCAAGTGATGATAAATGCCAATAAAGAAAAAATAAAGAATAAAAGAAGATATGGAAAATAACAGTTAGTCACACAGTAACTGATGGAACATATTCCAGGGAGACAATGTATTCAATTTGCAGCAAAGTGAGCTGTGCTGGATAAGGATGGTGGTGAAGCAGAGGTTGATAAGGGGAGGACAGGGAAGACATGTAACAGAGGATAAGGTCTAAAATGTCAAAGTGTTCTAATAAAGAATGAAGAATTTTTTCAGTGAACATGTACATAAACTGACATTTTTTGTTGGTGTGTTTACTTTTTTATTATTTATTTATTTTTTGGCACTGGGAATTAAACCCAGGGGTGCTTTACTGAGTTACATTCCCACCTTTTATTTATTTATTTATTTATTTTTGAGACAGACCTCTCTTCTAAGTTGCTCAGGGCCTCTCTAATATGCTCAGGCTGGCCTCCAACCTGTGATTCTTCCTGTCTCAGCCTGTTGTCACTGAGATTATAGGCATGAGCCACTGGCCTGACAAGTTGACTTATATTTTTAAAAGATGATGTAAACAACTAGTTATAGGTAGGTCATGATGGCAGAACCAAGGTGTAAAGAGTATTTAGGAAATGGTCCCCATTGTCATAGGGAGAGATGAAGGAGCCCCATTAGAGGTGTAAGAATGGCCAGATTCCAGGTATATATGAAGGCAGAAGCACCAGCTCCTATTGATGGATGGAAACATCATGAGGAAAAAAGAAGAAAATTAAGAAAATTAAGTTCTAAGCCCTGAGCAATCAGGAATGAAGCAGATATTTCCTGAAAAGGAAAAGACTGGGCCAAGAGTGTATTTCTGAGGAAGAGTGAAATTTACGTATGAGAAGAGGAGAAACAAAGCGTGTTGTTTGGCATAATTTAAATCTAACATGACTATCGGACAGACATGGAAAAATGACCATTTCATACTGAATAGATGGAAGAGTCTGGATATCGGAGATCTCAGATTGCAGTTATAAATCTGGGAGAGGTCAGAATATGATTGTACTTAAAGCCACGTGAAATCTTCTGGAGAGCGAGTGTAAATGGAGGTAAGAAGACACCCAAGGGTTGTGCACAATTTAGTGGTCATAAATCAAAAGCAGTGATCCCAACCTAAGGGCACTTGATGTAATATGAAATTGAAAAAGAATATCGTTTTAGAATAAGTGTAATCTTGTGTTCAAGAAGCCCTATGTAGTTCTGTGTATATATTGCTCAATTAAGATGAAGTAAAAAATAATAATAATATTTTTTTTTAACAACCTGACTTTTGAATTTTGCAACATGAATATCATTGTGATTTTCTGCAATGTTGGGATTCATAGAATCCCTCCCACCACATACACGACACAATAAGTGTGTTCATGAGAGAAAGAGATAAGGAGAAATGGAGATCATGAGTAGTCACAATGTTCTGGAAAAAGAGAAATAAGGTTGTAACTTGAGGGTGTAATGTCAAGGACAAAAAAAAAAATAACTGCCAATGTAGAATTTATGAAATGAGATATGTAAATATTCAAGAAGATTATATTACTAGAGTATGATATACAGAATAAAGGTAACTATGGGCACCACTCTGTGGAAGTATAAATTTGGAAGCCTTACTCTTGAAACAACTAATTGCAAATTTCTACAAAGATCTAGCTCTTGACCTTGTATTTTGAAGAATGCTAATTAAATTTTCAAATATTTTCTCCCAAAATACCCACATTTGCCTTTGAAATGAATTGGAGAATGACTCGAATTCTCTTTACAAACTGAATAAAGACTTCTATCAAATCTTTCCATTGAAGCCATATGCTTGAGAGAATGCTGATAACAATATTACTTGTTTTATAATTCTGCAAAAGTACTCCTTGAGAAAATGCTTTAGGACAATTGCTAGCTTTACCTTTTTGGAAAAAGAATTAATGTAATCCCCTGCTTTAATTTGTAGTTCAATACAGAAGGCATTCTAAAAGGCAATTCATCTTAGCTCTCAAAACCAGATCATTGGAAACATCTTGTTTAGACAAAGCAAATGCCAGAGCAAATAGAAATTAACACATTGAAAGCAAAATTTCTTCTTTACTTGAATGTAAAGTGAACTCATTACTCCTTGTCCCAGTGGCTGTGCATTTATCAAATGATAAGAAGACATTCAAATATGCCCAACTTTTCAGCCTCCCATAAAAGTCTTAAATGTGGGTCAAGTATTTTTGGCCTCTGATAAATTGCTGTTACTTTTTACTTCTCAAAAATGCCAATTTTTGTCTCATATTTGGTTTATATAATTATTAGTAAAAAGATACTATATTGATATTTCAAATTTGCTTAATTTTTTAGTCAATTAAAATCAATATTTGTATTCACAAAGTAATAGAATTTCATCTTGCTTCAGTGTTTGTTCATGTTGGTTTCCATCATAATTTTTTACACTTGATTCTTTCATAGTGTGGGATTTTAAGAAGTTTTTTCTAGATATTAAGCAATAGAAGTTCACTTGTGTATTGATTGGGGTTGTGGCTCAGTTGTAGAGCACTTGCTTGGCACGTGTAAGACATTGGTTTCAATCCTCAGCACCACATACAAATAAACAAATAAAATAAAGGTATTGTGTCCATTTACAATTAGAAATATTAAAATAAAAAGTTCACTTGACAATATACTGAACAGTGAATTGAAAGACATATTTGTAAAGAGTCCATGAATATGTGTGTATGTGTGTGCATGCTTGCAAAGGTTTCAGAATACAAAACATTCACTCTGAAGGCTCATACATAGAATATTAACTTAAGCCCATTGTTTTCTCTTCCACAGGTTAGGTGTGTTGGCTGGGCCAAGGCAGTGGGGTCTTTGTAGGCAAGCGAAAGAAAGTGTCCAGAGATAGCCAGGGTCTTGTGATTTATTAGGGAAGCTTACAAGGGATCAGTGACTGCTCTCACGATGGTTCAGTGACAATAGATGACAGCACCTCCAATCCTCACAGTGCTTTGCCAAGTAGTGCCTACCCTTCCACATGGTGTTTTGCTCAGTGACTGTTGGCTGGACTGGTGACATATGCCCTTTCCACAGTGTCCTTAGTTCTAAACATGTCCCCTCTCTGAGAGGGATTTTATATCTTTTTTTTGCAACCTACACAGCCATTAATTCAGGTTCCCAAACCAGGAGGTAAGGGGATGGAGAAAAGACAAACAGACATACAAATAGAGAAAAAGCTGGGTCTTGGCAGTTGACTCCTCCTTGGTAGAGAGGTAGTGACACACAAGTTCAGCAGATTTTCTCATATAATTTCATTTAAATTAAAATATGAAAATCAGTTTTAAAAGGAGCAGTTAAGGATATGGAAAAAAAAGAAGCATGCAGGAAGCTATGATGCCATTATAAGAATGATTGCAGTCTGGGAAATATAACTGAGAATATTTAGGAAGAATAGTATTTTAAACACTAATTTTATCTATTGTCATTCATATTTTTCTTCCATGAATTAAACTTTATCATCAACTCTCTTGTTCTGCTTGAAAGAGCAATATACCCCTAATTTACCACATTGCCTTATAATTCATAGTGATTTAAATTAATTTTGAATTATGTATTTTATACTGCTTTTTCCATCTTTAAAGAATTCTTTTTTTTTCATCAAATGACAATTCATATAATAGGGCATTTTATGCTTTGCAGGTATATGAAGAAGGTTTTATAACCTCATTCTGAGCACCATGTGTTCTAGTAAGATCCCTAGTTTGAAAATACAATTGCTACCTGCCAAATTAAATGTAAAAAAATACATTGATTGCATACTTAGGCTGTTCAGAATGTTTTTACAAAATAACTACCTCGTTATAAAAATCGAACATTTTCTTACAACTCCTTTTTTGAATTCCTGCCTATGACATACAACTGAAAGGTTCTTTTTTGGAAACTAAGAATGCTATTGAAATGGAGGAGGAACATAACAAAGTAACTATGTTGTTTAAGTAGAAATGAATAATCTGAATTTCAAATTTAAAAATTTTAAATAATATTTTTATTTGATAACACTTTCTCCCTCAGGCTTAAGCAAATATTTACAGAGATAAGGATAGGTGATCCAGTTTCAATGGACATTTACACAATGAAAAAAAAAATGTCCTTAAAAATGAACTTTGTTCTTGTGGCAGCAAAAACAAGGTGCATTCTGAGCAATGGTGTCTCTGGCATCTCAACAGATCAGTAAATTTATATTAGGTTATTCTGATGAATAGGTCCAGACTTTCATCTGAAAATGTCTACCCACAGCTAGTAGAAAAGCTGTGATAATATTAAACATTAGTGTATTTTCTCCAATGTTATGATAAAAATCTTACTAAGCTGACCTCATCCTCTCAACCTATGTCGCATACCTCATATTTTCACATCCGGTCTTGTCGAGTAAAGAAAGTTTAGTCTGAAAATCAGATGTAGACAGGCACATCCAATGGTGTATGCCTGTAATTCCAGAAATTCAAGAGGTTGAGGCAGGAGAATCAAGAGTTCAAAGCCAGCCTCAGTGACTTAGTGAGACCCTGTCTGAAAATAAAAAAATAAAAAGTGCTGGGGATGTGGTTCAGTGGGTAAGTTCTCTTGGGTTCAACCCTTAGTACCAAAAATAAAAATCAGGTATACATATTTACTGTAGAAATAAAATAGAGCAATCAGAACAGAGCCCAAGTTCATGAAATTTCTAAAAAAAAAAAAAAATGAAATGAGTCAGGACTAGTGATATGGTTCAACAGTGGAGTGCTTCCTTAGGATATAAAAGGCCCTAAGTTCAATCCCTAGCTGGGGAGTGGCAGGGGGACACAGGGAGGCAAGTCAATAATCAGAAAAATATTTTGAGGATCAAAATTTAGAAAATTTGGATGGAACCTAGACAACTTGAAATTTCAAGAGTTTCTACCTTTGGATAACAGCAGGAAAAATGGAAGACAATCCAAGATTTTCCTTAAAAACAGCGCCCACAGACTGGGGACTGTAGAACCACAAAATAAGTGGGAAATAGGGGAGAAAAGGCAAGCAGAGGTTGTCATTCACTCAGATAATAATCAGTGACTGTGGAATAAATTTAGAAGGTTAAAAGTTGCTATCACTGGGCCTATGGTTTTTTGGGATTGGCTTATTGGTAAGTGGATGATGATACATAATGGGGAGTAGGGGAGTGGGGTAACACAAGAATGGAGGAAGAATGGATAGTGTAAAGGAAAATGAGCACTGGGGAGGGGACCAAGGGAAGGAAAGATAATAGAACGAGACAAACATCATTACCCTATGCACATGTATGATTACACAAGCGGTGTGACTCTACTTTGTGTACAACAAGAGAAAAAAAAGTTGTACCCCATTTGTGTACAAAGAATTTAAAAAAATGTTACTAATCAACAGGTGTAAAGTTTCAGTTATGCAAGATCAATAGGTTTTAGAGATCTGTTGTATATTATCATGTTACTAGTGAAAAATACTGCATTGTAAACTTAAAAATTTGTTAAAATAGTTGATCCTAGGTTAGATGATCTTATTATAATTTAAAGAAAAACCCAGGTTTTTTAAAGTTCATCTACTGAAAACATTGTCTAGCACCCATTGGTTGCCCTTTCATTCATCTATTCACTAAGTGCACATAGCATGCAGTGTTCAAATAAAAATGATGGTGGCGGTGGTAGTGATGAAGAAGTAGCTAATATTTGTCAAATGCCTGCTACATGATTTTGAGCAATAAAAATAATTTGTATCTTCATTATATGATTTCTGTTCATTTATGTCATTTCTATTTCTATTTATTTATATGAATTTAATCTTCTCAAAATGCTACTGCAGTATGCTATTTCCTTGTTTAACAAATCAGCGCAATGACTCACAAAAATCTAAATTAGACAGATACATGTTGTTGAGCCCTTTATTAAAATTCAGAGAGTATGATCTAGAGCTTCTAATCATTACTAGTCAATAATTAAGCAATCCCAGGATGTATGGGGAGTGCTTTTGTGGATATTGACAGAGAATCCAAATTGGTCATTTTGTTGCTCCCATTCCTAACAGTCTGATTGTTGCATTTTCAACCTGCTCATAACAACAATTAAAAAAAAATAGTGAGGGGTATTAAAATAGAAGACATAACTTACCCCCAAATTCTCACAATTGGCCCTAATAACCTGAGGAAAGGTGTATCTCACATCAGTTCTTTAGAAAAATAAAGTAAGTACTAACTTTATCATTAAAGATAAATGGGAAACTAAATAACACTAAAAAAAAAAAAAAAAAAGATAAGAAAACCTGTAGTTAAAAATGGAAAAACAAACAAACATTTAAACAGAACAACACTACATGAAAGAAAAACAACAATATATAGAATAACAGAGGGAAATGGATCATTGGAATAAAAACAAACAAATGAAAATGAATATTTTTAGAAAAAATTAAATATAAAATTGTATCAATTATGAGAGCAGAGTGATGAAAAAATACATAAAAGAAAATATGTTTCTGGATATAATAAGAGATTGATAGATGAGAGAGAGCCATAGATATCCCCTCAGATATACAGCTTTGAAAATTATATGATATCTTTCTTCAAATGTAAAGAAAAAGATGAAATGTTAGGGAAAAAAACATGAGATAGTATCAGTTCAAACAAGATGTCAAATGTCCCAAAAGTAGTTATAAAAAGTGAAATGGGGAGAATGAAGTTAGAAAATTATAAAAAGAGATGGATAATTCATTATTATACTAGAGGGGATGTTCCCTATCTCTTTTTATGACAATATTTTTATATTTTTAAAATTTTAGGAAATTTAATGAAGCAGAAATTAATAAAGAAAGTAATAACTGATGTCATATATGTAATGAATATGAGCAGAAGGTGATATGATGTTCCACAGAATACATTTTATTTTCAGGGCAGTAACTATTTCCTTTCTCCCTAAGAAGGGAGTATGCGATTATATCAATAGGATATAATAGCTAGTTTAGGTTAGCTGAGTAGTGAATAGCACCCACTATATTTAACATTCATGTCATCTGTGATTTCTGTAACATAAATTTAGGCATGAATTTAGGGTAAAAAATGATTCTAAAATTGAACTAGGAACTGAGGGGAAAAGGAATTGTAAATACAATATGACAAGGACTTTTTTCAAAATGTTTGACTTTAAATGGCAGTCAATATACAGAAAGTTAGCTGCAGATAAAAGAGTTTTCATATTTTTAGTGGAGATTGGTGAGTTTGTGAACTATTTCTTTAATATGTGGAGAACTTGAGCACAGTTAGTTTTGATGGAGCAGAAAAATGAGCAGATATTGAGGAAAATAAACAGCTTGACTTTAACTACTAATAGTCACAAAAAGCAATAGTCTTTATACATTGCTACGGTTTAGATACATTGTGTCCCCCCAAAACTCCTGCATGAAACAATGGAAGAACATTCAGAGGTTAACAGTTATATTTTAAGAGTTGTGAAATAATCAGTACCTTAATCACTTGAATGGATTAACTGGGTGGTAACTATAGGCAGTAAGGGTGTGGCTGGAGGAGGTGAGTCACTGTGGGGCCTTTCTCCACTACTCAACCCTGTTGCAACATCTTTCTCTTAAACCAATGAAATTGCTACCCAATGATTCTAAAATTTCAGGATCCAATAAATATCTTTTAATGCTGTCCTAACACAATATTTTTGTAGTTGTTTGTTCACTTCCTTCATCCCTCCTTCAATTTCTCCCAGACTTTGGCTCCTATAACAATCATGTTTTTCTAATTCAGAGTTTTCTCTACCTTCATGAACATCTTTCCCTTTATGTTTCTCTTTCTTCATAGTTTTTTTTTTTGTAATCTATTAGTCAGAATCAAATATTGTAATTTTAAATCTGGAAATGCAAAAGATGTCCCATCAGAGAGCAAAGCAAAATATCAAATGTTCCTTTTACTCTAACTTGTTTAGAATAGTTAGGATTTTGTCACAAAAGAAACTCATCAGGCTGGTAGCTGGCCATGTGAATAAGCATCTTTTTACTAATTAGAAAAATGCATTTATGATTAGTCTGTATTAAAAAACTAATCAAATATAAAACATTATAAGTCTGTAATAACACAATTTTATTTGTAATTTAGAAAATTCAGTATTATTCAATTCATTGCCTTCCTACTGAATTGAATTAAACATTTCTTTCAGTTTTCAGTTACTGCACAATGCTGTAATTAAAAATAAAAATATTTTTAATGAAGAAAGTAAATTAGAAAATCATTAAATCAGTAAAATCTTTGCTCTTTGTTAAGCTTCCATCAAAGGAATCCTGATATTTTATCAAGCAGGTGGTAACAGAAGTTTTTCAGTCTTCCTAATTTACTAAATACCCTCTTTTGGGTGAATTATCACTCTTCATCTAATTAATTAGGCCACAAAATAGTAAATTATCTTTTCCATCTGGTTCAGGTTCAACATTACATAAAAGCAAGCAGTTTTCTCCTGGTTCGTTGGATGAAGTGCCAGTAAGGAAAATACAGAAAATGCATGACCAGTGGAAATGGCAAAGCAGGAAAATATATAAATATAAATATGAACAAGATCATTTTAAAATTTTACTTTGTTTTATTAAATGCTTTGAAGCTTATTTGAGGCTCACATTAATTTTGAAATTAAGGATTCTCTCATAAAATAAAAAAAATCATGAATGAAAATTGAGGAAATTGAAAGAATGTGAATAAAATATTCTGTTAGATAATAAAAATCTATTTAGACTTACAGAGTAAGTAAGAGTTGCATTATTTTCATTATAAAGTCTATTGCTTTTTATGTTTGACCAGACCTTCATTTCTGAATTTACCACAATCTCTGAAACAATGTATTGGAAAAAAATCTATTTATATATTCAAGATCTTAATTATCTATATGTGTACTATATCAAACCTCCAAATTTAATATAGGGAACAAATAATTAAAATCATTTTCGAAAGGTTAATCTAAGCAGAAATAGCAATTAGGAAGTTAACAGGAGAGCCTGATAATTATTCTAGTATGTATTATTTAAGCCGTGTGCATGGAAAGATTAAGGGAATGTATACAAAGAAAAGATGGGTACATTATGGTATTTAGGGAGCACAAGCAGCAATCAGAAAACAAGAAAGATGTTGCACAAGACAAAATTATATGAAAAGGGGAAAAGAGATCAACCATGACATGGTTGCTCATGATGCTCAAAGGTAAAAAAAGAGAAGATTTCACTGCACACCGTAAGGTAAAAATCAATCATACTTAAGAGAAGTTTCTGTTATATCTTGGAGGTCCATGCAAATATCCAATGGGAATTACCTTTCCTCTTCACATATTGTTTATACCGCTAAACACTCACAATTCCATCTCCTAAATATGTAATAAGCCTGTCTTTTCCTTCTCTACAAGTCATGCCTTCTTTCTTATTGGCATCAAACTATTCTGAGATTATTCTACAACTTTCTTAATTAATTACCCATGTTCCAGTCTGACCTTCTCCTAACACAATCTCCAGATAATTATTACTGATCTTTCGAATTTTAATACACAAATATAATCAATCATGCTTATGCAATATAATTAATTAATGCCTACAGAAGGAAAATTGAGCTCCCTAAAGTTAAATTGTTGACAAATCGTGGTCTGCCCTTTCAGCCACTCCATCTTCATGACCACATATCTATCGTGCCTTACAATTTATGTTCAAGCCAAACAATCACTGCATTTTTTAACCAATCATATTTTCCCTTGATATGATTTTGCTTATTGTAGCCATTTACATAGACCATCTTCACCCATTCCTTTACTCACCATTTATCTCTAAACTCAAACTTATATTTTAAATTAGCTTTGTGTTACCCACAAGTAAACCTTTCCTCAAATCTCCCTCCACAAGATTATTCTTTGATGATATTTTTATCTAAATCTCTATCATTGAGAATAACAAATGCCAAAATTCATTCTTCTCACTCCTTGAGAGTTTGGCTATTGATTAACTTCAGTCTTCAATGCAGTGCCAAAACATTTTGGGAGCATGACAAACATTGAATGACAAGGGGTGAATAATAGCCACCCCATTTTTGAGTGGTATATAACAAAGTGTACAGACAGTATCTATGATGTCAAACAGGGAACAATAGATGGAAAGAGTAAGGAAAATCAACTGAAAAAAGAAAGACAACATTTTAATTCTGATGGTTATTTTATTTTTCAATTTCTTTTTAAGTGCTTTACAAGCTTTTTCAAACCAATTGTCCATAGTCTTGAATAACTAGAAAATAAAACTTAAAACTCTTAAATATCTATTACTTCAGAGAGATATGACAACAAAAATGTATATTTCATTCCTTTCATGTATAAAATACTATGACTTAATTTATCTGTATTCTACTAAGAATATTCAATTCTAGACAATTAGCACAGGGAATATGCATAAGTTTTCAATTGCTTTAATTTTAGATCTGAGTTATAATGGAATAAATAAAAATCACATTTTTCTCATCTACTTTGTGGCTTTCTATCATGAAATAGTTCCTTGTATCCAGACTTTCAATTAAAGTTAATTACTTCTTTGATTATAGTGAACATTTGATGCAGTTTCTATTTCGTTAAGACAATTTTAATAAAAGTAAGAAACATAGATTGTTTTGCCAAGCATGAATCTGGTGTATTATGCAGACAATTTCTATAAAGTCATTATTCAAAGGGAAGTAAAAATTGCTTCATTTATTCATGATATGTGTTTTCATTACAATGCAAGTTAATTTTATCTCTCAAGTATTTGGAGGTTAATGGTCCTGGGAGTACATATAGGAAACAATACTCTGACAGTTTCAGAAGCCAGGAAACTATTATTCCTTAGAAAAGATAAATAATCATGATAATAATAATGAAAAATCAATGCTCCAGTTTAAATTCTGTGCCTGTCAATATGAAATCTATTTTATTATCAGAAATACCATATATCCTACTATGCCTTACCTTCCTCATCATAATATATATATGTGTGTGTATATATATATATATATATATATATATATATAATTATTTAGGCATCTTCTTTCTAAATTATGATAATTAATAAATTTTATACAAAGCAGGATACATTTCTAGCCATATTCTGATCTGTACATATGTAAAACATTCATCATTCTTCTAAGTACAATAAGATCATTTGTTTTATGATGGTACCAGGTTACATTTCCCCGATCAACATATGAACATTCTGTTTTGCTTCTTTAATGTTTAAAGGTATTATCCTCTTAAACAAAAATAATTCATTTCTGTTCTTTTGTGGTGGAATTTCCCTGTGATTTGAATTTGCATTTATTTAATGCCAAATGATGTTGTGTATCTTTGGCCTTTCAACTCCACTCTCTTCTTTAAAGAAGTGTAGGCAAAAATCATTTGCATATTTCTGTTGATTCTTTAGTGATTATTTAGTTTTCAGAGTTCTTTTTAGATTCTGGATACAATTCTTTAATCAGGAATTATGTTTTAAAAATACTATTAAGATTGTCTTTTTCATTTTCTTAAGAGGGTTCTTGAAAGAGCAAAGGTTTTCTATTTGACAAAGATTTAACATACCAATTTTTATTGGGGCCAACTGTGTTGTGTGTCTTAACCAAGGAATCTTTCCTAATCCAAGGTCATATATATTTTCTCCTCTGTTTAATTCTAGAAGTTTTATAGCTTTAAGATTTGCATTTAAATCTGTAATTCATTTTAGGTTAATTTTATAGATGTTTTGATATCTGGATCAAGGTTCATTTTGTGCATAAGAATATCTAATTTTCCCAGCATAATTCTTGAAAAGACTCCATTCAAGAGAACCTTTTAGAGACCTGAGGTCATAGTGTAACCAACTGGACCCATATTTAAGGTGAGTTGGGTCCTGGAGGGAAAGATAATTTATGAGCACAGACTCCCTTGGGGAAGATGAATACAGAGATTAGAATCATTAGTTCAGCAAGTTTGTGGAGGCAGAGCCCTGCGGGCTACAAATACAGGGGACGTTCTCGCCACTATTGTGGGTATTCTCTCCAAAAACACTACTGGCTACTCAAGAAAATGTGAAGGAATATTGAGCAATCTGCACTTAAGGAGCAAAACTGGAGTGGAGAAGAAAAATCAGCAGTGATAAGAGAGGCCCCAAATTACACCTAGATCTTTCCCCATTTCTTTTATGGTGAACATAAATATCTGCAAAATACAGAGAAAAAGGACACAATCTTTTTGCCCATAAAACAGGAGAGAAAAACCACTGCAGCTGGGAGAAGGGAAGAACAAAATATAACAATTCTTCTAAAAATGAACTGGGAAAATATTTTGGGCTCAGAAATATCCCATGGGTAGAATACCAGCAATGCAAAGGCTACACTCAAGAGTCTCAGGGATTCAATGCTTTTCTGCAGATAGTGGAGACTGAACATTGCAACATTTCCCCAAACTACCAGTCACCAGGCTCACTGTCAATCAGCAGGTAACACAAAACAGACAAAGGCAAAACTTCTCTGAAGAGAAGCCGAAACTGGATAATTAAAATGAAATATAGAACTGACTTTGAGAACACTTCACTGGTAAATCATACAGCGATTGCCACAAGTTATTGCTAGGGAAATCTGAAGACTGTGTGGCACTGAGTATAACAGAGTAGCAATAAGTTTTCACACCCAGCACATCTCCTTATAAATTAATTCCAAACCCCAAATAAAGTTCTAGCAGAAGGAAACATTGCCAAACTTAAGGAATTTATATCCTATCCTACTGTCTTGCATAAGATGTCTGGTTTATAACAGCAATGTCCACAATAAAATCATAAGGAGAAGCAAGAAAAAAGCAATACATTGCTAACTGATGAAACAAATATCAGAACTACACTCAGATTTGACAAAGCATGGAACAATTTGACCATTACAGGGTAGAATTTTAGATAATTATGATTAGAATATTAAAGTCTCAAATGGAAAATGTAGATACCATTTAACATCAGTTAAACACTATTTTAGTAAAACAATCTCAGCAGAGTAATAGAAACCATATACATTTAAATAAAATTCTTTAAATTGATAACTCAGTATCCACATCTTGTGGAAAGGACTTTTATTAATGAAGGAAACTTAAAGATTTTTCACAAATAGAGGCTTTATGATTAATTTTCTTTTTAGGTACTTAACATGAAATTGTAAAGGGAGTTAAGGCAAAATAGTATGATATCAGGTAAAAATGTGTATGTACACAAGGAAATTAAAATACTGGCAATAAAAGTAAAATATATTACAATTTTGCTTAGTTTTAGTTGTTAGTGTAAGAAACTTTTGATGCATAAAAGCAGAAGTAGTAACAATATATTGCTATGACAATTGTAGAAGTAAAGTTTATAACAATAGTAACATAAGTTATGGGAGACAGACACTGGGAACATAATGTTGGAAAGTTAAATACATACTGTGTGAATAGTAAACTATTATTTGATAGTCAAATTTTATGCTTATTTTCAAACTCATAGAGAATCCTAAAACTTTTGGGGAAAGAATAATATAAATAAAAAGTCAATCATCAAGATAAAAGTGAATCTTTACAAATTCTAAATTAAACTAGGAGATCAAAAAAGGAAAAAAGAAAGAAATACACATCAAAAGCAAAGAGCTGTCACTGTCAGCTGTAGTGGGTTTTCTCTCCTGCTTTATTGGCAGCAAAGTTTGTGCCCTTTTTCTCTGTATCTTAAAGATTATTTTTAACACATGCAAATTAGGAGTACTGACCAAGGTGTAATTTTGTGCCTCAACCAAAGTTGCTGTTTTTTTTTTCCCTCCACTCTAGTTTTGCTCCATAGGTGAAGTTTTCAATATTCCTTCAGATTTTCTTTAGTACCCAGAGGCTTAAAAAAAAATTCTGTAAGAGAGTGGTGCAAATTTCTCCTATATTTGCAGCCTGCAGGGCTTTGGCTTCCACAAACTTGCTGAACTAATCATTCTGGTCTCTGCCTGCATCTTCCCAAGATGACACGTTGCACACACCTCCAGTCCCTGCCACTCGGGAAACGGGATCACTTGAGCCCAGGAGTTCAAGACAAACCTAGCAATACAGCGAGGCCCCGTCTCAACATACAAAATAGAAAAAAAGTATATATCTTTAAGATTAGGCAAATATCTTGAGTTAGAAATAGTATTGTGCTCAATAGATTAGACATTTATTCCTTTTGCATGAAAATTCATTACACATTGTGTTCCCAGGTTGGTGTATAATCATTCTTTCTTCTAGGAATTCACCATATTTTACTGGTTTCCTTATGATTGATTATTGGGATTTTTCAGATTTTATCCATGTATATATTGACCACAAGATAACATCTCAGAAATGGGACTTGTCATAAAAATAAGTATTATAAAATTTGGTAACAAAAATTTTCCACTTTATTGGAACACACATCCATTCATACCAGTAATAAGGGTAACTGCAAATATCCCCTCTTTACAAGTTAATTAACAATGTAATTTCTAAAAATATATGATAAGTAAAACTTGGTACTAAACATTCAATCATTTTATTGGTAGATTACTTATATATTAACAAATATAAATAGAATTTGTACTTTTGTCATTAGGTAGCATGATACCCTTTCATATTTGCCCATTTTTTTCTAGTTGACTGTTTTATCTTTCCTCACTTATTTTGCGATCAAAGTGGAGTGGAAAACATAAGATCAAAGATTCTGCACTATTGCAGTATTGCACTGATACCTCATAGAGACATAAACATAATACGGATGTCAGATGTTATATTGAGACTTAATAGTATAATTCTTTTACAATGGCTTTGTGTTCATCTGCCAAGGTGTGGAAAAACTACAGTGCACATTCCTGTAGAATAAACAAACTACTAATCTGGGATCAAAACAAGGGAATTCTTAATTCAAGATACATGCTTATTTGGACTAAATTTTGTTATTGTTCATTCATGATGAGTAACCTACTGAATTGCTTAATTTTTAATATGTCTAAATGTATAGCTATGCTTAATCTGCTCATTACATAAATACATTGCTTTTGTAATTGCTAGTGCTAATAATAATAAAAATAACAGCAACAAACTTATTTCACAAGGGTCTCAGTCAGGACCAGTTCATGTTACAATGAAATTTATATAAGATACTATTTAGTTTCACTGAAGTGTTGATAAAATAATATCCTTAGGATAAAGATTAAATATAAAAAGAAATATTATATGAATAGAAAGTAAGATGTGAGAATTGTGTTATTTAAAATACAATTTAAATGGGAGATGAAATGATTTTTTCATATACTGAAATATTTTTGGTCCCATTTGTTTGGATTACAGTTGTAATATTAAATACTGATAAAACATTATGAAATTTTATCAAAAAATTGATTATTGCTTATTATTATATGATTAAATTATTCTTCAAAATCTTAAAGCATAAGTAAAGCCATAAAAAATCATAAAACAGCAGGAATCACAGCAGCATATGCATCAGTCTTCATTTAGTTCAGAATTTTGTGTAAACTAGGGAATTTACTATAGCTCTGAGTCAAACATAACGGCATCTAAATGTAAGAAATGGGATTTAATTATAATAGCAAAATCTTATACACTTAGAAATATATTTATTAGAGAATACATCCACATTCTACCTTTCCTTGCTACTCTCTAATTATGCATCATTATGTTTACATCATACTTTAATTATTAGTAAATAGAATAATATACACTACACATTCAAATCAATATCCAAAGTTATTAATGTATACACTAACTTACAAATAATGACTGTAGCATTTAATAAAAACATACTTCACTAATGCACTTTTTATTCCACAGGTGCAATTACATTTTCACAAGCAAAGAAGCTGTTGCTTGTGGAAACAAGGCCTCCATTTAGAATGAACAATACTTATTTTATGTTTCCGTGTTTATTTGTGCTGTGTATTGCATTTTTTTGATCACCATCAAATGCCCCATGATAAGGAACCCTGATTCCAGTCTTTCAGGCTCCAATACAAATGCTGCCTTTTCCAGGCAACATTATCAAGCATCATCAAGAGGCCAAGAGTACTCTGTGATTCCAGAACATTTAATCAGGCCTGTCACTTGATCATGCCTCTGTTATGACACTTAATGTACCATATTATGATTTATCTCTGTGTCTGCTCTTTGCCGTTAATCATAGGCCTTCTTACAACCTTCTTACATGTCTTAGTTGTGTCCGTTTTACTTACTTTAACATAGTGCAGCACTCTTTGTGGTCATTCTAAGTGAACGACTAAGAGTCACTGAATTACACTGATTGAAACCATGGAAGAATTTCATCAGTTATTTCATATGCTACTTATACTAAGATCCAAGAAAAAAAAAATCAAGCATAATTTCTATCAAGGAAGAAGTTACATTTGCTTGTGCCAATTTATTGTGCAGTTTCATAAACTTAATCAGCTACATAAAAATTTTAAATGTTTTGACATGCTATACTTTAAAAATGTAGCACGAGTAAACATTGAAGGAGTTAACTCTTTCTTTTGGTATTGTTTACCTTTAATGATGAGTAACTGTTGAACACAAATTGTACATATTTCAAGTATTGCCTAATTATTGTGTTAGTCAGCTTTTCATCCTTTGACCAAAATACTGACAGGAACAACTTATACAAGGAGAAGCTTATTTGGGGCATATGGATTCAGAGTCTATGGTCAGTCGACTCAGTTACTCTGGGCCTGAGGGGAGCAGCACATCATGGTGGAAGGGTGCGGTGGACAGAAGCTTCTCCACTTATGGCAGCCAGGAAGAACAAAAATATAAAATTATAGTTTACCTTAACTAACTCTTTTTTGTGTGCTTTTATTTTTAGAGACAGATCCCAGTTTCTACCCTGTATTATTTTACTTTTGAACAACATTACATCCATTGATGGGCATTTGAAATTTTGCAAGCTTTAGCTGTATAGCATGCATAGTAAAATTTTTGAATTTGCAAAGAATTAGGTTCCTTTCCCAGCACCATACACACATACCACATGAAGTTTATCAGGAACAAAATTTAAATAAAATCTGGAAAATATAAACATGCCACTTCTCCGTCTAAACTAGTTTCAATGTTTTCATTATTCTTAGAAAAAAATCCTATTTTATTTAGTGTTTTACAATATTTGGCTCTGTTTCAGTATTGGAATACTGAATACTTATCTTAAACCCCTCTTTCCTTCCTTTACCAGGACAAGATATTTTTGCATTTATTTATTCGTCTAAGCAACTCACTTTCACAATCCACACATACACAATCTGCTCTGCCTGAAAACATTCATTTTTTGCTTATTACTTATTTTATATATTTTCAGAAAGATAACCTGCCTTTAACCCTCTAAACTAGAACAAGTGCCTTGTCACATGACAATCGATAATTCCCTTTTGGAAATATATGTAACCATTATAAATATTTAATTTGTTCTCTAACCATATGCTATGATTTGGATATGAAGTATTCCCCGAAAGTTCTTGTGTTAATGCAGGAATATTTAGAGATAAAATAATTAGATTTTGAGAATTGTAGCCTAATTAATCCATACTGGTTTGAACGGATTGACTGGGAGGTAACTGTAGTAGCTGGGGCATGACTGGAGGAGGTTGGTCACTGAGGTCACGCCCTGGAAGTATGCATCTTCCCTTTGCTCCTTTTGGTCCTTGTTCTCTCTGCTTCCCTTACCCCACTGGGAGCTGAGCTACTTTCCCTTGACTGGTTCCTTGGGCCATGATGCCCTGCCTTACCTTGAGCTCAGAGCAATAGACTCAACCCAACATAAACTGAACCTCTAAAATCATAAGCATGAAATAAGTTTTTCTCCTCTAAGTTGTTCTGGAAAGGTATATTGATCACAGTGAAGCAAAGCTGACTAACACACTGTGGTTCCATAGCTTCCAGTAATTCATTGTTCTAGTCTTATGTTCTAACATGGTATCTAGAACTTAGGTAAATCCAATGAATATTCTTTGACTGAATTAGTTAATATTTGGTAAGTGTCTTATGGTTGTTGTGACATGGGTCATATCAGTGATAAGCTACAGTTAGTCATTGATTAATAGTATGAATTTCTATTATTTTCATGAAAGACATCGACATGGGTCATAACAATGATAAGCTACAGTTAAACAGTGATCAAAAGTATTTATTTCTATTATTTTCATAGAGAGATTAGTTTATCTTTGCAAAAAGTAGAAAAATAGTTTTTCCATTTCATATCTTTCTTCTATGGAGGTGTCTAGACCTTTTAGTTTTAAATTTTTGTAGTATGGTTGTAATTTTATTTCGCACAAGTACGATAATACTATTACTTTTGACGAATACCAGCAAATATGGAAAAGACCATAAGTATTGGTAAATTTAAATAGTTTGGGATATTTCTGTGACTGTATTAAAATATCACATTATATTTGCAACTTTTTCTGAAGAAGGTAATAACTTGTTAACTTTTAGAAATTTTATACACACACACTTATACAAACAATATTCAGTTATTTGAAATTGTTAATGTTATACTATTTTTACAAATCTGACAGTGTTTTGGAAGATTGTTGAAGCAATTATATAGACTTCTAATCAATATAGAGTTTTTCAGATATACTATAAAAAGAGTATATCAGTTATATAAAGAGCAGAAAATGCTCAAAGGAGAGATGAGTAATAGCACAGTCTGACAACAGTGAATATCATCATGTGGGAGAGGGGAGACAGTCCAAGTAGGATAAGGAGATACCTTCTTCTCTCTCAGAATTTCATTGGTTCTGAGACCCTGGGAAGAAATGTAAAAGCACACGCAATTACTTAGTTGTTTGGCAAAGTCTTTTAAGGAAAAGTTTTAGGTATTCACTCATTTGTTTTATTATAAAGAGTTTTTAATGTTGAGAATCTGTCAATGTATACCTTCCTTTTATTGTTTACAGGTATATATACTCCTACAGTAGTCCAGGCATTAAAAATGTGGTACTATTAATATATACATGGGGATTTCAGTCAACTTTGTGAAAATTCACTTGTTTGCTATTTTATTAGTTATAAGAATTAATGACTCTTACTTGGTAAAATTATTACTATTAAATAATAGTATGAAATTGGTTAAATTATTACCACTCTGTTTTGTCTTTCCTCACAGTTAACTAGTCAAGCCCTGCGTATTTCACAAGGACACAAACATTTTTATTTATCACTCTATTCTCGTTGCATAGTAGCTAACATGAAAGAACTTGATACCATTTTATGAGAGATGTCATTAAGCCTTTGACAAATGGCATTGTATACTAAATTTGTCTGGGAATTAAAGGCACACACACACACGCACACACATGCACACATGTATAAGTATATATTAAACACAAATAGAAAAAAAATATACACATATGCCCTTTTGGAACATATACGGTTTTAAATATTGTCAATTACTATTTATTTAGGAACACGTATGTATACACAGTTTGTGAATTACCTGTGTGTACACATACACACTCAAACAGAAATTTAAAAAAGGAAACATTAAAAACTGAAAATTAGCACATTTTTAACAGGATTATTTAATGCTTCGAAACAAATGTACACATCTATAATCCTGCACCTCTTACTCTTCTGACAATGTGTTTACTTGATTATTTAACACTCTGGAAATACGGTCATTACTCTTGAATTACTGTATTTTCAGCTCTCAAATAACTATTTCTCCTCCTATAATCTTCAGATTTCATTTTCTGCTACTAGCAATGCTTTTGTTCTAATTCTACATTATTGGAAAATGTCCTACTAGCTAGAGTTGAACACTCACTCACTTGTTCTCAATTCATACTCGTTTCAATATGATTTCAAATTCCTACAAGTTGGTGAGAGAAACTTGAAAATAAGGGAAGTAATATTGTCTTCTTATAAGTTAAACTTGTAAAATTCACTCACGATGAATATAATAACATTTCAGTGAGGGTTTGCCAGGAAGTTTCCTGAATATGTTTACTGGAATATTTTTGAATTCCTGAAAACCAATAAAGCAAGGGAAGCTTAACATAATGTTTGAGAGGCAAAACTGGACAATGATTTATATTTAGTAAACTATAAAAATTCAAATTCTATTTTGATTAAATATACATAAAAAAGGAGGAAGTTAAAAATTACAAATGGTAATATAAGATAGATGGTAAATAATAGATAAAATTAGATCCTATAAATGCTAAAAAGTGGAGGCCAGTATAGTTTTACAAATATCAGACAAAGTAGACTTCAGTTAAGAAATGTTGTAGTAGGGGGAAATGTTATAAGAACACTGAAGAGTTTTTTCACTAAATGTTCATGCACCTAATAACATAGCTTCAAAATATATTCAAGGAATGATAGAACTAAAAGCAACACAGATAAACTTCAAATCATAACAGGAGTTTTCACATATTTCTCTCAATAGTTAAGAGAATGAAAAAAATCAGTTTATGCAAGATTTTAATTATTGTATTATTAATATTTGAATATGTGCTTATGGTTATATATCTGTATGTAAATACATATATATGTATACACACATACATAATTCTAAGCTAACAAAATGTATATTTGAAGAACACAGGCTTACCAAATTATTCATATGCTGGACCATAATATAAAACTTCAATAATTTTCAAAATCATTCGTACTATGTTTTCTAATCAGAAAATTCACTCTATAAATGATTAACATTAGTAATAAAATACTTGAAAATGTGAGTTCTCTAGACATTAAATAAATTTCAAAATTATTAGATATTAAAAGTGAAAAGAAAAAGCAACTTGAACTTAATGGTAAAATATGACATATAAAAAATTCTGAAAGCCATAGTTAGAAAATTTTTAAACTTAAGTACATCTATTAGAAAAATATAACAAAGTGAATTATTTGTATTTGTGTTTATTTTAAAAGTTAGCATGAATTAATTCTATCCAAGTAATAGAAGGGAAATGAAAAGATGAAAATGGAGATTAATAAATTCAAAAATTAAAATTTCACAAGATTAAAATCATTACTTTGAAAAACCTAGGAGAGATGCATGCTCTTCTAGCATGATGGAGATTTACAAGGAGAGGGAGTACACATTTAGAAAACTAGGAATAAGCTCTTTCTTCTTCCTTGATGTAATGTTCTAAGTTTTTCTCCTCCATACACTTCTGCTATGATGTTCTCCCTCACCTGGGCTATGGAGTTGGCTGTGTATGGACTGAGACCTCTGAAACCACATGTGCTCAGCTTGAAGATTGGATTTCCAAACTCCCTTTCACGCAGGCATGGCCAGATGACTAATGAGATGTATGTGAAAATTATTGGAAGTCCTTCTAGAAAACTCTTTGAAATGGGAACAAGTACCTGGTGTGATCATTTAAAAAAATTCTTTCTTTCTGCTTCCTGCCAATCTGACAAATTTCCAACTGTCTCTTTTTTTGTCAAGGAAAAAACCAAAATGGAGTAGAATTGGATCAGGCACATCAAATGTAATCAGAAGACCATTATTGATCAGTTGTCAGACATGTCCTCAGCTGAACCTTTGAACTTGACTGCAGACATGACCAGCCTGGATTCAAGTTGACTTGTGAAGTCCTGTTATCATTTGCTGACCTTTTGCACAAAGGAAAACTTTCCCCAAACTGTGCAGAGACTGATGGTACCCAATCCCTATCCCAAGACAAATTCTGCCAGCAGAAATCATAATTCCTAAAAAATGATGTTGTTAACCACACCTGCTTACAGTTTAAAGATATAAATACAGCTGCCATTTTGTGAGACCTCAGTGCACGTGTTCAAGATTACTTGAATCTGTTTTATAGGACTACAATCTTAGTTAGATACAAATAAATGTGACTTACTTTGTTCTAAAACATAAATAAATAAATAAATGAGAAAGAATATTAAGAATAAAACTAGAATCACCACAATAGATACAACATACATTTTAGAAGATATTAGTAGATATAATAATGTACATTGGAACAATATTATATTTTGAGAAAAATAACATATAGAATAATATAACTTATCATGCATTATATTAAAATTAAAAAGTTACAAGTCCTACTCATAAGAAAAGCATATTCTTTATAGCACAAACAAGGACATTACAAGAAAGTAAATTTTAATTTTCCTTATTAAAATCAATGAAAACTTAAAAGATTAATGAACCAAATGCAACCATTTATAAATCAGCAAAAACATATCATTAAACTTATTCCAAGAAACCATGCCTGTTCTAACATTCAAATACCAAAAATTGAAATTCATAACAGTAAAATAATAAAAAATTTTTATTTTGTCCAAGATGTTGAAAATATGTTTGCTAAAACTCAATATCCATTCATGATGATCATTAATGCCAGCAAACTAAGAAAAATAGGGGAGTCTTTAGTAATTAAGAGAGAAACTTAATCTCTGTTCACTGCCTGTTGTCAGTTAACTGTCTTAACTAAAAATCCATATACATCACAACTGTACAAAGTCTGCAAGTGCACGTTAGAAGTAAATTGATGTTTTGAGTATGTATTATGTCAACATATAAGATCTTATGTCAAAGAAAAAATCTTTTTTCAACTCAAACATTTCCATTAACCCTCTAATGAGCAAGGGCAATAAGGAAGGACAAAAGGTTTGGAAAGACCAGAAGGATTATATTTTGTGTATTCTTTATATTTTGTGTATGCTTTGTTAAATCAAGGGTTTAAGTAATTCAACAAAAGTGTGAAAATGGATGTTCCAGATGCATTGGCATTTGTTTTCTGAGTGCCATCATGAAAAAATAAAAAGGCATTCATTTTGATGACTCAATATGTTCAGCATGATCAGAAACAAGAGTGTTTGTCAATTCAGAGTGTGTTTAAATGGAAAACTTATTGAGGTTGAAATCAGCAGATGACAGCAAGAAATGAAAAGGTTTTCTCATCAGACCATGAAATGAAATAAATCCAAATTGAATATCTAAAGAATTCAAACCATAAAGAATAATTGTTTGATAAATCGTTCTCAAGTTTGTTCATGAACACATTGTCTTACTTCAGTTTACTGAGCAGTTCGTTTTAATCTCAGTTTATGTGAATATTCACTTGTATACACTCTAGATATAACCTTTTCTTGCCTAAATTGAATTTTGGGGGAAAAAAAGCAAAAAAAAGAAAGGTCTGGCCAAACAGTTACTTGTCATTCAGGAATAATGAAGATGCATTTACTGAAGCTAGATACAATTTCACAATTAAATTTAACATATTTGTATTAAATTTGTGATTAAATACAATTTTTAAAATTCTGTAGATTTTGTAGTGGGACAACTACGCTTTTAAATTGTGAAATTTTTAAAAATACCTTGTATTTACTACCAGCTTGATCTCTGCTGTTCCTTCAGTGTCTTCAAAACAATTACATTGATAGGTGGTGATGTTCTAATGAATGCTTTGGATTCACATTTCCCCACTGTTCACCAATTCTATATTTAAATAATACCTACTTTCTGGTGATATATGTCAGCTCTAAAGAGAAAATCTATAAAATATTAAGAAAGTTATTTACTTTCAAGGAAATCACAAAGACTAATATGGTTGAGACATAACACATATAACAATGTTCAGATTTAATATTAATTACAAAGACTTCAAAGACTCTACCAAGAATTAATTCAGCAAATAGTGGTTTAGAATCTAGTGTACATGTAGCTGTGCTAGGTGCTGAAGATATGAAATTATGAACAACAACAACAAAAATTAACAGCACCAGAATGAGGAAATCCTGGTTTGAACTTAAAGTTTTTTGTATATGCTGAGGGATAAGACAAGGATGCAAATAGCTACCACATAATGGATTGTAGTATGGGAAGTGTAAGAGTTCTGGAAATTCAGATTTAATGGATCACTGTGGGTTATTAGTAATCAGGAAAAGCTGCATAAACAAAGGGAAAAAAATGAACAGGTTTCTTTCTTTTTAGGGCTCAGTAGTTTTCATATTAAATTCTAGCTCTTAAGGTATCTTCCTGACAGTTTATTCTCCTATAAATTGAGATTGTTATGAGTATTTTACAAAATATGTATATATGTACAGACATGCTACGTATAACATATATATCTATAGTTATATACACACATTAATTAGTATATAATAGCAGTTAAGTTTCCTTTAGTAAAACTACAATATTAGAATTCCTTGAGGAGACTTTAAAATGCATTATATTTAAAGTAGTGCATTACAAAGACTAGTGAAGACTTAGATTTCTGGTGATGACAACCAAGCAATACATTTTAAAAATGCTTTTATTTGTGCACTGTAGTTATGCATAACAGTAGAATTCATTCATAAATGCACATAATAAAATGTTCTCCATTTCAATGCATGGTACTTCCCTTTTCCCTACCCTTCTTTCTCTACTCTACTGGTCTGCCTGATCTTTAATGATTTTTCATTTGACACATAATACATAAAAGTAGAATCCATTGTGTTATATTTGTGCATGTACACGGCATAGTTTGGTCAATTTAATTCCACAGTTCCTCCTCATTTCCATCCTTCTTCCCTCCCCCTCAATTACCTTCCTACACCCCACTGTTATTCCTTCTATCTTCATAAGCCTCACATTTTGTAATTCCTTATTTCTCTCTAGCTTTTGTATATGATATAATATACTCGACCCTTGACTGTGTTTGGATTATTTCACTTAACACAATGTTCTCCAGTTCATCTACTTACCAAAAAAATGATACAATTCCATTTTTGGGGGGGCTTACTAAATCTCCATTGTATATATGTAACAATTTTTCTTTGTCCATTCATCTGTGGACGGTCACCTGGGCTGGTTCCACAACTTCACTACTGTGAACTGTGCTGCTATAAACATTAATATGCATGTATCACTATAGTATGCTGATGTAAGTTCTTTGGAATAAATACCAAAGAGTGGGACAGCTGGGTCATATGGTGACTCAGCTAGAAACCATATGGTTCCTAGTCTTTTGAGAAATCTCCATACTGCTTTCTAAAGTGGTTACACTAATTTGTAATCCCACCAAAAATGTATGAGTAACTTCTACCTCTCATCCTGCAAAAAAATCAACCCAAACATATGAAAGACTTAGGAATTTGACTAAAAACATTGCAAATACTAGAAGAAAATATAGGATCAACATTCCAGCATATTGGTACAAGTATCAACATCCTTAATAAGCTTCCTAAAGCTAATTAACTAAATAAATAAAACAAATGAAGAATCAATAAATTGAATAGCATTAAATTAAAAAGCTTTTGCTCAGCAATGGAAACAAGAATGTGAAAGGAGAGTTTACAGAATGGTGGAAAAATCTCTGCCAACGACTGCGGGTTAATATCCAGATATTAAAGAGCTCAAAAACTTAACACCTGAAAACAAATAACTCAAACAATGAATGCCTAATGATCTAAACAGATATTTCTCAAAAGCAGAAATATAGATGGCCAACAAATATATGAAAAATGTTCAACATCATTAGCAATTAGGGAAATGCAAAGCAAAATCACACTGAGATTTCACCTCCCTCTAGTTGAAATGTCAAGCATTACTTTTTGTAAAACTCCCCAAATGATTCTAATGAACATCTTAGGCTGAAAATTTCTGCCTAGTATTTTATTAGTGACCATGAGATTTTATACACGTCAGAGAAGATGATTAAGAAATTGATAGGTGGTGATATTCAACTAAAATTTTCATATTATGTTCATTGTTCTTTTTTTTCCTTTCCAAGTCATCAATATTTCTCCATCTATTCTATGTTTTAAGTTTATTTTACCTACCTTTATTTTGAATGAAGTTCCAGAATGTTTTGGCAAAGGAATAGTCTTTTGTATAGTTTAGCAAAGGAAATTAAAACATAATCACATTAGAAATTAACTCACATCTGTATCACAAGGGATTTCTCATTTTCAAAGGCTATCTTACCAAGGGATCTAGTGATTTCAAGTTATTTTTCTCAGATAATGTGACTAGACTTGGTTGATACATACATGATACTTCCAGTGCTGCCAAATTCTGGAGGTCAAGGAATGTAGTGATATGATTGCTTTCACATCCAATGTATAATTCCTAGCATATAGCAAAGAATTTGGGCTAAATGACCTTTGAATCACTACCATGAGATGAATGCATGACATACCTTCATATAAAAATTTTAAAAATTATATCTTTTTACTACTAAAAACTGAATTCTTGCCACTTAATAGTATTTTGTTTATGTTCACTTTTCAGTCTTTATGGGAAAAAATGAAATGTAATGATGTGAAGTCAATACTGACAATTGTTTTGACTTTAAAAGAAAAAAAGGAAAAGTCATTTTTTTTCCACAAGCAAGTGGTGGTAAGGTCACAGCTAAAAGGCTTATTTAAGATAAATATTACTGTTTTTAATGCAACCAATTTAAGGATAGCTTCACCAGAAATGTCAAGAAACAAAATGAACTAAAGTGATCCCTATTTATATTTACTGAACTACAGACCTATTTCAAATTTGTTGGAAAACTATTATTTTTAGAAGAGAACTATCACTTAGAATTTTGAATCTTTTACCCATCATTTAAAAAATAGGGCTAATTATTTAATCAGTTACCAGCAATTGGAATAAAATTTCTCTTGGCTTTTAGTCAAGCAATTAATACTAAATATTTTTTAAAGTTTTGGATTTTTACAGTAAATAATATATACAAAATTCTGTAAGTTTTCTGTTTGCATATTTATTTTCTCGTTTTCAAAGTAAATATATTTAAGAGTAAGAGGAGAACAAGAAGGACTATTTTTAAACCAATTAAGAGGAACTAAAAGTTTCATAACAAAAGGGAAATTATTTTATTTTTATATTTTGGTTTATTATTATTACCATTAAAGACAACTAAAGTAATAAAATTACTCAAAAGTTCCTATATTAACAGAATGGTAATTACCACTGTAGAGAAGGAACCAAATCCTAAGATACAATTCATTTGTCTGAGCTCCTCTCATCTCTGCAAAAGAATCTGCAAATGATTGCTATCATTCTGTGATCTGGAACATGATATTCAGTTTATGAAAAGTGATTCATGGTTTTACTATAGACTGTGCTTTCTGAGATGTTCACACACTAACCTTGTAGAGTGAGGCCACCATCAGCTTCAGCTCAGTCAACAGATGGTTTTGTTTCAAATTCTGGCTCCTTTATGACAGACTCTATATTTAGTTTAATAGCTCAGTGCATAATGTTATCATTTAGGAAATTGGAAATTTCCTGCAATGATGAGGAGGAAAAATGATATAACACATATAAAACAGTGAAAATAATACTGGGTATATACTCAATAATTGTAATCAGTCATTATTTTGGGAAAGCTCTATAGATGGATGAAGGAGGTGATACTTAATTTTACCAGGCACCTTAATCATATTAAGGGATGCCTTGTAGCAGGTAAAACATCATTCTTGGGTGTATCTATAAAGGCGTTTTCAAAAAAGATTAGCATTGCATCCAGCCTGAGTAAGATATACCTTCATCAATGTGAGTAGGCATCATCTTACCTTTGAGGACCTCTATAAAACAAAAGGCAGAGAAAAGGCGATTTCTCTCTCACTTTTGGAGCTGAAGCATGCATGCTTCCTTGCCCTTGGACATAAAGCACCATGTATTTTAGACTTCACATTTCAGGACATACAGGAGTGCCCGCACTTTCCTGCCCAGGTTCCCAAGACTTGGGCCACAGACAAGAGTTATACCATGGGCTCCCCTGGCAGGCTTTTGAACAAGGATTAAATTATGCCACCAAGTTCTCTGATTTTCCAATTAATGAACAGTATGTAATAAAATTCACAACTCCATAGTCAAGTGAACCAATTTCTGTAAAAAATCTTCTTTTATTTATCTCTCTCTCTCTTTCCTATTGTTTCTGTTACTCTGGAGATCCTTGAGTAATACAGAGGCCTTAGATAAGAAATATTGTGGGAACTTAAAAAGAATGAGAAAAATTTTAACCAATCCAGTGCTTAATATATTCATACTAATGTAAATATCAATATTTACATAAACAAAGAAATCTTAATTTATATTTAACTTGTTAATTTATACGTTAATAGCATAATCAATACATGGAGAATTTTGCATAATACCTATGATATAGATATTCAACAGGAAGTTTCCCTGGACTACTTGGGTAGTATAAGAAACAAGAGGGTGTCTCTGTGCATATAGCAATCAGGTATGCACATACACGTGTGTGTGTGTGTGTGTGTGTGTGTGTGTATCTATTTATATATTCTCATGAAAATATACACAAATGAAGTTAATAAAATCACTTGTAACTAATTGCACCTTACAATTCATACTTTATGAAATATATCCTAGGTTACTATATACTATATACATTTCAATCAAAGGTAAAACAAGCTTTCCTAGAAATTAATCATTAAGTAAATGGCTATGTATTTTAGGATATAATCACAAATCTTTTAGGAACAGAATATTATAGGAAACAAATTTTTATTTTTATTTTATTTTATTTTTACAGACTACATTTTGATTCATTGTACACAAATGGGGTACAATTTTCATTTCTATGGTTGTACAAAATGTAGATTCACACCATTCATGTAATCATACATATACATACGGTAATAATGTCTATCTCAGTCCACTATCTTTCCTTCCCCCACCCATTCCCACCGCTTTTCCTCTACACCATCCAAAGTTCCTCCATTCTTCTCTTGCCCCCAACCTCTACCATCCTACCCCCTATTAAGTATCATCATTCACTTATCATAGAAAATATCTGACCTTTGGTTTTTTGAAATTAGCTTATTTCACTTAGCATGATATTCTCCAACTCCATCAATTTACCAGTAAATGCCATAATTTTATTCTTCTTTATGACTGAGAAATAGTCCATTGTGTGTATATACCACAGTTTCTTTTTTTTTTTTTAATTTTTTTTATTGTAAACAAATGGTATACATGTTGTTTCTCTGTTTGTACATGGCGTAAAGGCATACCATTTGTGTAATCATAAATTTACATAGGGTAATGTTGTTTGATTCATTCTGTTATTGTTTCCCTTCCCCCCACCGTCCCACCCCTCTTTTCTCTCTATACAGTCCTTCCTTCCTCCATTCTTGCCCCCCTCCCTAACACTAACTCTAACCCTAACACTAACCCCTCCCACCCCCATTATGTGTCATCATCCACTTATTAGTGATATCAAACGTCCTTTGGTTTTTTGAGATTGGCTTATCTCACATAGCATGATATTCTCCAATTTCATCCATTTGCCTGCAAATGCCATTGTTTTATCATTCTTTATGGCTGAGTAATATTCCATTGTATATTTATACCACAGTTTCTTTATCCACTCATCAATTGAAGGACATCTAGTTTGGTTCCACAATCTGGCTATTGTGAACTGAGCAGCTATGAACATTGATGTGGCTGTATCTCTGTACTATGCTGATTTTAAGTCCTTTGGGTATAGGCCAAGGAGTGGGATAGCTGGGTCAAATGGTGGTTCCATTCCAAGTTTTCTAAGGAGTCTCCACACTGCTTTCCAGAGTGCCTGCACTAATTTGCAGCCCCACCAGCAATGTAGGAGTGTACCTTTCTCCCCACATCCTCGCCAACACCTGTTGTTGCTTGTATTCTTGATAATCGCCATTCTAATTGGGGTGAGATGGAATCTTAAGGTGGTTTTGATTTGCATTTCTCTTATTACTAGAGATGTTGAACATTTTTCCATATGTTTGTTGATTGCTTGTAGATCTTCTTCTGTGAAGTGTCTATTCATTTCCTTAGCCCATTTGTCGATTGGCTTATTTGTATTCTTGGTGTAGAGTTTTTTGAGTTCTTTATAGATTCTGGAGATTAGTGCTCTATCTGAAGTATGATTGGCAAAGATTTTCTCCCACTCTGTAGGCTCTTTCTTTGCATTGCTGATAGTTTCCTTAGTTTGAATCTATCCCAGTTATTAATTCTTGTTTTTATTTCTTGTGCTATGGGAGTCCTGTAGAGGAAGTCTGGTCCTAAGCCGACATGTTGAAACTCTGGACCTACTTTTTCTTCTATAAGATGCAAGGTCTCTGGTCTGATTCCTAGGTCCTTAATCCATTTTGAGTTTAGTTTTGTGCATGGTGAGAGATATGGGTTTAGTTTCATTCTGTTGCATATGGATTTCCAATTCTCCCAGCACCAATTGTTGAAGAGGCTATCTTTTCTCCATTGCATATTTTTGGCCCCTTTGTCTAGTATGAGAAAATTGTATATATTTGGGTTTGTATCCGTGTCCTCTATTCTGTACCATTGATCCACCTTTCTATTTTGGTACCAATACCATGCCGTTTTTGTTACTATTTCTTTGTAATAGAGTTGAAGATCTGGTATTGCGATACCCCTGCTTCACTCTTTCTGCCAAGGATTACTTTAGCTATTCTGGGTTTTTTATTTTTCCAGATGAATTTCATAATTGCTTGCTCTATTTCTGTAAGGTACATCATTGGGATTTTAATTGGAATTGCATTGAATCTGTATAGCACCTTTGGTAGTATGGCTATTTTGACAATATTAATTCTGTCTATCCAAGAACATGGGAGATCTTTCCATCTTCTGAGGTTTTCTTTAATTTCTTTCTTTAGTGTTCTGTAGTTCTCATTGTAGAGGTCTTTCACCTCTTTTGTGAGATTGATTCCCAAGTATTTTATTTTTTTTTGAGGCTATTGTGAATGGGGTAGTTTTCCTAATTTCTCTTTCTGAAGATTCATCACTTATGTATAAAAATGCCTTAGATTTATGTGCATTGATCTTATATTCCGCTACTTTACTGAATTCACTTATGAATTCTAAAAGTTTTATGAATTCACTTACGATATCTAAAAGTTTTCTGGTGCAATTTCCTGGTTCCTCTAAGTATATAATCATATCATCAGCAAATAGGGCTAGTTTGAGTTCTTCTTTTCCTATTTGTATCCCTTTAATGTCTTTGGTCTGTCTAATTACTCTGACTAGAGTTTCAAGGACGATATTGAAAAGAAGTGGTGAAAGAGGGCATCCCTGCCATGTTCCAGTTTTTAGGGGGAATGCTCTCAGTTTTTCACCATTTAGAATGATATTAGCCATGGGCTTATCATAGATGGCCTTTACAATGCTAAGGAATGTTCCCACTATCCCTATTTTTTCTAGTGTTTTGAGCATGAAGGGATGCTGTTTTTTTTCAAATGCTTTTTCTGCATCTATTGAAATAATCATGTGATTCTTGACTTTAAGTCTATTGATATGGTGAATTACATTTATTGATTTCCTGATGTTGAACCAACCTTGCATCCCTGGGATGAAACCCACTTGATCATGGTGCACTATCTTTATAATATGTTTTTGTATGCGATTTTCTAAAATTTTTTTTAGAATTTTTGTGTTGATGTTCATTAAGGATATTGGTCTGAAATTTTCTTTCCTCGATGTGTCTCTGTCTGGTTTAGGTATCAGGGTAATATTGGCTTCATAGAATGAGTTTAGGAGGGTTCCCTCCTCTTTTATTTTACGGAATACTTTGAGAAGTATTGGAATGAGCTCTTCTTGAAAGGTTTTGTAGAACTCGGCTAAGAACCCATCTGGTCCTGGACTTTTCTTTGTTGGTAGGCTTTTGATGACTTCTTCTATTTCATTACTTGAAATTGGTCTATTTAAATTGTGTATGTCCTCCTCATTCAGTTTAGGCAATTCATATGTCTCTAGAAACATGTTGATGTCTTTGAAATTTTCTGTTTTGTTGGAGTAGAGATTTTCAAAATAGCTTCTAATTATGTTTTGTATTTCAGTCGTGTCTGTTGTGATATTTCCTTGTTCATTCCGAATTTTAGTGATTTGGGTTTTCTCTCATCTTCTCTTTGTTAGTGTGGCTAAAGGTTTATCAATTTTGTTTATTTTTTCAAAGAACCAACTATTTATTTTGTCAATTTTTTCTATTGTTTCTTGTTTCAATTTTGTTGATTTCAGCTCTGAATTTAACTATTTCCTGTCTTCTGCTACTTTTGGTGTTGGTTTGTTCTTCTTTTTCTAGGGCTTTGAGCTGTAGTGTTAGGTCGTTTATTTTTTGAGTTTTACTTCTTTTATTAAATGAGCTCCATGAAATAAATTTTCCTCTAAGTACTGCTTTCATAGTGTCCCAGAGATTTTGATATGATGTTTCTTTGTTCTCATTTACCTCTAAGAATTTTTTAATTTCCTTCCTAATATCTTCTGTTATACATTCATCATATAATAGCATATTGTTTAATCTCCAGGTGTTGGAGTAGTTTCTCTTTTTTACTCTTTCATTTATTTCTAACTTCAATCCATTATGATGTGATAGAATACAAGGTAGTGTCTCTATCTTCTTGTATTTGCTAACATTAGGTTTGTGGCATAATATATGGTCTATTTTAGAGAAGGATCCATGTGCTGCTGAGAAGAAAGTGTATTCGCTCTTGGTTGGATAGTATATTCTATAAATGTCTGTTAAGTCTAAATTATTGATTGTGTTATTGAGATCTATGGTTTCTTTGTTCAATTTTTGTTTGGAAGATCTGTCCAGTGGTGAGAGAGGCATGTTAAAATCACCTAGTATTATTGTGTTATGGTCTATTTGGTTTCTAAAATTGAGACGGATTTGTTTGACATACATGCATGAGCCACTGTTTGGGGCATAGATGTTTATGATTGTTATATCTTGCTGATTTATGCTTCCCTTAAGCAGTATGAAATGTCCTTCTTTATCCCTTCTGACTAACTTTGGCTTGAAGTCCACATTATCTGAAATGAGGATGGATACTCCAGCTTTTTGCTGAGTCCATGTGCATGGTATGTTTTTTCCCATCCTTTCACCTTTAGTCTATGGGTACCTCTTTCTATGAGGTGAGTCTCTTGCACGCAACATATTGTTGGATCTTTCTTTTTAATCTAATCTTCCAGTCTATGTCTTTTGATTGATGAATTCAGGCCATTAACATTCAGGGTTATTATTGAGATATGATTTGTATTCCCGGTCATTTGATTCATTTTTAAAATTTTATTTATTTATTTATTTATTTTTTGACACATCTTGGTTCCTCCTTTATTTGACAGTTCCTTTAGGATAATTCCTCCCTTTGCTGATTTGCTTCTTTGTTTTTTATCTCTTCCTCATGGAATATTTTGCTGAGAATGTTCTGTAATGCTGGCTTTCTTTTTGTAAATTATTTTAGCTTTTGTTTATCATGGAAAGATTTTATTTCATCATCAAATTTGAAGGTAAGTTTTGCTGGGTATAAGATTCTTGGTTGGCATTCATTTTCTTTCAGAGCTTGAAAAACGTTGTTCCAGGCCCTTCTAGCTTTTAGGGTCTGGATTGAAAAATCTGCTGATATCCATACGTATTGGTTTCCCCCTGAATGTAATTTGGTTCTTTTCTCTCACAGCCTTTAAAATTCTGTCTTTATTTTGTATGTTAGGTATTTTCATTATAATGTGCCTTGATGTGGGTCTGTTGTAATTTTGTGTATTTGGAGTCCTATAAGCCTCTTGAACTTGATTTTCCATTTCATTCTTCAGATTTGGGAAATTTTCTGATATTATTTCATTGAATAGATTGCTCATTCCTTTGGTTTGTTTCTCTAAGCCTTCCTCAATCCCAATAATTCTCAAATTTGGCCTTTTCATGGTATCCCATAGTTCTTGGAGATTCTGTTCATGATTTCTTACCATCTTCTCTGTTCAACTTTTTTTCAAGGTTAAATATTTTTTCTTCAATATCTGAGGTTCTGTCTTCCAGGTGTTCTATCCTATTGGTTATGCTTTCTATGGAGTTCTTAATTTGGTTTATTGTTTCCTTCATTTCAAGGATTTCTGTTTGGTTTTTTTTTCAATATCTCTAACTCTTTATTGAAATGATCTTTTGCTTCCTGTATTTGCTCTTTTAACTGTTGATTGGTGCTATCATTCAATGCCTGCATTTGCTCTTTCATCTCATCATTCAATGCCTGCATTTGCTCTTTCATCTCATCGTTTGCTTCCCTGATCATTTTAATTATGTATATTCTGAACTCCCTTTCTGTCATTTCTTCTGCCATGCTGTCAATGGATTTTATTGATGTAACATCTAGATTTGTTTGGGGCATTTTCTTCCCTTGTTTTCTCATATTGTTCAGGAATCAGTGGGTCATTAAGATATTGCAGATTTCCTCTATTGACTTATAATATCCCTGAAGATTGCTAGTATATGCCCTCTTGGCCTTCAGTAGCCTGCATTCTTGGAGGAAGTTGATAATGCGGTGCTCCACAAGGAAGCTGCATCTCTAGGGGTGGTGACCCTCAGGTGGGGTATGTTCCCTGATGTAGGCAGAGGTACCTCCAATTGTTGACCAATGGTCAACCAAAGGGGAACTAGGCTGTGGACTGAGGCAAGGCCTGTTTGTGCCTGTGTCTCTGGTTTTACCGGCCTTGTGGGAAAACCTCACCTGGCAGGGAAGACTCACCCAGTGCGGAGGTCTTGCTGGTCAGTTCCCTTCCTAGAGGTTCCCCTCAATCTACAACTACCACCTGGGCTGGGCAGCCTTCCTCTACAATGTTCCCAGGGGCCCGGACCTACCTCCTGGGTCTGGGAGCCTCACCCTTCGCAGACGAGTCTCCTTAGGCTGCCTCTCCTCAGAGAATCTGCCCGCAGTCCTGGAAATTTCGCTCCGCCCCTAGGCGTGTCTCTGTGCGGCTCTTCCAACAAGATGCCGCCTAGGTTTGGGACCCTGCTCTGCACCTAATCGCGTGGCTATGTGGCCCCTCCTCTGAGTCGCCACCCGGAGCCCCGCGCAATAGCTCCAAGTCCCAGAGACCCGTCACACACCTCTTCCTCCGGACAGTCGCCCGGTATTCCGACGCAGTCACTAGGAGTCCAAGCACCTCACTTTGCGTCTCCTCCTCCCACCACTGTCCGTAGCCCTAGGCAGTCACTCCGAGTCCAAGTGACCCGCCCTGTTCCTCCTCCTCCTCTGGTTAGCCCCCCCCCGAGTGTTCAGGAGTGGTGGCTCGGAGACCAAGCGACCCACCGCGCTCCTCCTCCAGGCAGGCCACTGGTGTTTAGGAGCGGTCGCTTTGAGTCCAAACAACTCACCACTCGCCTCCTCCTCTGAAAACCACCTGTGGCTCTGATGCAGTCACTCCTAGACCAAGTGACCCGCCGCGCTCTCCTCTTCCTCTGGGCAACTCCCCGGTGTTCAGAAGTGATCGCTCTGAGTTCAAACAGCTCGCCACGCAGTTCCTCCTCAGGCAGCCGCCCGGAGCCCCAGTGGTTGCTCTGAGTCCAAGCGCTGTGCTGAGCCGCCTCCTCTACGATGATCCCAGTGGTCCGTGTTCACTGCTCCAGCGGGGGGGAGGGGCGTCTTGCCGAGCAACTCTACTTCACAAAGTTCCCTGCGTTCCGTGGCTACCGCCCCATCCGGGACACCTCCCCAACAGGAGAGACTCACCCGGCAGCTTTGAGTTGGTCCCAAGTCTCTCACTATCTCCTCTTTTGAATCCTGCGTCCTGGAGCAACATGAAATGCAGCCACCCTCTAGTCCCCCATCTTGAAAACCCCCACAGTTTCTTTATCCATTCATCAATTGAAGGGCATCTAGTTTGGTTCCACATTCTAGCTATTGTGAATTGAGCAGCTATGAACATTGATGTGGCTGCATCACTGTAGTATGCTGATTTTAAGTCCTTTGAATATAGACCAAGGAGTGGGATACCTGGGTCAAATGGTGGGTCCATTCCAAGTTTTTTGAAGAATCGCCATACTGCTTTCCAGAATGGCTGCACCAATTTGCTACTCCACCAGCAATGTGTGAGTGTGGCTTTTTTTGCACATCCATACCAATGCTTATTATTGCTTGAGTTCTTGATAATAGCCATTCTAATTGGAGTTAGAAGAAATCTTAGGATGATTTTAATTTTTTCATTTCTCTAATTATTAGAGATGATGAGCACTTTTTCATATGTTTGTTGATCATCTGTATATCTTCTGTGAAGAATCTGCCCAGTTCCTTAACCCATTTATTGATTGGGTTTTTTGTATTTTTGGTGTAAAATTTTTTAAGTTCTTTATAAATTTTGGAGATTAGTGCTCTGTCTGAAATGTGTGTGGAAAAGATTTTCTCTCACTCTGTAGGCTGTCTTTTCACATTATTGGTTGTTTCCTTTGCTGAGAAAAAACTTTTTAGTTTGAATCCATCCCATTTATTGATTCTTGTTTTCATTTCTTGTGCTCTTGGGGTCTTGTTGAGGAAGTCTGGTGCTCAGCCAACATAATGAAGATATGGGCCTAGTTTTTCTTCTATTTGGTGAAGTGTCTCAGATCTAATTCCTAGATCATTGATCCATTTTGAGTTGAGTTCTGTACAGGGAGAGATATTCATTTAATTTCACTTTGGTACATATGGATTTCCAGTTTTCCCAGCACCATTTGTTGAAGATGCTTTCTTTTCCCCATTGTATGTTTTTGGCACTGTTGTCTAGTATGAGATAACTGTACTTATTTGGGTTTGTATCTCTGTCTTCTATTCTGTACCATTGGTCTGCCTGTCTATTTTGGTGTCAATACCATGACATTTTTGTTACTTTTGCTCTGTAGTACAATTGAAGGTCTGGTATTGTAATACCTCCTGAGTCACTCTTTCTACCCAGGATTGCTTTGGCTATTCTGGGTCTTTTGTTCTTCCAGATGAATTTCATGATTTCTTTCTCTCTTTCTATGAGGAATGTCATTGGAATTTTGATTGGAATTGCATTAAATCTGTATAGCACCTTTGGAAGTATGGTCATTTTGATAATATTAATTCTTCCTATCCAAGAACACAGGAGATCTTTCCATCTTCTAAGGTCTTCCTCAATTTATTTCTTTAATGTTCTGTAGTTTCCATTGTAGAGGTCTTTCACCTCTTTTGTTAGTTTGATTCACAAGTATTTTATTTTATTTTTTGAGGTTATTGTGAACAGAGTTGTTTTTCTCATTTCTCTTTTAGATGATTCATCACTTATGAAGAGAAATGCATTAGATTTTTGTGTGTTGTTTTTATATCCTACTATTTTGCTGAATCCATTTATTAGTTCTAGAAGTTTTCTATTGGAGTTTTTTGACTCCTCTATAGAATCATGTCATCAGTAAATAGTGACATCTTGAGTTCTTTCATATCTCTTTAATTTCTTCAATCTGTCTAATTGCTCTGGCTACTATTTCAAGCATGATGTTGAATAGAAATGGTAAAAGAAGGTATCCCTGTCTTGTTTCAGTTTTTAGAGAAAACGCTTTCAGTTTTTCTCCATTAAGAATGATGTTGGCCATGGTCTTAGCATAAATCGCCTTTATAATGTTGAGGTATCTTCCTACTATCCCTATTTTTTTCTAGTGCTTAGAGCATGAAGGCGTGTTGTATTTTGTCAAATGCTTTCTCAGCATCTATTGAAATAATCATATAATTCTTAACCTTAAGTCTACTGATGTGATGAATTACATTTATTGATTTCTGGATGTTGAACCAACCTTGCATCCCTGGGATGAACCCCACTTCATTGTGGTACACTATCTTCTTTTGTATGTGATTTGCCAGAATTTTGTTAAGGACTTTTGTGTCTATATTCATCAGAGATATTAATCTAAAGTTTTCTTTCCTTGATGAGTCCTTGTCTGGTTTTGGTATCAGAGTGATACTAGCTTCATAGAATGAATTTGGAAGGGTTCCTCCTTTTCTATTTCATGAAATACTTTGAGGAATATTAGTATAAGTTCTTCTTTGAAGGTATTGTAGAACTTAAGTGAGAATCTGTCTGGTCTCAGGCTTTTCTTGGTTGGTAGGCTTTCGATGTCTTTTTCTATTTCATTGCTTGAAATTGATCTGTTTAAATTGTGTATGTCCTCATGGTTCAGTTTGTGAGGACCATATGTCTCTAGAAATTTGTCAATGTCTTTGAGATTTTCTATTTTGTTGGAGTATAGATTTTCAAAGTAGTTTTTAATTATGTTATGTATTTCAATGGTGTCTGTCGTCATATTTCCTTTTTCATCAAAATTTTAGTAATTTGAGTTTTCTTTCTCCTTCTCTTTGTTAGTGTGGCTAAGGATTCATCTATTTTGTGTACTTTTTCAAAGAGCCAACTTTTGTTTTGTCAATTTTTTAAATTGTTTCTTTTGTTTCAATTTCATTAATTTCAGCTCTGATTTTAATTATTTCCTATCTTCTACTACTTTTGGTGTTGATCTGTTCTTCTTTTTCTAGGGCTTTGAGAAGTAATATTAGGTCATTTAGATGTTGACTTTTTATTTTTTTTAATGTATGAGCTCAATACAATGAACTTTCCTCTTAGTACTGCTTTTAGAGTGTTCCAGAGATGTTGATATATTGTATCATTGTTCTCATTTACCTTTAAGATTTTTTTTTTATTTCTTCCCTGATATCTTCTGTTATCATTGCATCATTCAATACCATATTATTTAGTCCCCAGGTGTTGGAGTAGTTTTTGTTTTTTTATATTGTCATTGATTTCTAATTTCATTCCATTATGAACTGATAGAATACAAGGTATTATCTCTATTTTTTTGCATTTACTAAGGGCTTCTTTGTGTCATAACATATAGTCTATTTTAGAGAAGGATCCATATGGTGCTGAGAAGAAAGTGCATTCGCTTATTGATGAATGGAGTATTCTATATAGGTCTTTTTAGTCTAAGTTATTGATTATCTTTTTGAGTTCTATGGTTTCTTTGTTTAGTTTTGTTTGGAATATCTATCCAGTGGTGACAGTTGTGTGTTAAAGTCACTGAAAATTATTCTGTTGTGGTCTATTTGATTCCTGGAGTTGAGAAGGATTTGTTTGATCTATATGGATGCACCGTTGTTTGGGGCATAAATATTTATGATTGTATGTCTTCCTGATTTATAGTTACCTTAAGCAGTATGAAATGTCCTTCTTTATACCTTCTGACTAACTTAAGCTTGAAGTCCACTTTATCTGCTATAAGGAGGGAACTCCCACATTTTACTGAGTCTGTGTGCATGATAGGATTTTTTCCCATTCTTTCACCTTTAGTCTGTGTACGTCTTTCTTTTAAATCCAACCTGCCAGACTATGTTTTTCGATTGATGAATTTAGGTCATTAAGGTTCAGGGTTATTATTGAGATATGATTTGTATTCCCTGTCATTTGGGCTTATTTTTGGCTTTTAACTTGATTTGGTTTCTCCTTTGATTGGCTATTCCTTTAGGGTAGTTCCTCTCTATGCTGACCGACGTTGTTTTTCATTTCCTACTCATGGAAATTTTTGCTGAGAATGTTCTGTAGCTCAGACTTTCTATTTGTACATTCTTTTAACTTTTGTTTATCATGGACTGATTTTATTTCATCATCAAATCTGAAGGTAAGTTTCACTGGGTATAAGATTCTTGGTTGGCAACCATGTTCTTTCAGAGCTTGAAGTATGTAGTTCCAGGCCCTTCTACCTTAGGGTCTGACCTGAGAAATCTGCTGATATCCATATTGGTTTTCCCCTGAAGGTAATCTGATTTATTTCTCTTGCAGCCTTTAAAATTCTATCTTTATTTTGTATGTTAGGCTTTCATTACAATGTACCTTGGTGTGGATCTGTTGTAATTTTGTGCATTTGGTGTTCTGTGAGCCTCTTGTAGTTGATTTCCCATTTCATCCTTCAGGTTTGGGAAATTTTCTGGTATTATTTTATTGAGTAGGTTTTTCATTCCTATGGTTTGTATCTCTGTGCCTTCCTCAATCCTGATAATTTTAAAATTTTGTCTTTTCATGATATCCCATAGTTCTTGGAGGTTCCATTCATGATTTCTTACCATAGTCTCTGTTTGTTCAACTTTATTTTCAAGATTAAATATTTTGTCTTCATTGTCTAAGGTTCTGTCTTCCAAGTGATCTAGTCTGTTGGTGATGCTTTCCATTGAGTTTTTTATTTGGTTTGTTGTTTCCTTCATTTCAAAATTTCTGTTTGGCTTTTTTTCCGAATCTCTGTCTCTTTGTTGAAATGACCTTTTGCTTCCTGAAGTTCCTCATTCAACTTCTTATTGGGGTGATCATTCACTGCCTTCAGTTGCTCTCTTATCTCATCCTTTGCTTCGTAGATCATTTTAATTATGTACATTCTGAACTCCTTTTCTAACATTTCTTCTACCATGGGGTCATTGGATTCTATTAATATAGAATCTTGGTTTGTCTGGAACACTTTCTTCCCTTGTTTTTTCATGTTGTTCACGTAGCTTACCCTCTTGCAGTGCATATCTGGGGTTTTGCAGTTTTCCCCCAATAGGCTTATGGTTATCCTGCATGTTTCCAAAACCTCTTCTTAAAGGGAGAGATCAATATTAGCAGCATCCAGTACAGACAATATGCAGCCCTAAATCAAAATAACCCTATGAAGGCATTAACAATATTGTCATAATAAACAGAGAGGATGAGTTCCATTATTATCTACATTATAACAAAAAGATTTGCAATGAGGTCTGCAGTTTCTAATGGAGGACAAAGAGGATTGGGAGAGGTGTAGCTGTTAAAGGGATAAGAAAAGAGTATATAGAAGTTCTAGATCGTAGAAACAGAGTATAATTAAAAGAAGTTGGTTGTTAGCATGAGAAAAAGGATAAAGAGACGCTGAGGAAATAGTTAAACAAAAGGAAAATAGCAAGAAATTTTAAAAAATAAAAATTTTAAATTTTTCCAAAATGTGAAAAAAAAATCTGCACTATAACAGTTAGATAGTATTCAAACCTCCCAGTCTTCAGTAGCCTGATGCATGAGAGGTACCTGACAATGAGCTTCCAGTCTCCAGCGGCATCTTAGGATGGGGTTTGCTCCTCCTAAAGATGGCAGTTTTGGCTTCCAGACTAATCCAAGATGGTTACACCAACTTCCAAACATGTTGTCAAATGGGGAACTGTAGTGCAGGGTGTAGGCGCCAAATCCATGTGGGAGTGCGGTCAATCAGGCCAGGGGTCCTGGGGGTCCTGGAGTTCCTGGCTGTTGTCTCAAAATTGTGGCAGCCACATGTCACCAAGCCTGCAGGTAGTGTGACAGTGGATTTCCAGGTAACAGCAGGCAGCTGCCAATCCACTGGTGGTCTGTGGGCGGTCTGCAGATTACTGGCAGTTGATCACCAGGTGAACCTCAGGTGATTGGTAGGTGAAAGACAGGTGATGGGCAAGAAAAGGCAGGCAAATGGGCAAATGGCAGATGATAGGCAGCAGTCAGGTATCAATCTGCACTCAAAAAGTAGTTGATAAGCTGGCAGACTGCAGGTGATAGAGGTGGACAAATCAGGGGATGGATGAGCAGCAAAGACTCAGAAAGACATTTTTAAACAAGCTGAAACTTACTTTGAAGGTGACAAGCATCAGAATACACTGAGGACAACTTAACCAATTTGGTTACTATGCTACACTTTATTAACTGTATAGCAATTTATTAAAAACTTTTAAAGAACCCTATCAGGTTTTTTAGTGTGAAATCCAGTTCAGATTTTGCATTTTTAAAAATACTTGTATCAACACTCTTCTTTCCTCAATAATTTTCAATACATATCTTATGCCAACTAATATACAGTTTCCTATTTAAACCTTTAGTTAAGACAAACTTGTGGAATTCAGATCTTATAATTTTTCATTCTAAAGTACTTTGTTATTTTCCCTATGTGATTAAGAACTCAAAGGAAAATGTCTTTGGCCATCAAAGAAGGGTTAGTTGAAGAAGCTGGGCTCCATCTGTTTTCTATGGACAATTTAATTTTCTCATTTACTTTGACAAGCTTTTTTAGGACATTAGAGACTAGACTGTATTTTTCTTGCCTGAACTGAATGTCTCTGTCAAGTAGACAGGCCATGAGACCAGGACCAATTAAAGAATTAGGTTAAACTGTTAGATTCTCAACTTAGTCACGATGGGAAATAAAATAATCACAGAAGCCCCGGGGACTCTAGAGGTGTATCTTATTGCCATGAAATATAGGAGAAAAATAAAAAGAAAATTTTTCTCTCAAGATAAAAGACTTGAATAACTTCAATATATTGAGGCCATGCCTAACACCAATGTTGGTTAATGGAACTTCAGTATTATCTGGGACTTATGTAGAACTAAGAGGAAATCTTCCCTTGGAAGAAATTAAGTCCAGTGTAGCAGCCACTTTGACTCTAGATTTAAAACATTTGCTTACAATTAAGTATATACACAGAATTTGCCACTGCCTTATGCAAATATTGGTCTCAAATTTGAAACAGAAATTAAGAGGTTTGAGCTAGCAGAAAAGATTTCTTATGAAAGAATGGTCTTGCAGATTTTATGCTTTCAAAATTTGGCAAGAACTCAGGAATGCCTCAACTTCCACTCCCTATGGGAAAACGATAGATGAAAGGAATACTCTCCGTCTGTTGTTTAAGGCAAAATGACCAGCTTAGTCCCAAACTGTGAGATGTCCCCAAATTTATTTTACATTATCAGATCTTACTGTCTGGTCAGTTGTCATAAATTGACCTTTATAATAGCAGACTCAGTCTATCTCATATTCACTAGATATAAATAAATATCTTTTGTGTTCCTTGGAAAAAGTGTTTTACTTGACTCAATATTGCATCCTGGTAAGATACATCTATGTCACATATCTCAGTTCTAAAGTTTGAACTTTAAGCTTTATCTGAATTGGGCTCGTATTATAATAACCATGTATATTTTATGTATTCTTAGACCCTTTTTTAAAATTGGAGCATGTGAGATGTAGACCCTTGATTGATTCAGTTCTTGAGGTCATAGAGTAATATCACCCTGACAAGAGTAAAGATTATAAACTTTACCTGTTGAAGGAATCCCACTTCTACACAGTCTTCTGAGTAAGAAAACTAATGGAGACTGAATCAGAACCATAATTAACAAGTTACATTTTGACTTTAATTTCTTTGCTAAAATTGAATTTTGGGAAGTTAGTTTCTTCTTCGAAAACTTATTCAAATTTTTGGTGTGTTTTTATTGACTGTATTCATTCTACTCTCTGATCTCATTTCTGAATCATTATTGAGGTGTATTAAGCAATGTGGATGTCGATAAGTTAAAAAAAAAAAGAAAATAGATTAGGGCCTACGTTTTAGATGATCCATTTGAACCCTTTTTGGAAAGGTTTATTAACAGATTTCAAACTGCTCGACAATTGTCCCAAAAGGACATTTGAAACAGTAGTGATAGGTATGGAGTGATGGTATGAGAATTTTATGAAAAGATTAATAGATTGTCCTGGTTAACTGCCAATATGTTCAGAATAGGACCATTTCTTGTTGAACATAGGCACAGTGTTCACACCCAAAGTACAGAATATACAGCTAAAATAACATATGGTTCTCACTATCGATTTTACTTTTCTTCCAATTCCTCATTTAACATTTTTCCTAGACTAGTTTGTGAATAATCTATTGGAAAATGAGACAAGAGTATTGTATGTTTCTCCAACTTTGGGGGGGATATTCCTGCAAAACTGAACATATTCCATAAATGCACAAACTTACATCAGTCAAATTTTTCTCTACCACCTTCTAATTGCTCCAAATGGTTAAAGTGTCTATATTTGAGATTTTTGCAGTGCGAGATTTGCACCTGTAGTTTTTTTTTTTTTTTTTAAAGAATGACTTGTTTATATTACTCTTATTGATGTTGAAAGTAGTTTGCTATTTTCCCCATGGGTCTGTCTCAGGACCTAGCAGAACCTGAAAAATGTTTCTTCTCAAAATGTTTACAAAAATGAACTAATGTCTTCACAAATATCTTAAGTGCACAGTTTATTATACTCTTTTTGTATAACTCAGAGTACCAAATGTGATATCCTCAAACATATATGTGCAATCAGGGAAGATATAGTAAAGATTAATAATACTCTAAGAAAAAAAAACTCATTTCAAAATAGAATCAAAACTCAATGAAATTTACAAGTATCATTATTTCATATTTTATAGCATCGTGTTTTTCATTCAAAAAGGCTTGCCATTACTGTGACATAAAGCTAAGCAGAGATGATATCCCATGCATTTAGAGGGATGAGTTTGGTCCGCAGTTCTTTTCCTATGACTGGGCAGATCAACCAGTAAGAGCCACTGGATGTTAAGAGGACCCTGGCAGCTGCTTACTCTCTCTTTAGAGTCAGTATGAAACAAACATTTCTTTAAATGAGTTCATTCAACCCATCAAAGTTGCTGAAACTATAATGTGAAAGGATTGGACAAATAGGATGACTTTCATTAATTGTTAATATTACATTGTCACACATGTGAATCCTTAAAACAAAGTTTGAGGTTTTTATTTGGTAATCTGCCTTCAATTTTTCCTCCATTTCTCCTCTACTATCAGATGAATTACAGGAAAACCTGGTATCTTTTGAATGTATTTTACACGAAAGTATATTCAGTATGAGAGTTCCTCAGACAGCTTACACATTCTCAATAGTTCTCCTAGTTAAATTATTTTAAATACTTCACTTGTGATTACAACAACAGGGTAGATAATAGAAATGTACTCTACTTTTCTCCTAGGGGAAATAAATGCAAGATTTTAAACTACATTTACCTTAGCATGATTTGTGTATTATATTAAGAAAATAATGTAATAAAGTTCAGTTTAGATTAGCAATTCGTTGACACTTTTTGAATGTAGGGCCATATAGTTATCCTCACAATATGCCTCCGAATATGCATATATGTATCCACATTTATGGCTACATAATAATCATGAATTGACATATAAATATGAATAGTACTTTTTGCTCAGCAAGTCTCCACTGCCTAATGAAGTAAACAGTGAATAATAACTGTAATTATAAATAATTATAAAAACTGAACTCAGTGTTCTAGTGGATAGTTTTGATAAAAATCAAAACTTATATTTAAGTGTTTATATTAAGTAATATTACAGTTGTGCATATTATTATACAAGACAGTACTGAAACAAAGAATGCTCTTCTGAATTTATGTTGAATAAAAGTGGAACCAGGTATTAAAAAAATAAAACAACAAATTAGTTGTTTGTTCCAGCAAATCATCACTTCTAGAAGAAAAGATTACTAATGAAGTGAAATAGTATCCTTACCAAGACTCATTTCAAAATCCTCTCCCAGTTATGACAACCAATAAAAATTATTGTCATAAAGTTGGTCTGTTCCCAACTAGTTCCATACTTTGCAAGACAGATTAAGAGTAACACAACCGAAGACAAAAGTCCTATAAACCTCTTTACCTAACTTTTTTGCCTTGAGATATGCAAATAAATAAATAAATAAATGTTTAATGAGCAAAAGGTTTAAAACTTTTTTTAGCTGATGCATATCAAGGAGCAACAGAAGACCAAATAGCTCTTTAAGGCAAAGCAGCACTGAGGTTTTACAGGGTGGTAGTGAAGAGGAGTATATGTTTTTGTAGTTAAGATGACACAGCACGTGTCTTCATCTCTAACTGATGCAAAACTGATGGTTGGAAATGGTGAAAATCTTTCTGCATTTTTGTGACTTTGCTAAGGATTAATGGTGAAATTCCAGTCAGGAAATTCTCAGAACAATTCTGTTCATAGTTACTTTTGCAAGTCTTACAATTTTTGAAAGCTCAGAAGAAAGACAGCAGAAAAAGGAAGAGAAAAAAGACAAAAGAATTATAGGAGGTGAATGCTGAAACCAGAGAAATAAGGGAATGCATTTAATTCTTTTATAAACACTAGTGATGCTCTGGAAAAGTAGTGTTTTCTTTACTTTGGAAAGTCTAATAAACAAAACTGTACTCAATCAACAAACTTTTTTGATGTTCCTCTGGGAAGCTGGCATTTGACAAAACAGAACATTGGAAGGGTAAAGAATGGAAGAAGATAATCTATCTAATTGGAAAAGGAAGTTACATAAAAAGTGTTATTTTAATTGCACTTTAAAAGTGTTTTCCAGGTTAAGAAAGTGGAGTCATTGAAGAAAGAACATAAAAAGACATGGCAAATGTAGCTAACTTTCCTTTGGGAACATAGCATAGACTCACTTTTCTCTGCAACTCCCTCTATACAATCAAATATGCTGGAAATAATTGGACAATTGTAAAATGACTCTGAAAGATGAAAAGAGGAAGGTGGAAGATGGATATAGACCTCAAGACTCAAAGAGCAAACACTATGAGGAGTTCCCTGAATATTCTTCTTGTTTTTCATTTATTATGGACTAGAAGTTAGGCAAATCTAAAATCCAGAAGCACCAACAAGTTGAGACAAATTAAAAACACAAAAACCATAAAATTTTGCTCTATCTGCCCAGAAGTCTAGTAAAAATGAAACCCTAGAAGGAATGAGCTGGGAAAGCCAATACCTCGTGGCCACTGTGAGCCTGATCATCCTATATAAATGGTGGAGAAGGGTTGAAGGATTAAATCACCCCCAATTCCAAATATTCCAGCAAGAGCAGACCTGATCTGCCTGTAGCAGAGGCTACAGAAAAAAATGCAGTTCAGATGAGGGAAAGGCCAGACCTGTGGCACATACATATGATCTCAGTGACTGAGTCAGTAGGATCCTTAGTTCAAAGCCAGTCTCAACAACTTAGCAAGGCCCTAAGCAACTCAAATAAAACATAAAATGGCCTTGGGATGTGACTGTGGTTAAATGCCCCTGAGTTCAATCCCTGGTACCAAAAAAAAGAAGAGGGACAAGAGAAAGAAGAGACCAAAGGAAGAAATATCATTTTTGACACAATTACAATAAACTACTCCTGGGTTTGAGTACCTGAAAAATGAGGGTCTCAAGGAAAAGAGAATATATTCAAGATGTTTTAAAAGACTGTTTGAAAAATCTTCTGCTAAGTTTCCACTGATTGACAGATGTGATTTCCTAGAGACTGAAAATGCCTAATGAGTATTCATTATTTGGTAATCAAACCTGATTGTATCCCAGACAGGTTAGAGGTATAGTTGAACACTCAGGCATAGGGACTGGTAATGAACAGAGGTTCTACAATTCATATTTTCCTTCTAAACCTTAGAACAAAATGTATCTAAGAGTATCAGAAACATATCTGACTGACAGGTAAAGAGAAAATGTCATTTGGTAGTATTAACTTCACTATTGTTATCAAAATTACTTCTGATACATTTTAATACATTTATTTATTTATTTATTTATTATTGTGGTGCTGGGAATTGAACCCAGAGCCTTGTGCATGCAAGGCAAGCACTCTACCAACTGAGCTATATACCCAGCCCCATTTCCATACATTTATGATACTAGATCCAAGAAGAATGACTTAGAGAAAGTTAGAGTATTAATGTTTACATATGCTTTCTTCATGAAAAAATATAACAAATAAGAATGAAAATAAGTTTTCAGCATATATTCTTTTCCCAAATAATAGACAAAAACATGAATACTTTTACATATAAGTAGACAGTAATATCATAGTTTATTTACTATATTAAATATTTTGATTCATATTGTGTATTGTTTATTATACTGGGAACCTTTGCTTAGTCCCTTCTTTTCACTTTCCTGATCATTTCAATATGTAATGCATATGTAGCGTATTATCCCATAGAATTATACTATATATATTACACATTATATATAAATTAATAACATAACAAAAGAAAATATTTTTCTAATTATAAGAAGTATTAATTTCATCTCTGAGCTTCAAAGACTAAGGCAGAAATGTAAAGGTAGTTTGGGTCCAGACAGTAAAATCATAAATGTCCTATAAGAGAGTTAGCACACTATTCCATGGGTCATCTAACCATTATCCACCTATGCCACTATATTAAGAATAAAATACATATGAGGAAAATGGTTTCAGACTCAGAATATCAAATACCAGTTGCCTTTGATATTTTCTTATAGAGTGTTAAATTACAGAATAGATACTCCTCCATGTAAACTGTTCCTATATCCCCCAGACATTCATCAGAACACTCTCTGCTAACAGATATTTTTGATATGTATTTGTTAAGAACTGATTTTAGTCAGTTCATAGTTAATATATTCTAGAATAGAATGATAGTCTATATTTCTTAGAGGGCAAATGTGTGCCTTTGGAGAGAAAATATAATGTAAAATTTAAGAGTGGTTACCTGTATGTCAAAATAGACATTGTAATAAGTCATTTATGCCTGAAGGCAAACCACAAGATTGCTTCCAGCCAAATCTGAATTTTTCTCAATGTATTGTTTTCAATACACTCTAGGAACTTAGCTAGAATATAATAGAAAATACAGACACTGTACTGGCATGGAAGCATTCTGTCCTGGAAACAGAATCGAAGGTCATCTGGCCTATAGGCAGCTTTAATAAATTACTCCAAGTAGTCATTTCTGGTCACATAGAGTCCTGATCAGGATTTATGGTCATAGACACACATGGCATCTATTTAAGAGTTCTAAAGCATTTGTTTGTTTTCAAGATTATGCATTTATTTGCTTCTTTATGTAGAAGGATTTCCATGATCATGGAAAATGGGAAAAGAAAGACAACAGAATGGGGGAAAGCAACCTATTTTCACAAAGAAATAAGAAATAGGGACTTGTGATTGCACCTCAATTCCCTTATTGCTTCTCTATTTGGGGGTATTCTTTTACATGAGAATATGTCTTTTTAAAAGCGACTATTTCTACATTTAGTACAATGAAAATATTTTATATTTCTATTAACTTGCTTTAGTAACCATTGACTTAATGACTATATAATGGAATATCTTGAAGTATCCTGAAGAATGTCTAAATTGTCAAATTTTTTTTTAAATTTTCATTATATAAATAATAATGAAAAAAAAAATCTTGATTCTTAATGATGTTGGACATCAGGGACAGGATATCTCCATGGACAGTAAGACCATGGATTGTTTCTTTGGCCAGTGACTGCAGATTCTATAAAGAGCCACACTGTAAAAGTTTTAGCCCGTGTTGAACACTCCATGTCTGTTGCAGTTGCTTAGCTTACTCTGCTATTGCAGCATGAAAGAAGTCACTGACAAGATGGAAATTGATTTCATAGTTGTTTTTCAATTAGCTATTATTATTCATTTTTAAAATCTATTTTAAAGTACATTTGTATGATTAAAAGTGAGGTTTAAGAATGTGGATATTTGTTAATCAGTTCATACCTTGTTTTTTTCTTCCAGTACTTTAGAATTTTCACTTTTATTATTTCTTGTACACCATTTTAGCAGCTTAATGATTCCCTTACTTTTAATTATTTTACAGAATGAAGCCACATATTGTCTCGGAGAGGCAGTAAAGTTCCGTCACATGAAAAAAAGTATTTTCTTAATTTCATGATCCATATTCATAGACAATAGGTAGGAGCTGCAGTTGGTGTAGGTTGGAAGCACAGTTTTATTATTGTAGTAGCTATGTTTGCTCTCTGTTTTTGTCTTCTGATTTTATTGTTACAAGATATGGTAAAATATTAATTAATCTTCATGAGCATTACCCAGAAAGTGCTGAAAACATAATGGTGAGAGTGTTATGCAAACTATCTTCCACACATTTTTCCAGATCATCCCTTAGTGTTTCTTAAAAGACTGCATAACCTATGATCTGCCTCCATTCACCTCTGTAGCCTAAGTCCCCTGAAGGAATCATTCTATTAATATCTCCTTGCCTCCCTCGCAAACCGGAAAAAAAAAAAAAAAAATTACCTAGCTATCTGAATTCGCAATCAATGGTCTTCTTTAAGCTCTTCTATTTGGGGCACGATGTCAAATTACATGAATTCTGTCTATTGTCCTAAAAATATGGGGCTGAGTTGATCTTTGTTCCCTCTCTATTTTAATGAGGCAAACATGGATGTAAGTAGGCTTGGAAAAGTCTTTAGAAATCTCTAAGATCATTGCTTTGTAAGAGACAATTCGACCAAACCGAAAGCATGAATTCTCAACTGTCCTTTGATTCAAGGAATTCAACAAGGAGAGAGTTTACTTCTTGTGCAAAAATCAGAACTGAAGTTGGGTGGTGTTTTCATATATCTTTGATGTGATTAATGATCACTTATTTAAAGAAAGTGTCCTTGTTCATACAGAAGTAACTGTGTTGGTTACATTTAAATTGGTGCAGATGGATCTAAATCCAAGTGATAAAATTTAAGGGATTTCTGTTCTTTATGAACACATCTCTCAATAAATATGTATTACTGTCCAGCAATGTCCATGGGAATTTGATATGTGAGGTTGTGTTCACCAGTTCTTTCAGAAAATATAGCATGAATTTTTGTGTCAGAATGATCATAGTTTAAACCTGGTTTAGATCAAGATGACTTTAATATTCCTCTAAGCTTGTCTGAACTCTAGACAGGCTTTTTTCTTTTTTTTTTTTTAATGACTCCAGGTCCTTGACCTTGATTTTCTTAGAACATTTCCTTTAGAAAACTTGTCATTGTAAATTCTTTCACTGTTCTTTGATTTGTAAATTTTGAAGGAAAAAAGAACTCTTGCCAGTTTTTACAGACTAGGACTTTATTTTTTCAAAGGCCAGAGGCCATCCTTTTCAAAGGCAGTCATCTCTATGGGAGGTTAGGAGCCTAACTTCAGTGGGAACCTTGCCTTGTTTGTAACCACCACCTGACATGAAGGTAAGCCAAAGCAAGCTTAGTTTTCCTTTGGGAAAGGTCCATTAACAGGCATAGATGGCTTATGGTTCCCCTACCACAGCTCTTAAAAATCTCCCACTGTCTGTTTCACGCAATGAGTTTCCAGACTAGATAAGTTTTCTCTCCCCTATGCTGGTAATAGTATCAGAATATAATCAATTTGTTTGCTTATTTTGTCTGCTGTAATTTTTCTTTATCAGGTTCAATACATACTAGCTCTGTGACATTAATAAGTTGCTAAACCTTTCTGTGCTTTGATTTCCTAATTCAGAAAATGAAGAGAGGAATCTTTACTTGCCAGAATTGTTGAGCATATTCAGTGAAACAAAGCAATACATGCTGACAAGCATTACATAATGAATAAATAGTATTTACTTTGCACTTTTTCCTTATCAAAAGGATACATTTTAAGTGCACATTCTTTGACTTCTCTGGCATTGACCTTAGCTTTCAACGCACTTGAACATATTAAACATATGGAGAAATCTGGGTGCCCCTTACTGTATCTCTGCTTCCCTACTCATTGATCTGGTAGCATCTTGATGTTGCCTCTTTCTAATATGATGATTATTGAAGAAGAGAATTTAAATCTAATCTCTAGAAAGCCTACTAAGAGAAAGAATTCCCCAAGCAATACAACTCTAGGCTTTAAAATTTTTACATATAATGGTGTTTGGAAATAAAAATTATAAAATAACATGATATAGAAATAAGAGCTATAATAGGAGTATAAGCACAGTAATGAAATGAAAATTGTCCCCTTTCTACCTTTGAAATAACAAAAACGAACAAACGAAAAGATCTTTGGATGGGAGAAGGATTTCTGCTCCATTAGTCAAATAAATAAGAGTGACCTTAATCAAAACAATTACTTGATTCTGATGTCTGAGGTCCCCATAACCGAAGACTATCTTAGCATCCAGATCTGTTTCCTGAAAAAATGTCTCCTCAGATGTTGCCTTGCCCTCTTCTGTCCTCTAGTGGTAACGTGAAGAATTACTTCATCCTTAGTTAAGATCTGTCCATGTTCTCCTGAGAACCATCACCTCCAATCCTGCATGCCAGGACTGGGAATGTGGAAATATTTAGTGAGCAAAAAAGGTCCAGGAGTAGCAATTTCATGTTCTATAAAAATTAAATAAAAGTGACATTCACCACAAATGGGCTTCCCATTTCTACTTGGTTATACATTAGTTTGACCAAAGTTAGTTGCCATGTTAAACTGGAGGGGAATAATGGTAATATAATATGACCAAAACAGAATAAAAAAAGAAAGCAAACTTTATAGAATGTTTTACATACATGAGGGACTGTGTTCCACACTCAATCTTTAATTTAATACTCCCAAGAAACCTTGAGGTAGATATGATGTGCATATTATAATGAAACTGAGCTTCCATGTCTTACTCAAAATCATAGTTGTCTGGGTAAATATTTGGGTTATGGGCCAGCTATTCAAATTCAAAACCCATACATTTAACCACTATAGATTTTTCTCTCTTTATCAAACTGACTCAAATACACTTTCCAAGGTAGCAAGGGATTCAGCAAGAATACAAATATCATTCTTTTGCCCCATAGTTTCCTCTAATTGCCATAGTATTTCTCTGATATTCATAAAGTCTACCTAATTTTTTAAATGTGTAAAGAGGGTACTTCACTTCTTCTATTCCCATTCATATCTCAAGCCTCCTCTGTTTGATTTCTTGGTTCAACCCAGTTCACTGACAATCTTTTTATAAAGTTGCCAAAGACCTGTGTCAAGTAACATAGGACATCAATGACATATGCAAATTTACATTGGTCTTTACTCAAACCACCAAGTGCATTATATCCAAGAGATCACTCCCTTGTTTTTAAAAGTGTTCCTATTTTTGACTTCTGTTACATTATCCTTTCAAATTTCTTTCTTTTTACTTCTTCCTCCTTTTCTTTCTTTGTCTCTGTTTTCATCTTCATTTCTGGTGATGCCTTTCAGTTTATTTCATAGACTCAAACACTCTATTTGAATTCTGACTAAGAGTATTTCATCCTCTGTTTTTTGGCTCTGTCTACTCCCATAGATTAGAAAGTAAAAATGCATTTGTTCATTTCATATGTATATCTCAAGCTAGCAACTTTACTATGAGATCCCTAATCTCATCTCTAAGTAACTGACATCTCTTTTTACGAATCTCAAATTCATCTGAAACTAAATATATCCTAAATATTTATCTTGCTTTTCCACACCAAATCACAACATTTTCATCCAAGCCTATTATCTCACATTCTGTCTTATCTCAGTAATTGACATTTATCTGTTCTGCTCTTCAAAGTGGAAATATTAGAGTCATGTTTTTATCTCAATTCTCTTTCCCCCTAATTCCAAACAAACAACCCATCAAAAATTTTGTTTCAGTCTTTTCTTCAACTCACCCTCCAAATGCCTAGCCAGGGAGCTAACATACAGCTGAGCTGCATGGTTACTACAATGGCCCCTGGATTTCAGATATGTTCCGTTTTAGGCTAATTTTGCACCAACCATTTAAAATGTAACTTCTTAAATTTCTAATAATATTTCACAGACTAAGTCATTCCGAGGCTTATTTCATGTAGAGTAAATCAGAAATCTTGCATTGCCAAACACAATGTGGCCTGCTCCCATGTTCTATTCCTTACCTTGTACAAACCTCCAGTCAGTTTTCTCTTCTTTCACTTCAGCACACACAACACAAGCATGTTTCTAATCCTTGGTTCCTGGATTCTAATATCCTAGCTATGGGAAAAACCAGCAACCAACCAACACATTGGTTGCTCTTTTAGGGCTTATGCTATTCCCTACATAGTTTTCCTGTCCCCAAACACTATTGTTCTCCTGTTAGCCCTACCTAGGCCATTGGAACGTTACTCTTCCTGCCTTGCTGAATAACTTCCTTCATCACTTATCACCTTCCAACATAATATACATGTTTCTTGTTAACTATCTTGTACTTTTTATTTTTTTGCTCACTGTGTCTTCAATATAATGTAGATTTCATAAAGCCAGTGATCCTTGTCTGTGCTTAACAGGGTCTTGCATATACTAGAATCTCTGCAATTATTTGATGAATGAATCACAAAGTAAATGTGTCAGTTTTAGACATTTATGTAATATGAAGAAAACTAGAATGTGAACAGCCTGATTTGACTTACTGTTTCAAAAACTGTCCCCTTTTATTCAAATTATATTTTTCCTGTGTTTTAAAATGAACTTAAATTGTGTAGTATAAGAAATAAAATGCCTTATTTTATTTGGCATGATATCTGTGACAGATATTGTGCTGCCCAGCTTTCTATTTCTGCAACAAAATACCCAAGGTAATCAACTTGTGAGTAGAAAAGTTTCTTTTGTCTCATGGTTCTAGAAGTTTTAGTCCATGACTGACTGATCCTGTTTCTTTGGATCTGTGGTAAGGTAGCACATTATGGTGGAGAGTATGAGATAGAGAAAACTGTTTACCACATGGTGGGGAAGCAAAAAAGACAAAGAGACCACAGTCCCACAAGCCCCTTTGAGAATGTACCTACAGGGACCTATCACTTCCCCAGAAACCCCATCTCTTAAAGGTTCCACCATCTTCCATTAGCACGATGAGCTAGGAACCAATCTGTTAACCCATGGACCTGGAGGATATTGCAGCCCAAATTATAACAGATACATTTATTGCTGTTTTTTACCGTGCTTTATAGATATCTGTTGAAATATGGCATGTTCTTACTTATATGTGGAGTGTAAAAAATAAAAATATCAAATATATAATTACAGAGAATAAAATAGTGGTTGCCAGGGACAGAGGTAAGAAAGAAGAAATAGAAAGATATATACCAAAGGATACAAAGTAGCAAATATGTACAATGAACAAATCAAAAGATCTAATGTACCATACCAGGACTTTAGTTAGTAATGGTGTATTGAATTCATAATGTTTGCTAAAGATCAGAAGTTAGCTGCTTCTGGCATTGATAAGGGATGGGTAATCATGTGAATTGATGGGTATGTTAATTTGCTCTTCTATAGTAACCACTTACAAATATGTTTATTACCTGCAAATATATGCAACTATATATATAATCATGTAAATATATAAAATGACAATATACATATGTGTGTAATAATAATGTATAATTTAATACACATTAAATTTATTAAAAAAGAAAATCAAGATTATAAAGAAAATTCAAGATGTAACTCAACTTGGACCAGCTAATCTGGGCAGTCAATATATTATTCTTTTCTTATTTTTATGTTATTATAAGAACATATTATAAAGAGCATAATGGAAATAATACTCATAACATTTCTTAGAACCCACATTTCTGATCACTATTGTAATATTCAAATATTCAAGTGTTATATTATCCCAATTTTACTGTTTAGAAGTACTAAGAAATTAATTTGAAGACTAAAACAATGGACCAATGATTGGTCTACACTACCTTAATAATTTATTGTATTTTTAAAGTTGTATTGTTATAATATATATTTTAAATTTTTTTACAGTAATACCTTATAAAAACATTTAAAATGTTTTATCATGGTTTTGTTGATTAGCATCTGAATAGTTTCTTTTTTCTAGCTATTTATAATACTGTTGTTATGAACATTATTGCACGTATATTTTGATGAACTTAAGAAAGTATTTCTCCTGAGTATTTACCTTTGAATAGAAATTCTAGGTCATGAGGTATACGCATATAATCCAATAGTAAAACAGAAAATAATTTTCTCAAGTAACTTTGTCAATTTATGTAGTAGTATGCGAGTTCCAATTCAATTACATGTTGACCACTGGAAAATAGTTTAATAGTCATGAGTTTAATACTTACGCACATACGCATTTTAGCAGTACCTTATGTCCGTTTACCATTTGGATACTTTCCTTGGTGAAATGCCTTTTTGAAATTTTGTTCATATTTCTATTGATTGGTTTGATTTTATTGATTAAATTATAGAGTATGTATTTTTGTAAATATGAATATATATTTGCATTTACACATAGTTACAAATATATATGAATTAAATTCTCTCTATTCTTTATTTTATTGATGATGAAAAAGAAAGTGTTAATGAATTTTTTTAATCTCATAAAAGGAAACTAAAGTGGGGTGCAGCGGCACACACCTGTAACCCCAGTGACATGGGAGATTAAGGCAGGAGGATTACAAATTCTAGAACAGCCTCAGCAATTTAGCAAGACCCCGTCTCGGAAACAAAACTGGGAGCTGGGGGTAATAGGGGATAAGACTACGTATGTAATTCAGTGGTAGAGCACCCCTGGGTTCACTCCCCAGTACTGGGAAAAAAAAAAACAAAGAAACTTGTGTTCTTCAATGACCTTTTTTTTTTCAAGATCAATTTGAAGATACCACATGGCATTTTATTCTCATGTATCCTTAATCTGTAATTCCCCATTCTGTGACAGTTTCAGTTTTGCTGTATTTTTTACAATTGTGAGAATTTTAAGAATACTAAATATGCTATTCTGTAGCATAGTCCTAAACTTGGGATTGACTGGTGTTTTTTTCCAGTGAAACCATAGTAATCAATTGTGGAAGAATACAGTAGAGGTGAACTGCCTCTATTATCTCATCATATTAGGGAATTCACAATTAAAGACATGACATCACTGGTAAAGTTGAATATAATCACTCTTAGTATACAGGGCCAGAAAATATATGTAACTATCCTAACCAGTATGTTTGTTTATAATCATATAAATAATAAATAAACCATATATACTAATTAGAGCACGTAGTTATGTAAATAATCACATATAAAATGTTTGTACATGTACATCAATTATCTACCTATGTCTGGATGTGCTATAGTTTGAATATGAAATGTCCTTCCATGGTTTATGTTCCTTAACCTATGGTTCTATAGGGAAGTGTTACAAACATTAAGAGCTGTAAATGGTTAAGATGATGCTCTCTGGTTCCCTTTATTTTCCTGCAAATCACAATTTTGTTCTTTAAGTTGAATAAAACTCCAATGCATATGAATGTATGTGTGTGTGTGTGTGTGTGTGTGTGTGTGTGTGTGTGTGTTTGTGCATCACATTTTCTTTATCCAGTCATCTGTTGTTTGGCACCTAGGGTGATGCCATAATCTAACTATTTTCAATTGTGTTGCAATTAACATGGATATACATATATCTCTAAAGTATGCCAAACTTTGTCTTGGTTGAATACCAAGGAATGTTGTAGTTGGATCATATGGTACTACTTTTAGCTTTCTGAGAACCCTCCAGGCTTATTTCCACAGGAGCTGAACTTATTAACATTCCAACCAACAATGTATAAGAGTTCATTTTTCCCACATTCTTACCAGTATTAATTGTTATTTGTATTCTTGGTGATTACCATTCTGACTGGAGCAAGACAGAATCTGTTTTGTTTTGATTTGTATTTCCCTGGTTGCTAAGGATGTTGAACTTTTTCTTTTTCACATAATGGTTGGCCATCAATAGTTTTATTTTTGAAAAGTGTGTTTGGTTCATTTATTCATTTATTGCTCCGGTTTTATTGTTGTTGGGGAGTTTTTTTGAGTTCTTTATATATTTTGAATAATAATTCTCTGTCCTGTTCAAGAATTTGCTGCCTGTGTCTATATGATGAAATGTCATTTTTTATAACAATTACAAAGTTTCTTATCTTTAGTTCAGTCTTTAATCCATTTTGACTTGACTTTTTATACAGGGAGAGATTACAAATATAATTTTACCCTTCTGCCTATGGATACCCAGTTTCTCCAGAACAATTGGTTGAAGAGGATCTTTTCTCCAATGTATATTTTTGACATCCTTGTCAAAAATCAGATTTCTATAGCTATTGGATTTTCTCTGTGTTTTCTATTCTATTCCATTAATCTGTTTGTCTGCTTTTATGTTAGTGCCTTGCTGTTTCTGTTACTATATCTCTGTAGTGTAGTTTGAAATATGGTGGTGTGATGTCTCCAGCATTGCTGTTTTCACTCAAGATTTCTTTAGCTATTCCAGCCTTTTTTTCTTCCATATGAAAATTAGGATTGTATTTTCTAGTTTGATGACAAATATCACTTGTACTTTTACAGGGATTACACAGAATCTGTGGATCACTTTTTGTAACAAGGTCATTTAACTATTTGACTACCCATGATAGTCATTTATTTAACTATCCATGAATATAGGAGGTCTTTCCAACTTTCAGTGTCCCCTTTGATTTCTTTCTTTGGTGTTTTATAAATTTCCATGTGGAAATCTTAAACCTCCTTAGTTAGGTTTATTCCTGGAAATTTTATTTTTCTGAAGCTATTGTCAATGGAATTGTTTTCTCAATCTCTTTCTCTGTAGATTCATTATCAGTGTATATGAAAGCTACTAATTTTTGTATATTGATTTTGTATCCTCCTACTTTCCTGAATTTGTTTATCAAATCTTAAAGTCTTCTGGTGGAACATTTACGGTCCTCTAAATACAGGATCGTATCATCTGCAGTAGAAATAATTTGACTTCTTTTCCTATTTGTATTCCACTTATTTCCTTCTGGTGCCTAATTGCTCTGGCTAAAATTTTAACATTATACTGGATAGGAGTGGTGGGAGTAGACCTCCCTGTCTTGCTCCTGATTTCAGAAGAAATGCTTTCAATTCTTTCTCATTCAGCATGTTGTTTAATTTAGATTTGTCATATAGAAGTTAGGCATGGTGGCATACACCTGTAATCCCAGCAACTTGGCAGTCTGAGGCAGGAATATTATGAGTTTGTGGCCAGCTTTAGCAAGTTAGTGACACCATAAGGGCTTAACAAGACCCTTTCTCAAAATAAAACATAAGAAGGGCTAGGGATGTTGCTCAGTGGTTGACTACCCCAGATTCAATCCCAAGTTCCAAAAGGAAAAAAAATGTCAAATATATCCTTTATTATCTTGAGATAGGTTTCTGCTATCCTTAGTTTATTCACTGTGTTTATCATGAAGTGTTGTTGAATTTTTTTGGAAGCTATTTTTGCATTTTTTAAAATAATCTTGTGATTTCTGTCACTGGTTCTGTTGATGCAGTGTAATCAAATTGGAACGAAACTTGATTATGGTATTTGATCTTTAGAACATGTGGTTGAATTTTGCTTTGTAGCATTTATTAAGAATTTTTTCATGTGTGTTAATCAAGAATATTGGCCAGTAATTTTATTTTGGTGATGTGCCATTATCCAGTTTTGGTATCAGCATAATATTTCTTCATAGAACGAATTTTGAAGCATTCCTACCCCTCCATTTCATAAACTGATTTGAGGAACATTGGAATTAATTCCTCTTCAAATATTTAATAAATTATCTGTAAAACAATTTGAGCTTGGGTTTTTCTTTATTGGGAGGCCTTTTAATCCTTCAATCTCATTGCTTTCTATTGGTCTATTTAGATTTTATGTATCTTCTTGGTTCAGTTGTGGTAGGTCATATGTGTCTGGATACTTATCCATTTCTTCTTGATTTTTAAATTTATTATAAGTTTTCAAAATAGTCCCTCATGATCCTCTGGATTTCAGTTTTGTCCTTTGCAGTGTCCCCATATTATTTTAGAATAGAGCTATGTCTAATGTCACAGGCATTCTCAAATCATTGATGAGGGACAAAAGGAGGAAAAAAGGGGGGGAAAGAAGAGGGGAAGGAGGATGAAAGTTTAATATTTTGTTGCAACCATGACCATAAAACACAAGAAGACATGTGTGGGTGTAATATTGTAATTATGGGACATATTTCCACACTGTTGGGAGACTGCCTTAAAGAATTTCTTCTGTTTCGCCAGATGAGATATTTGTTTTGTCTTAATGAACAGAAGCAGAAGTACTATTGTTTGATAACTTGATTTGCATACATAGAAGTCAGAACAAAGGACAGTCATTTTGTTAATGCCCATGGCTTCAGGGAGGACACACTCAGGGTGCCAGAAAGAGTACTTAGAAATTCTTAATTAGGATAACTTCCTCAATGCTTCAGATTTAATTTTACCATAGCCGAATCTAAGAATTCTAAGAGAAAGAGAGAAAAATGAAATCAAGGCCTAGAAAAAGTAACAGCACAAGCGATAAACATCAAGATAATCAAATCCAGGAGAGAAAGTGAGATCACTTATGTATGGAGATTCGGGGCCATAAAAAAGATAAAACAACAATTCAAAACTAGAAGAGTAGTGTCTTAGAGATTTAGAGATGTGAGAAATATAGAAAATCAAAACAGTTTAATAAAAGAATGTATTACAATTAATTAGAAATTGACACTATTAATTCTCTAAATAGGTGATCTGTGTCCCTAGAACTTCATGGGTCATCAATGAAAATCAGATAGATAATGGAGATCAGGAAGGTGAACAACAGTAACAAAATATTTTGGAAGAATTCCCCAGTTCTGCAAGAAAACTCAGTAAGTCTGATGAAACCCTTTACAGTTGATGCAACATCTTTGTAAATCATTTTAAATTGCTTTTACAGCTTAAAGTATTAGACTGTACTTCTGATTTTGAAGGTGAGTGTCCCTTTATTATAAACTCTAATACCTGAGATTTATTTTAGACATTATATTAATCAGCAAAATAAGTAGATGTAGTCTATTTATTCCCTCATTCATTCGTTTGTTCATTGAGAATTATTTATTGAGAACCAGACCATGTAAGGGCTCTGTAGAGCATTTTGAGAATTTTGGCTTCACCAATGCCTGTGAATTTTGCCTTCCTAAGAAATTTGGAGTTTTCTCTGGCCTGTCTGGGAAACTATGGAAATATTTCAATCCACTCGTAATATGGTTTGCCAATATTAAAAATGAATATTTCAAGTGTAATTGAAGGTGTTAAGAAACAAGAAAAGTCTGATGAAACCCTTTCTAGTTCTTAAACTGCTAAGATCATTTAAGTTGCTTTTTCTGCCTAAAGTGTCAGGCTCTACTTCTGATTCTGAGAGAAAACGATCAAGAAGAAGGAGGATGAATAGTGACAGAGAATACAGGGACTCACACGCTTGCACAAAGGCTGAGAACAGCGTTTCCACATAGATGATGATGTATACATGATTCATAGAAAAAAATTGCAGTACAGGAATAAAGTTAAGAATTCATTACAGGGAGAGACTATCAAGTTTTAAATCATAGGTTTAAATCTCAGTTTTCCAACTTACTATCTATGAGATCTTAGGTAATTGCTTAATTTCTCTGAGTCTCACATACTTTTTTTTTTTTTTTTTTTTTTTTCGGGAAGCAAGGTTTTATTCTGCAACACAAAGGAAACATGCTTTGCCCACCTGTCCCAGACTCCCAGACATAAATTGTTACTACTCAGGTACTGGCCAGCAATGCACACATTCTTAATCTCCAAAATTGGTGTAGGAACATATTTAATTCATGAGCAGTTATTTATTTTAAATCAGTTATTACTTGTAAGAGATATTAAAGCCATTCCCCAAACATAATAAGGATCATGTAAACACATCCATGTAAATACATCCTAAGAAAATTTTAAATTAGAAAAATAAACTAATATTTAATTATTAAATAAAAGAATGAACCTATTTGTATAATATGGAAGTTTCTTCAAGATGATGCTTTTATATTCTGAACATTTTTCTTGGTTCAGATTTTGCTTTATTAGAATGACAAAGAATATACTTAGGATTTGTCAGCTGCCTTCCTGACATATAAACAGCTTTCAAAAATGTGATCACAAAATAGTTTTCCTTTTATCAACCTTTTCATTATATATCACAACTGTCTCATTTAAATATTTTTAAAACATGTTACTACATAGAATGAAGTTGATGTATATCTTTGAGTGTTATATGAAGAAAACTTTTAAATAATCTAAAGCAATGGAGATTTGTACCATGATGGGTAGATTTATGAATGTGTTTTTATATTTCATATTCATAGGAGAAAAGGGTGTCAGTCCATTATTTTTAAAGAATTAAGTATCTACATGATATTTAGGATTCTTCTGTATAAAGTCTACTTTACTCTTCCCATTATTTCTTTTTTTCATTCCATTATTTATATTTATCCAAACTTATTGACATTTATTTTATACTTGAGTAATAATAAATTGCAAGTTGAGTTATTATTCTTATTTTTAGTCACTATATAATGCTCCAGGGTCATCTTGTACACTTATTTTTCTCTATTTTTTTGTTTTTGATATTTTCATTGTATATAATATTTATACAGAATGGTGGGTTTTATTGTGGCATATGTATTTATACATAAAAACATAATTTGATCAGTTTTACTCCCCAAGTTCTTTCCTACTCTCCCTTCTTTCCCCTCCCTGATCTGTTTGAACTACACTGATGGACTCCCTTCTACATTCACTGGATTCCTTTTTCTCTTGTTTTCAACCCTACAGCTTCTATATATGAAAGAAAACATGCAATGCTTTTTTCTCTGTCTAAAGTATGCTAACTTCAGTTCTCTTGTATAGATAACAAGGATTATGGTTGTATTATATATTAGTTCTATTTTTTATTTTCTTGAGGACCCTCATACTAATTTCCAAAGTGCCTCTACCAATTTATATTCCCTCCAACAGTGAATATGAATTCCTTTTCTCTGCATCCTTGCCAGCATTTACTATTATTTGTATTCTTAATGATTGGTACTCTAACTGGTGTCAGATGGTATCACTGTGTAGTTTTGATTTTCATTTCTCTGATAGCTAAAGATAGTAATATAAATAGCTCAATAAACTCAACACTAAAAATAAAAAATAATTGAGTAACTTTTCATATTTTTTTGTCCCAGTTCTAGAGTCAATATGTCTTCAAGGACCTGTAGTCCATCTACATGGAAAATGGTACTGGAAATAAATATGCCAGGGTGGGGTCTCATTAGCTCAGATTATCATCATTTACAGGCCCTCTTAGCTATAAAAGTGTACACTTTTACCTGCTTATATACCTAAATATAATATATAATAAATATTAGATAAGATAATATAAACATATAACATCTATATTATATCATCTATCATTTACAATAAATATATAAGATAAAGTTGAGTATATTTTATTTTATCTTTCATATATACTAATTATATAAAATATATATGATGAAGTATATATATGAATGTGAGTTAATATTAATTTTTCTAACTCTCATCAGTTATATGAAAACAAATGTATAAAAGAGAAGTATATAAATGCTTCAACTCATTACTCATAACTAAGATTTTGAAACTATCACTATTCCTCATTCATTAGAAAACCTTTTAGAAAGGGATAGGTCAATAACCAGAATTTTCAGTGACTTCCTTTTATTTTTTTCATGGTTCTCAACTAAATACCCTGAAACTGTCAGCCACTGATTAAAACTAGCTTTTAATGATGGTGATGCTCTTTTTCTAATGAGTGTGGAATTTTTTTATGGAACAATAAATCTGAGAATCTTGGAAATATAAATCGAAAGCTTTCTCACTGTAATTTTGCAACGTGAAATGACAAAATGATGAAAGGTGAAATCTTTAAGTGGAGACCAAAGGAATCATTATATCATTTTAAAACTCTTATAATCTATTTATAAAAATATCACTCTCCTCTGTGAGGCTTATCTGGGTATAATGTTTCACTTTCCTAGTGGTATGGATTTATGTGGTCAACAATGCCTCTTTGGATACTTACAGCATAATTAACTGGGCTATAACCTAATGTTTGGGGGGAGTGGTAAGGGAGAGATTCCCTGAGACCAATAAGGTAAAAGTTGTAAAAAGTGAAGATGATTTAATATATACAAGCATAATCATTATTTGATCATTTACATAGATAAAATTTATTGTCATATCTTTTGAATCCTTAGTAAAAAAGGCATTACATTTTGTCATCCCAGTTTGTTTTATAATGATCACATTTTCTTTTTACTAACTAAACTATTCATTTTTTCTAGTTATAAAAATAAACTATGTTAAACATGAAAAAACCATTACGATAAAAAGTACCAAGATAAAAAAGTCATGTGTAATCCAAATTAGAAGTAATTTCTATTAATATTTTAATTATCAGTTTCATTTTCCCCTCTGTGTATGTGTACACACAAATAACAACTACATTAATAGCTACTTTTTGATGATAGAAAATGTATATGCAAAAAACAAAATCAGTTTCCTCTGAAGTGTCATATAGATTTAGGTGCAACTGAATTAAGGTGAAGATATGCTAGTACAGGAAATAATTAACTGTTATAATAGAAATGCTTACCAAGTACAGAGAATCAAGCCATTCTATCAATCACTTTTCCTGCAATTTTCCTCCTACCTTTGTCTTCAAATCATTTTTGACATTAAAATAATACTACATGGATATAAATTATATATGCACCTGTAGACCTGTAGGCAATGCTCTTTATTATACATATGTATCATTATTTGTCTCATAACGTTTTGCTTAAATTATTGAAATTCCTAGGCTGTAATTATCTCAAACCAGGAGTCATACTTCTGCCTTCATTGATTAATTCCTCCTTAAGTTGTAAAAGACCTTATGCATATTATTAAGTTAAATTTATTATTTTCTTCCCTTCAAAAGGCAGGCACACTGTGGGTGTTCCTCCTCTGTACTTCCATAGCACCTTATACAATCTTTCATTTCAGCACTTATCTCCCTGTGCTGTAATTATTTGTTTACATTTGTCTTTCCCATTAAATAATGATCCCTTTAAAACAGTGCCCATTTCTTATTCAACCCTAAATTCCTGGCACCTAGCACAATTCTTGACATAGAGCAGACTTCAGGAAATAATTGTTAAATGAATGAAACTGTCAAATCTTCTAAATCACTGTCACCAGCTTTAATGGCACAATTTGTTCAGCGATGTTGACAGAATGGCTCTCTTTCATTACGTTCTCTTCAGAGACTTTGCAGCTGCTCTAACCACATTGAACCACTCTTAGGTTTAGCAATCTCCATATAAATTTACAAATGGTTAAAGAATTTATCATGGTATTTATGAGCTGCCCAGGTGAATAATAAATTTACAATTACTAATTGATTTCTAATTGGTCTGTGCCAACATGGAAAGAAATAGGACCAGAATATTTCATTAGCACACTTAGAAAGTTACCCTGAATCTTACATATCGGGATTCAGAAAATCTTTACATATAGAGAACTGTAATGGACTGAGATGATCAGTAATATCTGAAGAATCCTGGTTCTATTAAAAAGACAAATAGACTGTTTTTAAATTTTAAAACATACTTTAAAAAATTAACCCTTTAAAGGGAACAGTCTGTACCACTCATGCTAATTAAGAACTACAAAGTAATACACAGGGATTGGTATCAGAATGTATAGGTACTTTAACAATTTTTGGCTTGTCTTATTTCTGTCAATGGTTGGTGCATTTTTTAGCTTTCTACTGGAGTTGTTACCACATTGAGGGTCTTAGTCTATGGTTAATCAATCTTAATTAATTAATTAATTGATTAATTAACCTTAAGAACCTAATTCTTAAGATTCAGAACAATAGTACTGTGTACTTTTCATCTTAAGGAACCTAGCTTAACTTTAAAATCATCTAGACTCCATGCATTTTAGGACTCTATGTGACAAATAATATCTTCTTTTCCAAAGTCCGAGGAGGCCTGGCCCTGTGGTCTGGTAAGATGACATTGTGTGAAGCTGTCCAGAGGTAACTGGGATGCTCCGTTAGTGAAAAAGTCTTAGCTCTAGGGTTGAAGATGGATAATGTAGCTCAGTTAAATATACAGAATGCAAGACAAATTCAGGTTTCATTTTAAAATCACCAATACTTGAACAGGTCTAGTTGATTTTAAGGACTAAAAAGTAGTATTGGAGGTTTGGTCATTAAAACTCCAGAAAACAATTTGATTTACTAATGCCCAACATATCTGGGAAATATGAAGAACAAAATCCATCTTGAAAGACTATGATGGAAAGAGCCCACCAAATTATAACTGAAAGCTAACAGTGAAAACAGCAATCAAAGGCAGAAAACCCCACAAATCCTCAGCAATACAGACTCATAAACCCAGTTGCCAGCTTGCACCCACCAGCTCTTGCTGCTTTCCTTTCTATAGTGTACCCACCCCAGGTAGTGTGAAGTGCTATCTTTTCAATAAACACTAACGAGATTGGGCTTCATTTCATGTGCCATTTGTGTATCTTCTATAAAAAAAGATCTATCCAGAAAATTTGCCCTTTATAATTGGTTTATTTATTTTTGTACTGTTTAAAATCAGATAAAAATATGCATAAGTAAATATGCTAGGATTACATCAAACTAAAAAGCTTCTGCACAAGAGAAATAACAGAATGAAGACATAACCTGGTGTAATGAGAGAAAACATTTGCAAGTCATACATATAATGCATAGCTATATACAAAATATATAAGGAACTCAAACAACTCAATAGCAGAAAAACAAAGCACTTAAAAATGGTTGAAGGAACTGAACATTTATCCAAAGAAGTCATACAAATGACCAACAGGCATTATGAAAAAATATTCAACATCACTTATTATCAGATAAAGTCAAATTAAAACCCCAAAAACATATCACCTCAAACTTATTAGAAAAGGAATTAGATAATAAAGGTTGGTGAGGGTATGGAGAAAAGGGATCACTTATGCACTTTTGGTGGGAATGTAACATAGTACCTCCAATATGGAAAACAGTATGAAATTAAAAAGAGAATTTCTATATGATCCCAAAATTCCACATTCTGGGTACAATCTGAGGGAAACAAAGTTAGTATTTAGAAGAGATAGCTGTTCTCCCATATTGAGTCCAGCATTATTCTTTCATTTCTTATAATAAGTTCTATAGATTTTTGTGTGTAAGTCTTATATTTATTTGGTTAAATATATTCCTAAGTATCCTTTGGAGGTCACTGTGAATGGAGAGTTTTTTTCTTCTCCTTTTCAGATTGTTCATTGCCTGTGTAAAGAAATATAGTTGAATTTTTTGTGTCCATCTTATATTCTGAAACTTTGCTGAATTCTTATTAACTCTAAAAGATTTTTAGTGAACTTCTTGGAATTTTTCAAATACAAAATAATACAATCTGTCAATACAGGTCTTGATAATTTTCCTTCTAAAATGAATGCATTTTATTTTATCTTTATGATTTATGATGTATCCTGGAGGATATTCCACTTGCACTTAAAAATAATGTGTATTCTGGTGTTGTTGGGTGGTATACTCTACAGATATCCACTAGGTATAATTGGTTAATACTGTTATTAAACTCCCCTATTGCTTCGATGATCTGTTTATTTGTTCTATCCATTATTGGAAATGGAATAATGAAGTCTTCAATTATTACACTTGCATTGTCTGTTTCTCCCTTCAATTTTGTCAGTCTTCCTTCATATATTTTTGAGACTTTGTTGTTATAGGTATATGGATGTAGTTATAATATCCTCTTGAGTGATTGATATTTTTGTGATGATAAAATATCATTACGTCTGTTGAAAACATTGTCTTCAATCATCAACTTACCAAGGCCCTAAGCAACTTAGTGAGACTATGTCTCAAAATAAAAAATAAAAAGGGATGGGGATGTTTCTCAGTGGGTAAGCACTGCTGGATTCAATCACTAGGACCAAAACAGCAATAACAAACACAAAGACAAACAAAAAACAAAACAGAAAAGAAAACCCTGAGTCTATTTTAACTAACATTAATTTATGCATTCCATTTTCTTTATATTTTGCATGGTATATTTTGCTTCCTGTTTCTTTCAACCTACTTGGGCCTTTAGATCTTAAATTGTGCCTCTTGTAGACACTGTATCATTGAACAATATTACTCATTCAGCCAATTTCTGTCTTAATTGCAGAGTTTAATCTATTTAAACTTTTTATAAGACTGATAGGGTGTTAATTAAGTCTGCAATTATTCTATTTATTTGCTTTATGTCTTATCAGAACTCACATTCATTAGGGAACCTAACCATATTTTAATTGTAAAAATTTGCATTTAATAAATTGCATACTGTATAGAAATTACAATAAACATATAGATTTACCATAGCAGATCAAATAATAGATTTCAATAAAGTAATGTTTTGTTTTCTGGAGTTTTTTTTGTTTTGTTTTGTTTTTGGTACATGGGTTTGAATGGAGGGGCTCTTTATCATTGGGCTATATCCCCTGCCCTTTTCCTTTTTATTTTGAGACAGGGCCTTATTAAGTTGCCAAAACTGTCAATCCTCCTGCTTCATCCTTCTGAATAACTGTGATTATGAGCCTGTGCCATGTGCATGACTCAATTGAATAATCTGAATCAGAGATTTAATGTTGTTAAATAGACTACATGTCAAGTATGACTTATAAAAATCTCTGCCCCTTTATTTCAAATAAACATTAGTTTCCATTTGATACATTTTAGTGATTTTGTGAAACTGCTCTTTATTCAAACTCCCCCTCACTTAACAATGGGTTTAATGGATACCCTCCTGTCCTCAGCTTCAGAGAGCGGGACAGGGACACTTCCAGAAGGGAGCAGCAATTCTGTGTTTAAAGATGAGGACCTGGGGCAAGGGGACAGTAAATCCACTGTCTGTAAAGAGTAACACCTACTAAAACAACATACTTGAGAATATTTCCAATGTGTCTCAAAAATACTTCCCAGGAAAATGGTCTCATTTGGAGATAAATGAAATGCAGTTATCTAAACTCCAGTTAAAATTTTCTTTAAAAAATCATTTATCTTTTTTCAAAGTTTAAGATTTCTCCAAAGACCAATAACCACCTGGTCATATTGCAAATTGACAAATTATAAAAATGTTCTCTTTCCTCATGCCTTTGACTGATACTATGTGAAGGATGACAATCTAGTGCTAGGGATCAAGCTGGAAATGATCCAGTCCTGACTTTGACATTTTGGTGACATTTTATATATACAAAACAACAATTTTAAAGTAGCAAAATAGCAAATATCTATTATTAGAGAGAGTTCTATGTAAATAAGGTGTAAATCTGCTGAACTTTGCACAAAATCTAATTGGTCAACAAATCTCCAGTATGCTGTTAATTCAACAAAATTATTCTCCAAATTTTAGTCTATAAAATACCTTTTCATTTTATATCACAAGTATATATATATGCCTCTGCAATTCAGTTTTACTTTCCTTTATACAGTGAATGTCACTAAGTAAAAATTGCCAGAAGTTATGTAACAAAAGTTCATCACTGAGGCAACAAAGAACTATATGGGGTAACATATCTTTAATTATATTGATGAATAAAATAAATGTATTTTAAACTAATTAATTTAATTTCATGTTATAGAAAGTAATTCTAACTTTTTTTTACATTTATTTAATACCTATGGTACTTGGTGCTGTTAACAATAGTGCATATATAATTACTGACCATACTGATAGACACCCCCTTACCTTTAAAATAATAATTAGAGAATATCAATTAAATGCATGTTAGAAGAATACTAATGAATCTTCATGTGAAGTGGAAATCTTCAGTAGCTTATTTTTCTTCCTTAATGTATACTTGATTAGTAGCTTTAGGGAAATAGTGTTCTAAAGTACTAAAGTAATATTGGAAAGAGATACATGTTCTAAAGTGCTAAAGTAATATTGGAAAGAGATACATTTTAGATTGTAACAAATAAAAAGTATACAGGATAAAGATATTTTAAAAATCTAACCTATTATTAATATTACAACTTTGTCAAACATGCAAAGAAACTTGAATTATATTAATCATATTTTTTTGTGGTTTTGGAAATATTTATACTCACACATCAATATATTTTATCCATTTATATGTTAATATATTAATGTAATTTATGATTAAGTACAAAATTATACTAAGTGAAAAGAATATTTCCTCTTTATATATAGGTAAATACTATACAATCTTCAAGAACTAATTCATCAAAAGCCTGCAATGTTGATGAAGTCTCATTTTCAATTCTTACCTTCTCTAACACATATACATAGGAGAGATAACACACACACACACAGACCCACACACACACTCACAATGTATACATATACTAACACACACTGTTGCTCTTGTTCATTAGGTGTTTAGAACATAAATCCCCTAAGTTATATTAAAAAATATTGGAAAGGCAGGATTGCGATTTTTTTTTTAGTGGAAAGGATTCTGAAAATTATGATAAAAACAAGGTTTCAGAAGTTATGCAATCTCTTGATTGCATAATTTATCAGGGGAAAGGAGTCTTGAATTTTAATTACAGTTTTAGATATGAAATGGCTATTTAATATGCATAAGTGATACATTTTAAATATTAACATTAAGATGAACACCATGTGGACACTATTCAACTGGAAGAATAAAGTCATAACAATGTTTTTCTCTGTACTTACTTTTGAAAATACATTTAGATAAACTTTAGGCCCTTTCTTGTATTTCACATTTCATTTTTATTTTCTATCATCTATTTCTTTTCTCCTGTGTTCTGCATATTTTTTCACCTCTATCTTCCAATTCACTAATTCTAACTTCACCTGTGTTTAATCTGCTATTAAAAACTGCAGCAGCTCTGCCTAGTCTGAAGTTTAAGATTGTCACGTAAATCACTAGGTACAATTAGATTTTAATCTAATCATAATGTATGCTGCTTTTCATAATACAAGGCAAGTACAGAATCTACATTTCATCATGGGACCACAAAACTATACAATTATAGAGCTTCTTTTGCCCCCTTCTCAAAATAGACTGTATATGCAACAAAGGAAATAGGCATAATATCTAGGTGGTATTCTCATTGTCCAGAAAATATTTACATTAGCATATATAAGTCACCTGATGTTTAGACAGTAGCAGTTCTGGATCACCCTAATCTAATAAGAGGTAGACCTGCTTTGAACCGGGTTTCAATTCCTTGAGAGAACCAATCTATTTAAAATTTACTGATATCTTTAGATTATTTCTTTCAATATTCTTCCATCTCTACAAGACCCTAAGACCCTGAATTGTCTTATTGATGGAGCTCACATCACTGCATGTTGCTTTTCCTAGTTCTTAACATCTTTTTATTTAAGTTTATTAGAAAGATATCTCTGCAAATCATTTGAGTTCTGGATTTGAACTGTTTTGTCAATAACATTTATATCAACTTCTTGCATATTTTCTATTGGTCTATGATCACTCAAAAACTTTTTTCAAAGTGGAGACATATTCTGAAATAGATAACATGCTACAAAGGAGCCATCTTTTATACTGGGTTCTCAGAGGAATTACTTTTTTCATCTTTGTGTGGAGTTTATTTCTACCTTACCTTATAATGAAGCTGTGGTTCTTTGTGGTATTAATCATATGTCTCCTATGGGTCTTTTATACAAGTTAACCCAGTATTCATGGGTTTTGACCTTTAAACTGTGTGACCTTAATACAGAAATTTAAAATCACTATATTTCAGCAAATATTCTCAGAGAAAAGTTCCAATTTTCTCTCTGAATTCAGGATGCTTCGTGTTTTTTGTTAGTTTTGGTTTGTTTGTCTCTGCAGATTCTTTATGTCTGGCTAGCTTAAGGATATATTTTAAAATGTTCCTATCCACCTCCTTCTCCCTGCATTCTCTAGGGATCTAGTCTGTTATACAACCAGAAATGTAAATCCAGGGCTACAGACTCTTACTTGTTATTTCATGTTTTTATTTAATCTGTACAGTATGTATTTGGCATATATTAGGTGTTAAGAATATTGAGAGTTTAAAATAAGTGAATGAGAACAAAGTTGCATATAGAAGGCAAAAAGAAAGTTTGGTACTTAGAATTTAAAATAGCTCCTAAAGGAAAACAAAACAAAAAAAATCATTAAAAGTTCAACAGCGATCAACTTCTCCAATGTAAAGAAATTGTATAATTTTCACATCCATGGCCTCTGGTGAAAGAAACAATTTGAAGTGTTTACTTACTTCCATAATCTGATCCTTAGGACCAACCCCCCCTTTTTTTCTTTAATATCCTGAACACAGTAGGTTAGACAACAAGTATACAATTTGCCCATCTATAGTCTCAATAACAGTTTGTGAGTTCTAATGCTTTTTTCCAAGAAATATTAGTCTTCCTTAATAAGTAACTCAGAGGTTTTGAACACAGGAATTTGAGTTAAAGCAAGTCAACTAGTAGAACAACAAAATCATGAATGCTTATGGACAGAAGCAGATCCAAAGAGAATTTCTGGGTGCCTTTAATATGGAGTAACCAAGTAGAAACTAGCCGTAGGAAAGCGTCTGCCTGAGTGCAGCTCTGGTTCCTCTCCTTCCTTTTTTGCCTTGTGTCAGAAGTTAGCTAGTTTAGGCTACTTTTGTTTGTGCTGCATTAAATACAAAGTAAATTACCATATCAAACATATTCTTTATGTGTGAGAAAATAAAAATAAGCAAATTGATAATGTAAAAATATAAAAATTGGGATACTTATGCTATGAATCAACTTAGGTAGCTATCTTTAGCATTCTAATATTAGAATTTGATTCTAAGTCAATCTAATTCTGATTGAGGTGTTTCCTCATATTTTTTAGATGCAAATGAAAATGGTAATTAAAATTTCTGTAACTATAAACAGTAACTGTAAATAGTACAGAATGCCACTCAGTGATTGGCTCTTTTTAATCATACTGTAATTTACTCTTGAAGCCTCCTCATCTATTCCTATGGTTTGATAATGGTTTGAGTTTGTATCTCCAAAAATCTGTGTTAGAAGTCTGTCCTCAGTGTGAGGGGCTGGAACCCTTCAGAGGTGGTGTCTAATGGGAGATCCTTTGGGAGGATGTTCTTGGAGGGAATTTAGGGACAAAAAATTATCTCTAGCTTCCCACTGGGAAATTTGATCTCTTCCTCCATCACATGCTTCTGCCACTGCTCTCAGCCATGAAATGATCCTGCCAAGGATCTTGCCAGAATTGGCAGAATACTGTTTGGACTTTTAGCATCCCAAACTGTGAGCTAAATATTCTTCTTTTCTTTAGAAAGTTAGTCTGCTTTTGCTATTTCATCGTAGTAGTGAAAGTGGATATCTATCATTGCAAAACATTTCAGTTAAAATGTTCTGTTTTTTTTAAACAAGACATGGTATGTCTTTGCTTATTAAAGTACTAGTGTTATTGGGCAAGGGGTGCTACCTGAAGCCTAGGAATCCAGGAAAGTTCTTTCTTACTGGTTTTGTAATCATACCCCCAAATATTTCAGACATGTTGCTCAGTTTATCAGAAGGGATAGGAAAGAGCAAATGGGGGAACTGTCAAAAGAGGAAGTGAGTCCTCTCAAAGAGGAGAAAGATAAGATCCTCCTCCTACCCTCCAGTTTTATCAGAGGTCCCAAGGAAGTTTCCAGAGTCTCACTGAGGTCTCCTTCTTGACTATTGACTGCAGCAGGATGACATCATCCCTTCAAGTTGCTACTGAGCATGACAAGTCTGGGTCACCTTGGCCTCAGCAGACTGGTTTAATTAGAACCTGTTCTTACAGATATTGTGGTCACAGGGAAATACTGTTGTGTCCCTGGGTTCTGGAATATGGTTTGCATAAGGGTCGTAAAATCTCTGCTTCCCCACTCTCAGTGTAACTTGGCTTCTTTTTATTGGCATTTCAGGCCTTCATTTTTCCTGCAGTTAACAGGTAGTGTGCTGATCAACATATCCTGTTGATTTAAGGGCGACAGTAAAATTGATTTTTTTTAAGAAAAGAAAGCCTGTTGGGGTAAGCACAGTTAGTTCAGTTTGTAGAATTATTTTCTTAGCCTCACTTCTTGCTGCTTATGGTTTGTCTGTTTCCTACCACTTGGAGTATGAAAGAAATACATGGTAATCTTAGAAGACTTGCAACTTATGGGCAAGTTATCTATAAAGGATTTTTTTCCCTTTCATTGTTTTCCTATTCTTTCTTTGTTCCCTTTATATTAAGTTTTCTTATTCTCAGAGATGACATACATGAAAGAAAAGCATGCATTTTTTTAGAATTATTTGTAGCCTCAAGTAACTTTTTATATCTTAATAAACTATTAAGCAGCCTGAAAGATTAGATAAAACATTATTTGTTTTGTTATTGTTATTGTTTGTTTGTTTTCATAATACAGTAGGTTAACAAGGTGATTAACATGGTAGTTTACCCAGCCTCAGCGTTATCAACTGTCCATTCCCTACAAGACCAACACAAAATGCTGTTGACCAAGTAAAACCAAGTTTAACTAAACCTCTAAATGTATGGCAGATGATTATCTCCGTGTTTGAAGCTTAAGACTGTGATTTTACAGAATTTGTGAGAAAGGACTTGTGGAGTTAGATATTGTTCAAGTTGCAATAACTGGAATGGTGGGTTCAGCTCAGTTTGAGTCTTAAGGAAATCTTGATGAGCAATCTGTAATTATTTTTAAATAAGCTAGTATACTTGATTATTTTATTTTAGAGGAGCAAATATTAACAAAAAAAAGTACGATTGCCTTTTTCTTGGTACTGATTTTGCATGGGGTAAGGAAATTATATGTTTCCCATATTTTCGACATTGTTATTCCAGTATTACTTAACGTTTTTATGCTGGTTTCAGTACTGAGGTTTTTAGCTTCTTTGCTCTTGCTTCAAGGGATAAAGAGAAACAACTCATTTTGCTTTTTAATCCTTTCTATTTTTTTCCCTCTGTTCTGCTGCAAAACTGCTCTATAAAACAATCAACTCTTGAAATTTTCACCTAATTAATCTAAGTAAAAATCATGTTTCTCTTTCTTAATGTTCCCTTTAATACTTAACTAATGTAGTTCATATCAAATTTATATATATATATATATATATATATATATATATATATATATATGTTTAACTCTGCTCAAGCAATTTGCATGAACTCTCTGACATAAAGGGTAGTTTTAGTACTGTGGTATAATTTCGTTCAGTTCTGTTGTTCCCAACAGAGTCTCATTATCTCCTCATTCAGTTTCCCTTCAACAACTATTTATATTGATTTTATTATATCTCTGTTGTAATTTTGCAAATATTTAGTTCCCCTCAGTGAAAGAAGAGGGGATTTATACACAAATGCCTGATTTATTCATGTATTATTCCTTTACACTGAAACAGAGACCCCATTTATGCCACAATTATCAAAACAAACTGCTTCTAAAATTTTAGTTGTAACACCCAAAGGGAACACATAATGAGAATTGTTTCATTAAACCAATTTTTACTATAAAATAAGATGGATAATTCCTACTTTCTGAATAGAAAATAGGGTTGTCCTTTTCTTTTTTTTACTTGTATTTTTAATAAGGAAACTGTTTGAAAGGATTATATTTTAAATCATAATAGGTACTTTTTCTAGTTAAAATAAAACATTGTGTGTTTAAAGAAAAATAATATAGAATTGTCCTATATTTGGTACTTAGAATTTCAGCAAACATATATGATACCTATTTATCCTACATTTCCCCCATTCAATCTTCCCTACACACTTATGATTGCAGTAGAAACATAATAAACCCTTTGTAGTTTGTTTGTTTTTAACTCACTTGGATGCTAATTTTAAAATGAATTTCACAACTTTTTCTTTTCACCAAAAATCTAAAAATGCATCTGTACTTCTTGGACTTCAATGTTTTCCTGTGGAATAGTGACTATAACAAGAAAATAAAAATCTCCCATTATACCTTGTGATTTATTGATGTGATCAAAATATACTTTTTTAAAACATTCTAGGCTATGATGTTATTTTTAAGTTTAAAGTAAAAGTAGTAGTAGCACTCACTTGATCAAGATAGTATAAAAGACACTGATGCATTTTCAAGCCATGTTTCATTTATCCTTTAGACAGAACATGCCTTTGGTTTGATTATGTACTACCTGCTAGAGGATGGTTTCTCATCTTTGAAGAATACTGTCTCTGTGTTAGGATTTTAGCTGCACCTTCACCAAGCAGCTCCAACTATCACAACAGCAGTAAGTGATATGACCAATAGGTATCATGGTCATGGGCCCACTCCCACACCACTTTCATTTATGAAAAGTGGATCTCGTGGTCTGATTCAGTCCTGTGTAGGAGACCACAATGGTCAATCTAACATGCATTTCTTTGAGACCAAAACATTGAGTCTTGCAAAAGATGGAAGAAGCTAATAAAGTCAAATTATCCCCAAACGTCCAACTTTTTAAGCTAATAAAGTCAAATTATCCCCAAATGTCCAACTTTTCTCCTGGACAAATGTTTACATAATGGGATCAAGAATTAGTAGATCAGATATTGAGTGGCACTAGTAGCTAGAAAACTCTTGGTGTTAGTCCATCATGTTGGATGTATGCATTACCTCCACATCTGTCACTGGAACCACTTAACTCTTATGCCAATTATGCCAGCTTTAGAACTGTGGGTTACTATGGCTAACTGATATCAGCCTACTATTTCACTTTGCCTATTTAGTTGTTTACTGTACTTTCTTTGGTAAGTGCTCTCTGGTGGGCACATAGTACAAATTCATTTATATTCTATGTCTACTCCATATGTCCATCTTCATCAGTCTAAGCCCAGAGGTTCTCAACATTAATTTTTAGTCTTCTAGGGACCTGAAGTATTAGCTGGCCACTCACTGCTCTTCATGAGTCTCCTTTGATTTTTACATAATTTCTCTTGAAATTTGTTCATTGGGACACATGTTCACTTTTATTTTTTTAAGGTCAGTTATGTGAGACATACATAAGGCAGCTGCAATCCATTTTTTCACTTGTACTGACACAATAAACTCTCCTTCCAGGTAATAGGCATGAAATTCTCTTCCTCCTTAAACTGAAAATGAGGCACTGGCACAACTGTAGTAGATGCTTTAAGAAACTGGGTTTTCTGCTCATGACTAATTCTGCCTGTTCTGGATGATGGGATTACCCCATCTATTTTATATTTGATCACTGTACATGTTATGATTTGATGTGTTTTTAGAACTTAACTCATGATGGACAATTTTAGCTGCATAGTTGCTTCTCTTCATTCAGGCATTCATCCTCTCTGAGGACTGGTTAGTACATCACGGGTTGGTTGTTTTTCAGAATTTTTATAATACTATGCTACTATGCAGTTAATGGCATGTTTTTTCTCCAGAATACCAAGGTCTTGTGGAGCATCTCTCCCACTGAATTTTTCCATAAAGGGTATATGGAAGATATATCTAACACTGTAGGATATGCCAGATCCTAAGTACCAAACTGAAATAAGAGTCCAAAACATTGACTTGTTGCAGGAACCATTCCTACTCTAGGCCACATTAAAACTAGTAATTGTTTACATCGGGTAATATATGATCTAGACCATTAAAACTTAGGAGTGGAGTATACTCTCTCCAGAATCCAAAGAGATGAATGAGACATTTGACTTATTTATTTTATGATAGAAATTTCAAATTAAAATATTCATTGTCTACTTTGAAGAAGATGTCCTGGCATACCCTTGAGCACTGAACACTAAAACTTGGGTAGTAGTAATCTTCTAAATTTGTACAGGTTTAATGTCCCACCTTTTAGAACACATGGGTCTGACCAAGTCCACCTGTATTAACTACCTTTTGTTCACTAAACCATATCAAAATTATGTAATCATGATAATAAATCAATGTGAAACTCTATGAGAAAAGATAGTTAAGATATCTTCAGTATATACTTTTATGGAGCACAAGAGAATTAACATAACTAAAGGTGATTTATGCATTACCTCCACATGTTGTAGTTGATTATACAATAATACCAACTGTTTCTAATTTTTTAAATAGTTGGGATATAATACAATGTCTTTGTCAAATCAATGGGCTATTTGAAACAACATCTGTGAAAGAAATGAGAGTGGGTAAGTAGAATTAGTCATAAAGAAAGTCCAACTATAGTGTAGACCTGAAAAAATCTTTAGCCTCCCCACCAGGAAGCTCTGGAGAAAGTATTTGCTTATCAATGTATTCTATAGTTGATTTTATATTTCCACCTAATTCAATAACTAGAGGAGTGCTATGTGGGGAAGTCCATGAACCTGGATGAAGTAGCTCTCTGTAGCTGAGGTACATTCTGAAAGAAACACCAGCTGGAAGTTATCTGTTTCCCTCCCTCCCCAGAGCTGGCAGCATCCCTTTCTGGAAGCTCTGTATCTACCACAGTTCTCAGCAGTTTTTGCCTGAATGAAAACAATGGGCTGTTTCACTAAATATTACTTATCTATGAATTTTTCTATTTTACTCTTAAAATATTCATTAAGGAATATAACATTGTTGGAAAATGGTCAATAGTTTAAAGAGGCAAATTTATGGTGAAGTAATGATGTTACAATCTATTTGAAATCAGATCATTCTAATATACAACAGAACATTGCCAATTCCAATGCCATTGTATCATCTATAAATCACTATAGTTGTAGATATATGGCCATCTAATTATAAATATATCTAAGAGTTCCATACATATACTTATGGGATATAGATAGATTATATATACATGCAATTATTCACTATCTTTCTCTCTCTCTCTCTACACACACACACACACACACACACACATGCTGGTATGTATGTGGGTATGTGGTAAGGATACTAGGGAATGAAATGACCCCAACTACAATACTTTGATAAAGGGGTCTTCACAGACTTCCTCTAGAATAAAAAAGCAGAAGTTTGTGAAATCCTTGAGTAAATCTCTTTTTCAAGTGATAGAGGTAGGACATCCTTTGCAAAATGAAAGAAAGATTATAAATATGGTGGCAGAAACCTAGAACCATCCTGGCTACTTTTCTCAGGCAAATAATCATGGAAAAGAGAACAAAGAAGTTGAGGATCTTCAGTGTATCATATAAAAATTTCCTCAGTCTCTGTACCCCTTGGAAACACTAATTTCAAAATGCATATTTTAAGTGGAGGAATGATGGGTTGTAAATTTTGGTAGTGTAGGTCTTAGAGTTGATCATATATTTTGTTCTAAGTTTGGAGGAAAGCCATTGGATGGTCAATTGTAGATATTGAAAAAGAGGAGAAAGAGTAGAAATAAATATATGGATGCCTAATAGAAACCTAATGAAATATTTTAGGAGGAAAGAAACTAAGGGCTTATGTGGAAAGCCATTCTTATCTAGCAGAATCAGACTTGGTTGAACCATGAGACACTGAGTTCTGACTCCCAGAAACTGGCAGCCATGGAAGACTGTCCCAGATCACCAGGAAGTATGTGACCCTGTGTGGGAATGGTTCACAGTGTGGTTATATGATAGTTTCCTTGAGCAAATGGCTCCCCTAACTCCACCCCAACCTGTTCATCACAGTAGAAGCCCCTCCCAGTCCAGGCACCTTTACCTGTGTGACTACAAACTAAAGGAGATTTGGGCTACTCCATATTGTTAGAGGCCAGAGCTGGTATGGCCCAATCTGTCACACCTTCTCTCATTTAAAGAATACTGGCTCTTGTGTGTTTATGGATTAGATAAGTTTATGTGTAATTGTTTGATTTATAGGCAACATTGTCTTCCGGAAGTTAACCCTTTTCTCATCCATGCAGGACATGGCTGAAACCCCAGCAGGCTAACGTTAGGACTTTGTTAGGAGAGAAGGAAAGATGTGTTCAGAGTTGGGAAAAGCTTTCAAAAGAAATCCAACAGGAATTACTGGTGGACAAAACATATGGTGGGACATAAATAGAAGAATTATTTAAACTTGAAGAACTTGATGAAGTAAATGGTTGTGGCTTAGAGTAAAGTTTAAATTGCAGGTATTCCTGTCTTTTAAACAGTCAAGTGGATGTACTGAGTTGGCTCTAAAACAATTCTAGAGGTGTGAATTTTGGGTTTCTTCATGTCATACATGGTACCTCAAAATAAAGTACTATGAAATTTGCTGAAGAGGCTTTGAAATTAGTAAGGAGCAGTATGGAGGCACTCAGACTTAGACATGAAGATGAAGTGGATGAAGCAGCTTAGGAAAAGTGGCACCCATTTGATAGCAGGAATCTAGAGATGTTAGTGCCTCCAGAAGCACAATGGAATTTACCAGAGGGGGTTGTCAACTGTAATAATACTGTTAGAGGTTTTAAGACTGAGAATATTTTTATTAGTTTTGGCAACACTATGAAGGTCATTAATAACACTGAAGATGATTGATGACAGAGGCAGTAAGAAAAGAAGGAATGGAGGTTGTGAATAGGAATGGGTCATGCAGCAATGGAAAGAATTGTGTTCTTTGTTGAGGAAATGAAATGGGTGTTGTGACTGGAGAGTGATACAGGGTGTATGGAGATTTACTTTTGTAAGGAGATATAATGAGAATCAGTATTTCCCTCCCTATTCAAGGGAATGTTACTATATTTATTTATTTAGTAAATAAATGTATTTATTAAATAAATAATAATTAAAAGGTATAAAATAATTTTCAAAGCAGTTTTTTAAAATGAAAATTAATAAAGATCTAATAAAAGAGAAATCTGAATCTGGAAGCATCAATAGAAATATCAATAGAAATTCATCAGATGATCCAAGCATTTGTAAGTTTTGTGGGCAAGGAAAACAGAATCTACAAAGACACATGGTTAAAAACAATAATCAGTATAGAAAACACTACTTAGAAATTTGATACTTAGCCTGGTTATTTGAGAAGACAGGAGAATTATAATTTCTGGAAAGTACCTATGTGATGTCTTATGCATAGCATGATTACATGGTTTAATCTCACAGTTATTCAAAGAGAAAGATACAATGGAAAAGAATAAGTTGTGTAACTTGCCCAAGGTAACCAAGTCTAGAGTGGGGGGGATTGTCACAATCGTATCAGAGAGATTTACAAAGGCAGATAGTGTTTTCTTCCTACTGTGTTATATTGAAAGTGAGTTGGAAGCTAAACCATGAAGGTGTTTCCAATCATTCTGATGAGGCATGCTTAAAGCATTCATTCCCTAAGCATTTGTTAGGTGTCCATTAAATGAATGATTTCATAATCACTGCAACAACATTTAAAAGAAACACTGTTTTAAAGATAAAATTCTTATATAATTATGTAGGCACCAGTATTAAAATAGAGTAAAATACCTGATGTTTTTCATAATCACTTTTTCTTTGAAACATCTAAAAATATCTAGGTTTTCATCTTATAATACTTTGATAAGTGAAGTTTTCAACTAAAATATATCTTTATTGTATGCTTCTACTGAAACTTAAACAGCTTTAATTATCATTTAAAGCACATTGAAATTTTAGAATAAATGAAGTTTGTGATTGTTTTTAATTATTCAGAAAATGCATATGACACCTATGAATACAACTTTACACTTCACATTTGTTTCCAGAAACAAATGAATTAATGATTAATCAAATAATTCATTTATAAATCACTATCATATCATTTACCTATATTTCTCTGTTTTATATAATTTTGTGGAAGTTGTTCATCTGTTGGGCATTTCTGGTTTACTTGTTAGCATGAAGAAAGTTATCCCTATAAATTCTGTTTTAATGATTCTCCTCTACATTTATAGGCATGTGTTTGATTCACTGATTTTCAATCAGTAAATATATTGACCAGTCTTTAAGAAGTCCTGCTCTTAGAATCCATTATAATGTATTTATTTCAAATATTTAGGTATTGCTTTTTACCTTAGAGAAAGGGACAAAGGGGGTCTTGTATAGTTAACTTTTTAACTGGCCTTGTTTTAAATTTTTTATTTTTATTATACTTAGTTTCTCTATGTCATAGAGCTCAGCTGAAGAACAGACCAATCACGATTGAGAAGTCCAAATCTGAGAGTCTTTATTAGCCGCTGATTGACTGTCTTACACAATGCTCCAGAAATGGCTATTGGTAGAATCACTTTGACAATAGGGTTGTAGGGGTATTTATATCATAAGTCAGTACATCAATCATAATTGTCTGTTGCTATGATTTAAAATTACAAGCTAACATCATGAGATCTAAAATCATTAGCAGAAGGGGAAAGTGGGTCAAAATGACCTTACTTAGGTACAAACTAAAGAATGGTTACTAACATCTAGATAATCACCGTTGACATCACTGTTGATATGGTACATGGTTTAGGAAAATAGGAATCAAAAAGAGAACATTTTTTCATTATACAAAAGAATTGCCATTTTGTGTTGCCAAACATGTCATACTCAGCAACTGATGATGGGTACAGAGGCGGGGCGTTCCCATGGGAGAAGTATTTCCTACACAACATGGAGTCTCAAGGTAAAATGGAGTCTGTTTAGTCATTGTCCATATAGCCTGGACTATAACATTTCCATGGAACCAAATATTTCAAACCATCACACTCTAGAGCTAAAGATATGCTTTCTTAAAGTATACTGGATTAACATTTCATTATTCACAGTTTACATTTCACAATTGACACTTATGCAAACCAGTTCCTACTTCCCACTTCTCACTTTTCATCTCCAACTTAATATTTCCCACTTCCAACTATTTGCTTCCTGTTTACCTTTTTTATGCTTTCTAATTCACTCTGCACACTTAACACATCCAACAAACGTATAACAGTATCGTTCCTTTACTTGTGTTCTGTTCTTTGTGCTATCTTTTTACATCTGTTCTACAAATGTTTGAATTTCCTACAGCATAGCACTTGTTTGCTTTTAAAGAGCTACTTCTACACAATAAGTATGAGATAAATAACATTATTTTCATATTCACAAATTTTAAACTCAAAACATCTTCCCATTCCTTACAGTGTTTCCATTTGGCATAGTTTCCTTTGTTCCTGAATAACCACTTTTATCATTTCTTGTAGCCCAGTGCTGATGGTAAAAAATTTCCTAAATATATTTATCTAAAAGTCTTCATTTTACCTCAGTTTGAAAGGAAATTTGTCTCCCTTTTGAATTCTCCATTGATATTTATTTTTCTAACAGCATTTAGAAGATGGTCTGCTACAGTGTTTCAATGTCCATTTTTTTCCTAAATAAAAGTCAGTCCTCATTTCTGTAATGTTTCCCATATCCTCTGGTTTATTTCAAGAATTGTTTTTTTCAGTAGTTTGAATATGATTTGATGATGTGACTAGGTTTGTTTCTTTCTGATTGACCATCTTTGATAAGCTCTAGTGTCATTGCTCTTTTTGAACTCCAAATTCCTGCATTGCTTTGGAAAATCATTCCCATCCAGTGATCTGACCCAATTATGGCACTTTTTCTCACGAATTTTCCTTTTCTCAGAGTTCATAGTATTAACTGCCTATGTCTAATACTTAGAAATACTTGAATTATATATGTGATTTCATGGTGGATTACAGGAGAAAGGTTAGTATAATACCAGGCTCTCCATCAAATTTTGAGGCAAGACCTCCATTTATTCTTTGCCAGTTATTTAACTGATACAATAATGTACAGTAACAAGTATTTCTTTTACTTTTTTGACAATACAATGCTATTTTTTCTGATTTTGATCATTTTTGTTGGGGTCCGGACTCTACCAAGTGTCCCTTTAGTTTGTGAGATCCCTGAAGTTCTCCTTAGCCTCTCTTTCAGCTGTTACTTTCACATTTGAAATTATTATTGCTAAAGTAAAACAATCTTGAATGGCTACCTCACCTCTCTTGGCTTCCCCTCCTTTTTTTTAAATGTTTTTTTTTTTTTTAATTTGTTCTTTTTAGTTATATATGACAGGAGAATGTATTATGATATATCATACAACAATGGAGTAGGACTTCCCATTCTGTGGTTGTACACGATATGGAGTTACACTGGTCTTGTATTCATATATGAACATTGGAAAGCTATGTCAAATTCATTCTATTGTCTTTCCTGATCCCATCCCCCCTCCATTCCCCCATTGCCCAAAGTCCAATCTGGTGAACCTCCAACCCCTGCCCCACCTGCCTGCCCCATTCTGAATCGGCATCTGCATATCAGACTTTTGGTTTTTGGTTTTTGAGATTGGCTTTTTACACTTGGCATGATAGCCTCAAGTTCCATCCATTTACCAGCCATAATTTCATTCTTCTTTAAGGGACTCTTCAAATCTTCACAGCAGTGATTGTTTTCCAATTGCTTCAAACAAATATGGTATAATTTTTCTAGATTATCTACATTTTTGTTACTTATGAAGTGTTGTTGATCACAAAGAAACAGTCACCCATTGCTTGATGGCTAAAAATTTATTTTTTTCAATAAACCATATGATTCAGTTAAAATTTTTACATCTATATTCATTGTAAAAATATATGTACCATTTAATCTGTTTTCTATTTATAAATTGGTCTATTTTTAATTTGTAAATTTATTCATTTCATTGGTCTGTTATTGGATCAATACCACAAATACTCATTAAAGTAAATAGGCAGGTTTTGTACTATTTTTCTAATATCTGATATAGCATATAATAGAATCATTATCATTAAAATTGGGAAAAACTAACATTTAAAATGATTATGTATTTTTGTTGCTTTGTTTTTATGTACTTCTGTCTTTTTTTATTTTGTTTATAAGTGGGGTATTGAGACTAGAAGAGCATTTGGGGAAGGTGTGTAACTCACTGGTAGGCTGTGTCAAGCCACAAGGCCCTGGCTTTCATCCCTACCACCAAAATCAAGGAAAGAAAAGAGAATGTAAGTAAATGCCTTTGAAGTTTCTTAATATCTTTTGAGAAAAATATTTTGTTAATCAAAATCTATTTTTCAATATCCCTTAATATTTAAATTTTAATTGTTTTGCATTGAGTTTTCTTTGTTATCCACCTTCTATATGTATACAGGTTTTTTTCTGTGTTTAAAAAGTATATATGTACTTTTGCATCTTTTGTTGGCTGTTGAATGTTCCACATATAGTATTTCAAGCTTATCAAGTATATTTTTTATCTTTTATATTACTATTTATTTAGGGTTTCCTTGCTGTCCATTAATGTTTTAATTCTTCACTGTACAATAAAGAATGCCTAAACTAAGTTAAATTACCTATATTCCTTGTAAATAATAATATCAAAGCATGCAGACTATATGAATTAGAAGTAGTGATCTTATTATTTACAAATATATTCCTACGTCCTGAATTATCAATTCAATGGATTATTCTATTTTGTTGATTCTTGATACTACTTTATTGTTTTTTAAATTTTATTTTATTGGTACTTCCTAGTTATCCATGACAGTAGAATAAATTTTGATAAAATTATACAAACATAAGATAAATCTTATTCTAATTAGGACCTATTTAGTTTTTTTGGAATTGACTTATTTCACTTATCTTGATAGTCTCCATATCCACCCATTTACTGACAAATGTTATAAAATCATTCTTTATGGTTGAGTAATGTTCCATTGTGCATATATACCACATTTCTTTATTCACTCACCTATTAATGGGCATCTTGGTTGGTTCCACTGTTCAGCTATTGTGAATTGTGGGGCTATAAACATTGATGTGACTGTTTGATGTGTGCTGACTTTAATTTTTTAGATATATGCCAAGGAGTGGGATAACTAGGTCAAATGGTTGTTCTATTCCTAGTTTTTTGAGGAATCTCCATAGTGCTTTTGAGAGTCGTTGCACAAGTTCGTAGTCCCACCAGCAATGTAACAGCATTCCCTTTTCCCCACATCCTCACCAAAATTTTTTGTTACTTGCATTCTTGATAACTGCCATTCTGACTGAAGTGAAATAGAATCTCAGTGTAATTTTAATTTGTATTTCTCTACTTGCTAGATATGTTAAAGATTTTTTCTTGTATTTGTTGATTAGATATATTTTGTCTTTAGATGAGGATCTGTTCTTTGCCAATTTATTGATTTGGTTATTTGGGTTTTTGTTTTTTTGTGTTAAGGTTTTTAAGTTCTTCGTATATCCTGAAAATCAATTCCTTAACTGAGGTGCAGGTGGCAAAGATTGTCTCCCATTTTCTAGGTTCTCTCTTCACACTCTTGATTGCTTCTTTTGCTGTGAAGAAGCTTTTTAGCTCCATCCAATTATTTGATCTTTAAATTTTATTTCTTGGGCTTTAGGAGTCTTCTTCAGGAAGTCAATTCCTGTGCCAATATGTTGAAGTGTCAAAACTCCCTTTTCTTCTAGTAGGTGCAGGGATTCTTGTTTAATTGCCAGGTCTTTGATCAACTTAGGGTTGATTTTTGTGCAGGGTAAGAGATAGGGGTTAACTGTTATTCTATGTATGGATTTCCAGTTTTCCCAGCACCATTTGTTGAAGAGGCTATCTTTGCTCCAATGTGTGTTTTTGGCACCTTTGTTTAGTCTGAGGTAATTATATATAAGTGGATTTGTCTTTGTGTCTTCTATTCTGTTCCATTGATCTTCTTGCCTATTTTGGCAAACCAATACCATGTTGGTTTTGTTACTATAGTTTTGTAGTATACTTTAAATTCTGGTATTGTGATACTTCCTGCTTCATATTTCTTGCTAAGAACTGCTTTAGCTGTTCTGGGTCTTTTATTTTTCCAAATAAATTTCATGATTGTTCTATTTCTATGAATAACATCATTGAAATTTTGATGGGAATTACATTGAAACCATATAGTGCTTTTGGTAGTATGGCCATTTTGACATCATCACATTGTGAGAAGCAGAATTTCAACCCTGACCTTGGGCACAAATTTTAGGAGGCCAACAAAAACTCATTACTCAGAACAAATAACACATATTACAATTTTACAAATTTAAAGTCAGTATTACTGATTTGTTTTCCATTGACCTCTGGCTTCAATATGGATTGCAAGGCATGTGACTGATCTCTAAGTAAAATTTTAATATTTTATTCATCATCAATTTTTGCATCAATTCTGAATTCATAACTATTGCAGTAATATATCATTTAGCCTTATCTCAGTATATTTTGGTATTATATTAAATTGGGTCTGATGTAAAAATCCTTGCCACTTATCCTAGCTTCAGTTCTGTAAAGAAGAGTTAATTAAATTCTCTCATGGCAATTTTTATTAACATAATTTTTTTCTAATTCCATTAGTGTGGCTTGATATTTTTTGAGCCCTAGCATTGAGAATTAGGTCAACCAATGGAAGATAAGTGTTGCTGCACGAACAAATTCCACCAAAAGGTGAGATATAAAAGAACATGAGAGGTCACATTCACATACCATCTGCAGCTCTGTTCCACACTTTCCTCACCTTGAGATCCAGACTGAAGGAGTAGCCTCAATGTACATTTCTGATCTTATAGAAAAGCGTTCAAGAGATGACAGAATCACAAGCTAGCTCTTACAACTTATAATAGGAAAGAAAAGACATTTCTGCTTCCAATCTTTTAACCAAAGCAAGTAGCCAATCTAGACCAAAATCAATGGGAAGAGCTACATAATCTTATATGATGAGAGAATAAATATATTGAACAGTAATGTAATTTACCATGAAGGAATGCCTATCACAGAGAAGTGTTCTTATTTAACCATTTCTCTAAGTGAATTATATGTAACATTATTATATTTTCCTTGAATGCTATTTTGTCTAATAATACCACTGTTTGCCTTCTCCTTATATTCAAATTTTCTTCCTATATTCCCAATGCCATTCATGCCTTTGAAGTATACTTTGTTGATAATATATATTGTCAGATATTACAAAAGCCCAATAAGTTAATTCATTTACTTCAATAAATATGTGAGTAGATTAATCAATTAAATGTAAGAAACATTATTACTTCTGATACAGAAAAACATTTACTGTTTATAAATAAATTTATAGTATATAAGAAAAATAAGAGAATTATCTTGATGAAAGTTCTTTGATAAGAATCTAAGGAAAGTATTATAGTTGTATTAAGGAACACATTTTAAGAATCAGGATAAATGCTCCCATTGTACTCAATGTACACATTATCTGAAGTAAACAAAAATTTAAAATAGCTATAAGAATCAAAATAGAAATCATAAAACTCGCACTATTTATAAAATGATAAGATCGTTTATTTATATTCTAGAAAGGAGCTCAAGAATTTTGATACTTAATATCAACCTACAAAATCACTAGTGTTTCTATATAATAACAATAATACTAAACATTATTAAAATAATGTATTCAGAGTAGTTAAGAAGTATCTTAGAATATTCTTAAAAAATATATTTAAAAACTGAATAATTATTAAATAAATATTAAAGTTCTTCAAAAACTGGTTTGAATGCCTAGTCTAGGAATAAATTGAAATGCATATATACAAAAATATGAACATTTTATGTTACAAATAAAAATACACATCAAATATATAAAAGGGGTGGGCATAGTGGTGCAAGCCTATAATCCCACCTGCTTGGGAGGCAAGGCAGTGGGATTGTGAGTTCAAAGCCAGCCTCAGCAAAAGGGAGGCCCTAAGCAACTCAGTGAGACCCTGTCTCTAAATAAAATACAAAATAGGACTGGTATGTGGCTCAGTGAACAAGTGCCCCTGAGTTCAATCCCTCCTACCAAAAACAAATAAACAAATTATATTTATATAGTGTATATATATATAGAGAGAGAGAGAGAGAGAAAGAGAGAGAGTATATATATATACATATATATACATATATATACAGAGAGTATATATATATACTCTCTGATAGTAGATAAATAGAATGAGTAGAATTGAATTATTCTAAAACATAATGGGCAAATAAAAGTTTACATAAACAAATTCAGAAATTTATTTAGAGAGGGAGGAAAAAGGAAATAAGGAAGGGAGGTGGGGGCACAGAGGGAAAGAGGAGTGAGGGATAAATGATGATAATGTGCAGTAAATTAAGGAATTTAACTAAATCCTTTGCAATTGAGCCAACACATCCTCAAACTAAGGAAAGTAGATCAAGCATACATTTTTGTATCTTGTTTTCTCAATGTAGAAGCTTTTGTTTAACTTTATTACGATTAATAGCTAAGTAATATTGCTGATACAGACTTTCACTGAATAACCGTAGGTAATAGGGCCCTGATGATATCCTCAAAAAGTAAATTCATCATCTTTTTGCCAGAAGTTAAAGATCATAGCTTTAGACTTCCATGTACTTAAAATAGAACATGTATTATTGAGAAATCCACCATGGCCTGAGTTTCTCTCTAAAAGTGCATTTCAATCTAGTGAGCAATAGGTACCTAGAGAGGAGATACCTCTGTATTTTACATTCCTAATGTCTTGAACAATGACTGAATATTGAATCACAGATCCTAGAGCATGACTGACATATAAATATGTACTCAAATATGTTGAATAAATCAAAGAATATCAAGATATGTAATTGATGTTACCAGTTCAGAAAAGGAGTAAAGAATTAACTCAAGGATTGAACTGTTAAGAAAGGAAAGAACAGCTAAGTCTGAGCACTGTATACAAGGCATTAAACTGGCTCAGGAAGGCTTTAACCATGTGATGGTTGAGCAATATTGGTTTCATAATTACAGTTTCACTAATGTTTGTGGATTTATTGTCTTTTAAGTCTTTAGGATGGATTGAAACATATATTTATCGGTTTTAGTTTCTAACTACAGAGTGCATTTCTCAAGACAAAATTAGATTCATAAAACTTAAAATGGATAATTCATTACTATTGTCTTTAAGGAATGTGGGACAAATTCCTTTGGTCTAAAGCAGATTTGAAAATAACTGGAAGAACAAGGCCACAGACATACACTACTTGACTTCAAAATACAGTATAAAGCTATAGTAACTAAAATATCATGGTCTTGGAATAAAAATCTGAAGATCTAGAGACAACTGCTCCTTGATAAATGTGCTAAGAACCTGTATAAAAGAAAGGATGGTCTTTTCAGTAAATGTGTCTGGGAAAACTGTAAATCCACATGTAGAAAAAATAAACTCTACTGCCATCCCTCACCAGTTACAGAAAAAAATATAACCTTAAAATATGATAAACATGTAAATGTAAGACCTGAAACTATGACGCTACTAGATGGAAGCATAGGGGAAATGCTTTAGACCACTGGAATTGGGAAGAATTTTTTGGATAAGCCTCCAAAAGCTCAGGAAATCAAAGCTAAAGTAGACAATTGGTATTATATCAAACGAAATATCTTCTGCACAGCAAAGGAAATAATCAAAAGTGAAGACACAACTTACAGAATGAGAGAAAATGTTTCCAAACTATGTATCTGACAAGAGGTTACTAGCCAGAATATGTAAGAACAACTCCACAGCAAAAAAATCAAATGACCCCATTAAAGATGGGCCATTAATTTAATAGATATTTAACAAATGGCCAACAGGTATAAGGAAAAATACTACACATCACTAATCATCAGGGAAATACAAATAAAAATGACATTGAGATGTAACCTCACTTTGGTTAGACCAGCTTCTATCAAAAAGAGAGAAGATAACAAATATCAGCAAGAATTTGGAGAAACATGGAACCCTTACTCACTGTTAGGAATGTAAATTTAGTGCAGCCATGGTGGAAAACGGTATAGTATTTCCTCAAAAAATAAAAATTAGAGCTACCAAATAATCCAACTCCCCCCCCCCACGGAGCATATATCCAAATGAAATGAATAGCAGGTATTACACATGTATTATTATTTTTTTATCATTTAAAATATTTAATTCTTTTTTTTTTAACTGTCCCATATATAAGGGACAATGTGTATGCTGTTGACTCTTTCTTTTTTAAATACATTTTTTTTATTCTCTTTCTTTTTTTTTTTTTATTATTGTAACAAATGGGATACATGTTGTTTCTCTGCTTGTACATTGCGTAAAGGCATATCATTTGTGTAATCATAAATTTACATAGGGTAATGTTGTTTGATTCATTCTGTTATTTTTTCCCCTTCCCCCCACCCCTCCCACCCCTCTTTTCACTCTATACAGTCCTTCCTTCCTCCATTCTTGCCCCCCTCCCTAACCCTAACTCTAACCCTAACACTAACCCCTCCCACCCCCCATTATGTGTCATCATCCACTTATTAGTGATATCATTCGTCCATTGGTTTTTTGAGATTGGCTTATCTCACTTAGCATGATATTCTCCAGTTTCATCCATTTGCCTGCAAATGCCATAATTTTATCATTATTTATTATTATTTATGACTGAGTAATATTCCATTGTATATATATACCACAGTTTCTTTATCCATTCATCAATTGAAGGACATCTAGGTTGGTTCCACAATCTGGCTATTGTGAACTGAGCAGCTATGAACATTGATGTGGCTGTATCTCTGTAATATGCTGATTTTAAGTCCTTTGGGTATAGGCCAAGGAGTGGGATAGCTGGGTCAAATGGTGGCTCCATTCCAACTTTTCTAAGGAGTCTCCACACTGCTTTCCAGAGTAGCTGCACTAATTTGCAGCCCCACCAGCAATGTAAGAGTGTACCTTTCTCCCCACATCCTCGCCAACACCTGTTGTTGCTTGTATTCTTGATAATCGCCATTCTAATTGGGGTGAGATGGAATCTTAGGGTGGTTTTGATTTGCATTTCTCTTATTACTAGAGATGTTGAACATTTTTCCATATGTTTGTTGATTGCTTGTAGATCTTCTTCTGTGAAGTGTCTATTCATTTCCTTAGCCCATTTGTGGATTGGATTATTTGCATTCTTGGTGTAGAGTTTTTTGAGTTCTTTATAGATTCTGGAGATTAGCGCTCTATCTGAAGTATGATTGGCAAAGATTTTCTCCCACTCTGTAGGCTCTTTCTTTGCATTGCTGATAGTTTCCTTTGCTGAGAGAAAGCTTTTTAGTTTGAATCTATCCCAGTTATTAATTCTTGCTTTTATTTTTTGTGCTATGGGAGTCCTGTTGAGGAAGTCTGGTCCTAAGCCGACATGTTGAAGCTCTGGACCTACTTTTTCTTCTATAAGATGCAAGGTCTCTGGTCTGATTCCGAGATCCTTAATCCATTTTGAGTTTAGTTTCGTGCATTGTGAGAGATATGGGTTTAGTTTCATTCTGTTGCATATGGATTTCCAATTCTCCCAGCACCATTTGTTGAAGAGGCTATCTTTTCTCCGTTGCATATTTTTGGCCCCTTTGTCTAGTATGAGGAAATTATATTTATTTGGGTTTGTGTCCGTGTCCTCTATTCTGTACCATTGATCCACCTTTCTATTTTGGTACCAATACCATGCCGTTTTTGTTACTATTTCTTTGTAGTAGAGTTGAAGATCTGGTATTGAGATACCCCCTGCTTCACTCTTTCTGCCAAGGATTGCTTTAGCTATTCTGGGTTTTTTATTTTTCCAGATGAATTTCATAATTTCTTGCTCTATTTCTGTAAGGTACATCATTGGGATTTTAATTGGAATTGCATTGAATCTGTATAGCACTTTTGGTAGTATGGCCATTTTGACAATATTAATTCTTCCTATCAAAGAACATGGGAGATCTTTCCATCTTCTAAGGTTTTCTTGAATTTCTTTCTTTAGTGTTCTGTAGTTCTCATTGTAGAGGTCTTTCACCTCTTTTGTGAGATTGATTCCCAAGTATTTTATTTTTTTCGAAGCTATTGTGAATGGGGTAGTTTTCCTGATTTCTCTTTCTGAAGATTCATCGCTTATGTATAAAAAATGCCTTAGATTTATGTGCATTGATCTTATATCCCGCTACTTTACTGAATTCACTTATGAGATCTAAAAGTTTTCTGGTGCAATTTCCTGGTTCCTCTATGTATACAATCATGTCATCAGCAAATAGGGATAGTTTGAGTTCTTCTTTTCCTATTCGTATCCCTTTAATTTCTTTGCTCTGTCTACTTGCTCTGGCTAGAGTTTCAAGGACGATATTGAATAGAAGTGGTGAAAGAGGGCATCCCTGCCTTGTTCCAATTTTTAGAGGGAATGTTTTCAGTTTTTCACCATTTAGAATCATATTAGCCATGGGCTTAGCGTAGATGGCCTTTACAATGTTACGGAATGTTCCCACTATCCCTATTTTTTCTAGTGTTTTGAGCATGAAGGGGTGCTGTATTTTATCAAATGCTTTTTCTGCATCTATCGAAATAATCATGTGATTCTTGACTTTAAGTCTATTGATATGGTGAATGACATTTATTGATTTCCTGATGTTGAACCAACCTTGCATCCCTGGGATGAAACCCACTTGATCATGGTGCACTATCTTTTTAATATGTTTTTGTATGCGACTTGCTAAAATTTTGTTGAGAATTTTTGCATCGATTTTCATTAAGGATATTGGTCTGAAATTTTCTTTCCTCGACGTGTCTCTGTCTGGTTTAGGTATCAGGGTGATATTGGTTTCATAGAATGACTTTGGGAGGGTTCCCTCCTCTTCTATTTCATGGAATACTTTGAGAAGTATTGGAATGAGCTCTTCTTTAAAGGTTTTGTAGAACTCGGCTGAGAACCCTTCTGGTCCTGGACTTTTCTTTGTTGGTAGGCTATTGATGACTTCTTCTATTTCATTACTTGAAATTGGTCTATTTAAATTGTGTATGTCCTCCTCATTCAGTTTAGGCAATTCATATGTCTCTAGAAACCTGTTGATGTCTTCAAAATTTTCTATTTTGTTGGAGTATAGATTTTCAAAATAGCTTCTAATTATGTTTTGTATTTCACTCGTGTCTGTTGTGATATTTCCTTGTTCATTCCGAATTTTAGTGATTTGGGTTTTCTCTCATCTTCTCTTTGTTAGTGTGGCTAAAGGTTTATCAATTTTGTTTATTTTTTCGAAGAACCGACTATTTATTTTGTCAATTTTTTGTATTGTTTCTTTTGTTTCAATTTCGTTGATTTCAGCTCTGAGTTTAACTATTTCCTGTCTTCTACGACTTTTGGTGTTGGTCTGTTCTTCTTTTTCTAGGGCTTTGAGCTGTAGTGTTAGGTCGTTTATTTTTTGAGTTTTACTTCTTTTATTAAATGAGCTCCATGAAATAAATCTTCCTCTAAGTACTGCTTTCATAGTGTCCCAGAGATTTTGATATGATGTCTTTGTTCTCGTTTACCTCTAAGAATTTTTTAATTTCCTTCCTAATATCTTCTGTTATCCATTCATCATATAATAGCATATTGTTTAATCTCCAGGTGTTGGAGTAGTTTCTGTTTTTTACTCTCTCATTTATTTCTAACTTCAATCCATTATGATCTGATAGAATACAAGGTAGTGTCTCTATTTTCTTGTATTTGCTGACATTAGCTTTGTGGCATAATATATGGTCTATTTTAGAGAAGGATCCATGTGCTGCTGAGAAGAAAGTGTATTCGCTCTTGGTTGGATAGTATATTCTATAAATGTCTGTTAAGTCTAAATTATTGATTGTGTTATTGAGATCTATGGTTTCTTTGTTCAATTTTTGTTTGGAAGATCTGTCCAGTGGTGAGAGAGGCGTGTTAAAATCACCTAGTATTATTGTGTTATGGTCTATTTGGTTTCTAAAATTGAGAAGGATTTGTTTAATATACATGGATGAGCCACTGTTTGGGGCATAGATGTTTATGATTGTTATATCTTGCTGATTTATGCTTCCCTTAAGCAGTATGAAATGTCCTTCTTTATCCCTTCTGACTAACTTTGGCTTGAAGTCCACATTATCTGAAATGAGGATGGATACTCCAGCTTTTTTGCTGAGTCCATGTGCATGGTATGTTTTTCCCCATCATTTCACCTTTAGTCTATGGATATCTCTTTCTATGAGGTGAGTCTCTTGCAGGCAACATATTGTTGGATCTTTCTTTTTAATCCAATATGCCAGTCTATGTCTTTTGGTTGATGAATTCAGGCCATTAACATTCAGGGTTATTATTGAGATATGATTTGTATTCCCGGTCATTTGGTTCATATTTAAATTTTTATTTATTTATTTATTTATTTTTTGACACATCTTGGTTCCTCCTTTATTTGACAGTTCCTTTAGGGTAATTCCTCCCTTTGCTGATATGCTTCTTTGTTTTTTATCTCTTACTCATGGAATATTTTGCTGAGAATATTCTGTAATGCTGGCTTTCTTTTTGTAAATTCTTTTAGCTTTTGTTTATCATGGAATGATTTTATTTCATCGCCAAATTTGAAGGTAAGTTTTGCTGGGTATAAGATTCTTGGTTGGCATCCATTTTCTTTTCAAAGCTTGAAAAATGTTGTTCCAGGCCCTTCTAGCTTTTAGGATCTGGATTGAAAAATCTGCTGATATCCGTATTGGTTTCCCCATGAATGGAACTTGGTTCTTTTCTCTCACAGCCTTTAAAATTCTGTCTTTATTTTGTATGTTAGGTATTTTCATTATAATGTGCCTTGATGTCGGTCTGTTGTAATTTTGTGTATTTGGAGTCCTATAAGCCTCTTGAACTTGATTTTCCATTTCATTCTTCAGATTTGGGAAATTTTCTGATATTATTTCATTGAATATATTATTCATTCCTTTGGTTTGTTTCTCTAAGCCTTCCTCAATCCCAATAACTCTCAAATTTGGCCTTTTCATGATATCCCATAGTTCTTGGAGATTCTGTTCATGATTTCTTACCATCTTCTCTGTTTGTTCAACTTTGCTTTCGAGGTTAAATATTTTGTTTTCAATATCTGAAGTTCTGTCTTCCAGCTGTTCTATCCTATTGGTTATGCTTTCTATGGAGTTCTTAATTTGGTTTATTGCTTCCTTCATTTCAAGGATTTCTGTTTGTTTTTTTTTCAATATCTCTAACTCTTTATTGAAATGATCTTTTGCTTCCTGTATTTGCTCTTTTAACTGTTGATTGGTGCTATCATTCAATGCCTGCATTTGCTCTTTCATCTCATCATTCAATGCCTGCATTTGCTCTTTCATCTCATCATTCAATGCCTGCATTTGCTCTTTCATCTCATCATTTGCTTCCCTAATCATTTTAATTATGTACATTCTGAACTCCCTTTCTGTCATTTCTTCTGCCATGCTTTCGTTGGATTTTATTGATGTAACATCTAGATTTGTTTGGGGCATTTCTTCCCTTGTTTTCTCATATTGTTCAGGAATCAGTGGGTCATTAAGATATTGCAGATTTTCTCTATCGACTTATAATGTCCCTGAAGATTGCTAGTATATCCCCTCTTATCCTTCAGTAGCCTGCATTCTTGGAGGAAGTTGATAATGCGGAGCTCCACGAAGAAGCTGCCTCTCTAGGGGTGGTGACTCTCATGTGGCGTATATTCCCTGCTAGTGGGCAGAGGTCCCTCCACTTGTTGACCAATGGTCATCCAACGGGGAACTAGGCTGGGGGCTGAGGCAAGTCCTGTTTGTGCCTGTGTCTCTGGTTTTACCGTCCTTGTGGGAAAACCTCACCCAGCAGGGAAGACTCACCCAGAGCGGAGGTCTTGCTGATCAGTTCCCCTCCTAGAGGTTCCCCTCAATCTACAACTACCACCTGGGCTGGGCTGTCTTCCTCTGCAATGTTCCCAGGGGCCCGGACCTACCTCCTGGGCCTGGGAGCCTCATCCTTTGCAGGCGAGTCTCCTTAGGCTGCCTGTCCCAGAGAATCTGCCTGCAGTCCAAACTTCGCTCTGCCCCTAGGCGTGTCTCTGTGCGGCTCTTCCAGCAAGAAGCCACCTAGCTCCTGGGACCCTGCTCTGCACCTAATCGCCTGGCTATGCGGCTCCTCCTCTGAGCCACCACCTGGAGCCCCGTACAATAGCTCCGATACCCAGAGACCCGCCACGCCACACACCTCCTCCTCCGGACAGCGGCCGGGTTTCCGACGCAGTCACTGGGAGCCCAAGCAATTCACTTCGCGTCTCCTCCTCCCGCCAACCACCCGTAGTCCTAGGCAGTCACTCCAAGTCCAAGTGACCCGCCTTGTTCCTCCTCCTCCTCCTCAGGTTAGCCCCCCGGGTGTTCAGGAGCGCTGGCTCTGAGACCAAGTGACCCACCACACTCCTCCTCAGGCAGGCCACCAGTGTTCAGGAGCGGTCGCTTTTAGTCCAATCAACTCACCACTCGCCTCCTCCTCTGGCAACCGCCTGTGGCTCTGATGCAGTCACTCCTAGACCAAGCGACCCACCGCGCTCCTCCTCTTCCTCTGGGCAACCCCCCAGTGTTCAGAAGCGGTCGTTCTGGGTGTAAACTGCTCACCACGCAGCTCCTCCTCAGGCAGCCGCCCGGAGCCCCAGTGTTTGTCCTACACATGTATTATTTCACTCAAAAATTCTAACAATCTTATGTTACTTGCACTATTTTTCTATCATATGATAAATGAAACAGGGAGATATTAAGCAAACTGTCTGCTATCAAACATCTCCATCCAGTGCAAACTTAAGTACTTGTACTTAATATTTAAGAAGGTTCGTATTAGAGACTGTTCTTTTAAATTTTCCAAAATCATATTTTTTATATTAAGAAGGAATCTAAACACGAAGTATTTTACATTGCTAATAAAACACTTCTTAAATTTGTTTAGCTCGTTTACCAAGGAATTCATTATTTAAACACTTGCAGAACACATTTTTCTCTATATGTTTGAGATATATATCTGTATATATTTGGATCCTCAGATAATTTTCTTATGTGATATGTTGGAACTTTAATCAGGAAATTATTAGAGCAACAAGGAAAACTTAAAGGCACAAAATAATGAAAGACTATTTGAGAGTTATGAAAAACTAAATTTCTTCCTGAATAATCAAGGTGGATAGAAGCAATTTAATGTTAAATGACATGTTAATTCAGATAGCTTCCACAAAATAAAGTAAAAGAATCTATATTCCCAGTAAAACTAATTAATATTTAAATTCTAATTTATATTATATTTGATAATAAAGTTACACTAAATGTAAAATAGACTTCATTAATGGAAAAATAAATGACTTTTACAAATGGTTTTAGACCACATGATTCCTCTTCTATGAAACATCTAAAATAGTCAAATACATGGAAGCAAAAAATAGAATGGAAGTTACCAGGGGAATGGAGGGAGACGAATAGGGGATTTGTTGCTCAAGGGGCATAAAGTTGCAAACAAGATGAACAAGTTCCAGAGACCTTCTGGAAGATAGTAACTATACATAGCAGAGAGGTGTTATGCACTAGAGAGTTTGTTAGGAGGGTAGATTTCATGTTAAGTGGTCTCACCACAAAAAAGACGGGTGGACACAGGGAAACATTTGGAAATGATGGATATGCTTGTTATCTTTGTTGTGATGATATACATATGCCCAAACTCATCAAAACTGTATTCATTAATTATGTGTAGCATTTTATATGCCATTTACATCTCAATAAAGCTGTAGGAAAATGAAATGATTTTATGATATGGGAAATGAAAAATAAGAAAATAAAAAAAGATAAGTAGCAACTAACCCCAAAATCCCACAAAACATAAGGGAAAAAAAAGTAACATGGAGAACAGAGAGACATTGCATTTATTAACTTGGAAATTTGGAAAAGATGATAATATTTAATGTTAAAGTATGACAGGAATTTCAAATGGAGATTAAGAAGTTGAAGTACATGGAAGGCTAGGAGTTAACATTAAATAAGATGGCAGGAACTAACATACAGAAATGATTTTGTCTCCAAAAGCATACTGCATAAAGCAATTCTCTATATGACTTAAGGGATATCAGTCCTGCTGCTAAAATAAATATCACTATGGAAAAGATTTGAAATAATTTCAAATGCCTTTGGACAACAATTGTCTTAATAAACAGTCACAAAACAAGCCTCTGATATATAAAATTTTTCTGCCTGGCTAATAAGTGCAGAATTTGGTTCTTCAACTGCAGTTCAACTCTTCAAGTGGAAGCAAGCTACATGCAGATATAAAAGCATTTATGCTGGCTGTCACATTCGAATACAGAAACCAGATATTTTGAGTGACAAATTCATTGGCAAAGTTTATCACAATTTAATTTTCTTTTTTCAAAGATAATGTTGGCAATACCTTTGAATGATTATGAAATATGATCAGAAATATATATCATAAGCATGTTCCTGTCACAGCATGGGTGCAATCTCAATCCTATTTGGATTCAGAAGACAGAAAGGACAATTCAGGCAGTGCATGGTGAAAGATCAAAGAGTCCATCAGCAAGGCAAAGAGCAGAACTCTTCTTAAGTGTTAGTGGAAATGTGAATACATTGTTCTTATTGAGAATAAGTTATAAATAAGTTGGGCATTTTAAACCAGTTTCAGAATTCGTTGATCCCTCAGCAGTAGGGAGGCGGAAAACAATGAGACTGATCAGAGACTAAAAAGCCTAAAAGTTTGTTTATTATCTTATGCCAGGTGTAGTAGCTAACCATTACTCATTACCTGAACTGAGCTCATGAAAGTTGGGAGTGGCAGCTACCAGAGACTGGGGAGAGTAGAGGCAAGGGAATGGGGATAGGCTGGTTAAAAGGTACAATGTTATAGTTGGAACAAATTCTGATGTTCTAGGGGGAGCAGAGTGAATGAATGTACTTCAAAATAATTTTTACATCAACATAGAAGAGACACCCAGGAGCAGTGCAGCACACCCGTGATACCAGTGAGTAGGGAGGCTGAGGTAGGGGGATCACAAGTTTGAGCCCAGTCTCAGCAATTGTGAGACCCTGTCTTAAAATTTTAAAAAGTAAAAAGGAATGTAGCTGTGGTAAAGTGCCCTGGCTACTGAAAAAAAACCAAAAATAAAACAAATAAACAAAACTAGATTTTGAATGTATTTACCATAAAGAAATGATAGACGTTTAAGATGATAAATTTTCTAATTGTCTACCTTGTTTTGATAATTACTCAATATATACATAAGTCAAAACATCACATTTCACCTCATAAATATGTACAAATATGTGTCAAAATTAAATAATTAAGTAATCATAGAAAAACCTAAAGGAGGACATCTGACCATAATTTGAGAACCTTCCATTCTTTGCATCATTTCACCTTCACCAAAAATCTAAGCTCCTGCTTTTGTTTCTTGAGATTCAGTACCTTGCTTGTAATCAAATACAGTTAACACTACTCTTGGTGTATTTTTCTCATTCCCACCCTGGAGGTACACAATAGAAATGCAGTGGAATGCTAATTTCTCTGATGATTCTGTCCTTTAGTTGAAGAGGCTATTGCTCCTCTGGCAGCCTCAGTTTCTTTGTCTGTTAGTCTGGCTTATTCCACAAGGACCACAGGAGGGTTAAATGTAAATGGTGTGTAGAGTCCCTTGACTCTGTCTTAATGGTAGCATAATCATTATCATCAACTTTGTCCCTGGATGTTGATTATTAGGATGGGTTCTGAACTTCCTCCAGTCGGTTTGCCCAAACTCCCTTTATAGCACGAAGAAGCTGCTCTTCCTGTTGGACTCCTCTGACACTTTCAGCCTACCTGCTTTCTGAGGATTTTTCTTCTCAGTCCTTTTACTCCTTTTCCTCATGGTGGAAAGCAGGCACCAGATCAACCTAGGACTCTTCTCTGTTACTTTCATAGCCTCAACGAGCTTCCTCTTGTCCTGACTGTCTTTGGAGTAAGGTTGAGGCTTTGCATCTTTCCAGGTATTTAAGTGAATGAGGACCCGGACCAGGCATTATCTGTGATATGGCTCTTACAAAATGAAGATTTTTATTCTGACTCTTCATAAAGCTCCAAATATGTTACAAAAGCATTTATTTTAAAATAATTTAAACACAATGGTCCATTAAGTGAGATGAGAATAATCTGTTCTCATTTCTGTGCTTAAAAATATAAATTTGTTAATAGTAAATAAGGAAAATTGAGGGGTTTTCCTAACTAGGAAGATCAATCATCACCCTTCCTTCCAATTATATGTGAGTGGTAGTAGAAATTCCACTTTGAAAAAAAATTAAAGTCCTTAAACTTTTTCTAGTATATTCCAATGAATTTGCTTTCATTGGGTTAATATCCTAATGAAACTGACTCTGAACACCTGATTATACTTTTAAATCATTACAGCCCTTTGAAATATTAGATTCAAGAGATCTCATTATGCCATAATGCAACTTTTTAAAACCACATTAAAATATCGCATAGATTGCCAATATTTCTCTTTCCTACAAAAACAAATTAAAATAAACTTTGTATAATCAAGATTTCTCTTCCTGTTTTTAAGGTGTTCTATATTTACTTAGTGTAAAACCTTACCAAAACAAATAATTTGTTTCATCCATATTCAAACCACCCTTCAATTCTTTAATCAAATGGCAGTCTCAAACAGCATCTCACACAACCTCTCCTTTTTGCTAAAGTGGTTCCACGTGGCAGCACAGAATGCAGAGTTTAATTTAAAGAAGGCAATAGAATATTGGCACCAGCCAATTGTTGATGTCAAGAGAGAAAATGCAATAAAGGTTTGCCTATTACTGAAGAAACCTAAAGGTGATTTGTGAATCCCAGGCACTGTCCAAAAAAACATATAAATCCCAATACCATTATCAACAGCAGTAAACAAGTTTCGAAGATTAGGTAAAGTCAGCACTTGAGCCCTTGAGCCCTTGAGGCTTAAAAAAGACTTCTAAGATGAACTGAAAATAAGGGCAGAAAACCTTCTAAAAAATGAAGCACACAATCACTTACGTTTACCTTTAGACGAGGTCAAGAATAATAAATTTAATGTCAAATATGATATTTTTTACCAGGTAAGATAATTTAGAATCCACCTAAAGGATTTTATAAGAAGGTTATGACACATATTTTAAAGAAAAAAAGAAAAGTTCAAATAGTGAGCAAATAGCACTGTATCGGGAAAACTAAATATGTTGGCCATTGGCCTGGTGTGTCTTATGGGGTCTACCATATGCAAAAGACATGTATGGAATGGATGTTATTTTCCCTTCAAAATCCATACATTGAAATCCTGATCCCCAGTGTTACAGTGAAAAGACCCCGGCCCCATCAGCTCAGGCCTTTTTTAAAAGAGAAAAGAAAAATCATTAACGGGGCATGTTAAAGGAATTTATCTGAAGATTTAGCTAAGAAAGAGGCAGGATAATTGGGAAAGTCAGAGCATGTCTGAACTAACAGGAGCTGATAAGCAGGAACTATAAAACTGTCCTGTAAAACTTCTGATACCAGATTCCTGACCAAGGACAGAGTAAATAGGATGAGATAACAAAGGACTGTAAATGGCAAAGTAAAATTATGGCTTGTGAAGCATGGCATCTTAAGTTCTGAGCCGCTCTATCCTTAACAAGGTTCCTTCTCGGGTCAGCTCCCCTAGCCTTCACAGATAAGGTGAGAGAAGTCTGAGTTTATACATTCTTTACCATTTTTTACGACCCGTGCTGTGGGCAATTAGGGAAAGCCTGTGTTTATGCAGGTGCGGAAGAGAAGGGCTGTGGGCAATTTGGGGAAGCCTGTGTCTCCACCTGTGTCTCTATCTTTCATCCCCCTCTCCAGTTAAAGTAAATTTATGGCTTCTCCAAGAATGTCTAAATGCTGGATTCAAAATAACCAATAAGAAATCTGTTGCTTACCATGCGCGTGAAACCTGCCCCTTTACCCTATAAAAAACCTGTACCCCAAAGCCCGGTGTGCCAGTTCACCGAAGCTCCGGCTGAGGTTTTACTGAGCACCCGCAGGCGCCTGTGTTATCAATAAACTGCCTCTTGCTTTTGCAGCCAGTGTTCGCGTGACTTTCCTTGGACAGGGGGACGGAGGGTCTTTCATTTGGAGGTCCCACCGAGATTTCCCTTCGACACCCCGAACCCCTGCCCGAGGAACGGCCAAATACTCTGGGAGGTAAGTTAAGCTGGCCAGCAGGGGGTTATTGTCTGTCTTTGTCTGTCTTGTGTAGTTGCTTTGTCTTGTTCGTTCTAAAGCGCAGCGATTGTACTTTGTAGGGGCACGCGTGTTCCAATTTGTAGTTTGGGCAGTCTGAGAGGGAGTTGACGGACTCTGACTTCTCTCCTGCTACCCTGGGAGACGTTCCAGGGGTTTAAACCTTTGAATGCTTTCGCTTTTGAATACTTTTGGTTTTGAATATTTTTGGTTTGTGCTGAAAGCGTTCTGAATTTGAATCCCTTTGTTTTTGAATGCTTTCGGGCTGTGCCGAAAGCGTTTTGAATTTGAATACCTTTGGTTTTCAATGCTTTCGGGTTGTGCCGAAAGCGTTTTGAATTTGAATACCTCTGGTTTTGGATACTTTCGGTCGTGCTGAAGCCGAAAGCGTTTTGAATTTGAATCCCTTTGCTTTTGACTTGTTTGGTGCTCGATTCGTCGGGACTTGTCTTTGGCCGGAGGGGCTTGCACTCTCCGACATTTGATTTCCTCGGTCCGTGCCGAGGACGCGCAGCGTTTGTAATCTGTTGTCTGGTCTGTGTTTTCTTGTGTCCTGTGCCTGTTTCTTAAATTCCTTTTTTTACCAGCGAGACTGAAATGGGGCAATCCATGGTAACCCCCCTGAGTCTCACCCTCGACCATTGGCAAGACGTCCGGAACTGTGCCGGCAACTTGTCGGTGGAGATCAAAAAGAAGTGGGTAACCCTCTGCACTCTGAATGGCCAACCTTCAACGTAGGCTGGCCGAAAGAAGGATCTTTGCGACTCTGTCGCATTTGAGTGACTCTCACATCTGAGCAGCTTTTGTGCTGCATTCTGGCGACTTGTCGCTTCTGGTTAACTCTTGGCCCCATTTGGGCATTGTGTTGCGCCTGGGCAACTCTTTGATATAATTGGAAATTGTTTGTTTTTATTGACAAAGTACCAGATAGCCAATTTTTGATTTAGCACGCTACGTGTCTGTTTGTCATTGCAGGGTACTTTTACAGTCCTCCTCCTTGTTCCTGAGAGATTTGTTTACTCCAATCCCCCTAGGCAGAGAGCTCAGCAGCTCCATTCCCCAAAAGTAGTGAGAAATAATGTTTTGTTATCTTCTGCATTCAAACCTAACCTGATTTCTCAACCAGGAAAAAAGGGTTAAAAAGTCCTGGGTAGTCCCCCCCTCCCCTCTGCCTGGAAACTGCAGCAGTCTCAGCGGGAAAGGGGGGGGTAACCTGAAAAAAAGAAAAAAAAAAAAAGGTGTCCGTTTTAAACTTCTTGTTTTGTTTTGTTTTTCTTTAATGCTGTATCTTTGAGCTCACAATTTTGATCCTACAGACCTAGGTTAATGATTTTTTTCTTTTTGATCAGTTCTATTTTTATTCAACTAGAGTTATTTTTAAACATCTGCTACATTGCAATGGAGATGAATATACAAGGCCTTTAGTTTTGTGTTAAATATAAGCGCGCATAAAAATTAAATTTTTTAAAATGGATCCAAATACTTTTAATTCACGTGATTTAAAGGTTCAATTCAAATTGGGTAAACTAATGAAAGTAAAATATCTTTGAAAATAACTCACAAGTCTCTAGGTGGTCAAGCAAATAAAATATTGATGTTAATAAAATGTCTAGTATCAATTGTTCCTAGGACTTTTCTTCAACAGGAAAGAGACAGCAAATACTGTTCAGGACACCTGCCTGCTTTCTTGGTTTTTACAGAATAAGTGAATTAGAGTTAACATGTATGGGATTACTCAAATGTGTATGTTGGTGACATCTGATTAATTTGCATTTAAAATGCTCATTGTTAAATAACATCAAGTACTCTTAACCCCTCAAATTCCATGGAGTATCATACTTAAACATTATTGGTGTTTTCATAGGTTGGTAAATAAAAAGGGTTTAAACTTGCTTTGTGTCATCACTAAACTAAAAACAAGGTTACTAAGAGTTATGTCCTAGCAAGTGGAATTCTATATACAAAGGGTCCCAAAAGTTTCAACTGTGTTTCAATTAGAGTACTATAAACAACAAAATATTTAATCTTATTAAATTAGAGCAATTTATTTAAATTCAGAAATTTCATAAGAGTTGTTTCAGAATGTGAACAAAAAGGGGTCAACAAATAGGAAAGAGAAAATAAAAGGTTCTGGGTTTGAAAATATATTTAATAAAAAGAAAAAGAAAATGTTTCTGGGTAACAAAGTGCCTGTGTGATGGAATACATGAGGGTCTAGTGCTAAGAAAGTCTGTGTGTAACTAAGTTGGTTGTGTGTATGTGAGACAGCTAAAGCTATTAAAGGTTTTTCCTAAGGTGAAATACTAATGTTCTGATATAAACCAAAGTTTAATCTACATGGTAAAATGACATGGTAAAATGACAAGGATTTCTTAGAAACACTAATTTACTCTTAACTTTGTGTCTATTAAGTTTTATTCTTTAGAACAATTAGTCTTAAAAATTGGGGTGTATACAATTATGGTTAAACAACTGTTAAAGTATTGTACTGTGTTACAGAGTCTAAATCTTTCTTTAAAAACTAAATTTGGTAAGAAAAAAAAGTGTCAAGGTAATTGTGAAATGGTTTCTAGTTGTATATTAAATGTGTTCATATTTTTCAGGTATACAAGTTTTTAAAGCAGGAAATTTATCAAGCTGCTATTCTCCAGATAAACTTGTCTGTAATGGTAATTTTAAGCTTATAAAGAGTAAATTTTATTGGGGATCAATTTCTATCATTTAATGTTCTATTATAGGACCTGCTATCAATGGGGTACGTGTAAAATTTGTTACTTTTTGCACTGAGATAAAGAATTTCAAATGTAAATGTATTTCTAAACATTAGAGCCGGACTTGTTTAAAGGTTAATTTTGTGAAACATGAAAATATTTTGCCACTTTGACACACAAAAGGAAAGTTAAAAGCTCTCTCAGCCTTTCTTTGATTCATGTTTTAGATACAATGTTAAATTGTGTTAATTATAAAGTTTGTATAGACTCAGGAAACAGTATATGTAAACTACTTAATGATATTTAAGGAAGAAGCAAAGATCAACATCAGAATTAGAACACTTAAGATCTGTAAAGAGTCACGCCTTACCTAAGATAAGGCTCTGCCTCCCACCTTACTGCATGTTAGAGTGACTCCAAAATAAGTCAGACTTCAGCTTATTTAAAGTTATAATCAAAAGATTGTTTTTTTGTTGTAAAATTACTATGATCTCAAATAGGGAATATAATGTGGTTCTCAGTCAAAATTCAAGATAGCTATTATACAAGCAGAATATATTTTTACTCTTGCTAATTTCATTTTGTGAAACTGTTACCTGTTAATGTTTTGCAGAAGTAGCTGCTTCAAGAACACGCAACCTAGGTAACTTGTGATAATAAGCCATCACCTAACAGATAGTGGTAACAGATATCAGAACAGATAGTGGTAACTTCCAGAACTAATGCAGACTCCAGTTAGATAAAAGGGTAAATAACTGTAAAGTTATGGACATTAAAGTTAAAGCCCAGTACTCTTACTTTATAACTGGTGAAACTGGCTTGCTGGATGATTAAGATCAAACTTAGAGATTGGAATTAAATACAGAAGGCAAAATAGGCCAGTATTTGGATCTTTTGTCCTCAGTCAGCCTGAACCCACGAACAAGAGAACTTCTCTAAGGAGCTTTGCAACTCTGTGTCACACAACCTCCTGATCAAGGAGATTGTTGAGACTAGAGGATGAGAATCACTCAGTGCATCTGCTGCAGAGGAGGGTCATGGAAAAAGGGAGACACCCCTTAATGCTTCCAAAGGAAGTCACCTCATCAAGGAGACCCTACCTAACCAATGGCACTGGTGGAGCTAAGAAGCTGCTCTTAAGTTCTCTATGAGTGGCCCCTGTGGAAACTCAGCTGACTCTTTAACAAGACAGAAACCAGGTCAATTTGACCAACTTGATGTTAGACACCCAGCAAAACAGTTAAAACCAAAATATAACCATTCTTGGGCATTTAAGAGAAATAACAGTTAAATGTAACTTAAGATGTACACTTATGTTAGTCCACTAGAATAAAAACTGGAAGCTATAAATGAAAGAAAGATTCTTCAGCAAATGTGCCTGATAACTATCAAGAGAAACTGCCAGAGTCAGAAGTTTTTAGTCAGTTTAAGGCCTGCAGATCTTCCTAAGCTACACAGGTAGACTTAATCTATGTTTGCTCGTATGATTACCTAGCCCTAAGTAACAGAAGTATAGAGCTCTCTACTAAACACAGGTTATGCCAATAAAGGGATATTTTACAAAATCAGATGACTTAAGTAGCTTAACTATATTTTCTGGGATATCTATGACATTAAGAGTTAAATGTTGTGTTTACATTCCTGATAACCTGGACAATGTTAAAGTTCCCAAATAAAGGCCTTGTCCTTTCCAGCCTTTGCTAGGTCTAGTTATAGGAACAATTTCTCAATTCTTCCACCTCCTGGTGAGAAATTGACTTCTGTCATTTTCATGATACTCAGTGGCATGCTCCAGATGCTGCAACCTTTACTTTGTACTAATTTCATTTCAGTACTCATGTCTCTTTGTTCTTCTATCATAGAAGCACCCACCCCCAGATGACTTTACAACCTGCTCTTCCCCAACCAGACTTCTACCTTGAAACCCTCAATTGACCCGATTTTTAAAAAGAAACTCCAAACTGCTTGCCCCTCACTGCCCCCTTTCAGCTTCGAAGCAGCCAGAACGACCGACGCCCCCTTTTCCTTAAAGCAGTTGGGAGTTCCTATAGCTAAAGGGGGGGAGAGAACTGAAGAACAAAGAAAACTTTGACCTATAGGGGATGAGGGTGCGCTCACTTCTTGGGACTTTTGGAATATCAGCCATGGCCCCCTTCTCCCTGCTGGGAGAAGTCTGTATTATTCCCTTTAAACAATCCAAACTATGGTCCTTACTCAACAGTACCAAATGATTAAGCAAACTGATAACTGAGGCGGAGTGAACAAATGGATATAAGATTCTATCCATGATAAAGGAAAAGGGGGGAATGAAAAGACCCCGGCCCCATCAGCTCAGGCCTTTTTTAAAAGAGAAAAGAAAAATCATTAACGGGGCATGTTAAAGGAATTTATCTGAAGATTTAGCTAAGAAAGAGGCAGGATAATTGGGAAAGTCAGAGCATGTCTGAACTAACAGGAGCTGATAAGCAGGAACTATAAAACTGTCCTGTAAAACTTCTGATACCAGATTCCTGACCAAGGACAGAGTAAATAGGATGAGATAACAAAGGACTGTAAATGGCAAAGTAAAATTATGGCTTGTGAAGCATGGCATCTTAAGTTCTGAGCCGCTCTATCCTTAACAAGGTTCCTTCTCGGGTCAGCTCCCCTAGCCTTCACAGATAAGGTGAGAGAAGTCTGAGTTTATACATTCTTTACCATTTTTTACGACCCGTGCTGTGGGCAATTAGGGAAAGCCTGTGTTTATGCAGGTGCGGAAGAGAAGGGCTGTGGGCAATTTGGGGAAGCCTGTGTCTCCACCTGTGTCTCTATCTTTCATCCCCCTCTCCAGTTAAAGTAAATTTATGGCTTCTCCAAGAATGTCTAAATGCTGGATTCAAAATAACCAATAAGAAATCTGTTGCTTACCATGCGCGTGAAACCTGCCCCTTTACCCTATAAAAAACCTGTACCCCAAAGCCCGGTGTGCCAGTTCACCGAAGCTCCGGCTGAGGTTTTACTGAGCACCCGCAGGTGCCTGTGTTATCAATAAACTGCCTCTTGCTTTTGCAGCCAGTGTTCGCGTGACTTTCCTTGGACAGGGGGACGGAGGGTCTTTCAACAGCATGAAGAGGTGAGGCCTTTGCAAATTAATTGGGTGGAGCCCTTGTGAATAAAAGAAATTACTACCCTCATAAGAAGAGAAACCAAAGATTGCTCCTTCTTTCTGGTCTCTTCCTCTGTCTTCTTACTGTATCTCAAACAATGGGAAGACGACTGTCTGAAAACCTGGAAGAACGCCCTCAACAGGCATCAGATTTGCTGGCACCTTGGTCTTGGACTTCCCAGCCTCCAGTTATGTGAGAAATGAATAGTTGTTACTTAAAATCGCTTTTTGAAATGTATAAAATTCCAAACAAAGACAAACCCTTTATGAAGTATTTTGAACACATAGGTGAGTGACCACAGAAGACAGGACCAGAATTGGTGTATGAACTATCGAGGACATCTTTAGCCTGGCAAGCAGCAAATCATATAGCCTGTTCAAACAGTCCTATACAACATGACCTTTGTACAGTAGATAGTGATGGTTGAAGGGGAGGAAGCAAGTATCTTCTTAACTCCTAAAGGGATTTCAGAGCACATTCAAATTGAATGTCACTGAATAAAGCCATTGTCCTCAAAGCACTTGTCTTGTATTAGAGAAGATAAATTGCAAATATTATATTTAAAAATGTGAAGTCTTCACTATTAAAAAAAGGATTCTAATTTTTATTTGGGAAGAAGGGTAGAATAAATTACTTTGCTGTGTTAAGTGAAAGAAAAATTCATAAAGAAGTAAGATTTGAGATAAATTATGAAAGACCTAAAGGTTTTTCCAGAGAGAGAAAAGAAAAAAGAAGTGCTTTTCATCCAACTCATAAAAGGGCAAATGTATGAATATTGAATGATTTTCTACATAAGTTTCAGAGGTTCTTAATGACCTGGATGGTCATAAGGAGAGGAGATAGGAGAGATGAGGAGAAGAAAGGAGGGAAGAGGAGAGAGGAGGGATGAGCAGAAGAAAAGAGAAGGAAACAATGGGATGGGATGGCATAGGAGAGAAGAAAGAAAAAATACTAGATATTGATAAATTATTTTTAAGTCAAAATTTATCTTCACCAATCTCTATTTTCTTATTTATGTACTAAGAATTATAATCATTGAAATTTAAAGTTCTTGTGAGAATTCTAACTGAATAAAAAGCACAGAGACTTCCACGTGATAGTCCCTGAAAACCACCAAGACTCATTTCCCTTTTGTCATCAAAAAAGGAAAACATCAAAGTATAAAATTATCAATATAACAATTATTAAAGAAAAATTTAGAAGAGTGAAGGAAAAACCAAATAAAATGCTTTTCATAGTTTGTATTATAAATCCACACTAGTTTGATACAAGGGTGGCATAAAATGCTAATATGTAATATAGAAGAAAATACTAAGGTGTCAAAATTATCCCTGCTTTAAAGAATAGGTGATTAATTTTTTTATATGATCTTTCTGGCAAGTGAATCTAATTTTATTTTGAATTTCAACTTTGATTATAAAATAGGAGATATGCTCTTTTAGCCAAAACCTTCATATGAATAAGTATAAATGCATTTAAAAGACAGCAATCATCCCAAATCACACATTTTGAAGAAGATAACTTTCAGTTAGAATATTTACATAAGACTGAAAATTATCATTTGCATGGCGAGATTAATTCCACTAAATTCATTGCATAATTATTGATTCCCTACTATATGCTAGGTACTTTAACAGCTACTGAATTTTAACATAGCGATGCAGGTATGATTTAGCAATAGAAATGATCTAAAATCATTCACATATAATGAGGTAAAATTGAGGATTTCATGAACTACATAAATGTCAGAAAAATATAAATGTTATTAATTTTCCAAATCCCACAAACACTCTGTGATACTGCATAATTGAAATCTCAAAGAAATTAGGTGAATTAAACAAATCATATGATTTAACAGGATTAATTTTAATCTATTTACAATTGTTTGAGCCTGAAGAGGATGACACACTCTTCTTAATTTCCTCTGTAAGAATTAAATGATTCACAGGTTACTTTTCACTAAATGTTAAAAGTTACATTTAAAACAATTTAATAACTTTTCACATAGCTTTGTAATCTACATTATTTTTAAGTCAACCTGTAAAACTATGAAAAAGAGTGAAGTGGAGAGAGAGCTAGAAGTAATTGGAAATATAGAAGACAAGTGTGTGCTTTCCTGAGCTGCTTTGAGAAGTGATAGAATGCAATGGAGAGGAAATTACTTTTTGACTTTTTTTTTTTTTTTTTTTTTTACACTGGGATGCTTTATATTTTCAGATAGGGTCTTGCAAAGTTGCTGTGGATAACTGCCTTGCCCAAACTGCCTTGGAACTTGTGATCCTCCTGCCTTAGTCTCCAGAGACATAAGATTACAGGCATGTGACACCATGCCTGGTGAAGAAATGACATTTGAACTGGATTTTGAATGATGAAGGAGAAAGGAAAGGGAAAACATAAATTAAGTAGAGAAAATAAGTATGCTAAACAGAGTCATGAACTCACATGACATGATCTGAGAGAGGGTAGAGGTTTATCCCTACTAGGACAGAGGAGAGACGTGGCAAGAAATAAAGGTGGAAAGGTAGGTTAGGCCAAAGATTAAATACTAGATCAAAGAGTTTGGACATTATCCTACATGTAGCAGAGAAGATACTAGTGGTTTTCTGGTGTAGAGAAGCATGTCAGATTTCAGTTCTAGAAATATAATGTGACAGGAGTGAGAAATAAAGATTCAAGCTGAACAGGAAGAGTTCATATGCTTATAGGGACACCCAGGTGAGAGATCAGGGGAGACTAATCTAAAAGGAGACAGTAGAAAAGATACCTGATAGTGACTGAGTGGAAGAGGCCTCTAGAAAAATAATCTAATAATGCTTAAAAATAAGCTTATTAATAAAAATCACTGTATTTCAAGACTTCTTACAACTTTATTATAGAAAGAATCTAAAAAAAAAAATTTTGTTTGATCATCTAACCAAGACAAAATTTCCTTTAAAGCAGCAAGACAACAACATATTCTTTTTCATCTACTTGCACTTTTTTATTGCCAGGGAAATAATGCAATGCTCTCTTCTTCTCATTTCTCTTCCTTGATATGCCAGGCATTATATTCTCAGTTGCTTCCTTGATGTTTATGAGCTTATATGACAGTGTACAATGTTACTTTGTTTCTTGGCTCTCTTCAAATTCCATTTCAGAGTGCTAATTACAGTGGGCACTGAAATGAAAATCATTTGAGGTTGCCCTTCAGTAAAATTGAAGATACCAAAGAAAAACAAAAGAATGACAGAATAAATATTGTAGTAAAATAGTCAATAGATGTGATAAACACAACCATATAAGAAATAACTACAGTTGTTTTAGGAAAAGGGTAGACATAATTGTATAATGAGTTTATGCATTCTTGTAGATGGGATTAACATATAAAGTTCCTCTTACAGTTACAAGAAATTAGTCCATAATGGGAAATTTTCTGAGATTATTGGATTAATGAAGATGGACAGAACTGAGCTCATCTTTGATATTGTGGTCACACAGATTTTCTCCTACAGTAAGGTATTAACTTATTAATTTCATTATAGATAAGATGTTAAAATCAACCATAGATTCATAGATATTTTACCATGATTCATTAAGATATTTTATAATTAGCTGGAGTTTAAATATGACAAATCTGTAATAAACCATATAAACAGGAGCAAAGAAGATACTCTGTAACTTATTATTCAAATATACTAGTATTTGCAAAGCAAAAAGTAAATACTTCATCTTTAATTACTTGTGCAATTTTTTTAAAAATCCAAATAAAAATGTGCTAAAAACCAAAATAGATATTTTTCAAAAGAAGACAAATGGTTAACAGACCTATGAATAAATGCTCAACATCGCTATTCATCAGAGAAATGCAAATCAAAACCACAATGAGATACTGCATCATCCAAGTTAGAATGGCTATTATCAAAAAGACAAAAACAGCAAGCCCTGGAAAGGATGTAGAAAAAGAGGAACCACACATTGTTCTTAAAAACAGAACTACTCTATGATCCAGCAAGCCCACCACTGGGTAAATACTCAAAGGAAATTAAATCAGCACACCACAAAAAAACCTGCACTCCCATCTTTAAGACAGCACTAGTCAAAATAGCCAAGTTATAGAGTCAACCTAAATGTCTATCAGCAGAAGAATGGATGAATAAAATATGATGGACATATATGGTGGATTACCTTTCAACCATAATAAAGCATGGGATCTTGCCATCTGTGAGGACATGAATAGACCTGGGAGACATCATGTTAAATGAAATAATTCATGAACACAAAAACAAGTATAGCCTGACCACATTGGAATGTGAAATATAAAAACACTTGATCTCATAGAATTCGGGAATAAGAATAGTGATTACCAGACTGGGAAGAGTAATATAGAAGTGTAATGAGGAAAGAGAAGTTAACCAATAAGTATGATGTTATAGTTAGATAGTAGGAATAAGTTCTTGTGTGTGCTATGGCACAGTAGGGTGAATATAGTTGACAATAATAATATACTGTGTATCTCAAAATAATTAGAAAGAGTAGGCAGTGTAGTGGTTCAGGCCTGTAATCCCTGCAACTTGGTAGTCTGAGTCAAGAGGATCAAAAGTTCAAGGCCAGCCTCTGCAATTTTGTGAGACCCTGTCTCAAAATAAAAATAAAAATGGGTTAGGAGTATAACTCAGTGGTAGAACACCCTGAATTAAATCCCCAGTACCACAAATAATAATAATGATAACAACTAGAAGGGAGAATTTTGATATACTCACCATAAAGAAATGATAAATGTAGGGTAATAGATATGCCAATTGCCTTGATTTGGTCATTACCCAATGTATTCATAAATCAAAACATATGGTACCTAATAAAAATATGCAAATACTATGTATCAATCAAAGGTATAAAATCTAAACTAAAAAGAAATGCAGAGACTTAAACTCTACCAAGGGCTTGCTAAAATGGAATCTGAATTTTGATAAGACTGTTGGGTCATTCACATTTGGGAAGAAAGGAATGCACATTGTAGAGGCTTTATCTATATTGGGGACTAGTGGATATGAGCTGAAAGGTCACTAAATTCTTTCCTTGTTCATAGCTTTTGAATAAATCAAGCAATGTCCAGGTCTTTGACAGTAGTTCTTCAGTGTCACTTTACAGAAATAGTGTGCCTTTGACAGAATAATTACTTACCTGTGTCCAAATGAACTATTTTTAAATAGAAATTTGATTTTAAAATGACAAGTTGATTGTATTTTAATTATTAATTGTTAATTCTTTTTTTATTTTGCCAAAAATGTTGGTAACTTTGAGAAATATAAAAGACAAACACGAGCAAATGATTCCTTTTTTACAATAAGCTATAAGTGTTATGCTTTCAGAATCCTGTTTTTAATGACCTTCCTATAACATAGCAGCCATTCAGACAACTTTCTAAATAAAGCATTACTGGTCTGACAACAGGTATAGATTTTAACAAAATCCTCAAAAATGATCAAACAAATAATAAACCTGAACCTAAGAAGTAAAACTGAACTAAGGCCTTTGAGTTGTAGCTAAAGTGATAAATCCAAAGATAAGATTTATTCTAGTGCAGATGGAAAAAAAAAAAAAAAAAAAACAACAACAGAAAAATAGTACCACTGTTATAAGATAGAGCCTTTATCAAGATGGAAGTGAGAAGCTGAGGGACTGGCTTTTCTATCCAAGACCCACAGGAGGTTGGCAGTTTTTTTTTTTTTTTAATTAATGAAATTCCCTAGTATTGGCAAAAACATAAATGTGCTATATTTTTTTTTTAAAACAACAACAACAGAGATTTCTTAAACTAGACCCAAGGGATTTTTCTGATTACAATTAGTCAGAGTTCTCAAAGTTAAAGATAAAAAGAAGTTGAGCCAGTATGAGTGAGATTTAAGAAAATTAACAATAAATGTAGGCAATACTAGTAGCTGCAAATATTTCAGTTTACAGAAATAGAACATTAATTTAAAATAACAATGAAGATTGAATGAGAAATTCAAATTTTATAATAGGAGGATTGCAGGAAGCTTGCTGGAAGAGAATGAATGGGATGTGCTATTCAAAAGTATAATGACTATAGATTTTCCTGAATTTATCAATTAATCAAGCATAGGTAGACTTATTTTGGAGAAATTTCTAAAGAACAGAAGCAAAGACAATAATTTGAAAAGATTTCTGCTCAAATAAGAACATTTAGAATGATGATAAAGGTAGGTAGCTATAAAGAATAGAATAACGTGTTATATATCTTAGATGAAAATCACTGCCAATATAACAATGTAACACTGCCAATGCAACACTGCAAATCTAAGAAAAAACAAGAATGAAAAATGGATGTTTACAGATATAAGCTAGGAGGCAATTAATGTCAACAGAGTTGTATTAAAATAACTTTCACAAAATGTGGTTTAAAAAGAAGGAAAATCCAGAAATAAGGTCTGATTATAAAATAGATAGAAACAAGTGTAATTTAAATATTCATATGTGTCAGGAGTGGTAAATGAATTATGGGTCTTTGAACTGCCCAAAGACAGAAGCGACACCTCCCTTGGGAATTTCTCCATTCAAAGGCATGGATGGAAAACTACCCAGTTGTATGGTGACTCTATCCAAAGGGAAATTCCTTGCTAATCAAGGAATTCTATTAGTTCATAAACTTGGGTACAAATGTCTGCTGCCCAGAGGTAGAGAATTATGGATGTAAGCTGATAAATTCTAATTGGATTGCTTTTGCCTTCAGCTTGGGTATTGTTTATTTTGAAGAAGCTTTCTCACAATAAATCCTTTTGATGTTTAAATCTATATAGTATGCTAGCCAAGCTTGCTCATAATCAGTATTCCTCCACCAGAGGCAGCCTGAACCACCAAGCTCTGGGTTTTTCTCTATTTTTGTGTCTGTTTGTATTTTTTCTAGTCCCCTCATTGACAGGTTGGGTTATCCCTGAATAAACTGTTGCATAGGACATGACACACATGCATATAGATAGTAACAATAATTGTTGAAAACAAAACAACTAGTAAGAAAAAATAATAAACACTGACAATAGTTTTCTTTAAGTAAAGGTATTATCTGTGATTCTTTTTTTCCCAGTAGTACATGTTTATATTTGTCTTTATCCAAAATTTCTCCAGTAATGTGTTAATTATGTAATACAAATGATTATTCAAATGGTAACAAACTATTCCCATTTAATTAAAGTCTCTGAACATAAATGCATTAAGCTACCTATTTGCAAACTTGCATAGTACTTAATTTTAAAATAAACTATTTTCTACACCTGAAATTTCTTCATTAGGTTATAACTATTTTATAAAATATAACTGACACTCATACTTTTAAAAAGGAAGATTATATATATGAGCAAAAGCACCTATATGCTAAATGAGAAGTAAGGGTGTCTCTATGCCTGAATGATAAGGATCAGTTATTTGCAAAAGTATATTTAATTAAAAAAGTAATTTTGCCTAGAAATGAATATTGAAAACTTATACTTAAAAAGATCTATTTCCATTTTATGAATATATTTCCAGTATACTTCAGGTTTTCAACATCATAATCATGACACATCATTTTTCAGGACTGCTGGTGTGTATTTCCTTGTTTTGTTTTGAGTGCTGGGATCAAATCCAGGGACTCAGTCATGCGGAACAATCCCTCTGCTTCTGAGTTACACCCACAGCCCTCAGGTGACTCAATTCTACACCCATCTTGTGTATTCTATGTGTGAAGTGGAGACAAAGTGTTTAAGAAGTACAACTTTGGTTGCAAGCCCTGTAACTCATGCCAGTTTTCCCCAGCACTGCTTTACCTACCAATAGCTGTAACCTGTCACAAGACTATAAATAAATCAACTTCTAAAAGTAATCACCTAAAAAACCTTATTTGAAGTAATTTTATATTTATAGAGAAGTTGTAAGTAATAATAGCACAGAGAGTGCCTGCCATCCTTTCACGTGGCCATCTTACCAACGTCAATCCACCAAAATTAAAAAAATAGCGCTGATACTATATTATTAACAAAATACATGCTTTATTAGAATTTCACCAGTTTTTTCACCAGTATCTTTCTTTTCTTTTCTTTTTCTGGCTTAAAATCCAAGGTAAAATACTACAGTGCAACTTACTGATTTGTCTTCTTAGCCTTCTCAATCTGTAACAGTTTCTCAGTATTTCTGCTTTTATTGAAAATGCATTATCTTTTAATGTTACCACAGGGCTATAGGTAGTTCTTCTGAACTATTTACAATAAATTATTGATTTGTGGGAAATTTACTAAGAAATCTAATAAATGCCTCCTCTGATGTAGGATGTCATTCCCACTTTTACATTTGTATTCAGATGTCCAAATTTAGTTTTCATATATGGTTCCAGGATTCCTAATTAATAAAAATGGTTGGTATATAAATTTTATTTTATTTCCACAGCTTGCAATATAATTAACATCTAGCTCACTAAAATATCCTACCCTGACTCACCACACTATTATTCCAACTCCATGCTATGAGAAAAGCAGAAGAACAGTCAGTGCTCAAGAGAAACAGTGTTGGATAACATGGAGACAAAAAGGACACTGCAGGAGAAGTCTTGCAAACGTGTTCTTTTGTAATTTTCAATGACTTCTGATTTTCTTGAAAATCTGAAATATATTAAGCTTAATTATTCTTTCACATCAGTTTGACTTTCAAAAGATGAGAATAGACATTTATTTAACACTTAAAATGGGATAGTTTTGTAAGGATTTTATGTATTTGCATACACTCTATCTTAGTAAATCTCTCCCCAAACCTCCTGTGTAATTAAGGAGACTTAGTTTAAAAAAACAAATTTTAGCAATTTTCTCCAATTTAGACTGTAAAACCAGTGCGTAAATTAAGATCAACTTGAATCTACAGAATGTGATGGAAATACATTCCAGGTTGCTTTCCTAAATCAAATAGTGTTGTGGTCCTTTTTATATTTAGAAACTGGCTGGAGTGAGTCCAGACTATTGGATAAATCCTCATATTAAGAGTTTGGCCATTTTCCTCCACATTTCTTTTCAGAATTAGCTTTTCTTAAAAACTTTGAAGCCCTAAATTATTATGTATGTATGTATATATTTGAGTTTATGCAACCTTCTCAATCTTCTAGATTCTTCCTTTGTTGTAATGTAGTCACTGCCTTTATTCTCATGATTTTTTAATAGAAAATGTATAGGGAAGCAGAATACAGTTACTTTGCCTAATTCCCTTTATCTTGTACATTTGTTTTTTCTCAAAAGTAGTACTTTAAAATTAAAATCAATGTAAAACTTTTCCTCCTCTAACATGAGAATTGATGGTTCCTGAAATAAAGGAAATTCTTAACTCCTATAGTGTGTCTTTCAGAGGAGAAAATATGTCTATGCTACCAGCAAAAACTGTATTTTGGTATAAAATATAATGTTTGATTATCTGTTTTAGGTAAATGCTGAAATTTTAATTGTTTTAAAATTATATACCTATTTCTAGAAGTGTGCCAAGTCAATTTTGGATATAATTTCAGTTTTTGAAAAATTGTTTTATAAAAGTTGCAACTGTAAAGAATTATGGGAACTTATAAATTGAGAAAGATTTCCAATTATTTAATCTATGTTAAAAAAAGATTTTCCAGTGCAATTTGACAAAACTGGAAGTATTTTCAAAAAGTGCTGTTTTATTCAGCTTACTGATACCTTAATTAATTTTGTGATTACCCAACTTCTCTACAGTACCAAAATATTTCATTTCATGATTTTAAAAAATGAAATATTTTCTAATCTCAAATTATATTAATAGAAAATAAGTGCCATGAAGTATTATGTCTCTTTGTGTCTGTGTATTCACATACACACATAGAGTTTTCTCTCTCTTTCTATATACATAGACAAGTACATGTACACTGATGGATAAAGGATATTCCTTCAAGTAAAATCAAAAGTGAGGAACTTCCTTGGAAGATTTACTTGCTAGCATTTCCAAGGTAAGACTTAACAGAATTAGAATGCCTGAATGCACAAAGTGCATTTCTTGAAGAAATTCAGTTAGTACAAAACATCAAAATTCTCAAAAAATTCATCTATTTTATATGTAAAAATTATTCATGTTGCCAGTTTTTCAATAATGCAATAAAAGTTGACTACCTAAAACTAAAATATACATTCAAACATTGTTGGGTAACTTTTATATTCCACTATACATTGCAGTTCTTGTATTTCAAACTAAAGATTATTTAGATAGTGGAACATGCCTGATATTAAATGTAAGCATATTCCTTACCTAAAAGAAGAAAACGAAAACAAATCTGAAATATGTCAACACTATAATATATAAAGCATAGTTTGGTAATTGTTTGTTTTTAAAATAGCCCGCATGTTCTTGTTTTTTTATTTTTTCACAAAACAAAATTTAATATTATCAAAGTCATCATAATCTATTTTATACTTTATATTTCAGAGTCTTTTTAGTAGCTGTAATAATTAGTTATTCTTAAGGACAACACAAAGGAAATATTTACCTTTATTCGTGAACTTTACATATATTTACCCTTATTCCTTAACCCCTATTAAAATTGTAGAGTATTAAGAAAGAAGACATAGTTTTAAGATAAATGAAAATATATGAGTATATGAGTGATACCATGACATTAGATGAAGGAGAACTGTATAATTTGAAATCTCAAAATTTAAAAGGTAAGTGGTAATTGACTTAGGTGATTAGGGGGACAAAATCATAACCCCACAATCAGGAAGCCTAAAAGAAGCTCACTGGTCCATAAAACAATATCAGGGATGATTTCAAGAAGATGGTAATTATCTTCGGAGGTTGATCACGATGGACTCTAAAACAGAATATCACCTGAAGCTAGGAATGAGCTACCTTAGTGGAAAAAGAATCAGGCCTACAAATCTAATGGGGAATCTCCAGTTCCCTTTCCATATTCCTGAATTCTGATTCTGGGATAGAACCTGTTTCAAAACAAAAACAGAAAGAGCTGGGGATGTAGCTCAGTGATAGAGTGCCCCTGAATTCTATCTCAAGTATCAAAAATGCAAAAATAAAAAAGGAATATAGTATGTTTACAAAAAATGAGCAAGAAGACATAAATTATTTTATGTTGACTATGTCAGAAGCTATGAAAATTAAACAAAAAAGTAATAATAAATGTGTTAGATTTAACACATGGAGGTTATAGAAAGACAATGGAATGTAGATACAATAGAGAAATCATGAAATGCAATGGAAGAAAGTTGTTTAAAGAGAAAACAGAAGACAAGTATTGATAATTCTCCCAAATGATTAGCTAAGAAGTCAAATTAGGCAGTAGGGTTAGAAGAGGTATGACTTACCAGAAAGAATTCAAAATGTGTGTGTGTGTGTGTGTGTGTGTGTGTGTGTGTGTACATGCACGTGTGTGTGCATGAGAAAGAGAGAGAGAGAGAGACAGACAGAGAGAGAGGGAGAGAAAGAGATTTTATTAAAGTACAATTATGTGTCTTTTTGTATCTGAAATGTTGGGACCAAAAGTGTTTTGGACTTTGGATATTTTTGGATTTAGGAATAATTGTGTATACATGGTGAGTTAGGATCTTGGGGATCTAAATATGAAATGCACTTATGTTTCACTTATACTTGATATAAATACCTGGAGGTCATCTTATACAGTATTTTTAATGTGACAGAATTTTGACTGTGGTCTGTCATACATGGAAAAGTATGGAATTTTCTCTTGGTGGTATCATATTTGGCCCTCAAAATTTTTGGAGCATTTTTAGATTTCAGGTTTTTTAAATTACAGATGGTTTACTGGTACATATAAACTTCAGAACCAATATTTAACTTGATCCTTGAAAAGATAAAATTAGTAAAACAGGGTTGTTTACCTTTACAACAGACTGAAAATTGAAATAGAGAAAGAGAGAGGAAGGAAAACAGAGAAACATAGTCAATGTCCCACGGCATGTGTTGTAGGAATGCCACTTGAAGCTGCTTCATATAAAACAATTTTCAATTTTAAAAATATGGCTACAAGAGACTATTGGATATGGCATTTTTTACCTACTTTCCTTAGATCTGGTATCTTTAACTGGTTTGTATGAAATACAGAAGTGTTCTTGCTAGTTTGTGGTCTGGGATTTCTTTACCATAAGCTGCTTCATGTATCTGAGCTACTTACTTTTGGATCACAACCGGTATTGTTTAGAAACTGCACACACTTGGAGAGAAGAAGTACTATTACTTTATCCACAAACTTCAACTGGTGCATAAATCAGTCGTCTGCATCAATCATCCGAAATGTAATTGAGAAAGTATTCTAGATCACTCTAGCTCCTGCCACTCTGGAAGCAGCTGAGAGAAGGAAAGCAAGACAAAAAATCATAGGGCTGAGTGCAATAAATGCCTCAAAAGATGACAGATCATAATAGAATCATTTTTGTTTTAAGCCACTCCATCTTTAAATTTATTATTATGCAACAGGTTTTGCTATTTGAAAATGGAGTGCTCTAATAACAAAAGGCATTGGTGTTGGGATGAACTGTAAACAGAAGCTGAGGGCAGTGTCCTGATACTTATGGCCTCAAGTCAGCTGTAGGTGGGGTTAAAATGAAAGTGGGAAAAGTATTATGGGAACCTAAAGGGACGTAGACCTTGTTAATAATGGTAGTAATAGAGATGATAGGAAATGGATCTAATAAAATTGATAATCTGGCTAAGGAGAGTTCCCTACATACCAGAAAAAGTATATTTGACTTCTCTCTGCCGATGAATAAACAAACACAAGGGAGAGAGATGAGTGAAATAGTAATTTTTAAAATGCTAAACCTAAGGGAAACCCATGTGTTCTTGTTGGAAATGAATACACACTTATTAGATATAAACCTTCCATGGATAAGAAGAGAAAATGCCAGTAAACAAACACAAATAACTAAAGAACTGTGATCTGAGGATACCAAAAGTAAAAAATGGAACATCCTCAACGTTTGAGAGATAACTCTGTAGCAATAAGCACAAACATTCAAATATCACTGTGGGAACACAAGTAAACATGTATTGGAGTTCATGTGATTGCAAATTAGTTTTAACAATCTTCTAAAATAGAAAGTGAAAAGAAAGATTTATCTAAATACTCATCTCTCTTAGCCTTTTGCATAAACTGAATGATGAGTTCCATGTTTGTTATGGCTGCTGTTATGGGGCTAATATTTTGTTGAACTTTTATACAGTCAATTTCCAGTATCTATCAACTTTTTTATGATTCATAAATGACTGTTAGAGATTCTGTGAGTATGTATCAACATGCATCTTATCTGTCCTTAACTAATTCCAGAAATTCTTGATGCCCAAATATCCCATATTTGTTTTGAAGACTTGGAAAGTCTCCAGTGCCCCACCTAGTATTCCCAATTAAAAGAGAACAAAGAGTCTTTCAGTTGTAGTTCAGAAATACAAGACTTAGAAGCCATTACTCCTATCATTTTGATCATCAACAGCTGAGCAAACTGAAAATCAATGACATTAATCGTATTCATAGAAGAAATAAGATCACCCAGCCAACTGCCACACTGAACAAAACATAGAACCAACAAATGAGTGTGAGTTAGCTTTGTGTAGGTGTGACCAAAATTCCAGACAAGAACAAATTAGAGAAGGGAAAGTTTATTTTGACTCATGGTTTCGAAGTTTAGTCTATGGTCGGTCAATCCATTGCTCTAGGCCCAAGGTCAGATCACACATCATGGAAGAAGGTCCCTACAAAGGAAAGCTGCTCAGCTTATCGTGGGATCAGGAAGAAGATAGAGAAAAGGAAGCAGGGGGGCCACAGGGAAGATGAACCCTTTTAGGACATGTCCCCAGTAACCCACCTCTTCCAGCCATGTCCTAACTGCCTAGGGTTACTACCCAGTAGTTCCTTTAAACTAGAAGGGATGACCATTCCTGCACTAACGCAGGAGATTTTTCTATCCAAACCACAAAAACTAATATCCAAAATAGACAAAGCATTCTTAAAATTAAAAAATATGTGAACAGAATAATGCAATTAAAAAAATGGGAATATGATCTGAAAGAGACACCCCACCAAATAAAATATACAAGATGCTAAAAACATAAAGATACCCAAATCACTTGTCATTAGGGAATTGCAAATTAAAGTAATGAGAGAGCACTAAAAACACAGAATGGTTAAAATTCAAAACCATTATACCATTGAATACTGGCAAGGGTGTGGAAGAACTCTGTTCATTGCTGGTGGAATGAAAAATGGTATGGCAACTTGGATAGTTCAGAGTTTTCTCATAAAGATAAACATCATATTACCATATGATCCAGTAATCATATTTTAGAAATTATGCTCCAATGTATTTTAAAATGTATGGCTAAACAAAAATCTACACATGACTTTTTATAGCAATTGTAATAATTTGCAAAAACAAGAATTAATCAAGATGTTCCCCAATAGGTAAATAAATAAATATTGTTATATAAAATGGGATAGGTTTAGCAATAAAGAAATGAAATTTCAAGCTATGAATAGACTTGAGGAATTTTAAATGCACAGTGTTAAGTAAGGAAGCCAGTTTCAAATACCCACAAACTATTATTCCAATATCTGACATTTTGGAAGTGTCAAAACTAAAGACACAATAAAAAGATCAGTGGTTATCAGAGGTTTGCGATGAAGGATGAAGATAGACATAAATAGGTGAAACAGGTGTCAGTTTTTCATTACTACAACCAAAACACCTGACATAAACAAATTACAAGAGGAAACATTTATTTGGACTCACAGTTTCAGAGATTTCAGTCCATGGTGGCACGTCCCATTGCTTTGGACCTGAGGTGAGGTAGAACTTCATTGTGGAAGGATGTGACTGAGAAAATTTCCTCAATTTACACCAGCCCAGAAGCAGAGAGAGGGTGTGTGGGTAGGGACCCACCACAAGAAATTCACTTTTAGGATATGCCTCCAGTGGCCCACCATCTCTGTCCAGTCCTACTTCCATCACCTCCCAATAGTCCACTCAAATTATTCATCATCCATGGATAAATCCACTAATGAAATGAGACCCCCTCACGATTCAATCATTTCCTAGAAGCCCCACTTCTAAACACTGTTTCATTGGGAATCAAGCATCTGACACACAGGTCTGGGGAACACTTCATATACAAATTATAAGAAAAGGGAATTTCTAGGGTGATGAAAATCTACAGTATGATACTATAATCCTGCATGTTTGTTACTCATTTGTTTAAACCTATAGAACTTTACTAAATAAAGAGTAAACCTTAATGAAGTATTAAAATAAAAAATTAATCTTTTGGAACATGGTAGATCCCAGGTAGAAAAAATAATGGTGACAAGACAATCAGCATTACAGTGTGTATGAAACAGCCTCACAGATAGAGAGAGGGAGAAAAGGTGCTAACCTAGCTAACTTTGGAAATGAGTGGAGTCTGTAAGGCTAAAGGGAAAAGATATTGCACAGTAACACTATATTCTGGTTGATAATGTTATGCCCTACATGGCTACAGGTTAACAATTATGATACTACTACACATGTACACTGGAATTAAATAGGTAAATGGATGTATGTTATGCTGTGGGAGTCAGGCTTCTCATGTTTCTTACATACAAGCGATTGGAAGCGTGAATGATACATGATTAGTGGATTTGAGTTTGAGACATTAGCAAGGACTTAAGTCTACTTTAATAATAATTGCACCTGGTTACATAATGATAGGCCCATTTACATGAGTTAGTATACATCCATATATTTATTTGCTTTGTTATTTTAGTGGGTCTGAAAAAAAAAATAGTTGCCTCAGTAGAAATGAACATGTGAGATCTTATTTTCTAATATTATTCTTGAATAAAAGTAACCAACCATGTCTCATTTGAGAAATGATGGTTTTGATTAAAATGAGAAGATGAGTCTGGAGCAAGTTTTAATGCCATAAAGTAATAAAGTGGTAGCGCGCGCACACACACACACACACACTTAATTAGGTATAGGTGTCAACTAGAAATGCTTTTGGTTGCAAAAGCTGGAACAATTTGAGTAATGAAAGAACAAATTAGTAGTAGAATATGATCCAAAATATAAAATAAATATCCATGAGTTCATGCTCAGAAAATAACTGATGAGCAGGGTGAAGAGACAAATCTCTCAGGCAGAGTGAAGCCACATAAATTATTTAGATACTGTGTCCTCAAGAAGGAAGAGCATAACTCCCCACTTCTTAAATATGAGCTGTGCATAGTGACCTCCCCAAGACTACAATATGGAATGAAAGTGGTAAAAAATAAAGTTTACAGTGGAAAAACTGACAATTGCTGTATCAGCCAGATGAACAAAGTCAACATCAACTGTGACAAATTATGTTATATTATATGCCCATGAAAAGATGTGATAAATTTGTCATTTTACCTCCTTGATCTTCCTCTTCCAGCCATAAATAAGGAAACCTGAATTTAACTACTTGTAATATACCAATATTGATTCATCAATTTTAACAAATATGCTATAATGATGTGTGTGTGAGAAGGGTGAAATATTAGAATTTTCTCTACTATCTCAATTTTTCTGCAAGTCTAAAATTGGATTTAGTACACTTAGATACTTCATAATTTTTGGCCTTAAGCAGTCTAATTTCCTTCTGATCATGTACAAATAAAATGAAATACAAATTATGTCATGCAACTATTTCAGTTATGAAAGAAGGAATTTATTACATAACAATTATTTTAAATTATTTGTTCATTTCCTTTATCCTCCTATTCTTAGCAATATAATCACACATGCATTCTGCACTCAGTTATGAACATGTAAATACACTAGAGAATTAGCAAATGTGTGCATGTCTCTGACAGAGTTTCTAGACTGATGAATCATTATCATTTAAAAAAAGGATGAAATCAGTAATGCTGACAGTATTCACAGAGATTCTGTGAAGTTGAGTTGCTGAACATAATGGCTGCTAACTAGTGATGTATCTTCTAATTCATCTTCCCCAAATCATGTGAAACAAGAAGGAAAAGCAATCTACCTGAAAACCACATTCTCGGCATAGCACGTGACTGAAAATGTCAAAATTTCCGTACAACTATGAATAAAGAGCAAAACACTTGACCCCAATGCAGTCTTTCAATTTTCCATGCCAATTCTGCTTTATGTAGCATTTTATACTGAGCAAAAGCAGACAAGAAAAAACTGGGAAAGATGAAAGATGGATACTAGCAAATGAATCAATATTGGCATAAAAGTATACCTAAGATTGAAAAACTAAAAACATAGCTGGATAAATAAAAGCATGGACTATCAAACAATGAACTTTACAGTATGGAAATTTATAGGGAAAGTCAGAATTTTGAAGGACTGCCTTTGAAATTCATGTCTTTGGTAGAGGATGAGAGATAGGAAAGGTGTCATTTCCTTTGGCAAATGAGTGATAAAGAGAAAGGGGTAAAAAAGGAAGAATGTGTGTTCTTGCAATATGAAGGTGAACCACAAATTACAGGATACTCAGTTGCTTTCTTTACCATCAAATCAAACAAGCATAAACACATAAACAACTCTAAAATACTTGGACTTGGACTTTGCTGTACTGACAGAAGAGGGTGCCACAAACCAGTGATCTTCAAAATACACGAATAACATGAAAATTAATGAGAAGGTTGACAATTCCACAGAGACCATAGTGCAAATAAATAAAAAGAAAGAAAGAAAGAAAGAAAAATGGCACACATACCAATGGAAAATACATCCTCTTTCAAACAACTGAGAAGCAGAAGAAAACTATAGCCAAATACTCCAAGTATAATTGTTTATCTCACATAAGCATTTGAGAAATTAATAACCTTCATTCAAAAAGACAAAAACCTAAGGATGGAATGAACAAATAATAAAAAAAGAAGAAAGAGAAGCGAGTTGGCTAAACTCACGAAAGAAGGGCAATGAAATATTCAGAAGTATATCAAAAGGAAGAATGAATAACCAATAGCCAAAGGGAGAATAGACTCAAATAAAATTTTAATAAAGAGCACTAAAGAAAGACAAGAAAGTAACTGAGCTAATGAAAATTCATAAAGCAAAGTATAAAAGTGGTCAGAGAAGAAGTAAAAGAAATAGAGTCCAATAAAAGATTGATAATATTCATAATATTGAATTCCCTAAACAAAACAAATCAAAATAAAACAATGAAACAGAGAAGATATCTGTAACTATAATCTAATATACATTCCAAAATAGAAAGATACCTAAATTTTCATAAAGAGAGGACTGAATACATGAGAATAGAAAGCTAGACTAAAGAACTCTGAATTTAAATCTTCAAAACCTCCAAGCAAACATAACAAATAACTTACAACATTTTTTTAAATTTGTATTTTAATAATTATCCTCATCATTTGTTATTTGTTTTCTGCTATATTTTGTTTTTATAGGTCAACTTGTGGTTTGCTACATGTATTTGTTTTCCCCGAAATATAGGATTTTGATTTATTTATTATCATTGTCTGTTTCTTCCATCTCAATAATTTCTGCTTCTGTCTTTATTATGTTCTTTAATCTGTGTATTGGAGGGTGGTGCTTGTCTTGTTATTCTTTTTTTCTCATTAATTGAAATAGAAACAAATTTGTCTTGACCTTAAATAATAGCATCTTGGTAATTTAATTGCTTTCTCCTTGTTGTTTTTAGTGTATGGATTCTTATTTGAAATATTTTTTATGGTTGTTAAGATTATTTAAATTTCAGAATTTTAGTTTCTATTCCTCACTTCACACAAGAATTATTTGGTAGAAATGTTAATGGTTTCCAGGTGCAGAGGCCTTAGGCCTCAGACCATGTGTTGACTCCAACTCAGTTTACACACTCACGGCAAGTTAACTGCAACTACAACTATGCCTTGACTTTTCAGTTTTCATGTACTTTCATTATACAGAAACCTGTTGGTGCAGTGGTAAAGCAGGGTGAGTAGCATTATATAATAAATCTACCAGTTAGATGTCAGAGCTTTAGGAGATCCATGTCCCCAGGCTATGACTTTGACCATTGATTCTCCATGGCATATGGGATAGGGTTCTTTTTTTTTTTTCTTTGTCCCCATTCCTTTCCCTGGCTGAAATGTTTTTAATCTATTTCCTTCCTTGAAGCCCTGCTGCTTGCTTATCAACTGTTTTAAATTCTTCACTCAGAGAGACAGACTTGAAGGGTGTGGAATGGGAGAACCACCCTTCCCCAACCAAACAAGCTTCTAGCCAAGTCTTTTTCCCTGAATATTTGATATTTGGTTATGATAGGCTCCTGTGTGTTTCACAGTCGTTATTCTATCTCTTTCCCTCCCACACCATAGAGAATATTGCTCAGATTTTCACTGTGAGAGCTGGTGGGGTTCCTGAAGATTATCCATGGAAGTGTGTGTGCTCCTGGCAGGGGGTGGGGTCTAAATTTGTGGGTCCCAACAGTTTTTCTGTTGCTGTAGTCCACACTCAGCTTTCAGCAGCTCATCAGAATCACCATATAATTGATCTTTCCGTTTCATGGCTCCAATCTGCTCCATGTAAGCATAAGCAGATCTTGACTGAACAAGCCTGACTTTCCAGAACTTAGGGTGATGATTATCCTGCAACCTCAATTATCTGGGGCCCAGGAAAGCTGTTGATTTTCAGTTTGACTAGCTTTTCTTGTTGAAAGAACGGGCTGGATGCCTTCAAAGCTATTTACAGATCAGAGCTGAGCTCACTCTTCTCTCAAATGCTCCAGGCTCTTTTCTCTTCTCCAGGTTTTGCCTCCTTGTTCTTTGACCTTGCTGTTGCCTCTATTATAGCACCAACTTCAAAAATGAATGATTTTCTATGTTTAATACTTTTAGTTAAGGCTAGACTTAATAATCTTTAGAATATTCTTTGAGCCTTGGGAATTTTTATCCACATATACTGTTAAAAATTTATTATTTGTACTTTAGTGGGAGCCAACCATTACAACTGTAATAAAGTACTGAAGTCTAAAAAATATAAAATAAACAGCTAGAAAGTTGGCAGAGTGCTTAAATGATCTCAAAAACTAAGTTGAAAGTTTCAGGCAGCACACTTCGATATGCCCACACACTTTGGTTAAAAATTCCATGGAAACTTACAGTGTGAGAGAGCATCAGACCATTGCAGATAAACCTTAATTCCTCCTCTTTCTACCTCTATCATTTAGAAACTTATTACTTAGAAACTGAACCAGAAAGTTCTAGGTCTTTGTGTGTGTGTGTATGTGTGTGTGTGCGTGTGTTTATACCAGGTAAAATATTGTTTTATGGTTAAGCATATGAAATTTACTAGCCCTGAATAAATTTTGTTAATTTGAAGATCATTTAATCATGATTTGATGAATTGTAGTTTCAAAAATGATATGTTTATAGAGAATGCTACTTCTAATAAAATTTTTAAGCTGAGAGAAAAATTTAGCAAATATTCAGATAATTCAGTACTTTTTAACTATTAATCCTTTATATGCAATGTACTTCCTTCTACACTATATTTCAGTGTAATCAAAAAGACTTTCTTAAAATATTCACTGGATCCAAGTAAAATTTAAATGACTGAACTTAGGTGATCTTAATAATTGTTTTGATTTTTTCAACAATTTGCCAAAATTAGAAATAATAACAAAATTGATTGTTAGTGAACTTTCTTTGAAATTTGTTTTTATTACAGACAGCATAAATAAATAAATAAATAAATAAATAAATAAATAAATAAATAAATAAATAAATACTTGAACTATCATAAGATTTACTTCCTGAGAAATTTAGGGGGAAATCCGGTAAGGAAGACATAATGTTATGTTTGCACTTTCTAATAACTTCCCTTCTTTATTCTTGGTTGATGGGTCACAAATCAGGTTTGAGACTGACAAATCTAGTTGGAGGCTGAGTCTTTCTTGTTGGCTTCTGCTATTACTGTTCATTAAAGATTGGTTTATTTGTGCCTCATTAAGTCCATTTTTTTTGTCATACTAGAAAACATAGGTAATATATATAAAGAAACAATTAAAGTTGACTGCTATATATAATAAAGAAGATTCCTGTTCACAGTGAGAGGAATACAAATTTAAATTGTTTGAGATACAATTTCTTAACCATTTGCAAAGTCCAAAACTTTGACACAATATTCTAGGATCATTTTTAGAGGATGATACGATATTAACTCATTATTTTGATAATGTATCAAGAGAAGTAAGTACCTTACTTTTCTGTATTTTACTATAATAAGCTTTAATTAAGTGTAACTGAAAACCACCAGCACATATGTAAAGAATTAGATAATTTCAAAAGTAAGATCATGAAGAAATCCATAATTCCCAACAGATTCCTATGCCCCTTGATAGTTCCTCACTCCTGAAAAAACTAACTAACCTAGTATTTCAAATTGCATGTCTGTTATTCTTAAATTCAAAAGGCAAAAAAAAAAAAATTTCCAATTTGTTGGAGTCTATTTTTTTTAAGCCCTCTTCTAGAGAAATTAACTCAGTACTCTTGGAATACATGCTTACTAGGTTTGATTCAAATCAGATGCCCTTGATTTCCTGACACTTAAAACAACTGTGCGTTTCAAACAAAACCAAAATCCCTCAACTATCATGCTCCCAAACACAAACTCTTCAAAATAGTAAAAGCAGACATTTTTTTTTTTTTAATGTTAACAATGATTAGTTGATGTAAGCTTCCTAACTACAAAGAAAGTCTAAGATTGACTACTTAGGTCAATACTAGTGTAAAGAGAAAACCTTCCAGCGGGAAACAGAATTCAAGGATCAAAAATCCAGGCATATAGAACATGTTGTATACTGGCCTCAGTTGAGGATTTGTCTACCTTTCTGATGTTAATTCTATTTAATGCAGTGCCCTAGGCACTGCCACTAGTTAAAACAAACAAGCAAACAAAATTAGACATTTCCAACTGTCTCTGCCAGTCTTTCCAACTCCTACTGTGCTCCAGCTAATGTAAAATTTGCCTTGGTATAATTCTGTTATGAAATAGTTACTCAGTGAAATAGCAAAGATTCATTTTAATGAGATCTTTGAACAGATGGGATATTTTAGCTGCCCTCAACCCTTTTGCTTGAACAATTCACTTTGTAATTAGTGGTGTGGCAAAAACATTCTTTTACAAAGAAAAGGAACCAAATACATTTTCAGGTTGTCATAAGAAAACCCATGAAACAAAGAAATCCATGAGGTAAGATTTTTTTTAACACTAATTTCCTTTCAGTGGACATTTAAAAAAGGCTTGAGTTATTTCCAACATTTCATCATGTTGTTTTCCCCCTTGTAGTTTCATTGAGAGAGTAAACAATCAGATAAATGCAAAATGAGTAGAGGAGGCATTCTTTTAAAATTGTTCCTTTATATCCAAACCTTTGATTTTTTTTCACATTAAACATTCTTCTTATTTCCTCCCTTTTATTTCTTGCCCTTATGCTCCCCTTGCTGATTATCAATGCTTTGTCTTCTGCTTATCTTTTCCACCCTTTCTTTTCTAGCTCAATCTATACAGAATAATTTTATTCTTAGAGCAGAAATCTCTTTCTCTACTTAAATGTGCAGATAATATATTCTGCAATATTTAATAGGAAAGGTAAGAATGGAAAATTTTAAATATTCTATCTCCCACATAAACCACCAGAGATGAAATCTTCTTGACAGAAACCTAAATATTTTAATATATGAGGACTGAAGTGACATATCACAATTTTCCTCCATATAAAAATGTTTCCCGTTTTTGTTCAGGAAATATTATATTTAAGTTGATTTCTTTTAGACTTTTCACACTAGGAAATAAAAACCAAATTTCAACATCTGATCTATGGGTTTGCTTATTTTGTGGATCTAAGCAGATCACTATATTTGATCTGGATGTGTCTCTGGATTAACTCCAGAATTTGTTTCTGTTCTTGTTAGATATTTTGCTTTGCATCATTTCCCCTATTATAGAAACAGTCCTAAGACAATTTAAATCACTCTTATCCTGTCCATTCTCCTATGACTTCTGGGCACTCTAACTCTCAGGCACACTCTGTTCTCCAAACACACTCTTCCTTCAGCCGGCCTCCCTGTTACACAAGCCCATCTTCCAGTTGGAGACCCTTGACCTCTGTCCAAAGAGTCCACATAGCACACGGTTCATGAGATTTCTATACCTCACTTAGCACCAGTCCCACCAGATCCATATATTTGCACTTTGGAATCCTACAGATAATGTTTTCCATCAGTAATTTCCCCCATATCTTTGTTGTTTGTTCATCTTTATCAAAGTGAGTTTTGGGCTTGCCTGAAACCATGAAGACAAAAATCTCAAAAGCCTAGTAGGGTGGAGTGGCTCACCAGTGGTAGAATGAGGTAAGAAGCCTGAATTTGGCTCAATGATATGAACCAGAACCCAAGTAATTGGGATGTGCTATAGGGTTTCTACACTACTACTTTACAAGCAAGGTGACATCTGAGATTTTTAAAAAGCAATGAGGACTAGATAATCAATGTGTCGTACTATTTTTTTTTTTAATCTCTACCAGTGGGCTAGGAGCTTCTTGAAATAACAATTGCATATTATATTAAAATAAGTTTGGACTATAAAGGAGGCTGAATAATTGTTTATTGAATTAATTCACCATAAAAGAGAGGGGAGGTCACTGGACTACTAACCAACTTACAAATAAAATTTTTCAATGAATTACATTTTGTTCTTGATTCTCCTTCTTAGTTTCTTTTTTTTTTTTAAAGTTGGTTTTTAGCAGGAAATTTCACTATGTTGCCCCAGCTGGTCTAGAACTTGTGGACTCAACTATCCTCCTGCCTCAGTCTCCTAAGTACCTAGGATTGCAGTGGGGGTGCACCACTACACCCAGATATCATTATAATTTGTAAATATCTACATGAATTTGAATTAGATTATTTCTTTGAACATTTATTTATAATTAATGGGAAACTCTAAACTATTTCTCAACAGTGTAATATACAATGTTTGGGGTTATGTGATTCTTTTGCTTAAAAAAAAGGTTATATGATTCTAATAACAACTAAAAGTAGCTTGTTTTGCAATCATATAAGTACATATAATTTTCAATTTCTACTTTCTAATGTTTTTAACCAGTATTTAATCACTTTAAATTTTATTCTGTCAATTCAGTTACTCTTGACAGTTTCTGCTAAGCAAATATTTGCTTTCTCTTCTGGGAAAGATTTTAAGAACTTTCACTGGAAATATTTTATAGGCCTTATAAATGTATAACTGTGGAAGAAATATCTCCTGCAATGTCCTTCAAAGCAAGTAAAGTATAAATTCACTAAAATATTGTGTTACAAGAATTCTTGGAAACCCTCTTAATGATAGCTGTCATGTCATTGAGCTGAAGATTTTCAGATAAAGAGATGAGAGGCAGTGAGTTATACTTTAAGAAAAATATCCCCGAGTTTTTGGATGCTAAAACAGTGACATCTGCCAAAAGTAAAAACAAGAAGTTATCCCAGGAATAAGAGATTTTATTGCCATCAGTAAAAATGAAATCTGTAAAAATAAAGATGTTATAAATACAGGTGAATGCCATTCAGCAGCAATATTATTTATTCCAATTAACCTATATGCATCATGTAAAGGCAGGTAGTTCATGTAAAGGAAGAGAAACAGGATAAGTAACATGATTTTTTTAAAAAAATTCCAACCTAATATCTAATTACATATGAAATGTTCATTACATGGGTTTAATTTTTAAAAATTTTTCACCTAAAAGTGTTTGTTCAACTTTAAGATTTTGCTTGGAAATCAGTCTCTTCTACTTGCTCTCATACAAATTACTTCAGATTGCATATAATTCATGCAAACAACATTTAGGAAAGGGATAAGATGATTGCAATTCCAAAAGCCTTGCAGCTGAGTATTTTATAAGAAAACATGTGTCTGTTAAATCTCAACTCTGTTACTTATTTGTAGAGGACAAACTCTATGTGAAATAAATATTACAACTAGACTACCAGGTACAATGATTGTTCTCAATGATTGTTCTCATCTCATCTCATCTCATCTTATAGATGAAGATATTGCTATAGCAATTTTTTATTAAGTATTATTCAAGGTCATCTGAGTCAGAGAGTGGGTGAGCTCTAAGTGGATCACAGATCTAAGTGGATCTAATTTGCTTAACTTTTCTCACCCTCTATCTTCATTTGGAGTCCAGCAGGAAAAAGTCCAGCAGAAAAAAAGGTAGCATACTCACTTTACTTTTGCTATCTAATCTTAGAATGTATCCATAGTCAGATATTCTGAACACAGTCCTTTGTTCAATCAAGTTTCGAACTATCTTTGCCAATAAAATTAAGTGGATTATCTGTGTCATAGTATTACTCCTGTATTGAAATTATTATAATGTATTTACTGTATTTAATACTGTGACTGTTTACTTTTTAATTATTAAATTACTATCAAAAAAAACAATGGATAATAAGTGCTATCAAGTATGTGGAGAAAAGGGACTCCTTATACATTATTAGTGGGAATGTAAAGTAGCACAGCTAGAATGGAAAGTGTGGAGCTTCCTAAACAAATTAAAAATAGAATTTCTTTAGGATTCAGAAATCTCACTGTTGGGTGTGAAAACAAAGGACATGAAATCAAGAAGTAAAAGAGATGTCTGTACTGTTAAGTTAATTGCAGCACGTTTGAAAGTAACCTACTGCAAATTTCAAGGTCATCAATTCAGAAACTGGCAAAGGGCAAAGGGGAATAGAGAAAAGACAAACAGACACACATAGAGAGAAAAAGCTGGGGTCTGGTGGTTCTTCATCCCTTGATGAGGGATGAATGACCCAGAGCTAGCTCAGCAAGTTTATTATGTAAGTTTTAACATCAAAAAGATTTCTTTTGTGAGAAAATTTCTTCAATGTATATAAGGTGAAGGATGAACTTCTGGGCAGCCCAAGTATAATTATCAACTTCTGCTTATGATTCTTTAATCCCTGGCAGCTCATTTCTGAACTGAGGCTCAAGACTGATAGTTCCAAGGCAAGCACAGAACCTCTTTTGAACAGGGCATCACCATAGTAACTGGGCAGTCTCAAATGTGCCTTTGCACCAGGAGTTCCCAGCTCAGGTGTGCTCCTGTCACTGGACAGATCGAAGACTGTTATTAAAATCATGGCTCCTGAGAGTAACCAAGAAATGGATATGTGAAATAAAATGTTAGATACAGAAAGACTAGTACTTTGTGATCTCATTCACATGTGCAATGTAAAATTTTATCTTATAAAGTTGAGAGTACAGTGGTATTTACTAGAGGCTGGGGAGAGCAAGGAAAGGGGCAGATATGTGGAGGGACTGATCTGTCGCCACCCGCGGCAACAGTCGCGTGGAGATTGTTACTGCCTGCAGCAACAATTGCATGGGTATTTATCGCAGGTGGACTGGAAACGAACTACTTCTATTATCTTTCTCTTTAGTGCGCTGCTTTCTTGCTTGTTCACTTGTTCCCTAGCTTATAGAGGAAGAAAGTCTTTGAGAGGAGAGAGAGAGGCTTTGCATAAGACAGAAAGAGAGACTTTGCTTAAGAGAGAGAGACTACACTTTCAGAGATCTATATCTTCTTAGTTCTGCTGCTTCTTCTTAAAGGTGCATCCTGCATCCTGCATCCTTCACTCTGCTATCTAGAGGGGTGGCTTTACTTCTCTGTTCTGCAATCTATCAGAGGTGCTGCTTATACTCCATCCAGCGATCTAGAGGTGTGGCTTATCCCTGAGTTCTGGATGCTGCTTATCCAAGGTGCTTCCTATAGGTGCGTGTCTTATATACCTAAGGCAGCCAGCCAGTTTAGGATTAGCACAATTGAGGCACGCCCCTTGGTACCAATCAAGAAAGAATGAGGAATATCTGTTGACCACTAGCACAAAGGAGACATTAACTAATTAGGCAAAGGTAGATCACGCCGTGTTAACATTAATTATGCGCCACCTCTTAACTCAACGCCAGCTGCCATCTTAGGGTTACCCAAATGTGTCTTCTGCACTGATCAAAGGGTTCAAAGTTATATTTAGTTAAAAGTAACACATTCCGGTATGCTGTTACACAGTAGGGTGACATGAGATAATAATGTAATACAAAATTCAAAAAACTGGAAGAAAGGATTTTGAATGTTGTGTTCACAAAGAAAAGATAAAAATTTAATAATAGATAAGCTTACCCTGAGCCAAGGCAGTGGCATAAATTGTATCCCCAGCTACTTGGGAAGCAAGCCCAGGAGCTAGAGACTTGGAGGCTAGTTTGGAGAACAGTGAGAAGAACCCATCTCAAAAAAAAATTAAATAAGCAGATAGGCTTACCCTGATTTAAACATTATACTCACAATGTATATATGTATTGAAACATTATTATATGGAATGCCCATTAATATGTACCATTGCATTGTGTCAATTAAAATCTAAAATGATACTTCCTGAATCCCAGTGGCTTGGGTGGCTGAGGCAGGAAGATCACAAGTATGAAGCCAACTTCAGCAACTTAGGAAGGCCCTAAGCAACATAGCAAGAACCTGTGTTAAAATAAAAAATAATAAAAGGGATGGGTATGTAGCTCAGTGGTAAAGCATCTCTGGGTTCAATCCCCAGAACCACCCTCACCCCCAACAACAACAACAACAACAAAACTAATATGGAACTTAAATAATAAATGATACATTGGTACTTTCCCTTTGTAAGAAAGTGTTACACAATAGTGAAGTATGCACTGATTCTTTTAAAAGTGGTATCTTCATATACACTTTTTAGGAAGTAATTTATCATGTTTCTGTGTTCTGGCAGATTTTCTATTACAATTGAAATAGATCTTCCATGTTATCTTAAATATTTGAGCATTCCATGTTATAATATTACCATAATGATGGACATCTGTGCTATTTTATTGTTTTTACTTTTTTAGGTTTCTCTTAAATGTTCTCACCAATAGATAAATTATGTTATAATCACTGTTCCATCATCCCCTTCTTCCTTTCATGCCCATTCAGTTATAAAATGTGAACGAATAGTAAACATAATGGTTTTACCCCCAAAGGACTCCATGTTTCTAATCCTTTAGTTTTCTTCCTACCACAATAAATGTACAAGAATTTGAAATTATACCTGATCTCACCTTTGAATTAAAAGAAAAGCAAGTGGATAAATATAATTCAGCAAAAATGATACATGGCAGCTAACTGCTTAAGTCTTCCCTATTGTTATTTGTAAAATAATTTGTGAATTGGATAGAACTTAAGGGTAAATATAGTTGAAGAACATTTCAGGGAAACATTTTTAAGAACTTTAGATTCAGATGGGAAATATGCCCAAGTAACAGCTCTTATTCATCTATACTTTTACTTAATATCTGATTAACCTTATTCATGCTTGCAAATTAAAATAATAATAAAATAATATATCATGTTTTTAAAAAATTCTAACAGCAATGAAAGTGAGACCCTTAAGAAAGACTCAGACTACTTTTGGAATATCCAAAACACTTATTTTGTAATAGGAAAATGCCTGTGTGGATAAGTTTTTGAAAAGATTGATACAAACCAAAACATTGCTCCATGGTTTTCAAAACATCCACGATTCTTAGATTACAAATTAAATTTTTATTGTATTTAACACATAGACATACCATAGATATTTCTTCATTATTAAAATTTAAGCAACCAACATTTCAGAAATGTAAGCATATGTAAATTATATTCCTTTATTGATATACCTTTTTATAGTTAAATGCATGAAATTTCACTTCTTTAATCATAATTTTTAAAAAGACATACTGTTGTTACTATTATGCTACCTAAGCATTTTTAGTTGATTACAAATTTCCTTACAGACTGTTATGTACTACTTTACGATATATTTGTTTGCATATGAATAATTCAAATTACTTTTTAAAAATGCCTGAAGGCAGAATCAGTTTCATTTGTACTCTTCAATACACAATGCCTTGCACACCCTTGATTAAATTAATTCTTAGGTCTTAGTAGATAGTTTACTCAAGGATTTGAATCCGTTGTTCTCTGAAGTTTTGATACTTCAGATTCTTCCCTGAATATTTTAAAAATGCAGCCTGCCTGTCCCCACTCTCTGAGAAACTTCTGTCCACATGGGCAGAAATTCAGGGACATGGATCTCAATAAAAACCTGAAGTGATTCATATTCAGAAATACTGGATTAAGTTTACTTAAGGACCTTCTGTATATAAAGTGCAGGACATCCACAAATACCATGTTCATTATTTATCACACCTTGATGTTCTCTCTCTTAGTTCAAGCCACATCTAATACATTTTTTAAAAATTTACTAAAAAATTTAATAAAGCATTATGGTATTCAAAGGTCCCTTTGTTACTGGTAAATATTGTAATGTTTAAAATAGGAACTAGTATCTTAGCCTTACTGGGAACCATCAGCTCATTCTTAGTGAATAAAATGTATCTTTTTGATGTCTGTCTGTATTCGGTAACAAATAATCTGGGGACAAATGGGAACAAACATATATATCAATGTGCTTACTAAGTTAACATGGTATCTTTGATATTAATAAATAAAATTATTAAACCACAGTGTAATGTAACTATATAATGTAACTACAATGATAGTCATTTTAAAATCTAATCCTTATTTCTAAGGACAATTGATTACTCTATTTTGAATATTTTTATGTAAAGTATTACTACTGAATTTAAGACAGTATTGACATCATACTTCATGGATTATAATGCTGTAGAATTAAGCAAGATCATTAATTTATTAATATTTCAGATAAACACCTTCCCAATTAAAAGATTTATATGATTTATAGAGAAATGAGTATTATACCTTCTCAATTAAATGAATATATAATAATAAAGTACTTTTCATTTCATTAAGTATTATATATTTTTAAATTTTATATCCCCTTTATAATTTCCAGTTTTATTAAGTCGTATTTGGAAAATATGACATTTTACATTTGAAAAGTATACAATGTGAGGATCTGATATATACGTATATTGTAAAAGGGTCACTACAATCGCATTAGTTAATATATGCATCACCTTCCATAGTTGCCTTTTTGTTATTGATGATGAGAACATTTAAGATCTATTATCTTGGCAAATGTTAAGTTCACAATACATTATTAACTATAGTCACAATATTATGCATTAGATTTCCAGAACTTATCTACTAATAAAAGTAGATTCGTACACTTTGCAACATCTTTCTATGCCCCTATCCTCCAGTCATGCCAACCTCCATTCTTCTCTTAGAGTCCATGAGTTTGACTTTTTTAGACACAACATGAATGTAAGAACACAGTGTATCTATTCTGTGGCTGGTTTATTTCACTTAGCATGGTGCACTTCAGATATATCCATGGTGTTGTTATACATAGTGGAATTTCCTTGTTTATGGCTGACTAATATTCCAGTGTGTGCATGTATGGGTCTCACATTTTTCTTTATCCATTCAACCATCAAAGAACAATTAAATAGTATATAAGCATTTATTTTTCTCTACCTCCTTAATAAAATTTATCTCTTGTATTTTTTGCAGTAGCCATACTTAGAGAATAGTATAGTTGGTATTTCACTGTAGGTTTGTTGAGAACCTTTTCATATATCTGTCTGTTGTTTGTATGTCTTTTTTGGGAAAATATCTTTGAAGAATCTTCACCCAGTTTTTAGTCAGATTATTTGATTGCTTGCTACTGAGTGTATGATTCCCTTATATTTTTAAAGTATTTACCCATTATGAGATATACAATTTGAAAATATTTTCTCCCATTCCATAAGTGCTCTTTTAATTTTGTTAATATTTTCCTTTGATATGCAGAAACTTTTAAATTTAGTATAGCCCTACTTGCTTAATTTTTCCTATACTTTTGGTGTCATATCAAAAAATTCTTTGCCAAGACTGACATTAAAAGACAATTTCCCAACACATAGTTCTGGGAGTTTCGTAGGTTATTCCTGAGGCTTAAATCCATATCAAGTTCACTTTTGTGATTAATACATGACTGAGGTCCAGTTTCATGATGTTCATGGGGATACCTAGTACCCTCAATGCCGTATATTAAAGAAGGTAACCCTTTTCTCATGGTACAGTTTGGTACTCTTATCAAAACTCTGCTGAACATATGTGGGTTGATTTATTTCTCTATTCTTTTTCACTATTCTATATGTCTATCTTTATGCCAGTATTGTACTATTTTAATTACTGTCGCTTTGTAATATAACTTAAAATCAGAAAGTGTAATGACTTCAACTTCATTCTTCTTTCTTAAGACTGCTTTGGCTATTTGGAAACTTGGGTGGTGTCATTTGAATTTTAGACACATTTTCTAGTTATCTGAAGAATGTCACTGGAATTTTTTTGAGAAGGATTACATTGAATCTTCAGATCACTTTTGGTAGTATGAACATTTTAGCAATATTAAGTCTTCCAATTAATAAATATGGGATAGCTTTCTATTTATTTGTACATTCTTTAATTACTTTCATCAATATGTTAGTTTTCAGTGTACAGGTCTTTCACCTCTGGTTAAATTTATTCAATATTTTGATTTGTTATGCCACTGTTAATGGGATTATACAAAAATATGATTTAATAGAGAAAAACAATTACCTTAAATAGAAATATTTTATAAATAATAAGAATTACTGTCATTTATTAAACACGTAATAGTAGAGTAATAACCATTAATTCAAGAATTTATGCAATAGAGGTGAAGCCCACTGACAGAATACTTGGCCTAGTATGCATAAGGCCCTGACTTCAATCTCCAGCACTGCAAAAAAAGAAAAAATGTCATCATTTGGTGACCATATCACTAACCCATTCTCAAATGACAGCATTTTTTGTTGCAAAATATTTGTGCACACATTTGTATTTAATGAAACTTATTCCAATGAAATTATTTGTCCAAAGTACTTTTTCAAATGAAGATGACACTTTTTTACTCTAACAAGATTATAGACAATTTGAAGATTTACTGTGCATTTATGAGCCAAGAAATCTATACCAGTCATTTAAAAACAACTGAGCTCAGTTTTTGTTTATCTGTCTTTTGATTTTTTGTTTTTGTTTTTGCTTTTGTATTGGGGATTGAACCCAGGGCCTCATGCATGCTAGACAAATGTTTTACCAGAAATGTACTTCTCTAGTCTCACCTTCCCTTTTTTAAAAATTTGAGACAGGATTTTACTAAGTTTCCCAAGTTGTCCTTAAATTTGCAATCTTCCTGCTTTGGCCTCTAGGGTAGCTGAGATTACAGGCATCTGAGCTTCAGTCTGATTATCTGTACAGGCAGATAACAATCCCTATCATGCCTCCTGACCTGATAGTGCTGGTAGAAAGACAGGAATCATAATCTATCTGTGGTTCCTATAGTCTTTGGCACAATAAATATAAATGCATAGCAAATTTATTTTCAGTTCCTTTATATTCCAGAACCTCAGATTAATTATTTTCTGCCTTAAATAGCAACTGTCATGTCTATATTTTGAGTTCCTTCAGTGTGTGACCTATCATTCCCATTAATATTGTCCACTTATACCCTCAGATATTGCTCCTCGTCCGTTTCTGCCACTTTGGGATCTAGGTCCACCTAATAGTTTACCTACCACTCTTCCCACGTCCTACTTTTAGACTTTACCCTCATCAATCCCATCCATTGTTGTCAATGATAATGTAGATTGAGTATCCCTTATGTGATATTCTTGGAACTGGAATTATTTCAAATTTTAGATATTTTTGCATTTTGTAGTATTTCCATATGTGTAATGAAATATCTTGGGTACAGAAAATTCATTTATACTTCATGTACACCTTATACACATAGCCTGAGTGCACCTGAATTTGAGTATTTCAGATTCCAGATTTTCAAATTAGGGATGCTCACCCTGTGTTAAAATTCTTCTGCTTGAACACCCTTGGTAATTTTCCACTGTCTTCAAGGGGAACTCAAGTTGTCTTAATGTGACCTATGGGAACATTAGTGATGTTATCCCCCTTATCTCACTGCAACCCTGCAAGTTGTCTCAACAACTTTTGTTTCTCCCATTCCTTTTACATTTTGCTATTCTTTTTGCCAAAAATAAACTTTTCCATCCTTTTCAAGTTTCCAATTAAATAATTCCACTTCTTTGAATCCTTTCTGAATTCCACAAAGATAATGGACTACTTGGCGTTTATGCATAATTGGGACCATTATAAACTTCCTCTAGAATATTTTGTTCTTTGAGGTCCCTCAACACATTTAAATATAAACACAATGACTGTTTTTAGACAATTACACTCACAACTATGCATATCAAAACGTACTGCTACATAATGCCTCTTTTCTAAATATTTTAGCCTTGTCATAATTTGCAGTTCCTTGGTTATGGGAGAAATTTCACTATGTTTCTCACTCTCGTAGGTTTTTGTTTTAAAATTCCACTTTAATTTCTGGTTTAAATTTCTTTTCACTTTCCCTCAGGGTTCTGGTCTTATGGCATGTGTGTCTTGAAGAGAAGCAGAATATCTGGGGTGGGCGTTCATGTATTTTTTTTCAGTCTTCTTGCTTGATGTGTACATGTCTCCCTGAGATTCTTTGAAATAGGGACAGAAAAGACAGAGAAATGGCTTCCCGAATTGGACTCTTAGCAGCATTGCTCCTGGTCTCCAGATGCCTACCACATCATCTCTCTGGAATGTTCCTCCAGTTGCTCCACTAATAGAAGGGAAGGTCCCCAAAGCCTGTGGAAAACAGATATTCACCTTTGAAAAAAAAAGAAAAGACAAGAAAAATATGTTTCATTTTTGTAGGTACTCCTCAAACTTATAAATATTTCTCATTTTATTCACTTTTCATCCAGTAAACCTGAAGAATACTCTCCTCTCCTGCAAGTAGAGAATAGAAAGAATACAGGTGTCCTCTAGACAGTTGATGCCAATTATCTAGGGTCCATCACCAATATACTTTAAAATAATTTGGAAAACTCCCTATCAAATATTAGTTTAGTCATTGATTAATTAATAAACCAGCCTAAGACTGCTGATTGAGAAATTGCTGCCTCTTGACAAATTTTACAAACTAAAGTAGTGGCAGCCTTCAAACCCCAATACTAATTTCAAGTGTTACACTTTTTCATAGGGGTTATTGAAATACCTAATGCTAATATCCACTTCTCTTCATTTTGTGTTCCTAAAATTCTAGCGCTGAACCGAGCATGGGCTTAGTCTATCAACACAACATCCTCTCTCTTTTGAATAGATCTTTCAACATACCTCTACTTCTGTTATGCAGTTCCTTGGGCATATAAAACCTGCCTTTTACGTCAGGACTCTCCCTCATCCACTGGGGAATGTATCAGATGGAGAGGAGTCCCCAATCGATTACTAAAGGGAAGATTTTTCCTTAGTTATTTTGCTCTGGGTCCCTCACAGCCCAGTGAAGGCTGATTTTCCCACATGCTTTCAAAGAATGTATGATATAGGTTTCCAAATACCATAGCCATGGGCAAGGGTTCAAATGTATCTAAGCATCAAACCAAGGTTAACTTGACAGTGTGGAAGACAGAGGGATGTCCCTGAAGCCTAGGGACAAGATACTTAAATTCAAGGGCAGCCAAGAAAAATGGCCCTCATTGGCAGTAAATATTGAATGTGATTTAACTCAGCTGCTCCAGTACTGCCTGAACTCCAGACCTCAAAAAGTAGTATTCTGGGACACGCAAAACATTTATTATACATGCCTAAATAGCAGGTGGAAAACACACAATAAAACTACTAAATAAGTGTTGCACTTCCAAATGTGAAGAAATTCTAAATATAGAAAGTCTCTATTTTCCCATTGTACTGTATAACAAATCTTTCCTCAGATCTCCCTGCTTAGCTAAAAACCATCTCAGAATCCACATATACAATTTTAATGACTACACTTAAGTCACTCCAGCTCAAAGCAGCACAGTTTGAAAACTTAGACCATATTTTTGATGAAGGCTATATGTTTCTATTAAGACCAGTGTCTGTTTAAAAATACTCACCTGTATAAAAACAACCTCTCACCCGCAGACAAGGTCTCATTTGTTAGAGTCACTGGCCAAATCTGTATCAGTTAAGACAAAAGCATAATACTAAAAATTGGCAGTATGACAGAAGAGTGGCCTTATAAACTGAAGAGTGAAAAGCCTCCCTTGTTTCTTGTAACTTAACAATTGTTAAAACTTAAACCTACCTGATCAAGGCATGTCCAGAGGTTCCCATTCTTACCTTGTGCCCATATCGATTCCTTGGCAATTTTTCAAAATGCTTTCATCCTACTATGTGAGCTGCTAACATTTTTCTGAATTAAACTTACTGACCTGTGCCCCAAAAATAAAGATCTGGCCCAGAACAGTTAGGAACCCATATTCTCTGCATGCTGAAATATAGCAAATTCAAGGTCAGAAAAGAAAATGTCAGTCTTTCTTCTGCAGGCCAGGGAAGAAACCAGTGAATGATGAGAAAGTACTCTCTAACCAAAACTTCTTACTTAAGAAAAAAGATTATATCATGAAACCTGCAAACTTCTGAAGGGACTAATGCTGGTTTCAAGGACCGCATTAGTTTCCATGAGTGGATTGTTATAAAGTACAGCCAATTCATGTGGTTGGCCCCTTCTAGAAGCACACTGCTAGTACCTTTTCCAATTCTCTGCCATATTGTGACACAACCAGGAGAACCCTTGCTAGGATGTTGGTGCCATGCTACTGGAACTCCAGAACTGTGAATTAAATAAACTTCTTTGCCTTATAAAGTATCTATTCTCAGGTGTTTTGTTATAGCAAGTGAAAACGACTAAGATACAGCTGTTACAGGTATTTAAATCATAGTAATTATTTAATAATTATGAGATTTTAATCATAATATTACTAATATTCTTTTCTGATATATTCCTCAGTCTAGATCAGATCTATGTATGTTGCTCTTTCTAAGCCATATGTTCCTTTAATCCTGTCTGGTCATTTTAAAATCTTCCACATTGAAGGGGAAGAATTCACACTTAATCAGTTTGATGTAGAAAAGCAGAGTGAGTCAATCTGAAAAAGAAATTAAACAATTTACCTTTTGCTTCTAAATATAAAATTTTACTCATAATACAGTTAATAGCTTATTCTTTATTTTGTGCTTGGAACAGCACATTCTAACATGAATCACACAATCCAATATGCTTCATAAATTAACAATTTGGTGAAAACAGCATACATACTAGTAATTATAATAAAGGCCTATGTATGACTCAATGTTTGATTGAAGCACACAGTTGTGGAACGTAAGGGAGAAAAACAGGGTGCTGGTGAAAAGGGAAAGCTACTTGGAGGAAAGAATTGTGGACATTTGGTTTCCGTGTCTTTCTATCCCATTTCCTGCATGTCTGTAAATCAAATCTAATTTTTAAGTAACATAATTTTAAAAGAAACATTGATTTCCTGTTTTTCTTTCATGTGTCTTTCTGTTTTAGTCACACAAAGAAAAGAACATGTGTTTGACAAGCTAAACTCAATAACTCTAAACATTAACTGACTTTTTCTGATAACAGAATTAGGCATACACATAAATAATGCATTTGGAGTAGAAAAGAGAGAAATGTGTGCTGTACAAATAGCAATTTACTGAAGGCAGCTAAGATTGCTATTTGGTGGCACTGAGAGTAGAGTGGATTTACTGGAAAGAAACTAAATCCATTTCTCATTTTGATACATAAAGTGGGTAAATAAGAGGTTTGCTTCAGGGATGATGAGCATTGCCTTTTCTGTTTTCATTTTTAGTAAAGTCTGGATAATTTGCACACACCTAACAGAATACAACTCTTTATTCATGTATAAATAATATTTGAATTTCATCAATATTTTATTTTTCCCATTTTTATGGGAGACAAATTTTCTATCAAAAAATTGTAGGAAAAATGTATACAACTGTGTGCAGCATGAACTACTTCAGAATTTTTTAAATGGAGAAGACGTTAGTACTTTTTAATTTAAGTGTAAATTCTTTGAGTATAAATTTTGGATTGAGTGAAACTACTTTTGTTCCTCATTGGAGAAATGTTAAATCCCAAGTAAACTCTCTCCTGAGTGAGCTGTCAGTTTGGATATTTGTAACTGATTACAGAGAGAATAATGTTGCATTGCACTCTCCCTCTGGCCAAAGAACATTTGCAAGGTTTCAGTAAAATCTAAGTAGAACTAACTACCTGATACCCAGTGCTGAGCGAGTGTGCACAATGCACTGCTGGAGTGAAAATACCACGAACCAAACCAACAAAGCCGAGTAATTTGTCGTAAAATAAGTGTCTCTTTTGTGTTCGGTAAATGGGAATACATTTACTATCTTTCTCATTGTATATAATTACAGCAGATGGGAATGTTTTTCCTTAGATTGAGAACTTGGCATTTTACTTGTTTAATTTGGCTCAAAATACAACATTTATAGGAATGCATTCCAGGCAGTGATTTTCTAAAAGATTCCCTATTGAGTTTGAAAGTAATTACGTGAAACAGTCCACCCAGATATTATAACCCTAACCCTAAAAGTTATTCCTTGGGCATAAAACAAAAACATAGGCCATTTTTTTTTTCTGCATTTTTTTGGGACCACCAAACGGATCTAAAAATTAACTATTCCATGGTAATAATTACCTTGAAATTTTTAAATATGTATACAAGTATTTTGAATTGACCCCCAAAATTGTTTTTGAACTTATTTTTTTTGGGGGGGGGGTGCGGGGGATGGAACAAGGCAAGCACTCTACCGACTGAGCTATCTCCCCAGTCCCTGAACTTATTTTTTAAGGTTGATATTCCAGTTGTATTTTGATTAATGTCAAAGCTTTTCCACATGACTTGCAGGCAAAAGGCCTACAATAAATGGAGGAAGAGGAGTCAACCTGGAATATCTCAGTCAAGGGTTTCTGCTCTTTTGCATGTGTTCTGCTTGGTGGAGGGACTAGTCCACATACACAATTAGTTCAAATTATTAAATCAGTGTTGAGTTTTTAGAAGAATCAACAGGATTCATGGAGAGAGAAGAAGCCAGTCAGCTTCAAGAAACTTCTCAGGTGACCCTGAAACCTGTAATGAATGAATAGCTTGTTCTGGCATGTTTGGAGTCAATGCCCAAATTACAAAAAAAAAAAAAAAAAAATCACAAAGCTCATTTAATACAACATAATATCCAAAAGGAGAGGTCACCATGGGAACTAAGCCAGTGACTTACTGAGTTTGACTGCTATTTGTCACTCTTTCTGAAGAGAATCTGTGGATGGTAGAAAACAAAAAAAGAGAGAATGAGTGCAAATTCAAGAAAATAAGTGCAAACTGCAAAGTCTGGAAAAGATCCAGGCATTCAGCATGAAATTAAACATGCAAAATATACATGAGCTTAGTGAAAAGTGTACTTCAGCTCAAACAGAAGTGAAGAGGAAAAAAGAGTGTTTTCATTAATACTGGCTTACTGTGTATTACATGATAATCTTAAATAAGATTAATGTAATCTGCAATGAAAATAAAGATGTGAAGAAAAGAAGGGTTCATAATCAAGGTGAAGAAATTGATGAGGAGAAAATACAAAAATAAGAAAGAAAAGTCTTTGTATCTGAGTTGCAAAATTTATGTAACAATACGTATGATTTATCAGTGAAGGATTCATAATTATTGTTATGAGGAATATATTTCAAGAAATCTATTATACAGCAATGTGACAAAAATCATTTATGATATATCATGTTCTTGGAAAAATGTAAAGATTTAAAGTTTCATATTATCACTACAAAAAAAGGTAACTATGTGAGGTAATTCACTAGAATGAACCATTCCACAATGTATACTTATATTACATAGCATTATGTTGTACAAGATAAAAACATACTTTTTTTGTAAATTAAAAAATATATAAAAATTTGATCAAGCACAATATATAATGATGGCTATTATTTTAAAAAATAAAAGTAAACTAGCAAGATTTGGAAGGATATGAAAAAATTATAGCCTTGATTCAGTGCTAGTTGAAATGCAAAATGGTGTGTGGCCACTTTGGAAAACACTTTAGTAGTTCCTCAAAAATTTAAATTAGGGTTGCCTAATGACTAAATGATTCCATTCTTACAGAAATTAAAACATTTGCTATGCACAAGTTCACTCCAATATTCTTAATACATCATTCATGAAAAAATGCAGAAATAACCCAATCAATTGCCCATCAATGGATATATAAATAAATATATAAAATATGATCTATATATACAACAGAATATAAGTAGGAAACTTAAAAAATGATATGCCAATATAAGCTGTAGGGTGAATAAACAAAATGGGCAAATCTTCAAGACAGAAAGTTGATCAGTATTTCCTAGGGCTAGTATGTATATGTATGTGTTTGGAGGAGTAGGTAGGTTATGGGAATTGATTGCTAATATCCATAGTTCTTTTGTGTAAGTGATGAAAATATTCTCAAATTAGATGGTGAAGGTTATAGAACTCTGTGAATATAAATACCACAGAATTTTATACATCAAATATATCTTAGTAAATATGTCAAAAGTGTATACACAGGTAATTCTTTTGGGGGGAAAGAGGGTACTAGGTATTGAACTCAGGGACATTGGACCACTGAACCACATCCCCAGCCCTATTTTGTATTTTATTTAAAGACAGGGGATCACTAAGTTGCTTAGCACTTTGCTTTTGCTTAAGCTGGCTTGGAACTGGAGATCCTCCTGCCTTGGCCTCCTAAATCCCTGGAATAAAAGGCCTGTGCTCTCACCACACATCCAGAGTGGGCAAGGGAAAGGGTTCCTATAGAAGGGATGGGCTGGTTATAAAATAATAGCTAAGAACTTTATTTATCAGAAAATGCAGCATGAGACAATTATCTTTGAAGCAGGGGCATGACCAATTGAGTTGTCCATAAGGGACTGGCTCTAACAATGGAAGGAGCCTGCCCTTGGTTTATTTATAGTGGTACAGATCAAAAGGGGACCCGGAGGAGCTTCTTCCATGAAAAACAGGATGGGGTGGAGTTAAGCAAACCACTGGACTCTAGCTGGTCTTTTCCATATTCAGGGCTTGCATGCATATTCCAGTGGTGAACAAATCACAGGGTAACCACATGCTTCAGGCAATCTCGAACAATTTTCCATAATTGTGAGTTCCTGAAAGCCAGATTTCCCTAATAGTCCAACCAAGCATAGTTCTTTTGCAGGCCATGGATGGCGCTCTGCAGTGTGCAACTGTGCCTGGCTCCCCAGGTAACTCTTATGATCCAGATTAATCAAAGGGACATCTCACATACTCAGAGTCACATTACCTGATGACATAATGATTCATAGGAGATTTGCCATGGAAGCTTATGAGAGGACTAAAAAACACTGGACATAAACCCTGACTAAAACAAGAAGGTAGTCCTTATTTCAAATCAGCCAAAATAGGGAGCCAGCACTAGACCAATAAAAGGATAACAAGTGAAGGGTGAAACACAAAGGGTATGTTTTTAGTCTGATAATCTATAAAGAGGTGGAGAGCATGTGATGGAGCACAACTCCTCACCTCATGGCAACTCACAAGGAGAGAGAGAGGCAGGCGGTGAGAGAAAGAAAGAGAGAAAGGGACAAGATCATACCCTTCAAAGACATGCCCCCAGGGACCTACTTCTTCCAAACTCCTAAAGTTTCTACCGCCTCCCAGAAACACCACCAGCTGGAGACCAAGCCTTCAAGACATGAGCTTTTGAGGGATACTGCAGATATAAACTCTAAACAGTGGTTTTTTTTTTAAAAAAAAAACTGAATTGATAAAACACTGCATGTTATTGGCATGATCAACTCAACTGGAGAAGATAGGTTGTGTTTGACAGTGTGTTGAATGTGGGGAAACAATTAAAAGCAGAGGCATTCAAGCTTACATAGAGGGCAACGAGGAAATCATTTACCTCGCAACAGGACGCTACACTTCCTTCTGTAAAATTTCCCTGGACTGGGAAGTGGTCCCTGTCAAATCCTCTGAGAAGAATCCATTTTCACGTAGAGGACAGTAAGTTGACTATTTCCCATTTCTGAGGACTCCTACACCTTTTATTTTGGCAAAACTCAATGACAGCAATGACAGTGATTTCTGGATAAGTAAAAGAGTCACTGAGGGCTGGGGAGATAGCTCAGCTGGTAGAGTGCTCGCCTCGCAAGCACAAGGCCCTGAGTTCGATCCCCAGTACCGCAAAAAAAAAAAAAAAAAAAAAAAAAAAAAAAGAGTCACTGAGTCCTGTGTCTCTTGCTTCCCTCCTATACACATACCAGGCCAGCTGGTCGTGGTAAAATAATCTGTGGGAAGGATTACATATTGCCATGTCAGCCACACCTTTTTGGAAGAACAAATGTTTCTATATGATTTAATGAACTAGAGTTTACACCAACTTAATCTTCAGTAAGTTTTAGACAGCTGGAAACTGGTGTGCTCTCATCTGGTTCTTTCAATAAAAGCATGAATACTTGGTGATGATTACTGAAGCAGAATCACAATTACTAATTAAGGACATCTAGCAATTCAAAAAAGAATTATTTGGTTTTGTTTTCCTATTACAATTCCATTTATACTACTTACTAGGTTGAATCTGTCTATAACAAGAGGGCAAATTTATCTGGATTGGCTCCCATAGGGAACTTGACCAGTAAAAGAAACATGGGATTATTTCATGTGATCCTCCTTTTAGTATGAATTGTTTCACAGATGATCATTGGAAGTAGTCTATAATGCAATATTTTTCTTTTCTGCTAATTAATGCTTTTAAGGTAAATTATTTCTGAGATGATCGTATCAAAATTCTTCAGCAGAGTTTAATTTCAGTTATATATCTGAGAATCAGAATGTTTAACATTCAAATTCTAATAAAATCCCAAGACAGTGGGAACCTTAATTTTTTTAATTTTATAAAAATGCAGGCATACTGCTTTATTAAAACAAATGTCCATCCAAGAAATCTGTAAAGAGAGATGTCCTTGTTATACAATTTATTTTATAATGTAATTTTAACACATTTTTAATTAAAAGAAATGAAAATAAAAATACATAACTGAATATCATGCCTTCATTAGCACCATGTTAGAAGGTACTTTGTTTACAAGGATTTTAATCTTGTACTATTCAAATATTAATATTAACTCACATTATGAAAGTGTGCATCATATAACATCATGGACACTTGTGTAGATGATATAAAGCATATTTCAGAATCTACTAGAATTAATGATGATTAGGAAAATGACTCTTCTGGGGGTAATGAGGAGCCTTGATCCTCAAGGAAATCCTTACAGTGGTCTTGGAATTATTACTTGTGTGGATATCTCCCAGTGGTCAAGAAAATGCTCCTTGCGAACAGGCCTTTGGTTTTGCCAAGTCCTGTCTGTCCTTTCTGTATTAGTTTTTAAATTCACATCTTGCCATATTAAAAGTAGAGCATTCAACCTTCAAGAACCATACTTAAAAGTCAATGTATTTGTGCGGGGGAAACTGTATGGTTTCTTTGTTATGATAGTTTATTGGTACCTTAGTACTTTGGGCTCTAGAATTACTGTATTGCTAGGATATTGTGGGATGGCAAAATAATTACTGCCAGAAAAAAATTAAAAGATTAGAAGCTTGCAGAAAATGTGTCTGAATGACTGATAAAGAGCCACTGACATGATCCAAAGCTTAAAGAATTAAATAATTTGAAAACCTAAAGCAAATAAGTGAAAAATGGAAATGCAGAGAAAAATATGACATAAAACTAAAACAGATTTTTGCCAAAGGAAAATGGTTGTATCTTTCTTCCCTTATCTCACTCCCTTCCAAAAGTCTACCATTCCCACAACCTTGTCTGTTTTCAATGTTACGATTCTTCCCAGAATGTCTTCTTTTCTCATTTGTCTGATAATTTTCATTTCATGCATCACTGTTTCTTTTCCTTGAAATCTTCCATTTTTTAAGATGTATTCATTACTTCATTACTTTAAAAATGTATTCATTACTTTGTATCTTCAAGCATATTAATTTAAAGAGCTTGAGTAACATATTTTGCTTTTTATTGTATAAAATTATAAATTACTTATATTTTATTAGTATAAAAGATCTCATCTTGTAACTAATATGTAAATAAATGAAAAGAGTACTTTATTTATCTATTTCTATTCATATCTATACCTATCTATTTAATGATATATCTGGAACTTTAGAACTTAGGACATGATCCTTTGACTTATGTTGATCTATGCTTCCATTTCATGAAACACACATATTATTAGAAGACTAGCAAAATAACACAAACTCAAGATGAACCTCTTTTAAATATACTATTTTATAAGTGACAAGACATTAAAAATGAAACAACTAAATCTTACAGCAAAACGAAGAGGTCTACAACTCAATTGCTTAGGAATTGAAGTTTAAAATTAATTTTGTGTTGCAATTTATTTTGAAAATCAGTTTGAAATTAAGGATATACAAAACCATGTTGGAAGAAAGCCTTGAGAATTTGAGATGCAATGTATGCTTAGGATTGAATAACATATTTCTTTCTTTTTAGAATTGTATATTTCATGAAATGACTCTTCTGCCATTCAGTATTAAACTATTCAAATGAAATACCAGAAAATTAAAGTTTTATTTGTGACATTATATGTATATTTACCCAATAATTATATATGCACAAGAAATTCTCTTTGATTTTAATATAATGTTCAAAACACCTTGTTTTAAAATTTTAAAGGTCTTTAATTCAGAATTGCTCCATCTAATACATTTTGGTGTATAAAAGATTATTTTCAATGTGCCATTCAGTGTATATGAGTGTTGTATAAATTATCTTGCAAATAAAACCGTTTGCATTACCACACATAATGAAATCAAGCAAACATGAACTTTTCACTAAGTTTTCATATGTTTGTGAAAACAAAATTATTGCTTCACTGATTTCATGATTATAACTGCTTTTTATTCTGAAAAAAATTTTGCTGAGTTGGCATGAAAAGATTAAAAGAAAATGATAGTTCGTTACAAAGTACTCTCAGCAAGAAAATTGAAAAAGTTGAATAATATTCTGTGTGAAATATATTGTACATATGTATTTATGTGATTTTTATAAGAATTTTGTGTTTGTAGTTTTTCTTTAACTTTGACTTAAAATGAATAAATACCTAACTGCTTCAAATGTCAGAGTTTTTGATTGTCAGGGATGCACAGTGTCATAATTCAAAGCTAATACTTTTTTTGACTGGTCACAGTTCAGTGACTTTCTATTTTTGCAAAGGACATATCTAAAGTATTAAAAAATAAAAAAAAAAAACAATACTGACAAGTTCTCTCAAATTCCTGTTCAAATGCAGAAGTGACAATCTTGCCTAGATTACCGGGTATATAGTCTGTCAGCCTGTCAGAGGTTGCTGCTCATAGAAAATTTCTGAGGAATTCATGTGTGTTTACTGACTGAAGTAGTGATAAAGGAAGAAACTGTATCCAAGTTGAGAGGTTACACTTGGTTTTACCTGCTGGTTGTGTATAAAATCACTCAATGAACCTAAAGTTGTATGAGCTAAATATGCATTATATCAATATCTTCTCCACCTCCTGAAACTTGATATAATTGGGTCTTATTTAAATAACATAAAGTTAGAAAAGTTTCAGATGTACTATGTTGCTTTATGTGTCCTTGAAAGGACATCAAAATTCATGATTCTGCTAATATATAAAAATTGAAATTTATCTGCGTGTATTAATGATCAGATGATTGTACTGGACTCTGTGTGTTCTTGAAATATAGCACTTATAACTTGCAATAATACAATATTTCAAATGAAAAGTAATAGGTTTTCCAAGTACCAGTGCTATTCAAAATGTCAAGGTCATTAAAAACAAGAATGAACTAGAATTTGTAGCAAATTAAAAAGGATTAGGAGATGTGACTAATACATGCAACATGGTATTTTAAATAGTATATTGGAGCAGAAGAAGTCTATTAGTGAAAAAGTTGGGAAATACAAATAACATATTTAGTTTGGTTGATGGAACTCTACCAATGTCAATTTATTAGCTTTGATTTTGAAGATGTCAGCATTAGTTGAAGGGTATTTGGAAAATCTCTGCTGTCTTTATAGATCTTTTGTAAATCTAAAAATTATTTCTATATAAATTATTTAATAAAATGAATTAATGATTCTTTTGATGATATGTCAGCCTTAAAAATCCCTAAAAACAATTATTCTGTTAAATGTAAATAGAAATCTTGATTTAGTAGTGGACTGCTGAGCTAGAACTTAGGAAGGATAAAGTCCTTGAGAGTGTAGGAAAATATTACCAGGGATTGAAAATGTGAACTTGAGTTCACATTAACACATTACTTTTGGACACATCACTAACAAAATTAGTTACTTATCTGAAATTTGGTCAATATTGTAAAGTATTTCTGTTTTGGATGCAAAAGTATTCTCTGAAACCTGTAACTTTCAAAGTTTTTAAATCAATGGCACTTATTTAAATAATAAATGAAAAGAAAATATCATTTTATGTGTAAACATACATATTTTTCATTTCCAATAATTAACAAATAAATTGTGATAGAAAGAATTCTACAGTGGGCCATGAGATCCCCCATATACTGGTATACACAACTTTTCCAATTATTCAATCACATGCCAATCTGGGTGCCATGTGAAGGCTTTTATACATATAACTAAAGTCCCAATCCAGTTCCCTTTAACTTCAGGAGAATATGCTCACTGGGTCTTTACCTAATTAGTTGATCCTCGAGAAAAAAACTGGGAGAGATTCAAAGCATAAGCAGGATTTGACAAAAGGAGATTATATATTACTGGCTCTGAGGATGTGGAAGGAAGGGAAAGTGGGCAGTTCCTAGGAACTTCGAGCAGATCCCACTGACAAGCAGCAAGGAATCAGAAATAACAGTCCTGTATAGTTCGACAACCTGAACTCTGCAAATGGCAAGATTGTCTTAGGAAGTGGAGCACCCCCACTCCCTGGACTCCTCAAAGCACTCTGTCCTGCTTCTGCACTGCATCCAGCTTTCTTTTATTCTCAGCAGAGGAGACAGACCTCCTCTGGTGTTCAGAACTTGGAGCAAATACCTGCATGCTATGCTATATTAAGCCACAAAGTTTATTCTCTTTTGTTAGGTATAGCAGAAAACAAGTTAAGTAAATTAAAAAGAATGATGAGTCTCAGAGCAAACAATTGACATAAGAGATTGTTCATGAAATCTGCAATCTTTTATCAATTTCAGCATCCTTTTATATTTTGGTAACTTGTGGGGAAAAAAAAGCAGTGATTCACATATGTGAGAAGTAAGATGTTTTAAATGCTTATGATTATTTTTACTGTCGTTAGTTGTTCGCACTGCTATTTCAAGGTCCTCTTCAATTAAGTTGACCTGAAAGAAAAAGAAAAGTAAGCAGCAGAGTATTTTAAACATTAAATCATGAAAAAACAATCAAAATATTCATATTATTTAACCACAAGTTTTGTAGATAACTATTGATATACATCATGCAGAACTTACAATAAGCAGTAGAACTATAGAGTATAATGTCTTTCTCTATTATGCATAAGCTTATTTTGCAAAGCTTGCTTTTCTGGTACTATCCAAAATGTTATGTCCAAATCTTACATCATCATTCAGAGCTTTAAAATCATTCAAATGATCTGAAGAGTTTGGAGTCATTTCAAAGACATAGAGATGATGGCAATATGTGTTATATAGTATTTGTCATACATTTTTACATGTAAGATTTGGCATATCTAAATTTACAAAAATAAATCAATACAGAGTTACCAACTTCATAGTTACTTATCTATGAAAATGAAAGACTTAAACATATCACCATATTGGCAGAAGACTGTTCCACTACAAGCAAACAGGTGCAACTATATAAGTGAAAAACAAATGTCAGTCACCCATGTCTTAAAATGTGATCTCCATAGTATAATTGTGTTTTAACTGTAGTCTTTTTAAAAGTAAAATGCAAAAATAAAATTTGAATCAAGTATTGTAGATCCACTGATTTTTTCCCATGTAAATGCATTTTTAAAAATTATTTACTTAACATTGTAGATTACAAACCCAAATGCACAAGTTTAGGAGCCCTGTGATGAATTTTTGACTAAGCACAAATCTCTGAACCACAGCTGAAAAAACTCAGGAGAAAAACTAAGCCCTTGCAGGCAGAAGATGGGTATCTAAACAACAAAACAGATGACTGCACTCTTGCATATGATTTCTAGGGACAATACCTCCATAATCTTCATATCTCTGAAATTCACAATTGGTCTGCATTATATTTGATTTCAATATCTCCTATTTAAATAAATTTCATCTCTTGAAGCTTAGTCATAACAGGTTTTTGAAAATATGTCTTCAGGACTCTTCTAATAAAATTTTGTTAATAGTTTTCCTGAAGATAGCAATCTATTTCTTAATTCGAATGTGCCATATCATTCTTCATTTTCATAATATGCATTTCCCATGTCTTTGATTATTTATTGCACCAGTGGCATCAGCATGGTCACATGACCACAGAATGATCTTTATAGTGTGATGACCAAAGTCTATGCAGTGTTAATATAGAAATTAAAAGAGTTATCAAAATTTGGATTAGTGTAGTATCATGAGGACATGAGTATCAGACCAGCATGCAATTTTTTTTCAGATCTAAGGTGTTAATAAATGTTGTTTATCTTCCATTCTAAAGAAGTATACAAATAGAAGGACCATTGCCATATATCAAAAATACTCCCTAGGTAATACAATAATTGATCCATGGTTTGTAAAGCTCTTGATAAAGAAAGGTCAAGTTAAAGAAACAGGAAAGGCAAAAGTGCTTGGAGGAAAACTTGACAAGAAAGAGGGCAACAAGAGGTAAACTGTGGTAGAAAAATGGATCCAGAATTTTCACACACCCCTGCGACCCTGCTTTGACCCATCATCATCTCTTACTCTGAGTGTGATAATTGTCTCCCGAATTTTCTTCTTTTATAAAAGACACAGTATCTTCAGCACAGAAGGCAGAGCGAACTTTCAAAGCGTAAATCACCTCATATCATCTCTATTTCACTTTGCATAAAATCTGAAATCTTTACAATGCTTGCAATATCCTGTGTTTCACTCCCGATGAACTTGTACAAGTTCTCTCTTCCCTCACTCCAGTACAATTACACCAGCTTTACTACTGTTTCTGATCACACTGGAAGTTTGCCTGTGTTAGGGCCTTTGTACCAGCCATTATCACTGTGTCATTGTCCACCACAGCCTTTCTCCAGAGTCAAACCCAGGACTTCGAGCTTGCTAAATACACGCTCTACCTGTGAGCAGCACCTTCAGCTCCAGATGGCGGCATTAACTCTCTCGTTTTTTTAAGATATTGGTTCCACTCTAACATTGTTAATAAACCCTATCATATTTTTCCCTTACAACTCCATCATGTTCATTACACATTCATCTCTTTTATCCCAAATCCCCTTTTCCTTTTCCTACATTTTTCTTTTCTCTTCTTTCCTATACTTTCCTTTCTCATTGCCTTTCTTTTCAATTGTGCTTCTCTTCTAATATGCTATATCGCTAAGTGTCATGTTTCTTGCTTATTGCTTAATTTTCTTTACTAGAATTTGATCTCCATGGAGATGGAGATAAGGTACAAATACCTACCAGAATAAGCCAACACTCACTAATTGTTCTATAATACTTCATAAATTGAATGGATAAATCTTGAGAAGAATCCTTGAGGAAAAGTTAAGCTGTAGTCTGGGACATGAGGACAATCAGTTTGTGACAAGCCGCTCTAAAATCTACTGAAAGATTCGTGAGGTCAACAGAAAGAAGTATTCAACTTGGATAAAGCACCTAAACCACAGAATAAGAGCTGCTTGTTTAGGCTGAGTGATTAAATGAAAATGGATTCTCTAACCAGTGCTGGAAACTGGCATATTTTATAGGTATAGAATACAAGATAAATGAGAATTCCTGAGGAAACCCTATAAAAAATCAGGAGGTAAGCAATGGCCTAAGAAAGACCACAATTTGAGAAAAAATTACCTTTACCTTCTGTTGTAGAAAGGACCAGCTCATTACAAGTTCCTAGCTCAAAAAGGGTTCCACTTTTGTTTGAATGCTATGTTTACATCTTCCCTAACTTCTTAATAAGGTTATCTTTATTTTTTTAATTTAAAATTTTTTTTTAATATTTAGTTTACAGACTGCATTTTGATTCATTGTACACAGAAGGGGTACAACTTTTCATTTCTATAGTTGTACACAATGTAGATTCACACCATTTGTGTAATCATACATGTACATAGGATAATGATGTCTGTCTCACTTCACCATCTTTCTTTCCCCTGCACCCTCCCCTCCACTCATTTCCCGCTACTCAATCCAAAGTTCCTCCATTCTTCTCTTATCCTCCCACCGTTATGTATCCAATAAGGTTATCTTTGAAATTTGTAAGTTCATTGACATAACAAAAGACGCAAATGAGCAGGGGTGATTCATACAACAAGCGTTCTTCGATGCCCATTCACATATAGCAATGGTGATGCCCTGTGAGCACAGAATTACATTAGATCCATGATGCCTTGGTATCATGAAAAATTCCATTATTTTAAATAGAATCTGGAACAGACACTATGGAAGAGAAGGAAATGTTTTATATTTTACCAAGTAATGGTGCAATCATCCTGCTTTTTGAACTAGGGACTTCACATTTTCATGTGGCATAGAGCCCCACAAAATATATTGTTGACCTGGTTGAAGAGAAAATAAGTTTTGGGCAGATGTGATAGAAGTCATAAGCATGACAATTGAATAGTTGATTCGCTGTAAGAAGTTTCCTGACTGTACTCCCAGTGTGTGATCTCAGGACGATGACCTTGCCATGTGGATAAGCAGTCTCCTTTCTTTTCCTGTACATGAAAATTGTCACCATCCATCATTTTGGTTTGTTATTCTTAAGTTTTCAGACTTTCAAAAATATCTACCTAAGTCGTCAACTAGAATTTTTTTTTTTTCCTTTGTTGCGGTGGAAAAAAACACCTTAAGGAAAAAATTCAGTAAGTATTTTCTTTAATTTTTTTTTTTAAATTATACATGACAGTAGAATCTATTTTGCTATATTTATACAAGTATGAAATATATCATCTTCTAATTAGGAACCCAATCTTGTGACTGTACACAATGTTGAAATTAACTGGTGTATTCATATATGTAGATAGGGAAGTTATGTCAGATTTAACCCACTATCTTTCCTATTTCTATCCTGTCCCCATTCCCTTCATTTCCCTTTGTCTAATTCATTGAACTTCTATTCTTTCTCTGACACACCCTGGTTTGGGGTGACCATCCACATATCAGAGAGAACAACTGACCCTTATTTTTTTGAAACTGGCTTATTTCACTTAGCATGCTAGCCTCTAGATCCATCCATTTAATGGAGAATACCATAAAGTAATTTTTCTTATGTTTGAGTAGTATCCTATTGTGTATACATATGACATTTTCTTTATCCATTCATTGTTGAAGGACACCTAGATTATTAGTTCCTCAGCTTAGCTATTGTGGGTTGAGCTGCTATAAACATTGAAGTGGTTGCATCACTGTAGTATGCTGATTGGGGATAACTGGATCAAATGATGGTTTCATTCTTAATTTTTGAGGAATCTCCATACTGCTTTCCAGAGTGATTGCCCAAATTTGCAGTCCCACCAGCAGTGTATGAGTGTACCCTTTTCCCCACATTCTTGCCACCCTTTATTGTTACTTGTATTCTTGGTAATTGCATTCCTGACTGGAGTGAGGTGAAATGTCAATGTAGTTTTGATTTGCATTTCTCTAATTCCTAGAGATGTTGAACATTTTTTTCGTATATTTGTTAACCATTCATATTTCTTCATTTTGAAAAGTATCTGTTTAGTTCCTTTGCCCACTTTTTAATAGGGTTATTTGTTGCCGCTGTTACTTTTTAATTTTCTTTGATGTTAGTTTTTGAGTTCTTTATATATGCTGGAAGTTAATGTCTTATCAGAGGTGTGGATGTAATGATTTTCTCTCATTCTGTAGGCTGCCTACACACTCGATTGTTTCCTTTGATGTAAAGATTTTTAATCTGATACCATCCCATTAATTGATTTTTGGTTTTACTTCTTGAACTTTAGGAGTATTGTTAAGGAAGTCGGTCTGGAGCTAATATGTTGGAATGTTGGTCCTACAGTTTCTTCTAGTAGACACAGTGTCTCTGGTCTAATTCCTACTCTGAGTTGAATTTTGTGCAGGGTGAGAGATAAGGTTTAATTTAATTCTGCTACATATGGATTTCCAGTTTTCCCAGCACCATTTGTTGAAGAGGCAATCTTTTCTCCAGGGTATGTTGATCGTGACTTTGTCTAGTATGAGATAATTGTATTTATGTGGATTTGTCTCTGTGTCTTTCATTCTATTCCATTGGTCTTCAGGCATATTTTGGTGCCAGTATTATGCTGTTGTTACTGTAGCTCTATAGCATAATTTAAAGTCTGGTATTGTGATGCCTCCTGCTTTGCTTTTCTTGTGAAAGATTGCTTTGGCTATTGTGGATCTCTTATTTTTCAAAATGAATTTGATGAGTGCTTCTTCTATTTCTATGAAGGTTGTCATTGGAATTTTAATAGGAATTTCATTAAATCTGTAGAGCACTTTTGCTAGTATGGTCATTTTGACAATATTAATTCTGTCTATCCAAGAATAAGGGAGATCTTTCCATCTTCTAAAATCTTTTTTTCAATTTCTTTCTTTAGTGTTCTGTAGTTTTCATTGAAGAGGTCTTTCACCTTTTTGTTATATTGATTCCCAAGCATTTTATTTTCTTTTTGTAGCTATTGTGAATGGGCAAGTTCAATCTTTCCGCTGATTCATCACTTCTGTATAGGAATGCAATTGAATTATCAGTGTAATTTTTGTATCCTGCTATGTTGCTGAATTCATTTATGAGTTCTAGAAGTTCCTGATGGAATTTTATGGGTTTTGTTTTCCGAAAACAGAAATAGTTTGAGCTCTTTTTTCCTATTCATATCCCTTTAATTTCTTCCTTTTGCCTAATTCCTCTAACTAGAGTTTGAAAGACTATGCTGAACATAATTGTTGAAGAGAGACCCATGTCTTGTTCCAGTTTTTAGAGAACATGCTTTCAGTTTTTCTCCATTTAGACTGATATTGGCCTTAGGTTTATTGCATACAGTTTTTACAACTTTCAAGTATATTCCTATCATTCCTAGTTTTTCTAGTATTTTAATCATGAATGGAAGATATACTTTGTCCAGTGCTTTTTCTGCATCTATTTAGATAATTCTTGTCTTTAAGTCTATGTGGTGAATTTCATTTCTTGACTTCTGTATGTCGAACCAATCTTGCATCCCTTGATGAAACTCCCTTGATAATTGTGAACTACCATTCAATGTGTTTTTGTATGAGATTTGCTAGTATTTTATTAAGAATTTTTGCATGTATGTTCATCAGTGTCTGAAGTTTTCTTTCCTTCATTTGTCTCTGCCTGTTTTTAGTATCAGGATGATACTAGCTTCATAGAATGAGTATGGAAGAGTTTATTCCTTTTCTATTTTGTGGAATAATTTGAGGATAATTGGTAGTCCTTTAAAGTCCTGTTAGAATTCAGCTGGAATCCATCTGGTCTCCTTTGGGCTTTTCATTGTTGGTAGGCTTTGATGACATCTTCAATTACATTACATGAAATTGATCCATTTAAATTTTCTAATCCTCCTGGTTCAATTTGTGCAGGTTATTTGTTTTTAGAAATTTATCAATGTCTTCAAGATTTTCTAATATATTGGAGTATAAATTTTCAAAATAGTTTCTGATTATTCTCTGTATTTCAGTGTATGTGGTGATATTTCCTTTTACATCATGAATTTTAAAAATTTGAGGGTTTTTTTTCCCTTCTTTCTTTTGGTTATCTTGGCTAACAGTTTATCAATTTTGTTAATATTTTCAAAGAACCAACTTTTTATTTCACTAATTTTTTGAATTTATTTAAAATTTTTATTTCAATATCATTGATTTGGGCTCTTGATTTTAATTACTTCCTGTCTTCTTCTGATTGGGTGTTGATTTGTTCCTCTTTCCTAGGACTTTGAGATGTAATTTTTTATTATTTATTTGCTGTTTTTCTCTTCTTTTCATGAGTGATCTCAATGCTATGAACTTTTTTCTTAGAACTGCCTTCAAAGTGTCTCAGAGATTTTGATATGTTGTAGCACTATTTTCATTTAATCTCAAAGTATTTTTTAATTTTCTCCCTGATTATTCCTGCTATCCAATTATCATTCAATAGTGTATTATTTAGTTTCCAAGTGGTAGAGTAGTTTCTATTGCTTATCTTGTCATTGATTTCTAATTGCACTTTATTAAGATATGATCTTAAGAGTTATTTTGTGTACTAAGATATAGGTCTATTTTATAAAATGATTCATGTGCTTCTGAGAAGAAAGTATGTTCAGATGGATGAAATATTCTATGTATAGTTTTTGTTTCCAAGATCTATTTAGTGGTGAGAGAAGCATGTTAACATCACCCACTGTTATTATGTTGTGATCTACTTTGCTATTGATATTGAGAAGTTGGTTTGATATAGGTAGATGCTTCATTATTTGGGACATAAATTTGATGATTGTTATTTCTGGTAGTTGCATAATTCCCTTAAACAAAATAAAATGACCATCTTATCTCTTCTGATTAACTTTGATTTGAAGTCCACTTTATCTGATGTGAAAATAGAAATCCCTGCTTGAGACATCCATGTGAGTGATATTTTTCCTCCTGCTTTCACCTTCAGTTTGTGGATGCCCTTGCCTATGAGGTGAGTCTCTTAGAAAGAGCATATTGCTGAGTATTATTTTTTAATCTACTCTACGAGACTATATCTTTTCATTGATGAGTTTAAGTGATTTACGTTCAATGTTATTATTGAGAGATGATTTTTATTCCCTGTCCTTTTGATATATTTCTTCTTTAATTTGTATTAGTTTCTCCTTTGATTGAATATTGTTCTAGTGTAGTTCCTCCCTCTGTTAGTTTTCATTTCTATTTTTTTATTTCTACTCCATGAAATATTTTGTTAAATATGTTTCATAGTGCCAGATTTCTAGTTGTAAATTCTTCCTAAATTTCATTTATCATGGAAGGTTTTTATTTCATCTTCAATTCTGAAACTTAACTTTGCTGGATATAGTATTCTTGGCATCCATTTTATTTCAAAGCTTGGTATATATTATTCGATGGCCTCCTAGTTTTTGGAATCTGGGGTGAGAAACCATCTGAAATCCCAATTGGTTTACTTCTAAATTTGACCTGTCATTTTTCTCTTTTAAAATTCTATGCTTATTGTGTATGTTAGATTTTTTCATAATAATGTGACTTGGTGTGGGCGAATTTATTTTCCTGTGATTTTTACCCCTTATATCCTCTATTACCTCACAAATCAGTTTAACTACAGACTTTCTAAATTCCTTCTCTGACATTTCCTCCACTGTTGTGTCAATAGATTCTATTATTGAAGTATTTTGGTTTGTGTGGATGGTTTGTTCTCTTTTCATATTGCTTGCATGTCTACCAAACTATAAGGATGAATGTGAGACAGCAGAGTTTCTACCCTAAGAACCTATAGTGTCCCTAAAGGTTTCTAGTACCTCACAGTTTAGGAGAAGACAATAACTACAACCAATGCAAACAATATACAGCATTAAACTACATACTTAGTTCCTAATATGACATCTACAATGTTAATTATGACAATAAACAGAAAGAGTATGATTAAATGCTTGCAACAGAAGAAATAGTACGTTTGCAAAAGGGTTTGGAATTTCAAAAGGTAAAAAGGGAGAATGCAAAAAAGATACATGATGTAATGATTATGAGGGAGAAGGAAAGGAAATAGAAATTAAAAAAATTAAATGAACAGAGAAAAAGAGTGTAATAGAGTTTGGTTGCTAACAAAAGAGAGAAAGAATCAAGAGATATAGATAAGTGAAAATAAATTCAAAAGAAAACCAAAATATACTAACCAAATACCTATCCATCAACAAAGAGTCATAAAAAATAACTATCTTCGTGTATGTATAATACATCAAAATATACTTGACTGTCATGTATGTCTAAAAAGACCAAATAAAATTTAAAAAAGAACTACCTTCAAAAATGCTAGAAATGAGAAAAGAGACCCAAATATGTATACGTGTAAATGTCCATGAACCATTCATCACACAATCGAGAGATAGAGAGAGAGAGAAAGAGAGAGAAAACAAGAAAGAGATAAAAGCTTCTTGATGAAAAATTAAGAAATGTTTTCCATCGCAGTGGTCAAAAAATTTCAATGAGAATATGTCTGTTATCTATTCCCAAATGTCTTTATTTCCATTTTTTTCTTGAGTTATGTGCAATGCACAAGAATAGAGGCCACAGGTAGGCAAATCCTTCCTCTTTTTTGTTGGTTGTCAAGTTGCCAATTGGAGGTAAAAAATTCTCAGCTATCCTTGTCAGCAATATGAATTAGAGCATTTTGGAGAGTCTTGTCTGCTCCACTCTCAGGGTGCGGCCAATGTAGAGTTCTGTGAGAAGAGTTTCTGTAGGCAGGTATCTGAAGGCAAGGCTTAGGTCTATTAAGGCCACCATGCTTCAATTAATGACAACTGATCTGAAAATTTTAAATCAGTGTACCTCCAGGGCCCAGCAGCTGCTGATCCATGCTGGGGGACTGTACCCCAAGAGTCTCCCCTGATTTTCACTCAAGCAGTGGAGGAGTTCACCCCTCGCCTCCTCTACCACCTGTGGAACCCATCCTTCCTGGCCTCCTGGTCTCAGTTCCCAAATGTACAATCACTCCTGCCTGCCTGATCAAATTCCTGGCCCTCCCCATCTGGTCCTGGGAGCTGCCAGACTATAAGGAAGTGAGGGACCAGAGACCTCTTTGGTCTCTAAACCCATCTTTCCCTGCATGAAACATTCCCCATGCTGGAATTTCTCCTGATCTCCTAAGCACACTATTAGTTATGTGGAAGATGTCTACAAGGTCTGTTTTTAGGACCCAGCTTGAATATCCTAGGCCTGGGCTCCTGGACTTGTTCCCACAGCCTCATGATAACACAGCACCATGGCAAGGTGTCTCTTGCCTCAGCTCTCCACAGACAATCAGGAGACACGTGGAGTCTTTCCCACACAAGGAGTTAGTGTAGCACATCCTCTGAATCAATCTGGAAGTTTCCTTGGTCTCTGATTTCTCCACGCCAAGACACCCTACAGTACTCTCTGAACTGTAGATTCTCTTAGTCCCTCATCCCACTTTGCCAATTGTGGAGGGCCAGACCTGGGGCCCAGGGTTATGCCACATGCATCCAAGATGGCGACTGGCAGAGAGGCAAAGGGCGTGCTGAATGCACCTTGAGATAAACAGGAAGCGTTTACCATTGGCTGTATGATAATTAGTTCAGCCGCCTAGCGCATGGACAGATATATCTTACATGTATGCTTGAGCTCGTGATTGCTTGACCTTTAATGGGATTGGGTGGACATATCTGATTACAATTGCTTATGCATGAGACTGCTTATATATTAAGGGTGTTATCCGAATAAAGCGGAAGCTGCTTCATGAACTTCTGAAGAGTACGTGTTGTTTGTCCCGCTGGTTGGCGGCAAGCGGCAGCCAATGGTGAATCAGCTCCTGCTGTCACCAACACCAATGATGCATTTTCTTCATTTACTTTATTGTATACAAACTTCTGAGTCTCCAAGCTGTTCTGAGGGTCTAGTATTAAGTCCCAGTAAAATTCTTCTTTCACCCGCCTCATTGAGAAGTTGTTTATCTGCTTTCCTGGTCTCATGCCATGGAGCAGCTTAGAAAGCAACCTTTTATACTCCACCATCTTCTGAGAGTCTGCAATAAGTGTTTTCTAAATAATTTTTAACAAATCTCAACTATCCAGATTCAGAAATTATTTTTGGAAGACAAACCAATTAAGATGAATGACATTTTCTCAGTCCTTGCTGAACTTTTGGACTGTGTTGGCATCTTTCTCAGTATGCATGTGGAGAAATGTAGCTATTGTAAATCTTATACTACAAACTTTCTCATTCAAATAAAGAGAATGAGGAATCATATTTTCTAGAAACTCTTGAAAACATTCTGAGAATTATAATTAAATTGCTTTAGGTCATATGCTCACTTGAGTTACTCATTATGGCAGGTAATGAAAAGAACAGATTGACTTAGATTGTAGTGATTCTTTCATACCTGGGTGAATCACTGCATGCTATCCAGAACACATTGGCTGTCAGTAATGGGCATGTAATCACCAGAAAAACTGGAGTGTATGGCCGACGTTTTACCTATAGGTTCTCAGGTATATTCTTGCCAGTCTATATTTTGCTCTGTACTGTCAGGACTGAGATCATGAAAACTATATTTCCAACTGACTTTCAGTGAAATCTAATTACTGGATGACATCAATGGTGGATCAGAAGGTAGGAGATGAGATCCAAATATTGCTTTTCATCTCTTTGCCTCTAAAAGACTTTCTGACAAAAACAGGTGGCTATGTCTCTGGAGGCTGGCAGTGATTATGTTCAAGAAAATAAATGGTAATTGATAATGACCAATGGGAAATATGGTGTAAAAAATATCATCAGTTCCAGAGTAAATAAAACAGCAACAGCAGTCTTTAATCTCTAGTGGTAGTGGGCAACAGGTGCAATTATATGCTACAGTGTCACTTCTTTATTTTTCCTCTAGTCTTAAAGTTGATAATAACTTCTTGAAGTTTATAGTATTTGGTTACCATGCCTTCCTGTTTGTGCTCCTTCAAACACTCCTGCTACCAGCTTCTTGTATTGAAAGACCGAGCATCCCTTCTCTTCATACCATTTTGTCAGAGAGGGTGTTCCCTTCTTGTTATCAACATAATGAAAGTCTAGAGACTAAGAATGATAGCTCTCCACTTTGTTTGCTTTGGAAAATTGATATTGAAACATTTCTTTTTGCTATTCAGATTTTATAAACAAAAAGGTTTGAAGATCCAGTTTCAAAGTACTGGTGGTATCTGTTTTTTTATTTTCTTTTAGACATGATTGAACAGATCTAATTCTATCTTATTACATGACATGTTAAATTGCAGGTTTTTAAGTACTATATTAGTAGTAGTGCCTGGATATTATTTTATGTTTCAAACAACTATTTTATGTTGATGGAATTAAAAAAAATATCTACCTTATATACTTATTTCTCATGAGATTGCAAATAAAAGTACACTCCTACAATTTGAACTGGGTCCAGATAATGAAGGCGGAGAGTTGCCAGGCTGTTACAGGAGTGTTCATGCCATCATTTAAGTATGTTTAAGGTTTAATACTGACTTAGGTTTAAGGTTAACAGAGAGGGTGTTCCCTTTCTGTTACCAACATAATAATAAATGTCTATCAATTAAGAATGACAGTTCTCCACTTTGGGAAGAACTGTCACATGAGATTTTAAATCTTATGGTATCCAAATTTCTTTTATAACTAACTTGGATACTTTGACAGATTTTTGAAGCTAGGTGATTTTGAAATTGCTTCTGCAGTTACAAGAAAAAAAATTGTTTTATGCCTTAGAAGATACAAATTTGAAAATACTCCATACAATATTTTGAACATTTTTATTATTTGTTATTTATAATAAGTATAATAACAATTAGTAGTAGTAACAATAATTTGTTAATAAGCAGCAACAAAGTTGTCATATAAGGCTTGCAGATTTACCAATAATGAACCAATAATGAAACAATTTGACATCAATCTAATAGATCCAATTTACATCGAAACAAACCTGTGTATATATAAACACACTCACATTTAATAGTGAAATATTATTAGATCATTAGCTTAATTCTCTACTTTAAAAGATAACTAATTTTTAACAAAGCAAAATTTTGCTAAGAAGCTTTGTCAACTATTGATGTTTTACTTTCTGCCTCCGTATAGAGATATATAAATATAGGCATATAAGAAATGAAGAAACTTGTACTAATTTTTTCATTTGTGTGTTCAGTCCTAAAAGCATCCCATTAGATAACTCAGTTTGCCTTTGGAGCTATAATAAAGATGATAAATGTTTTGATGCAAGATATCTTCCAATTGAGTCTTAATTCCCCAAGAGGTAAAATGCAAAAAAAAGACATGTCAAATAGCATGTAAGAAAAATCAAAACCAAAACTATTTTTATTTCTGTTTTTTCTCTAATTTTCTTATATGAACTAATGTTCTATTATGGCATACAGTAAGCTATACATATATATACAGCTATAGATATATATAGTCTACATTCATAATTACAGATTGATTGACTAAATAAAATCACTTAATAAAAAATTATTAATTTCAAACACTGTATTCCACCACTACTAATAGTATAGATCATTAGTGTAGAGTATTTCTTTTTAGATTCATGATTTAGTAGGATAAAGACAATGGAAAGTCAGAGAAGTATAAAATTACATAATAAAATTGTGACTTAAAGGAATATAGCTAACTCCTGGGATAGGATATATTATATTGAAAATTCATGTATAAGAAACTTCAGATGTAGTAGTTAGGTAGAGAAACCAAAACTAGCAAGGAGTTACAAAAGAAACAGATAGAAACATTGCTTTCACAAATACCAAAACAAAGTAGTGTACCATAAAGAAAACTAGGCATGGGGCTGCGATTGTAGCTCAGTGGTAGCGCGCTTACCTAGCATGCGTGAGGCACTGGGTTTGATTCTCAGCACCACATATAAATAAATAAAATAAAGAAAAAAAGAAAAAAGAAAACTAGGCACAATTCTTTTAAATTATGTACAAACTGCTTCTAAGATGAAGGATAAACATTAACCATCAAACTCATCAACCTGAATGTCATCACTTACTTTTAAATAAACTCATTTTGGAGGGTGGAATCCACATTGGGGAGGACTGATTAAAGAACTGGAAATGCAGTAAAATTACACCACCATCACCTCATATCTGCTAGAATGGTAATTGTCAAAAGGATGAAAAATTGGGAATGTTGGAAAGGTTTGGAGGAAAGGGAAGTCTTGGTACTAGTGAGAATGCAAATTAGTGCAACTTTTATGGAAAACAGTATGGCAGTTCCTCAAAAAATTAAAAGCGGAATATGATAGAATTTGCAAGAGGAAGAAAGGAGCTGAGAATGGAGTGGCCTTGGATAAGAGGAAGGAAAAGCAGTGACACAGTTTTATGGGTATGGAAATCGTGAGATAAAGGAGTTATTTTGTAATCAGTTCCCCTTTCTCAATAGAGTATGAAGCACATGTTTAACAGTTCTGAATATTTGTCAGATGAATATATTGGAGCTAAAGAAAGGGAACTGAGGCTTTTTAAGAGGCATTGATTATAATGACAGATTATTAAATCTAAATTTAACAAAGAAAAAAGATTCTAATTGATGGGAGAATTACAGGAGACACTCATTAGGAGTCTTGATAAATTAAAAATATTATTGATTATGAAAATTTGTGCAAGTAAGGTTTAAGGTAATGTTGATGAGAGCATTCAATGTGACATGATTTCATATGGGTACCATGTTTTGTGATCACAGGAGGTACAGACTGTGAGTGCTCGTTGTTGAAAAGAAAGAGTGGTCATGATTTATGAGATAAACAAATTCATCTTGTGATACAGTTAAACATCATTAGTGTTGTCATCTGTTGATTTTCTACATCAAATGCTGCAATACCTATTATGTACAAGTCATGCACAGTTGGACCACATACTATATGTGATGCTTGAAATTGTTTCAACAATAGCAACATAAATGTATGGGAAATTTGAGAATTTTTGGAAATAATTAATAAAAGAGGCTTGAAAGGACAGAGTGGTAATAGATGTGAAAAATTTTGATTCCATTACAAATTTCATAGAACCATTTGATTTAGCTTTTCTCAAAAGAATGTTTAACAATTAAGACTTCATTAACCTAGAATCAATTTCTTTAATAAAAATAATTTTGGGAAGTATATGTAAATTACAGAGAAATTAATGTCTAGAGACATTTCTGTTGCTCTGACTCAAGTGTTTATGCAAGTATCTAGTGGGTAGAGTTCAGGAATACCACAAAATATTCTACCATGACCAGAAATATTCCCACAGTAAGTAGTTTTCTGGTGGAACACCACTCACCATTCAAAACGAATAACATCAGTGATTTGTTTGATTTTATTCTATTTTTTTTGGCACTGGGGATTGAATTCAGAGGTGCTTAACCACCAAGATACATTCCTAGTCCATTTAACATTTCATTTAGAGACAGTCTTGCTAATTTGCTTAGGGCCTAGCTAAGTTGCTGAGACTGGCTTTGAACTTGAGATCCTCCTAACTCAGCCTCCTGAGCACTGGGATTACAAGCATACACTACCATGCATGGCTGAAGTTCAGTGATTTGTAGTAACATGAATGAACCTTGAGCACATTATATTATGTGAAATATATTGTATTATATTAATTTTATTATATTGGCACAGAAAGACAAGAACTGCATGATCTCATGCATATGTGGAATCTAAAAAAGATGATCTCATAGAAGTCCGGAGCAGAATGGTGGTTAAGAGTGGCTAGGGAGGGGTGTGTCAGAAAAGGATGGGAAGAGGTTGATCAGTGAGTACATAGTTGCAGTTCGAGAGAAGAAAGAATTTTTGATTTTATGGCACAGTAGGGTGATTGTACATAACAATAAGACACTGTATATTTTTAAAATATGGAAGAAATTATTTTAAGTTCCCACCATAAAGAATTGGTCAACTTTTGAGAAGTTATATATGTTTAATTCAATTTAAACATTATACATTGTGTGCATATATTGAAATATCACTCATTACTATGTACGATATTTATGTTTTATGTATCATTTAAAGAGTTATTGAATTTAAATTTAAAACAGACAAAATGTAATGAAATATGGTATATATTGCCCATGCTGGAAAAAGGTGAACACTGAATATCTTGAACTTGTTCAATTTGTTTTGAAATCTCTTTCATTTCTTTCAATTTGCCTTGATGAGAAAACTTTAAGTACCTGTTTTTAAAGTTAAAAGTTTAGATATATAGTTTTCTACACAAGCATTATTGCCATCAGCCTAACCCAGATTGCATAAAGTAAGAAATGAGAAACTTCACATATCATATTAGAATTTTAAATATTAATGTGTTCCTTGTTTATTTAATTTATATGTATTCAAAAGGGGAGTAGCTATTTTTTCTCATAATGTGTCATAATTGTGGAATTATAGTTACACATGTAACACTGATTTTCTGTTAGCCACATTGACCATATTAATTTACTTAATTAATTAATTTAAGCTAATAACAATCAAATTAAAAAATTCAGTTACCCAGTCGTCTAGTCATATGTTTAACTCCATAGCCACATTTGCCTGGTGGCTTCTGTATTGGACGGCCTATGTATAGACTATCTTTAACACTACAGATAGTATTATCAGATAGCACACTTCTCTAATCAACTGCACATATAATTCAATGGGCAACATACATTGTTTTTCAATTCTCTGTCATTTTTTCTGTACTATATTCTGGTTACATTTAACTGAACAAACAATTTTATTCTTTTAGAAATGCATAATAAAATTTGAACTTGTTAATTACATATTTGTATTTCATTTTCCTTGGAATTTTTTTAAATATACTTTAAAATGGTGTAAGTTTAAAACTCTTTGTAGATCCCATTGTGGTCATCAAATTTCCATTAGTAATCATCACCACATCTTTTATCAATCAATAAACAACCATATTTAGTATCACACATAGAAGAACTCAACCAAATTAATGGTCAAATCATATCCTTCAGATCATGAAACTTCCTACATACAGTATGTTTAAAATGATAGTATTAATATACAAGCATCAAGTTGGCAGTTTATGGGAGTTAACTATACATGTCTCCTTAGAGGATATTCATTGACATTTCATGCAACTTTATTGTTCTATCTGGAGTAAAACCTAAATTCTTGCCTGGTATCTGAGTTACTCAGACACAGGGAAAATAGGGCTCCCTCTCACAACCCAAATGACAGAAAGTCAATACTCACTGTGTACTTATGCAGGACACCTTAGCTATTATATTAGCACACCATCTGTCTCAGGTTACATTTACAGATTTCAGAGAAAATAAGAACAAATCAAGGGGCAATTACAATAAACATACATTTATTTTAGATTAAAATATAGAGTTTTGCTTTTTATTTTAGTCCCTGATGAATTCTAGAAACTTCTATTCCTTTATGCTGCTAGGAAATCACTGGTAAATGTCAAAAGGATGCTATCTATTTTTTCTGAATTTTGCTAAATGAAGTGTGTGCATTTGTGTTCAAACATGCCAGTTCATTTTCTTGTTTGATTTGTATTAACGTGTTTTAGAAAGATGTCAGTTACTTTACCAGCCAGATCACAAAACACTAAGCAACTTTGGGTGGTGGGCCGCAGAGCTCAATGGTAAAGGCAAGTAAGATGATAACATAAGTATGTGAATTTCAGTTTTGTAGCATGCTCATATTGAGCATCTATTATTGCAAGTCATTGAGAGAAAGTATACAAAAAGATTTCTATATTTATAGAAATTTGTGAATAGAGTGAGATAATAAACAAATTATTAAAGTAATAGAATGTCCTTAGTGAATTTTCACTAAAAATAATATGTCCTTAGTACATTTTTACTAAAATAATAATATAATGTATACTCAGTGCATTTTTGATGAATGAGATACATATTGTTTGACCCGTTTCAAAGAGATAGTGACTATTTCATGGTATATGACTGGAGTAAGATAAAATGATTAAAATTCATCCAGGAGTTTAGCTTATGAATAAATTTTGATACACATTGATTGTATCTTGGAATCTCACCCCTACCATGAGACCCTCCCAAAATAAAATCCTCTTTGTCCTAAATTTTATATTAAATATTTCCTTATCATAATAGTTTGAACCTCACGGCATATATCTGCATCTCAAATTATGCAATTTTAATTTTGCTTTCAATAAAATATATGAAAAATATATATATTTTTGCAGTTCACTATTTTCTCAGGCAACATTATATTTTGGAACTTATCCATATTGATACATATGTAGTGCAGTTTCTTCCTTTTTACAATCATGTAGTATTCCATTATATTAATATAACATGTTATGAATGTACCTTACTCTAGATGATCCTTCACATTATTTCTGGTTTTTGGATATTACCAAAGATGCTGCAATATCATTGTACACATGTCTTCTTCTGTCCATGCACATATATCAGGGTTTCTTTATACATAGAAATAAAAGTGCTGAAGCACAGTGTATGCACGTATTCTATACTACTATTTAATTCTCAGCTGTTTTTGAAAATATTAATGTCATTAAATTTTCTCAACAGCAATTTATGAAAATCTACGTGGTTCCACATTTTTGGTAGTGTATTTTATTATCAACTCTTATTTAAAAATAGACAGATTCACACACACACCAGTATGGGAAGGGACATATGACATGTTATTGTGGTTTAACTTTTTGTTTCCCCAAAACATGAGAATGAGTCTTTTTCATATAATTATATGCCTTTAGATTACATGTTCTGTGAAACTCTTTTTCCTATATTTGCCCATTTTTCTTCTTTGATTATTCTGATTTTTTTCCTGTTTTGTAGTAGTGAAAATTCTGGTAATATTCAACCGACCAATCCTTCATAAAATATGAGAATTATAAATGCATTTTTCCAGTCTTTTTCCTCTTCTGTTTTACATTTCAGTCAACAAATCTATTAATAGTTAAATTTATCTGTATTTTCACTATGTTTTGGAATTGTGTTTCATCAAAAATTTTTTCTACTCTAAACTCAGAATTTCTTAATTATCATTAAAATTTTTATACTTATCCTTTTTTGCATTTTTATGTTAAACTTGCCTAAATTAATTTTAATTTATGATTTAATTGAGATTTCATTTTATTTTTGTTTTCTGTGCAGATTATTTCCAAATAATATTTGAAACAAAAAAAATTTTGGAAGAGTCTGTCCCTGTTTTACTGATCAGAATACCCAATCTGAGACAGCACATGTAAGAATGGGTGATTTTCTGGGATCTCCATTCTGCCTCACTTGTTTATTTATATGTCCACCTGCCAGCATCAGAGATCTTGACTACATTTCATTGAACAATTATGACTTCAACTGTAAGATATTAAATATACTAAGACATGACAGCTTTCAGAGTTTTTACTTTATTCCTTTTGCAACAGTTCCTTTTGACCTTGGTCGCACCTTTTAATACATTTTGTTGTGTTTACATATGTGAAAAAGAAAATTTAAATAAAAAATAATTGAAATATTTCTAAACCTTCTAAATGCTGAGAGTTTAATTTTTTTTCTGAAAGATATAGTATATTGACTAACGATATGGAGAACCATCTTTTACTATCCATGTACCATCAAGAATGATGCTGATGCAGAATTTCTGAAGATTAGTTTCCAGTGGCAGAATTCACAACACACTTTTTATCTTCAACCTTACAGTCCACATGTTCTGAGATTTTATTTCTTTGTCTCTGAGTCTTTCTTTAAAACCATTAACGTATACAGTTTGATAGAATAATTTGGAATTTTTTCACACATTAATCTTAAAAATTATGGCATGAAGATACTTCTGCCTCACAGTGATTCTAAATCAATTCATTGTTTAAAATGCATCATGATTATCACGCATGTAAATGAGAAAAATAAATGTATCTTAATATAGACAAAACTATAACATAGAGTTTTACAGTTACCCTATATCCTTGACAAGACATTAGTAGTTTTGTTTATTTAATTGTCATTCCTGTTTTTTCTACATAAATTTGAATTTTCCTAATAAACCCATAAGAAGTACTGATTAGAAATGTATTAATAAGAAATGTATAATGTTATAAATAAAGGAATTTATAACCATTATGATGTAGAGTCTTTTTACCAACAAACATAGTATAGCTGTACATTTATTAGATGTTCTTTGATGTTTTTTAAAGTTTTATGCTTTCCAAAACAGGTACATGTATTACTTAGGTGTATCCTAAGCACATGATGGTTTGTTTTATTGCTAAATTGAATGTTGTCATTTCAACATGTCTTTTGAGTTTTGATACTGTACAAAATGAATTTTTTTTCCATATTGATCTGAAAAGTAACTAATTTGATGAGTTCTCTTGTTAACCCCAATTACTTGGTTCTGTCTTTTGTTTGTTTGTGTTTTGGTACCAGGAATGGAACCCAGAGATGCTTAATGACTAAACCACATCACCAGTCCCTGATTATTTTTAATTTTGAGACATTGTCTCACTAAGTTGTTAGGGCCTCCCTAAATTTCTGAAGCTGACTTTGAACTTTCAATACTCCTGCCTCAGCTTCCCAGGTTTCTGGGATTACAGTCATACACCATCATGCCCAGCCACTTGGTAGATTCTTCTGAAACATCTACATAGGGGTTGCAACTTCTAAGTAATGACAGTGTTAAATTTTTTTCTATCCCTTTGTGGTTATTTCATTTTCTTTAATTTTTTTTTCCTTTTAATTTAGTTTCTATTTGGAGACTTCATTTAAAAAGACAAAATCTACAAATAGATAGAATAAAAACAATTCAGGGACCACCGTGATCAGGTCAACTATTGAGCCCATCTTAGGTTTGAATATTCACGCTCTTTTTTTTTTTAACTGTTTTTTCTTAGTTATACATGACAGTAGAATCCATTTTTACATGATTATACAAGCATGGAATATATCTTGTTCTACTTCAGACCCCAGTACCTCTTCTTCCATTTCCTCCTGCTCCTCAGCCCCTGCTCCCTTCCCTCTATGGATCTTTCTGCCATTTACCCACTATTATTTTCATTTTTTCTTAATACACTAATTAAAGTACCTCAAATTAAGCTAAACAGGAGTAGTGCTAAATAGCACTCATGACATTTTCCTGGCTAAAAGCAATGATTTCAAATTTTACCATCAGTACATATTATGTTTGTTTCAGATTTTGATAAACAACCTTTATCAGAGGAAGTTTGATGTAATCCTAATTGACTTTATGTATTACCATGAATATATAGGAAAACTTATTGAATACTCTTTCTGAATTTATTGGAAAGATATATGCTTTCTATCATTTAATATTTTATCATCACAGTTCTACTAATTGATTTTAAAATGTTGTATCAATAACACATTCCTGATGGAGACTGATATTACTTATTATGCATCATTGGTTTTGTTTGGGGGAATTTGATTTCTTAATAATTTGTTTATCATCTTGTAACTAGTTTCAGGAGTGATGTTGGCCTGTGGATTCCCTCTCTGAGTCCTTTCATGGATTATGTGTTAAAGTGGTATATTAAAACTAAATTGAGAATGGTCTTTAATTACATGTCCTGGAAAATATTTATGTAAGATTAAAATTTTGTTATCCTAAATTTATAAATCTATTTGGGCTTTTGTGTGAAAGTTTTTCCATATTGATCTGACATTCCTATTGATATCATCTTCTTCAATACTGCTCTCCCTTCTATTTTTCTGAGAATACTTTTTCTCCTTTTTTCTATCTAGTTTCCACATATGAGAGAGAACAGATGACCCTTGACTTTGTGAGTCTGCCTTATTCACTTAGCATGATATCCTCCAGTTCCATCCATTTTCCTGCAAATGACATAATTCTGTTCTTCATGACTGAGTAACATTCCATTGTGAATATCCATATGACATATATTTTATCCATTCATTAGCTTATAGACATCTGAAGTGGTTCCACTTCTTGGTTATTATGAATTATGCAGTATGTGTTACTACAGTACATTGACTTTAATTTGAGTAAATACTGAAGAGTGGTATGACTGCATCATATGGTGGTTCCATTCCTAGATATTTGACAAATCTTCATACTGATTCCCATCATGGTTATGCTAATTTTCAATACCACCAAGAGTGTTAAGCATTTCTTTTCCCTGCATCCTTCCCAGCATTTATTTTTATTTGTATCATTAATGACTTCATTCTAGTTGGAGTGAGTGAAATCTCAGTACAGTTTTGCTTTGCATTTTTCTAAGTGCTAAGGATGTTAGCAAGTATGTTTTTTTCATATTTTTGTTGACTATTTTTGTTCCTTATTTTGAGAAATATCTGTTTAGTTAATTTGCCAATTTATTGATTGGGTTATTTGGTTGGTTGATTAACTTTTGTATAAAATTTTTTATTTCTTTATGTATTATGGATATTAATTCTTTATCATAAAAGTACCTAGCAAAGGATTTTTTCCCATTCTGTAGCCTATCTCTTCATGCTCTTAAATATTTTCTTTGCTACACAGAAGCTTTTTAATTTTGATGCTATCCTATTTATTAATTCTTGGTATTGTTTTCAAAAGTGATCTACAGATTCCTCATCAAAACAACAAAGTCATCCTTAACATAACTGTAAAAAAAAAAGTCCAAAAATTCATATAGAGGAATAAAAGACCCAGAATAGCCAAAGGAATTCTGAGTAAAGAGAGCAGTGCTGGAGGCATCACAATACCCAACTTCAAATTACACTACAGGGCTAGGGATATATCTCAGTTGGTAGAGTGCCTGCCTCACAAGCACAAGACCCTGGGTTCAATCCCCAGCACTGAAAAAAGAAAAAAAAATTATACTACAGATCTATAGTAGCAAAAACAGCATGGTACTTGTATAAAAACAGACCTGAAGACCAATGGCATGGAATAGAAGGCAAAGGCACAAATCTACAGAGATACCGTCTCGGCTTATTGACAAAGGTGCCAATATTTTGGAGAAAAGATTGTCTTTTGAAAAATTGGTTCTGGAAAACATGGATATGAATATGTAGAATAATAAATTCAGATTTCCTCTTATCCTGCCTTAAGTCAACTGAAAGTATATCAAGGGCATAGCAATTAGATCAGAAACTCTGCAAAGGCTAGAAACAAATGTAGGGTCAACACGCCAAAATATAGGAACAGGCAACAACTTCCTCCATAGAACTTTAAAAAGTCTTCTCTGATTTTTACTGAGTTTATTTTGTAAGAATTTTATCTTTTAATACTTTTTAAATTTTTAAATTATTTTTTATTTTTACAGACTGCATTCTGATTCATTGTACACAAATGGGATACAACTTTTCATTTCTATCATTGTGCACAATGTAGATTCACACCATTTGTGTAATCATACATGTACATAAATGATGTCTGTCTCATTCCACCATTTTTTATATGCCCCTCCCTCTCATTTCCCTCTACATAATCTAAAGTTCCTCCGTTCTTCTCTCACCCCCCACTTTTTTAAATTTAAAAGAGTATTGTTCGTACTTTGTTTTCTTTCTTCATGATCTTCATTACATTATTATTATATCTTGATTTCTTCACATGTATCATGACCATATCCTTTTATAAATTATAGTGCTTATTAACTCACTGTTTATCCTTATTTCTTATAAAATGTAACCATAGAAGGCAATAAATTTCTCTTATGCTATAATCTTTAGCTTTATTTCACAGATTTTTTGTGCTTATCATTTTCATATTTGAGTTATAGTTTTCCAATTATAAAATCTATTCTTGATCTAGTAATATGTTTTCAAATTTCCAAACATGCAAGAGTTTTAGCTAGTTTTTAAATATTATTTCTAACTTATTTCATTAAAGACACAAAATGTATCCATTTTGATAACCAATCTTTTAAACTATACTAAAATCTGATTTATGGCATAGATAAATTAAAAAGAATAAATTATGGAGTGAAAAACTTTTAAATATCACCTTTACAAACTTGCCAATTTTCATATCTGAATCATCTTTGTCCTATGTCTGATTGAGTTGTTAATTACTGAGAATCATGTTTCAATTTTGTACTGCAGTCTTGTGTTTCTTTAATTGTAAAACTGTCAATTTTTATATCTGGAAAAAAATTACTCAATGTCTCTTAAATATTGATATTAGTATATTTTTATTAACTTCATCTGAAAATCCATTAAGACATATGCTAAACCTTCATAAAAAACATCCTTACTCTCATTTTATGCTCTGTTCTGTTGCTTATCTGCTTTTACTGTTTGGACTGTAACTTAGATATTTCTTTTCAGTCTTTTATTAATTGCTTTTCTGTGCAACTTTTTCTATTTTTTAACCTATTGAGCTTACTATTATTATTATTATTGTTATTATTATTATTTTGGAATTGGGAATTGAACTTAGGCATGCTCTGCCATTAAGTTACCTTCCCAGGATCTTTTATTTTAATTTTTGAGACAGGGTCTCACAAGTTGCCAAAATAAGCCCAATTTTGTGATCCTCCTGCCTCAGCTTTCAGAGTTGCTGGAATTACAGTTGTGCACTACTGAAACTGTCTCAATTTTTACTCCTTTTTTCTTTTTCCTATTTTTTCTTCCTTTTTAAAATTTTTATATTTTTTATAGTTCTGGGGATCAAACCCAAAGTCTTCCTCATGCTAGGTAAGGACACCCCACCCACTTTTCCTGTTTTCCTGTATGTATTGCTTTCTCATATACTATCCTTTTGCTCTATTGGCATCTCTTTTCATATTCAGCTTTGTTTGCAATTTGCACACATCAGGAAACTATCTGATAAAGGATAAATGTTGCTGAAATGCAACGTGCATCATGTGTACAAGGTAAAGAAATGAAGTTGCTATTTCCCTACTTCATTTGCAAACACAATGACTTCTGTAGAAAAACACTTTGGTATAGTAGTGTGGCATTCTTTTCCTGACATAATCCTGCCCTAAGTAGCCAAGTTTAACCATACCATCACATTGAAACCTATGCAAGGCTGCCCCCTACTGTTCAACTGATAGCAACATATCCTGGCATTGTATCCTGAGTCTGCAGAGATTTTTCAAATGTAGTTGGTCAGGTAATGGACTAAGTAGCAAACTCAGAGGAGCAAATTGCATCAGTCTAAAATGAAAAACTAACAGGTAATAGGTCGGCTTCTGATACAGAAAATATTCTTGCTCCGTGTTCCAGCTGGGATTTTCCCTTACTCTAACTATGGTCTTTTCTTCTTTACTTGTTCTTCAACATATGTTCTTATTTACATAATTCTGAGGAGTACAAGTGAAAGCCATTGGTTAGCACTTACTGGAAGAGAAAAATGTATACATATAAATACAGTTTTAAGTTATATATATATATGTGTGTGTGTATACATACTATATGATTTGAGAGAGAACTACCTATCTATGCTTGCAGCAGAACATTTCTAATTATTGGAGGTTTATGTTGCAGTTTGAATCATACACTATACATCCAAATATTGTCTATATATTTTAAATAGAATCTATTTTCCTCAAAAGAAATTTGATCTTGGGAAATATGTTCCCATACATTATCCTGAAAATCATTTCGTATTCTGTTAGGTTAGTTAGTATAACTTAAAGATATATTTACCACTTGAAAATTTACATTTTTAATCAAGAATAAGACTAATAACTACTCACAAAAATTTTGAAATCATAGTAAATCATTTAGGTTTCTACCAAGGAAAAACACTACAAATTATATGAATAAAAGAAGCTTTTTATGAGTATTTGACATTGTATAATTATGAGAACTAAGCAGGATAAGTATGATTATGTTGGTTCTATCACCACAGAGCTGCATGACCACCTGGCCCAGAATTTGGAGAAATTAAGGAAGGAAATGTGAGGAGCTGATGAAACCAAATACACAGTGCTTCTCCAGGAACAAGATAAGAGAACAGATCAGATAAGAATTAACATGCAAAACTACCTGGTCTTACCACTGACATTCAAAGGGAAAAAATGTAATCATTTACTCTACTCTTCCAAATTCCATGCAATTTTTCTTGTGACTAAAAAATTCAAAAATGTAAAATGGAAGAAATTCTAGCTAATGCAATTACAGCTTTGCTAAATGGCTACAGTCCAAAGCTTCCTTGGTTAAACCTATATCAATATGAGAACCAAATACATCACCTGTAACTGTACTTCCCTTCTCAAGAAAGAAAACTGAAAAATTATGGCCCATATACAACCCAAAGTATGCTAATTCCTCTCTCTAAAAGAGAATATATCAATTAATATAAATTTTATAATTAATATAAATTCTTTTCTGAAGGATGTCTCTTCCCTTCCCAGCTAGATGACACTCCTCTTTGAATTCTTATAACATAAACACTGAGATATAAATTTAGCTATTATTAATAGTTTTTATGTGAAATCATAGCCAAATATGAGATATGTTATGGTTTAGATATGAGGTGTCCCCCAAAAACTCATGTGTGAGACAATGCTGGGAAGTCTAGAGGTGTAATGATTGGTTATGAGAGTCTTAACCAAGTCAGTGCATTAATCCTCTGATAAGATTAGCTGGGTGGTAACTGTGGGCAGGTAAGACCTAGCTGGAGGAGGTGGGGTCATGGTTTATAATTTGTCCGTGGTTGAGTGAAGCAGGCTTCCTCCCTTGCCCTCTCTGTCTCCCTCTCCCTTTCCCTCTCTCCATTTCTCCCTCCTTCTTTCCCTCTTTCCATCTTTCCTTCCTGGTACCATGTCCCCACCTGCTTTCCTCTGGGCCATACACTTCTGCCATGATGTTCTGCCACACCCTGGGGAGTCCAAGTCTAAGGATTGAGATCTGTGAAACCATTAGCCACAAATAAACTTTTCCTTCTTTAAAATTATTCTTGTCAGGTCTTTTGGTCACAACAGTCAAAAAGCTGACTAAAGCCAGATGTATAGAAAAAAAAAAAGAAAATTACCATTTTTGTCATTTCTTTATTAATTTAATATTTGATTTGCTCTATTTAATATACCAAAGAAAAATTCTTATGAATATTTCAGCCCTCATTTCTGAAGCTGGTTATGTGTTTGTAGCAAGCATGTAGAAAATGTCCATCTTATACTCTCCACTTCTTCATTCCTTTTTCTACAAAAAGCATCCTAGTCATTTGTAGTCCTTTCATGGAAGGGTGACCAAAAACTATATTCTTAAAATGGAAAATGAAAGAACTCAAGTGAACTGCTAAAATAAGAAAAATAATAAAATAGGTAGTGATTAACACATCAATATATATTCTGAGCCTAATAAAAAAACATAATTTATGTATCTTTCAAATGGTTTTTCAAAATAGAGTAGATATATTCCCTGCCTGGTAATTATATGAAATATTTCTCTTCCCAAGGATTATTCTTATAATTATGTTGTACTCCAATAAGGAAGACTCAGAGTAACTAAAACGAACAAGTACAAATAATTACATAGATTTTGTGGTTTTGTATACCTGGAGTGAATGGTGATTCTATTTCTTTTTACTTATATGGTACTAACTAGGATATTCAATATCTCTCAGCTTCATATTCCTCATTAGTTAAATAGGTAAAATAATGCTTATAGAACTAATATTAACATAAAATTAGATTGCAGAAAGCACCTGAAGCAAAGTCAATATATTAACTTCGTTCCCTCTGTAATCATGAACATATGGTAATAATAGTTTCTTAATAAAACCTAGAACATGTATTTTTCTTTTAATTATGAATATATTCATATTGAAATCTTAATATTAAGGTTGAACTGCTAATTATGTTTAGTAATTGTTACAAAATGATCTATTCTTAATTGGTCAGACACAATTAGGAAGTGTTTTTAAGAATATTAGTAGCAGTCAATTATTAGAGGTAGATGAAGACCAGTGAAGACTATTAACCTCATTACCTCTCTAAGAGAAATATCAGACCCTATTCTGCCATTTTACTGACATTCATAAGAAAAATAGGCAAAACTGTCTTATGCTCAAGAAAACTAGACAGTCTCAGGTGATCAAAAATTACCCAAAACAGTAATGGAGCTTCAAACCCATTAGGCATCAAGTCCAGGCTGCCACCCCTTGTTTAAAAGATGAGGTGTCAATTTCTTATTACCCTGTCCTTGTAAAAGTGTGAAGTTTTTAGAAACTATTTTAAACAAACCATAAAGATTAAAAACTACTGATTTCATCAACAAGGATCCAAAGCTAAGATCAATTAGTCTAACAAACCTTGGCTATTGTGGCATCAAGATACAGATTATGGAACTGTCTGGGGTAACTAACTCTGGAGTGTGGTCTTTCTGAATAGATGGTAGCTTACTTCCCATGAGAATGTATTTCTAACTAGTTCAACAAAATGTTCTTAGGGTACAAATGCTCACATATTTATTTCACATGGCTATTTCCAAACTATGTTAATGTAATGTAAATTAGAGATAGCATGAGATTATATCCTTAAGAACTTTTTAATAATAGAGATAATTTATTATTTAAATTGGCTTAGAAAATTCAAATTGGATTTCTGCTGGTTAAATATTTATCATAAATCCATTGGACATATGGAATTCACAAATGAAAATATACCTCATGTTTATTGTGGTTTCAAAGTTAAATGTCAAACTAGTATAAACCTAGAACAATATCTCTTCTCATGTCATTGATTCTCAAAAGCAAAATAAAAAGGTTCCTTTCAAATATGAGAAACCATTTTATGGAAATGGTATGAGAAGGAGCTGTCTACAGAAGTTGACTTACCAATTGTGCTTTTCAAAATGTGGCTTCAAGTAAACATAAGGTGACTAAACTTTTTGGAAGCTTACTTATGCCAGATACCATCCTGTGAACTTTTATATGTATTAATTTATTATTGTTCAAAATAACCACATAAATTAGACATTGTTATCATCATCTTTGTGCATATAATATTATCGATGTTTTGTGTGAATAAGGCAGAGAGCTATTAAGTAACTTGCCAAAGTTCAAGCATCTAGAACACTGATAAAATAGAATTAAAGCTTAGTCATGTGGCTAGTACAACATATTGACTCAACTAGTATAACATTTGTGGTCAAAATTGGTTTTAGCTCTGACCTGTGCTCCCACATATTTACGAGGTAATTACATTGGTGTCCACGTTGCTTAGTCAAGACTTAGTTAATGACCTCCATTCCTGCCATCATGGTCATATTGCTTTGTGTCCATTGTGCAGATACATGGGAAACTTTAAGGAGGTTGGTTCATGTCAACAGAATAGTCATCTTGTGTATCTGCTGCGTGTGAACTTCCCCTGATCTAAAATCTCTTCCAGTTATTAATGCTGCATAACAAACTACCCCAAAATTCATTAACATAAATGAATGTTATTATGTTAACTAATTATTTGTCTTGTCTCACTTCTTGATGTTTGGAGTCTTAATGCATAAGGATGACTTTATATTCAGAAGCTGGGAGAATCTGATGGTATCTTTACTCGTGTGGCTGGTGGTTGATACTGGATATCCTCTGGAACTTCAGCAGAGGTTGTTGAAAAGAACACTTAGATTTGAATGTACCTGTAGTGTGAACTTCCTAACAGTATATTGACTTCTGAGTATTTAGACTTCTTACATTAGACTTCCTACAGATTTCTAATAGAAATGAGTGCTCCAAGACTACTAGACAAAAACTGCTGAACTTTCCACCTAATCTCAGAAGTCATCTAGTGTTATTTCTGCTGCATTTGTTTATTAGGGAGCAGTGACTAGCTTTCCCAAGTCCAAGTGGAGAAAACAAAGTTCCTGCTTCTTAATAGAATCATGGAAGAATTATACTGCAGTGAATATCATAAATAATTTATGAACTTGGAAGACTGGACAATTTATTCATGATATATATTGAAAACCTCCAATGCATTTACCTTGGATCTAGTTACCATAAATGGATCTGTACAAAGATTGTGGTGTAAAACACTCACAATTATGTAGGCTCCCAGTTGACATTTAAAACTTAAAACAGTACTGAACCAATAATGGGTGTGTAATACTGAATAAATAGTTGATGTTAAGATGTCATACACATTATCATTACTGTATTGAATACTCATAAAGGGAGTAATTAAGAAGATCATGACATATAAGGTTGTTTAACAGAGATTTTTCTGGTAATGATAAATTTTAATAAGATCACAGGAAATAGATAATAATAGAGGAAATTGACCCCTGAAAATATTATAGTGGAAATTGGAGTCAGGTGATGAGAAAATTTTTGATTTATTGTATAGTTATTTGACTTCCAAATAAGCAAAGTGAATTGACTTTTCTTGGATGTAATTAAAGTTAATTCTATTTTTTAATGTGGGCAGATGCAAACAGTTTATAAAATCTCAAAGCATCATAGTCTAAGAAATGTTTATCATAGGAGTTGGAAATTTTGTATTTTCTATCTATTGCTTTAAATGCAGCAAATTAAATTAAGACTTCCACAAAACTGAATTTAAAACATTTTCAACAGGAATTCCTATGTATCCTTTTAAAAACATTTTAAAATTATGCTCACTTATGTCTGATTGGTAAACTCAGCAAACTCACCAGCCATGTTTACAAAAGCAAAGGGAAAAAACTGAGACAAGTCTCTCAGTTACACAGGCAATCCAACTGACCTCACTGCAATGTCAATTCCAGGAACCACCATTGAGACATGGGATTACAGTAATACTGCTAGACATCTTCATAGCATATCAAGTAAGTAATGAGTAGTCTCTGTGTTTTCCAACCCTCCATGTTACTTTTCATGAGATTAAATTCCTACTCTGAATATAAAAAACAGCTCAATTTTCTATTTTCAAATAGAAATTCAAAGATAAGGTATTTTTCAGGCATAATTACTTTGTCAGAAGTTAGAGGCAGAAACTCATTAGTAGATAGCCATCAATCAGAAAACTCAGAGAACATTTGCTTGTTAAATACTTATTATGGGTTGTTTGCTGTTTAACATAGAGAGAGAGGTATTGTGGGCACCAATAAAGATAAGACCCATTTCTGACTTTACAAGGTTCTAAGAAAACAAAGAAATAAATCAATGATTAGAGTATAATAAAAGATTGATGATATAGCTATTAATAAATGCTACAACAGATAGGATGGGCAGCCTAAACAGTCAGAGGGTTCAAAGGAAATTTCCCAGACAAGAACAGTTTTGAGCTGAAACATGAATGATGCACAGAACTTTTTTTGCAAATCGGTTCTATATTTTTTATTGAGAATATTCTATTGGAAAAATATTTATGAAGATGCATAAATGACTGCAGAGTATTGTCTTTGAAAATACTGTAGATAATGCATGTAACCACTGAAAGAAGAATTCTGAATAACAAAAAAAAATAGATGCAAAATTTAACAAACAACATCTGCTTCTTCTATTTAAATTAGTCTCTTTTGACAAAGGCTTTTGACTGAACAGGACATTTGATCCTTAAATCTTTGATTCTTTTGGTTCTATATGTCAAAAAGTTCCTGGGGTATTGGATCAAAGGAAAGTTGCGGGAAGGTTTTAAATGCATAGATTTTGTTCTAATTTTAATAATGATCCATGATAATCATACAAAATTTGTAACATACTGATACAATAGAGGAAGATGTTTCTTAGAATTTTCCCATTTAGACGGAGAGAGGAGGGGAGAGAAAGAGGAAATGGAACTGAAGTGGAGCAAATTATATTCCATGCATGTATGATTGTGTCACAATGAGCCCCAATATTATGTATAACTATAATGCACTAAGAACAACAATAAAAAGTGGCACCATATTGTGATTCTACAACAGTGAATAAAATTGTTCTTTCCACATGGTTTATACAAAGAGTATATTAGGAAGCTTAACTTGTTGCTAATTAGATAAGTCAAAAGTGTTTTTTGTCATTCCTTTTATTATGAAACAATTCCTGTCCATTTCTCAAAACTTTTGGTTACATTTTCTCATGTATTAGACACTTTCATATACTGGAAATATTAGCCCTTTAGTTCTGATATCTATTTATATATTTTCTTTCAGTGTGTTTTTGCTTTTGACATTTGAGATGCTGTGGTTTTGTTCCACATGACAAACTTTTTTCTTCACTTTTATGTTGTCAAATTTATCAGAGTTTCATTTCATTGTTTCTTGATTTAAAAATTTAAAATTATAGAAGACTTTGCCTCAGCACCAAAATTATAAGGATTTGTGTATGTTTTCTACTAGTATTTGTATGTGCCATAATTTTTTCATTTGCCTTTCCAATCTATTTGGATGATTTCATTATGCTATTGATTTAAGGTTTCATTCTAAATAGAGCTAACAAAAAGAGGATTTTCCCATCCCCTATAATAATGTCAAAACATTTTATTTTGTTAAACAAACATGATGTGTAATTTTTAAAAAACTAAAATTCTTGCACTCCAAATATTTTTGCAGTCTAATGTTATCTCACCCTCCAGTGGAGAAAAATGATCCCAGTTTCCCTAATGCCTTGAGGCTACAACAGCCTGTGAGTACAGATAATGTCCTCTTCACCTTAATACCAAATTTTCTTGTAACTTGCTACTTTCATGCTGACATGTTATCAGGCTAGGTTGTTCTGGTACTGAATGCTCAGAGTGTCTCACAAATTCATCTCCAACTTCCTGATATGATCCTATTCTATACACCCTACCTTCACCTCGGCAGAAAGTGCCTCCAGAGACACCATCTTTCTTCCAACAACAGCCTTTGTTTTGCTTCAAGATTACATCTGGAACAGGCTACCAAAGTGTTGTATTGACTAATGAGGTCATACTTCTTTTCCATCCAGTGTTGAATTTTGTCTTCTTCATCACGATACAGCATGGTATGTATGAAGTTTTTCATTAAATAAAAGCTCCTAAGACTTTTTCTTGCCATAGGCATGGACAGAGGAATGTGATTTTTCTGTTTCTCCTTTTATTCTAAGCTTACAGTTCCTTTGCATAAACCTTTCTCCCTCTGTCAGTTCCAGATGAAACCAAGCAAAATCCTTTGCAAATGCAATTAAAAATTATGTGCATGCACACATGGAGAAAAGAATGTTCCTTTTCCAACCCCAATCCCTATTTAAGCTTAGCCTCAACAACATACTAAGTATATAAACAGTTCTAAAATAATGCAAGTATGTGATAATAGATGCAAATACATGGAACACAATTGAAAATTAAACAAAAGTCTAATTTTCAAATTTTGCAACTGTCAAAAGCACTTTTTTTAAATATTAAAAAGAGATGACTAAGTAGGCTGCTTATTCAAAAGCAAGAAATTGCACTATTTTTATAGCATATGTGAAAAGCAAATGTTGCTCCAGATCTGAAAACTAAGGGAGTTCATTGTAAGTTCAGGTACATGTAAAGAGAAGAACAAAAAGTACAATCTCTGAATTATTACTAGTTTCTATATAATTGTTTTATGAATTTCCATAATTATTTAAGGCATGCTTCACTAGTTCATCGACATTTGAAGTCGTACAATGAAATTGGATAAAAACAATCTCAGGAATAAAAAAAGATTAATTTTCCAGAAAAAAAGACCTTAGTTTTTAGATTAAATCACCAAAAAAATCATTAAAGAAAATTTTCAGTTATGATAGCAGAGCAAATAAATTTTAATTTTTTGAGGACTAATTAATTAAACCAAGATTCTTTATTAAAATAAATACATCATGAATTCAGCATTGTTAAAGGTAAAGTATATGATATTGTACATATAGCATCTAGATGACTTGATTAGTTTATTATACAGTGTTTGCTTATTTTGTTTTGTACTGTTTATCACAGGATGCTGATTCTCTATGATCAGGGAAACAAGAGTTAGAAACGGGAACAGTCCCTTTCACCAAATGCGGGGTTCAAATGAGCATGGTTTCTCTCACAATTACATCCAGTGAACCAAAAACAAATGTTCATTCTGTCCACAGAGCTCTGAGCTAGGTCTGCTGAGTTAGAGGTTTCAGTACCCAAAGGAGGAACATTCCCAGCAGGGGACACAAGAATATCACCACTGTTAAAGAAGCTGAGCTCACCCCATCCATTTTATGCCTATTGGTATCAGATGAACAGTAAAGAAAAAAACAATAGGATAATTAGAATGTTGACAGATGCATGATCTTGAACTTCTTGAACAAATGGAATGGCTGCTGCAACACAGAGCCAGACAAAGAGGTAGGAAACCAATGGAGGGAGCCGGGCACAGTGGCACATGCCTATAATCCCAGCAGCTTGGGTGGCTTAGATAGGAAGATCAAGAATTCAAAGCCAGTCTTGGTAATTTAGTGAGGCCCAAAGCAACTCAGTGAGGAAATTACAAAAAAAGTGGAGTGGGGATGTGACTCAGTGGTTGAGTGTCCCTGAGTTCAATCCCTGGTACCAAAAGAAGAAACCAAGAGCGGTAATTTCCTAGAGGTAGGATCACTAAGAACTTGGTTCCCTCAGCAAAGACTGTGTCCATCTACAATGTGAAAAGCACCAGAGCAGCTGAGATCCAAGGGTAAGGTGGAAAGCGATGGAGGAGATGAGTAATTAATAGATGTAAGGCTTGAAAATCAATTGTGAATGTGAGGAATGTAATATTTACTCATTGAATTCTATGCTGTTTTATACATGTATTTAGATGTACTAACTATTGTTTTTCTTTTTGCTGCTTCTACTCTCTTTCAGTTTCCTATAGCATATTTGAATGGTGGTTAGTTTTACAATATAGTCTATAAATGACTGAATATTGAGGCAGAATTAAGAGAGAATCTTAGGGACACGTGACATCATAGATTAGTGAAATAAAAGATTTCATGACACTGTGGTTTCTTCCCAGTTGGGGATAGAATACGAATGTTTTTAATGATGAAAGATACTATTGTGTTAGGCAGAGGCACCATAACTATTATTATGGTTTACTGTGGCTCAAAATTTTGTATATGGAATAAAGGTGGGTGTTGATGTTAGGTAGCTGAAATAGTGAATCATAAGATATGTATTTCATACTTTTCAGTCAATTATGGTCTTGAAACACCCTGTACAATATTGAGAAATTTCTAGATTGTATTAAAATCTGCCTCCCTATGTTTGAAGTCATAAACGAACTTTCCTTCAGTTTCTTGTAGGCACTTGCCTCTAACTCAAACATTCTGAACCATTTGTATCAACACATAAAGGAATTAAATAAATCAAAGAAGTGGGTTTGTAATTGAATCTCTTGTGGTAGATGTGATGTCAGATCCAGTTGCCCATAAGTAGGCATGTCAGAGGTCTTTGGAAGTATTAGGTAGGTAGAATTGGTGGGTACGATGGCATCCGAGCCCAGGGATGAGGGTGCAGATGTCATCTTTGAATAGGGCATATGCTGTACACTGAGTAATTCTCCTAGCTGTGTAACTTCCTACTTTGGACATTGGACTTGGGGAAATTCTAAACATTACCAAATACCCTTTTTTGTATTTCTCTTCTACTGAAATTGTGTGTGTGTGTGTGTGTGTGTGTGTGTGTGTGTGTGTGTTCACACACATGTGCACAGTTTGATAGATAGATGGATGATAATAATTATCTTGTTCACATTTAGGAACTATAGTCAATATAGGACATCTCCAGAAAGTCTCTGTTTCGAACTCTTCAATGCCCGTGAGTGACAGATAACAGTGCTGTATCTCATTTCTTGGAAAAACAAAAATTAAAGACAAATCAAAAGATTCCATTCTCCCTTATACTTCTATGGCAGTAAAATTAAAATATAAATTAACATCTCAAAAAGTAACTTTCCCTATGAATGTAAATTCTCCTGTAATCATATCACTTTTAAATCTAATCTAAATTCTCCCTTGCTTAATTGTAAATAACGTGTTTAAATGTCAACATTTTCAAGAAAACATCTGAAAACATGAAAAAAAAATAGTATCCAAACACATATAAACAAAGAATGGAAGTCTTTTCATTCAAGGTATGAAGTGGTTTTAGGTTTGAATGCATAATGTTTGAATTCAGCCTTGCAAAACAGCTAAGAAAACAACTTAAAGTCAAAAACTTCCCTTCTTGTAAAAAATAATATGTATGTAGGAGAAGTGAGGTATACCTGTGGTAATTCACATAATTAGGGTTAGAGAGTAAGGAGTTAGTCAGAACAAAGTTCTTTGGGGTCTGAAAAGGAATAGGGAAAGTGTGAAGTACACTTAAATCGTCCTAGGTAGGGGACTCAGTGTGGCAATTTGCAGGGGTTTTGCTCTAGGAAATGGTGTGACAAAGGAGATCAGCTCTCAGCTGCAGAAGAAAATTCAGGTAAAGGTGCACTGCCATCCTACTCTGCAGGGGGCATAGCATGGACATTGTTCCAGTTGCTGTGTAACTGGCAGAGAGAAACAGTGCCCAGAAATTAAGGTGTAGGGATGGAGAAATATTTTCACATAGCAATTTCCTGCAGAATTCAGACCTGGGAGTTTTGCAGATCCTGAGATTGAAAGATAATTGGGAAGAATCAACAAATGGGAGTGCAGGCTGTTTGCCTTGTGTTCTCAATTAGATTACATGGTACACTTGTGCTCAGACAAAATTTCTCAAAGATTCTTCTGTAGTTTCTTAAGGACCAGAGCAATGGCAGATTCTTAATAAGAATCCATCTCATCTCAGTCAGTTTTCCTAAGGTACAATAGACTTTCAAAATACAAATCTAGAAATATATACCTAAACTAGTTTTTGTTGTTGTTCTTTGTTTATTTTTCCCTTGAAAATCTTCACACACCTGCTCCAAATTCCAGGGAAATTTAATAAAAGACAAGACAATTGATTTTCAAAGAATGTCACTTCTTTCATCTATTATAGTAGCACAAGTTTTAAAAAGAAAATTCCACTCTATGATTTTATGGGATCTTACAGAGGTATTTTAATTTGCTTTTAAAGCATGGAACTATTTGACTCCTTAAAATCTCTCTAGAGTTGCAAAAGTGTGCATTAGCATAGCATTCAAAGCACTTTCAATTCAGCTTTATATTCATATATGCAAGCATGACTTAAAATAAATCTTTCAGCAGAATTTTGAGTTACACTAGCAGAGTGGAGAAAAATTGTATTCGGAGTTAGTGAAGTTTTCTTATAACCCACAAGTCACAAATTATTTTGTTATGGTGAATTAGAACAAAAAGCCTTCATCTTTCCTTAAAATTGTTCCATCTAGTTAAATCTAGAATCATGTACTTTCAAAATAAAACCAAAATCTTAATTTTTGCTGTGAATAATTTCAAAATATTCTTAAAATATTTTGTATAAGGCGAACATTTGATAGAGAACACAGTTGAAGTCATTTGAAAAATCTTAATGATGTACATCCTAAGTACATATTTTATAAACCTTTTATCTGTATGTCCTAGATTCTATTAAAGAAACCAAACAGCAGTTCAGTACTCCCCTCTCCAGGAAGAATATGAAAGACAGTATGTTCACAACTATAGTACTTGCTTCGTATGCAGTGGGAGTTAAATGAGTAATGCCATGGGAATCAGAGAAGAGAAAAAAAAGGGGGGTTTTGTTTGTTTGTTTGTTTGCTTTTGGCTAGAGGTAGTGGAACTTCATGCAAAAATCAGAATTTGTTCACTACTGGAAAGAGATGATATGTAGATTAGATAGGAGAGAAAGGTACACGAGACGGAGAGAGAGAGAGAGAGAGAGAGAGAAAGAGAGAGAGAGAGACTATTGAATATTTTAAAAATAATAAAAGATTGGGAAATGTCCTAAAATACTTGATAAAAATCTTCTACATCTGTTTTTACATAGCAGTAGGATTGAAAGAGATATTGGTTCAGGAAATCTATAGGTTAAAATTAGACAAGAAGTCAAAGCAGAAAAAAATACAATTTGTTTTATTATAAAGTTACATCAGTTTGAATTTTCCTTCCTCCTAAGACATGCATGCTCTTCTCCAATCAGTTGGAGAATGATATCCCACCTGTACAGGTAAACTGAAATGGTCCATGTGTTCTATTCAAAAATTTTAGTGAACAGTTTTATCATTGTATTTTATCTAGAGAAATCATCTAGAGAAAGCATCAAATATATTTTAGAAAAAATATATTTTATAGAAAGAAACTAGCATTAGAGAAATTTTAGAGTGAATTACATCACACAGTTGTGAAACCTGCCTGTGGTGTCACTATATTGCATCATGTATAAAAAGCTAATTCTTTGACAATAGTATGTGTTCACCAAAGTACATAAATAAATTTGGTCAATGGAAAAACCTTCTAGATAAAAAATTAATGTAGTTGAAAAGTTTTTTTTCCTGAATTTTAAATATTTATAATTTATAACTTATTTTTAACTTCAACATTGTTAATAACATTTCACACTTCACAGACATTATAGTAAACAAATTTTCCAGCAGTTCTTATAGAATGTAGTATTGGAATCTTTCATTTATTGTTCTTGTATTGCCTTTTAAAAATGTATTTGTATTTAGGCAAATATACTGGTAAAAATAGATAATTAAATTAGCAAGGAAACCTTGGCTGATTGTAAAAAAAAATAAACTCAATGTTCGACTATGAATTTATTATATATACTTTAAATAATAATATTGCTACTTTATCATATTTAGATTAAACACTAGTTGCAAGTGAACAGACACTTCACAGAAGAAATACAATTGATCAATAAATAAATGAAAAAATGTTCAACATCTCTAACAATTAGAGAAAAATGCAAATCAAAACTATACTGAAATTCCATCCCACTTTTCAGAATGGCAATTATCAAGAATACAAGCAACAATAGGAGTTGGTGAGGATGTGGGGGAAAGGTTCATTCATACATTGATGGTGGGACTGCAAATTGGTTGCAACAACTCTGGAAAGCAGAAGAGAGATTTCTCAGAAAACTTGGAATGGAACCACCATTTGATCCAGTTATACCACTCCTCAGCATACTACAGTGATATAACCAAATTGCTGTTTATAATAGCTCAATTCACAATAGCTAAACTATCAAACCAATGTAGGTGCCCTTCAGCAGATGAATGGATAAAGAAATCGTGGTGTATATACATGATGGAATATTACTCGACCTTAAAGAAGAATGAAATTATGGCATTTATTGGTAAATGAATGAAACTAGAGAATATTATGCTAAGCGAAATAAGCCAATCCCAAAGAACCAAAGGCTGAATGTTTTCTCTGATATGCAGCTGCTGATTCACAGTGAGTTGGTGGGGGGTGGCTAGGGAAGAGTAGAGGAACTTTGGGTTAGACAGAGGAGAGTCAGGGGAGGGGTGGGGTTATGGGGGTAGGAATGATAGTAGAATGAATTAGACATTTTCACCCTATGTGTATATATCATTACACTCTACCTCATGTACAACTAGAAGATTGAGAAGTTCTACTCCATTTATGTGGTCTATCAAAATGCATTCTATTGTCATATATAACAAATTAAAACAAATTTAATTTTTTAAAAAAATAATAATAATTGCTAAACACAAAAACAGGGAAGAAAAAACAAAATTGAGTGAACCAGGAGAGATAAGCATTGTCATCATTGTGGAAAAGTAGTAATAGTGGTATATTTAACAATAGAATGAAAGAAAATAGATTTATTTGGAAAATTTAGTCAAGTAAAAATTCATTTCTGCTATATTTCTCACTAAATTTTACTCTTTTCTTCATGTTCTACAGTGTATGCTTGTTATGTTTTCAATTGAGTTAAACTGCACTGATAGAAAACCTTCCATTCCTACATTTATAATAGTTAATCATACTTTCAAAAGAATGGAAAACATCCTATATAACATCTTTCACTCCATCAAATTTGATAGATACATAGAAGAATAGACAGAAGTGAAGTAGATGTTTAGTTTTTATTTACATTTCATAGAAATGACTAAAATTATGATGAGATATTTAACTCTATGTTTCTTTATAGTTAACTTAGTTTTCAACAAAAAAAGAATCTAATATTCAACTATATTACACACAAATCTCCTCTCAAAAAATAAATGCATAAAATAAAAAATTTGACTTTTATATGATGCCATATTTGCTGAATAAAAATGTTTTTACATATAAAACAACATAAGCATACACATACAGAAAACTTTGTTTTCCATTTCCAGTTCTTCCTTTCACCAAGAACAATAACTTTCAGTAATCTATGGGTGTAATGTCAGTCATATTTTCATATGGTGTACACATATGTACACAAAATGAATGAAATATAATGCTGTTTTAGAAAAAGTAAAAAGAAATTCATTAACAATTCTACAATTTATTTTCTTTACTATGTCATAATTACATAAGCTTATCTTATTTTAAATATGTTTTAAATTAGTCATTGTTGATAAAATATACCTATTTTCAGGGTTTTTGTTTGTTTGTTTGTTTTTGCTAATAGTCATTTTTCTGACAACCTACATTCATTCATTTCCTTTCTGAGAAACATTGTCCATATTTAGTTCTGACTGAACCCAGAACTTGGGGTTGGATTTGGATTTGCCTCAAAAACTTTGAATGGGAAATTCTATAAGGGAGAGTCCCAATAAAATTGGGATTTCAAAAAAAGGCACACAAAATTCCAGGGTGATCATTCTGAGCATGTTTTCGGTGAACATACTTGCAGAGTGCAGCAGATTATACACCTGTCATACTAGGAGTGTGACAAGGAGAGGCGCAGGCTATGGCACTTATATAAAGGTTTAAGACACGTAACTCAGGACTAGAGACAGTGTTTTTCAGCATTTTAAGCAACAACATAAACACTTACACAGTGCTAGGAATATTCACGTTCCCAACTTGGAACCTGCAGGGATAAATATATAGCTGGCCAGTCACAGAGAAGTCAAAGCATTGTTTTTCAGTCAGGCTAACATAAAAAGGTGGGTGATCTGGAAGACCCTACCCTTCATTATTTTTCAGGGATAATTTATGAGTTATAAATTCTCAGATTTTCTCTGATATTATTTTATTCTCTTTCATATTGGTTTAGCTAAGTATGCATTTGACTGACTATTGAATATACTGTTCTATTACCTTCTAACATTTAGTGTTGCTGATGAGAACATATTGCAAGTATAATCATCTTTCCTTTGATATATGCCACTTTAATTCATAGGTCTAATATTTTCTATTTGTCTTTCATGTATAGAAGTTTACTATATATGTTTATGTAATCTTAAAACCCATATTCTATTAGGGATATTTCTCAGTTATTGTCTCTTTGGTTGTTACTTTACCTATTTTATTTCCTTCTTAGAATATTTTTATTTAGTGTGGGTCAAATATTTTTATTCCCAATTTTATATGTTATATCTCCTTACTAATTTTTAAACATTATATGCATTTTTCAACCTGCAGTGAATTTGTCTACCAATTCACCAATCCCTTTTCAGTTGTATTTAGTTGCCTATTTTAACAAACATCTATTTCTTTAGCAACATTTTGATTACTTGTTTCCATTTCAAGTATATGCAGTGTTTTTAATAATTTGCATTAATCATTTTTCCTATTCTGCATTTAATTCTTAATTATTTAAAAGGTTACAGTATTTAAATTTAGTTTTAAGATGTTTTAATATTTTCAGTTTTTGGTATATTAGTTTTACTGTGTATTGTGTGTTTTGCACATGTCTCAGGTCTCATACTCATTTACGATTCAATTGGTGTCTTTTAGAACATGTAAAGATTTGACAGGCAAGAACTGAATATGTATTGTCCTAGCTATGATTATTGGATTGTATTTTTTCTTCCAACAGTAGCATGAACAGACTGTGATAATTTTTTCCTGTGATAAATGTGAATTCTATTAGGAAACCCCAAATTTAATGTTTATATATACTATTCCCCACTAATAGACCAGACACAGATATAGGACACATGACCTAGACATAGGAAACATGAGCCAGCTTAACCCAATCATACCCTGTCCACATAGATTGATTCAGTGTCAATTTGTTATATAAGTCACATTAACTATAATAAATATCAAGAAATCTTGGAAAATGAACTCTTTTTTGATGTACTCAAATTCAGAAGAATGTAGTTATGAGAAGTAAGGTCAAAATCAATGTGAAAAAGAAGCTAAGAAATAAACAAGGAAAGGAAGTGATTTCTGCAATATAAATTAAACCCTAGTTCAAGCCACATGGGAAACCAAATCTGCCCCAACCAGCTTCATGAACCCACAAAGTTTATTTTATGCTTTCAGTAATTTTGGATTTTATTAGTTACAAAACAAACAAACATAGAAAGCAATACCTATTTGACACATTAGACTACTTCCTGTATTTTCTCTGTGATTTCACTTCTCACATCTTCTTTTACCTCCTAGAACATTTTTACTATGAGGACTCAAAATACACAAAATCATAAGAGATCTACTCCAAGACATACCATAATGAAAATGCCTACCATATAGAAGAAGAATAGAATTGTAAAACCTGCAAGAGAAAAATGTCTCATCATATTTAGAGGTAAATAATCCAGATTTCAACTGACTTCTCAACTTGTATATAAAATCCAGGAGTAATTGGAATAATATATACCAAGCTCTTAAAGAAAATGGTTCAGAACCAAGAATACTACAACCGACAAAATTAAGCTTCAAAATTAAAGATGAAATTAAAACCTTCCATCATAAATAGAATCTAAAAGAATTCATAAATGGAAAGTCTACAATACAAAACTACTAAGTGAAATAGTTCATGGAAAAGAAATGAAACCAGTATAGCAATGAATTACACTAAAAGAATAGCCAACTAAAGGTGAATCAAATCTGACTTAAACATTAGAAATACATCACAATGGCAAAAAATAAACAGCATCTATTTACAATAACATTGAATATGAACAGTCCAAATTCTTCAATCATAAGACATAATTTGGCAAATTGGACTAAAAAACAAGACACAACAATGTGCTGCTTGCAAGAGACTTACCTCAAAGGCAAAAATATCTACAGACCAAAGGCAAAAGGTTGGAAAAGTCATACCATGCAGATAGTACTCATAAAGAAACAGGGAAAGCTATTCTGAAATCAGACAAAGTGAATTTCAAGCAATAATTAATCAGATGAGACAAAGAACATTATTACATACCACCTAAAAGAATCATACAACAATAAGATATAATGATTGTAAATATTTATGCACAATGATGCAGCTACATACATAAAATAAACCCTTATTTACATTAATAATCAAGTAGACTGCAATACAAAAATACCAGGTGATTTAACATAACTCTCTTTCCACTAGATGGATAACAAAATAACTAAATATCAATCTTACAGAACTAAAAAATACAATTAATAATATGAACCTATATAGAGTATTTCATCCACTGACTGAATTCACTTTCTTCCCTGAAGCACATGGAACATTCTCTGAAATAGACCATATTTTAGGTCACAAAAAAAAGCTTAGCAAATAGGAAAAAATAGAGATAATAACTTGCATCCATTCAGATTATAATGGAATAATATTTAAAATAAAAAATAAGATAAAAAACAGAAAACCCTCTAATACCTAGAGATTCAATAATATACTTTTGAATAATGAGTGGACAGCAGAGGAAATCAGGGGAGAAATAAAAATTTCTTAGCAATATACAAGAATACTGATACAACATATCAAAATCTCTGGGACAATCTGAAGGCATTTCTAAAAGGAAAGTTTATAGCATTGAGTTCATACATAAAATGAATAGAAAGATGCCAAATAAATAATCTGATATTACTTCTCAAGGCCCTAGAAAAAAAAGCAACAAACCAACACCAAAATCAGTAGAAGATAGGAAAAAATTAAAATCTGACCCAAATCAATGGAATTGAGAAAAAAATACAAAAAATCAACAAAACAATGAGTTTGGTTCCTTTTGAAAGGATAAACAAGATTGGTAAGACCTAGCCAAAGTAATCAAAAGAGAGAGAAAGAAAGAGAGAGAGAGAACTCCAATTAACAAAATTAGAGGTGAAAAAACAAATAGCACCATAGACACTATTGAAATCCAGCAGATCACTAAAAACTATTTTGAAAATCTATCCTCCATTAAACTAGAAAATCTTGAAGATATTGACAAATTCCTAAGGATATATGACCTGACCAAGTTGAACCATGAAGATATGGTAAACTTAAACAGATCAATACCAATTAATTAATTTGAAGCAGCTCTCAAAAGTCTTCCAATAAAGAAAAGCTCAGAATCAGATGGAATCTCATCCAAGTTCTACCAGAATTTTAAAGAATAACCATTATCAGTCCCTCGGAAATTATTTCATAAAACAGAAAAGGAAAGAACACTGCCAAATTTATTCTACAAAGCCAGTATCATCCTGTTACCAAAATCAGACAAAGATAAATCATGAAAAGAAAAAATAGGCCAATATTCTTTATGAACATAGATGCAAAAATTCTTAATAAAATATTGACCAACTACATACAAAAATACTTTAAAAAGATAGTGCACCATGATTAAGTGGATTTTATCCCAGAGATGCAAGGTTGGTTCCACATAAACAAATCAATAGATGTGATTCACCATATAAATAGAGATGAAGATCAATATATAAGATCAAGAATAACATAAATATCTCAGAAGATGCATATAAAACATTTGACAAAGTACAACACCAATTCCTGTTGAAAACACTAGAAAAACTAGGGCTAGAAGGACATTATGTCAATACTGTAAAGACTATATATGACAAATAAAAGTCAATATTGTGTTGAATAGAGAAAAACTGAAAGGACTTCCTCTAAAAACAGGAACAAGATAAGGATGCTCACTTTTACCACTTCTATTCAACATAGTCCTTGAAACTCTAGCCAGAGCAATTGGCCAAGAGATAAAAATTCAAGCTATACAAATGGGAAAAGAAAAATTCAAACTATCTCTGTTTGCTGATGACCTGATCCTATATTTAGAAAACCAAATAAAATCCACCGGAATACTTCTAGAGCTGATAAGTATATCCATCAAAGTAGCAGGATACAAGATCAAACTTATAAATCAATTAAATTCTCACACTCCAATAATAAATCTACTGATAATAAATTAGGAAAATTATCCCATTCACAATAACATCAAACAGAAAATAAAACACTTGGTATTCAATCTGACACAGAGGGGAAGAACCTCTACAATGGAAAGTGTAAAATGCTTGAGGAAGAAATTGAAGAAAAACTTAGAAAATGGAAATACCACCCATGTTCTTTGATAGGCAGAAGTAGTATGGTAAAAATGGCCATACTATCAATACACTATACAAATTCAATGCAATTCCCATTAAAATTTCAATGACATTTTTCACAGAAACATAAAAAGCAGTCATGAAATTCATTTGGAAAAATAAGAGACCCAGCAGAGTCAAAGGAATCCTTAGCAAGAAAAGCAAAGCAGAGGGCATCACAATACAGGATCTCAAATTATACTTCAGAGTTGTAGTAACAAAAACGGCATGAAACTGGCACCAAAACAGGCATGACGATCAATGGAATAGATGACACAGAGACAAACTCACATAAATACAATAATCTGATCCTAGACAATAGTGCCAAAAACATACATTGGAGAAAAGATAGCCTTTTACAAATGGAGGCTAGGTAAACTGGATATCCATGTGTAGAAGAATGATATTTGACTTCTATCTCTTACCCTGAACAAAAATCAACTCAAATTGTTTCAAAGACCTAAGGATTGTGCCAGAAATTCTGCAACTGCTGGAAGAAAATGTAGACTGAATACTGCAGCATATTGGCACAGGAAATGACTTCTTAACAAGACTCCTAAAGCATGAGAAATAAAATAAAAAATCAAAATTTGGGATGGCATCAAATTTAAAAGCTTCCACACAGCAAGGGAAGCAAATAAAAGTATGAAGAAAGAACCTACAGAATGGTAGAAGATCTTTGGTGCCTGTTCCTCATTGCATGAATATTCAAAATATACAAAGAACTTACAGACAGACACACAAATATCAAACAACCCAATCAATAAATGGCAAAAGAACTAAGCAGAAACTTCTCAAAAGAAGAAATATAAATGGTCAACAAATACATGAAAAGTTATTCAACATCTCTAGCAATCAGGGAAATGCAAATCAAAACTACATTGAGATTTCATCTGACTCCAGTCAGAATAGCAATTATCAAGAATAAAGATAATAATTAATGTTGGTGAGGATGTGGAGGAAAATGTTCACTCATACATTTTTGGTGGGACTACAAATTGGTTCAACCACTGTGTAAAGCAGCATAGAGATTCTTCAGAAAACTTGTAACAAATCACCAGAATGTCCCAGGTATCCCATTCCTTGGTACATTTCTCAAAGAGTTAAAATCAACATAATTCAGTGATAAAGCCTCATGAATATTTATAGCAGCACAATTCACAATAGCAAAGCTCTGGAACCAACCAACAGATGAATGGATAAAGAAAATGTGGTATATATACACAATGAAGTATTACTCAGTCATAAAGAATGAAATTGTGTCATTTTCTGGTAAATGGATGGAACTGAACACTATCATGCTAAGTGAGCTAAAGCCAGTCCCCAGAAGTCAAAGGTCAAATGCCTTCTCTGATATGCAGATGCTAATCCAAAATAAGCAGGGATTTTGGGGTGGGGTGGGGGAGAAAGAGAAAGAAAAAAAAGGAGAGGGAATTTATCTAAAGAGAGGTCAGTAGAATAAATGAATGTGACTGAGGGGGAGGAAGGAGGATTGGAAAGGGACAAACAGTGGAATGAATCTGACTGAACTTTCTTATATACATACATGAAGAAGCACAGTGAATCCTAACATCAAGTGTATTCACAAGGCACTAATTAACAACAACAAAAATAACTATAAATACATTGCAGAAACTCAGTATAGAGAAGGGAGCAGAGGAGGGAGGAGAGGGTAGGGGTGGAAGTGGTAGGGATGGAAAGAGAGCAAAGTATATTCCATTCTTTTGTGATTATGTCAATATGTATCCTAATGTTAAGTATGTAACTATAAAGAATCAATAAAAAAAATATATAAACCAAAAACTAGAATAAAAGTGAAATTTCAGTTAAGTCACATCTCACATTTTTCAGCAAAGTTTTCTGAATTGAACAATCTACAAGTTATAATTTTTATATTCTGATTTTGTAGTTAGTACTATAGGCAGAATTTAAATCTAAAATTCTACATATATTTTTATTTCATGCTCATTTAATATACAAAACTTTCTATTTTCATTTGTTCATCTGAATTTTTTTCATAAAGTGAGATGGCCTTCATAATTTCTATATAAAAATCAGCTGGAGTTTCTCAACTTGATATTTATTAACATTCAGATGTGCTTCATTAACATAAAAATCCTCCTGTTTTGTTCTTAGTCTAACATTCTCTGAAGACAAAGAAAAGACTACAGAGAAGTGTAATGATATAAAATTTTTTTTCATAGAATAACACTCAGATGCAAGTGGTGCTAGTTTAAATAATCCAAATAAAAGTAAATTTTTTAAAATGTTATGGACATTAATTTTTAGAATCAAGATAACTATTCTACAGTGTAAGTCACTGTAATGGTCACAAAGCAAAGAGAAAGATGTGTTCTCTCTTAATTGAGAGAGAAGAGGAGAGAGATGTTGGATGGCTTGCAGTCTTTTGTTTATGTATGCTTCCTTTGGTGATTTATGTTTTTCTTAGCAAGTGTCAGATGTCACTGCTAATATATGAATATATTACAGGTGTCAAAAAAATGAAATATTTTCTATCTGAAGAATAAAATGGAAAGCCATTAATAAGAAAGAGTAGGTACATAAACATGCTGCTTATGTCACATAAAATCATCTCAAACAGAATGTTGTAACTTATAAGTTTTTTAAATATCATCCAGATATTGTGCAGTTGCAATTTAGTACATTGAGTCCATTACTATTTATTCTCCCTCCCAATATTTAAATACAAAGAAATTAGATAAATAATAGATATATAAATTATATAATATCAGGTATATGAAATTTAAAAATTCTTCTTAAATAGAAAACTATTAGAAATTTCAGTAATATTATTACATAAGGTGTAGTCACAAATAGAAGGGCAGGTACTCAGAAAGAACTTAAAATCTCAAGAGATAGTGAGGAGAGTCAACTGTGGGAGGGACTAGGGACAAATATAAAATACACTAAAAATATACATATGTTCAATATTATAGTCACAAAAATGCGTGTGTCAGAAGAATGAAGTAAAACTAAAGTTTCTAACATGCCATATATATAAAGATGCCAGGAATTCCAGTGAAGACTTCTAATAACATTAGGAAATATAGGTGTGGAGCTCAAGATGGTAGAAATCATCAACTTTATGCAGTATTGTAAATGCAAAGGGTAAATGAGGTGATTTTAGCATGACTTGTCTTTGCAAAAGAAAAAAAGACATATGTATTGGGAAGTCATAAGCCAAGAATTCTGCATTTTTGTAATTTTGATATATTTACTATCATACTGCCTCCACAAATTGAGGATCTACATATAACTACAGATGTTCAGAGGACAAATGATTACCAAATTGAGAAAACTTTCAGAAATAAAGAAACCATTTCAATAATGAGAGAGAATAATATCTGAGATAGAAATAATAAGAGTGTAGTTTCTTGGTAACTAATTGAGTTCGAGAGTTTCAGTGGGGTGGAGTTTAAAACTTTGGAAAATTCATCAAAAAGGTAAATACAATGAGGAATAAAAAAGTAATTCATTTTGGGAGAAAATATCAGTAAATGACATGTCTGGTTAAAGATTGAAATTCAAAACATGCAAAGAGCACTTAAAACTCAGAATTAAAAACCCAAGTTAAAAAGAGCAAAATACTTGAATATATAACTCAGTATGGAAGATTCACAGATTAAAAATAAGCATACAAAAACATGTTCAATGAATGCTATATAACATCAGGGAATTGCAAATCTGAAAGAAAAGATATATCATTCCATACCTATAAGAAAGACCAAAATCCAAAGTTCTGAGACCATCAAATGTAGTGACAAGGATATAGAACAATGAGAACTGCATTGCAAATGAAATAGTCACTTTCAGGAATAATTTGGCAGTCTCTTATAAAATTAAACATACTGTTACCTCATTACTCAGCAATCATGCTCTTTGGTTTTCACCCAAAGGAGTTGAAAAAATATCTCCCCACAAAGCCTACACATAGATGTTTGTAGCAGCTTTATTTATGTTTTCAAACTTGGAGGCAACCAAGATGTCCCCCAGTAGGTGAATAGATAAATAAATGGTAATATATACAAACACTGCAATATTACTCAGTGTTGAAAAGAAATGGGCAGTTTTAAGCCATGAAAAGACATAGAGGAAACATAAATGCATTTTAATAAGAGAAAGGAGACAGTCTGAAAGGGTACATACTGTATGATTCCAACTGTATGACACTCTGGGAAAGACCAAACTATGGAGACTGTGACTACACAGTCAGTGTTTGACAGCAGGTGGTGCAAGAGAAAGATAAGAAGATAAACACAGAACAGTTCGGGGCAGTGGATTACCTTGTATTATACAGTAATGATGGACGTATGTCATTGTATATTTGATAAAACCCATGGAACATACAGAATCAAGAATAAACCCTAATGTAAACTGCAGACTTTGGTGGATTTTGATGTGTCAATGCAGGTTCACTAATTATAAACCATTCTACTGTATGTGAAGTCTATACTGGGGGTGATTGTGCCTGTATGGAAGAGTGAGTTCATAAAATCCTTATGTACTTTTCAATTTTGCCATGAAATTAAAACTGCTCTAAAAACTAAAATTTTTTGATTTATTAAAAACCATTTATTTTATCAGTTAGAATCTCCTCAAAGAACTTTAAATATTGGAAAGTTGTGGGGAACAAAGTACAATGAACTGAAGATTAAATTTAAAATGGTAGTGACATTTTCTACGAATGTTCAGTGCTTTTTCAACTGATTATTTGATTAAGATTCATGTTTTCCATTGAACAGTCTCTCAGGTTTGTTATTAATGAAAGTTTTTCTTAAAGTTTTATTTTGAATACCAAATGCTGGCAAGAATGTAAAGAAACTGAATCATTACAAAATTGTCAATGGAAAGGTAAAATGATACAGTCACTCAATGAATGTGACAATCTTTGCCCAAACTGAAAATACATTTAACAATAAAACCCAGTAAATTTTTGGACACAGGGAATTAAAAGCTTATGAACATATAAAAACCAGTACACAAATGACCATAACAACTTAATTCATTATAGTTCCAAACAAAAACACCTCAAAAGATTTTAAATGGTTAAATGGTCAAACTGTGGTGCATTCTAATGAAAAATGTCAGCAATGCAGAGGAATGACATTTTGATATATCCACCATCTTGGATGGATCTCCAGAGAATTATGCTGAGGGCAAAAATCCAACTTCAAAAATTGCATGTGGTAAAATTCCATTTGTGTATGAAGGATGGATTAATAATTGTCAGGCATTTTGGGAGTGTGGAAGGAAAAGGGTTTAACTAAAAGGGTAGCAGAAGGAATTCTCTTGCTGGTACTTCTCTGTATCTTCATGGGTGGTGGTCATGCAAATATAAACAAAATTGCATGAATTGTAATGCACACACATTAGTGCATGAAAAAGAAGTGAAATTTAAATGGTAGCAATGAAATATATTGTAGTCACTAATTGATATTGCACTGCAGATATTACCATTAGGGGAAACTGGATGAAGGGAATCTCTCTACATTGATTGTAACAAATGCTTATGAATCTACAATTATGAAGAAATTTCCTTTCCATATCTTCATGAATTTATCTGTGTGTCATAAGAGAATTTTGTGTTGTGGTATTTAGACTGTTTCAGTGATGTATATGCATTTATTTTTTCCTGCATTTTACGCATTCCTGTGGTTTTCTATCATTCCTAAGTTTTGAGATCAGAAAATGTTCTATGGACAAATCAATCATTAATTTCAGTTGCAGGAAGCATTTTAATTGTCATTGTTTTTGACCTCTTTCTTTATCATTTACATTTCATCTGGAAATTTTATTATATGTCCTAGGAATAGTTTCTTAGAATTTCATTGTATACAGATCTGTTGGTAGGAAAGTTTCAGTTTTTACTTGAGTGATAATTTTAATAGGCATGAATTCTACATTGGGGGGTTTTTTCAACATTTCTAAGACAGCATCCAAATTTATCTACATTCCAATATTTCCATAGGCACATTAGTTGTCAATATTGAGGATAATCTCAATAATGATTCCCCACTGTGGTTGCTTTGTAGATTTATTTATTTTCTTAATCAGGTTTTATTATCATTTGCCAAGGTATCATCTTTGTCTAACTTAAAATCATTTGATCTTGTTATAATAGAATTCACATATCTACAAAGTTCATCAATTTGGGGAATTTCAGAAGTTTTTTCTTTAAAATTATTTTGCCCTCCTACTTTTGATTCAGCATTTCAATTCAACCTTGAAGACCTTGCATATGTTAGCTTTTGGTATACTATGGAATGGTTACAGAATAGTTACAGATCACCAAATCCTCAAATAGTTTTCAAAAACTATTTTATTTTAATACCAACCACCAGGCATCTATGGCACGGCTTCATGTATCTTTTTTCTCTGTAACCAGATTAAAGGAGCAAGTTTAGCTCTCTGAAGAAAGCTTTTATTTATTTATTTATTTTCTCTTTTGGAATTAGTGGGAAGTGAACCCAGGGGTGCTCATCCCTTCTAGCTAAATTGCCCAGGCTAGCCTTGAACTTGTGATCCTTTTGCTTCAACCACCCAAGTAGCTGGGATTACAGGTATGGAACACTACATCTGACTTACTTTACTTATATTAAGGGGGGAAGAGCAGAATTATAGAACCACAGTTCTTAAAACTTCTGGTTAAAAATGAGAAATGTTAATTTTGGGCACAATGTGCATGCTCCCCACCAGGGGATGGCCCTCGTCCTGGAACCTGTGCTGTACCATGCTGTTTGGACTGTTTTGGAGAAAACCCTCTTGACACCGAGCACTAAGCCCACTGGACCCCCACACCCGAGGTCGGACATCTGTCCCCCCCCACTACAGATGGACCTGGCATTGAGCCCCCCATGGGGGGAACTTCAGTATCTCTCATCTTCACTGTTAGAGGGGAATATATAGAAACAATATGAAAAAAACAGGTGAAGGTGTCCCTAACAAACCAAGATGTTATTGTGATGGAATACAATGACAACATGCCAGTAGAAATGACAGAAAAGCAGTTTAGAATCTGCATGATTAAAATGACCTGTGAAGCAAAAGACGAGATAAGAGAGCAAATGCAGGCAATGCATGACCATTCCAGTATATAGTTAAAAGAGTACATGCAAGAAGCAAGAGAACACATCAATAAAGAGATGGAGATTTTGAAAAAAAAATACTTGAAATGAAAGAAACTAAATCAAATTAAAAACTCATTAGAAAGCATCACCAACAGAATAGACTGCGTGGAAGACAGAATCTCAGACAATGAAGATAAAATATTTAATCTTGGAAACAAAGTTGAACGAACTGAGAAGATGTTAAGAAGTCATGAATGGAACCTCCAAGAATTATGGGATACCATGAAAAAACTGAATTTTAGAATTATTGGGAATGAGGAAGGCACAGAGATACAAACCAAAGGTATAAACAAACTGTTCAATGAAATAATATCAGAAAATTTCCCAAACCTGAAAAATGAAATGGAAAATCAAATACAAGAGGCTTACAGAACACCAGGTGCACAAAACTACAACAGATCCACACCAAGACACATTATAATGAAAATACCTCACATACAAAATAAAGATAGGATTTTAAAGGCTGCTAGAGAAAAGCATCAGATTACATATAAGGGGAAATCAATATGGATATCAGCAGATTTCTCAGCCCAGACTCTGAAAGCAAGAAGGGTCTTGAACAAAATATTTCAAGCTCTGAAAGAACATGGATGCCAACCAAGAATCCTATACCCAGCAAAAGTAACCTTCAGATTTGACAATGAAATAAAATCTTTCCACAATAAACAAAAGTTAAAAGAATTTACAAGTAGAAAGCCTGCAGTAGAGAATATTCTCAGCAAAATATTTTGTGAGGAGGAAGTGAAAAACAATACAAGTCAGCAAAGGGAGGAACTACCCTAAAGGAAAAGCCAGTCAAAGGACAAGTAAAAAGCCAAAAATAAGCCTAAATGGCCAGGGATACAAATCATATCTCAATAATAACCTTGAATGGCAATGGCCTAAATTCAATAATCAAAAGACTACAGACTAGCAGATGGGATTAAAAAGAAAGACCCAACAATATGCTGCTTTCAAGAGACTCATCTCATAGAAAAAGACATCCACAAACTAAAGGTGAAAGGCTGGTGAAAACATACCATGCACATGGACCCAGTAAAAAAGCAGGGGTCTCCATCCTCATATCAGATAAAGTGGACTTCGAACCTAAGTTAGTCAGAAGAGATAAAGAAGGACACTTCCGACAGCTTAAGGGAAGCATAAAGCAGCAAGATATAATAATTTTAAATATTTATGCCCCAAACAATGGAACATCTATGTATATTAAACAAACCCTTCTCAATTTTAAGAATCAAATAGCCCAAAACATATTAATAGTAGGGGACTTTAGCACACCACTCTCACCACTGGATAGATCCTCAAAACGAAAACTGAACAAAGAAACTATAGAACTAAATAATACAATCAATGATATAGACTTAATGGATATTTACAGAGTATTTCATCCATCATCGAATGAATATACTTTCTTCTCAGCAACTCATGGATCCTTCTCCAAAATAGACCATATGCTATGCCACAAAAAAGCCATTAGTAAATACAAAAAAATAGAGATCCTGCCCTGTATCCTATCAGACCATAATGGAATGCAATTAGAAATGAATGATAAAATAAAAAACAAAAACTACTCATACAACTGGAGACTAAATAATATGCTATTGAATGATGCAATGATAACAGAAGACATCAGGGAAGAAATAAATAAAAAAATTCTTAGAAGTGAATGAGAACAATGACACAACATATCAAAATCTCTGGGACACTATGAAAGCAGAACTAAGAGAAAAGTTCATTGCATTGAACTCATACATTAAAAAAATAAAAAGTCAACAACTAAATGACCTAACATTATACCTCAAAGCCCTAGAAAAAGAACAGATCAACAACAAAAATAGTAGAAGACAGGAAATAATTAAGATCAGAGTGGAAAACAGTGAAACTGAAACAAGAGAAACAATTCAAAAAATTGACAAAACAGAAAGTTGGTTCTTTGAAAAAGTAAACAAAATTGATAAACCCTTAGCCACACTAACAAACAGAAGGAGAGAGAAAATTCAAATTACTAGAATTCATGATGAAAAAGGGAACATCACAACAGACACCATTGAAATATATAACATAATTAGAAGTTACTTTGAAAATCTATACTCCAACAAAATAGAAAATATCAAAGACATTGACAAATTCAATGCAATTCCAATTAAAATCCCAATGACATTCCTCATAGAAATAGAGAAAGCAGGGATGGGGATATGGCTCAGTTGGTAGAGTGCTTGCCTTGCAAGCACAAGACCCTGGGTTCAATCCCCAGTACCGCAAAAAAAAAAAAAAAAAAAAAAAAAGAAAAGAAAAGAAATAGAGAAAGCAATCATGAACTTCATCTGGAAGAACAAGAGGCCTCAAATAGCCAAAATGATCCTGAATAGAAAAAGTGAAATAGGAGGTATCACACTACCAGACATTAAACTATACTACAGAGCAATAGTAACAAAAACAGCATGGTATTGGTACCAAAATAGACAGGCAGACCAATGGTATAGAATAGAAGACACAGAGACAAAACCAGATAAATACAGTCACCTCTCATACTAGACAAAGGAGCCAAAAACATACAATGGAGAAAAGATAGCCTGTTCAACTAATGGTGCTGGCAAAACTGGAAATCCATATGCAGTAAAATGAAATTAAACCTCTATGTCTCACCCTGTACAAAACTCAACTCAAAATGGATTAAGGACTTAGGAATTAGACCAGAGACCTGCACCTAATAGAAGACAAAGTAGACCCAAATCTTCTTCTGTGTCTTAGGATCAGACTTCCTCAACAAGACTCCCAAAGCACAAGAAATCAAAGCAAGAATCAATAAATGGGAGGGACTCAAACTATAAAGCTTTTTCTCAGCAAAGGATACAGTCAAGAATGTGAAGAGAGAGCCTACAGAGTGGGAGAAAATCTTTTCCACACACACTTCAGATAGAGCACTTATCTCCAAAATTTATAAAGAACTTATAAAACTTTATACCAAAAATACAAAGAACCCAATCAATAAATGGGCCAAGGAACTGGACAGACACTTTACAGAAAAGACATACAGGCAATGAATAAATATATGAAAACTGTTCAACATCTCTAGTAATTAGAGAAATGCAAATTAAAACAGCTCTAAGATTTCATCTTACTCCAATTAGAATGGCTATTATCAAGAACACAAACAATAATAGATGTCGGCGTGGATGTGGGGAAAAAGGCACACTTTTACATTGCTGGTGGAGTTGCAAATAGGTGCAACCACTCTGGAAAGCAGTGTGGAGAATCCTCAGTCATAAAGAATAATAATGTTATGGCATTTGCAAATAAATGGATGGAATTGGAGAATATCATGCTAAGTGAAATAAACCAATCCCAAAATAACAAAGCCCAATGTTTTCCCTGATAAATGGAGAATGATATATAATGAGGGTGGGGGTGTAGAGAGTGAGAGAATAATGGGGGAACTTTAGATTATGTAGAAGGAAATGAGAGGGAGTAGGGTATGAAAGATGGTGGAATGAGACAGACATCATTACCCCATATACATGTATGATTACACAAATGGTATGAATCCACATTGTGTACAACCATAGAAATGAAATGATGTACCCCATTTGTGTACAATGAATTAAAATGCAGTCTGTAAAAAATTAAAAGATAAATTTAAAAAATGTTAATTTTGATCACATCCTATTTTCCAAAGTCAGTTACATAACCACATCTACATAATTAGAGTGAAATCTTCATTTCTCTATGCTTTTACATGAATATTTTGCCTGACTTATATTACTAATTCCTGCTTTAACTATGTTTAGTCTGCTGTTAAATACATCCTTTGAATTAACAAATTGATTGCTATATTCTTTAGTTCTAGAATTTCTATTTTTTTCCTCATCTACTAAGTCATGTATTCCCTCAAGTCCTGAGATAAACTGTTCAAGCTTGAATTTCTCTCTTTGAACTTGTTCAGCATACTTTTACCATCTGTCTCTGACAATTCCAGTACCTGAGGTCCTGAAGTCCTGTGTATCTGTTTTGGTTATTTGTTGTTTATCTATGTTTTCAATTTATATTGTCTCCTCTTCTTCTTTCTAAATTTGTTTTTTGGTACCACAGATTGAACTCAGAGGCCCCTAGTCACTGAGCCACATCCCTGACCTTTTCAATTTTTGTTTTGACAAAGGGTCTTGCTAAGTTGCTCAGGGTCTCACTTTTTGCTGACTCAGGCTCTGAACTTGTCCTCTTTCTGCCTCAGCCTCCTGAGCTGCTGGGATGTCTCTTCTTATGGAAATTATTAACATATATTATGTGATGCAGGTTGAATTTAAAAGTTATTTAAAGGAAATAATTTAACACCAGAATGACATTTTTCTCAAAATGTGTACTTTTGTCAGGTACATGGGGAACTAATACTGTAAAATCATTGAAATCCAATTTCAGATTATGAAATTTTGTGGGGGTGGTACTTTTGAGGAGCCTGGAGACTGGAGAGCAGTTCCCATGAGGACGGGTTTATTGCATGGCCACTTTCCTCTGAAGGTAAATCTCTATGGGCTTCACTTTCAGTGTGCTACAAACCTTTTAAATATATTGCTTATGTTCCCTGTCCTTATTTGGAATTGCCAAAAATCCCAGGACATTGAGGTCCCAGCGCCATTTCAGTCTTATCTCAGATTATGCATTTTAGTTTTATCTCAGATTACACTAGGAATTCTTTATTTTAAGTTTTTTTTTTTCTTAACTACTCTTTTCTGTATGTTTCTCCAGTGGAAGAAACAATCTGAATTATGTATTCTGCGATAGTAGGTTGTCAGTTTGATTTACTGTATTGATTTATGCAAAACAGTTACTTGAGGCATTTTAATTTTTTAGTCTTGTTGCCTAAAATTAGATGGACTATTGTTCCCCAAACTGAAATCTTCTTTGTGTGTATGGAGTCTATTCATCCACTATAGTCAGAACTACTTCCAGGAATCTGGTCCTCATGAGTTCAACACCAGAAGGTCTCTTGCTCTTGGTTAGTACCTCCCTCTTCACCTCGAGTCCAGATATCCCTTTAGGGAGAAGCCAGGATGACTATAGGATATGTTCTGTTTTCATCATCCCTGAGATTACAACCCTGTGCTACCTGTTGTGCAAAGTCCAAAAACAACTCTTTCATGACTTTGATCAGGGTTCTAGGTATTTCTGGATTGAAATAAAATTTTTTAGTTTGTCATTTCACTATTGAGTGATAGGAAATTTTTTTATCTATTTTGGATATGTTATGTGTCATAAATAAGCATGTAAAGATTTTCAACTGATCTGTGACTTGCCATTATTTTTCTTAATGATGTCTTTTGATGAGTAGATTTTTATAACTTGGATAAAATCCAGTGTTTATATTTAAAGTAGTTTAAACATGTATTTCATACTTTTTTTTTCCCTCTACAAGAATACTAAGCCAAACAAATTCACTTAATTTGGATAATAAAGGAAGGTATAAAACATAAACAAATAACAAATGTAATTACACCAGTCACTGATATAATACCCACTCTTAAGTGGATATAATATGTATTGTATATACTCACATAAAATATTCCATCATATATATGTGGAAGAAATATTTCGGAAAATCATATTTCTGGAAGAAATAGTGTGTTTTATTAAACATCTTATAAAGCACTAGCTCCCAAACCAGATCAAACCTGAACTGAAGTGCTAGTTTTATATTACTAGATTTATGACTAGGTAAGATTACATTCTGGTTTTCATTTTCTTCAACTGTAAAACAGTAAAGATTCTGCCTACCTTTCAGATTCGTTCAAACTACAATTTACAAATGTTTAGTGAATATTGATGTTAGGACTCAAACTCACGGGAACATAGATTGTGTTATCTTCTTTTTTACTTTCTAATTCCATTTATGAGTCTGAGCCTTCTTATAGCTCAACTGACAGAAACTAAAAAAAACAGAACATACAAATATAAAAACTAAACAATCCCCCGCCAAAAAAAGAGGAGAAAAATGCTTAACTTTACTCCTTCAATTATTAACCTCTACAGTTTATCAATTTAGTGATCCAGTTTTACAATTTTAGTCATGCCATACATCAAAATGTCGTCCCACCCACCCTGGTAATACTTTATATGAAGTATTTGCTATATTTTATATCTGAGTGTGATTGGTCTCAATGCTTAGAACAAATTTTTCTGAAGCTTTTTATGTGAGCTTAGATGTGAGATACCTATCTTTTCTCTCTGTAAGATTTTATTATTTTATAATTACTACCAGAAAGCTGGACCACTTTCTCTTATTGCACAAATGCTCCTCTCTCTCCCTGTCTGTTTCTTTGTTTGTTTCTATTTGTTGGCACTTTTCTATTATTTATTGATTTTAAAGCTATTTTATTGGTAGAGTTGTGAGGATAAAATTATAGGGAAAAATTCAAACTTACACATTGTGCCAAATTGTCTTCCAAAAAAATTAAGTCAATATTCACTTCCACTTGGGATGTGTGCTAAAGCGTACATTGCACTTACTACTAAAGTGTGCTGATTCCATTTGTATAATACTCATTTTTCTTTTCAATTTTTAGTTTTTGGGACCAGAGATTGCACCCAGGGGCACTTAACTACTGAGTTACATCCCCAGTCCTTTTTATTTTTTATTTTGAGACAGAGTCTCACTAAGTTGCTTAGATCCTCACTCAATTGCTGAAGCTTGTTTGAACTTGTGATCCCTCTGCCTCAGTCTTCAGAGCTTCTGGGATTACAGACATGCACCATTGTGCCCAGCTTCTTTTTAAATAATTAAGGAATGATGCAGGCTTATTTGTGAATTTTAAGACACACAGAGTATATCAAAGAATGAAGCACTTAGGACTACACCATTTTCATTGCTAATGCTGCCAATATTTTGGTGTATTTCTTTCCAATCATGTATTATGGGTGTGTTTCTATGTATATGTGTGTATGTTTTAGATATAAAAATAGATTTTTATGTGATATCATTTTTTTATGATTCAAAACTTAATATATATGTGTATATATGTATATATATATATGTAGAAATAGAGATATGTTCATATTTCCTTGTTTTGGATTTTTTATTGGTTCTTTTTAGTAATACATGATAGTAGAATCAATTTTGACACATTTATACAAGCATGGAGTATATATATTATTCTAATTAAGATCCCAGTCTTGTGGATGTACTTGATATTGAGATTTACTATAGTATATTCATATGTGTACATAGGAAAGTTATGTCAGATTAATTCCACTGTCTTCCTATTCCTTATCGCCTGTCCTTTCCCTTCATTCCCCTTTGTCAAATCCACTGAACTTCTATTCTTCTGCTCATTGTGTATATATACCACATTTCTTTATTCATTCACCTCTTGATGGGCATCTAGGTTGGTTCCATAGTTCAGCTATTCTGAACTGTGCTGCTACAAACATTGATGTGGCTGCATCACTGTAGTGTGCCCATTTTAACTCCTTTGGATATGACTGAAGAATGGGATAAATAAATCACATAGAGCTTCCATTCCTGCTTTTTTGAGGAATCTCCATATTGCTTTCCAGAGTGGTTGCACTAATTCGCAGTACCCCCAACAATATATGAGTGTACCCTTTTATCCACATCCTTGCCGTCTTTTACTGTTACTTGTATTCTTGATAAATATATCTATTGTGGTTTTTTTCAAATTAATGACCTTAAATTAGCATGGATATAGCGAGAGCATTTTGTAGATCTATTGGAAATTATACCTTTTACCCCACTGAGAAGATCAATTTGACTAACAGTCATTTAAATTTGTTTCTGTTTTTCTACATAATTTAAATTAGAAATACCATTGATATAATCCATCACAAATATATTTATCTTCAATAAAAATGCCTGTAAGTCAAATATGATCAAGAAAAAATCTATGTAAGTACTTTTAGATCTTTTAAAAATTCACAAATAAAAATGTTATTTACATTTCACCAGCTTTGATAAAATTTAAAATGTCTAAAGTATAATCAAAACCAGAAGTCAAGAGCGGAAGCAAGCTTGCCCATATAAAATAATTTCCAACTTTGATACTTTGAAGCAAACTCAAAGCAAATATGTCTATAATTAATAAAATTTTGATTTTAAATTAAAAATCAAGTTTTTGATGGAAGCATAAAACTAGATTTCAGGAACTCTATCCTCTTAAATTCCAATTATTATTTTTTTCCCAGTTTGAGGAAAGTTTTTGTTTTAAAAGCTCTCAGGTTTGTTTCTCAGTTTCTAAATTCTAATGTAAACATTATGGAAAAATAACAGATTAAATTGTCTGAAACTTAAGAAAGAAATTTGTTGTTTCATATGAGGTCAACCAAAGTAGAGAAAAAAATGCAGTGTGATGAGGAAAAAAAAATACTTATTCCAACTTTAGTCCAAATAGTCATTGTATTTACCTAGGTTTCAGTTCTCAAAATCCGTGTGTTCCATGTGTCAGGTGCTGTGAGCGCACCTTGTGCTCTCAGCATCGCCTCTACAAACTCTAAAAGATGAGTTACTGGAAGCACCCTGACCCTCAGCCTGCTAGTCTATCGCTACACGTGGCCCAGGTTCAAGATCGCCAAGTTACTTGTAATCCATGATGAACTGAGGAGGAAACTCAGAGGCGAGGTGTGGCTGCCACTGTTCCCCCGAGGCACGCAGAGAGGTCTTGCTGCACAGTTCACCTTTTCTTGACTGCCTAGACTTCCTCTTTCCCACTCTTCTGTTCCCATCTCTGTGTTTCTGGGATCGCTTTTTCAAAAGGTGGCACCTGAATCTTTGTTCCAAAGTTGATTTTAAAGGGGACCTATCCTTATTCACTTCCCAAGTATTATCTAAAACATTTAAATATTCTATATATCTTGCAGACACTGAGCACCCATATTTTGACTCATTAAAATGATGAATAGGAAATTTTTAATCAATAATCATAGAATTTCATCAGATGAGAATATCTCTTCATCTTGAAATTTTAGTGAGCTTATAGTTTTAACATGACTCCAATAAACAATTTCTAAAATATTAGATAATCATTTAAAAAAAAAAGAATAGCAGCTTGGATGATGATATCTTCTAAAAAGGTAAAAAGATTGATCATCAGGTTCTGTAGAAATCAGATTGGCCAAAATATTTTCTTTAGTGTTGCCATACTATAATTTGCCTGGAAGTTTAAATAAACAGCAATGATTTGGAATTGTAGGACATATCTTCTGTATTTTTTCTGCCACCCAAAAAGTTTCTGGAGAATCAATGCAAGCCATTATGGTGTTTCTTTTTTTTTTTTTTTTAATTGTAAACAAATGGGATACATGTTGTTTCTCTGTTTGTACATGGCGTAAAGGCATACCATTTGTGTAATCATAAATTTACATAGGGTAATGTTGTTTGATTCATTCTGTTATTTTTTTCCCTTCCCCCCCACCCCTCTTTTCCCTCTATACAGTCCTTCCTTCCTCCATTCTTGCCCCCCTCCCTAACCCTAACTCTAACCCTAACACTAACCCCTCCCACCCCCCATTATGTGTCATCATCCACTTATTAGCGATATCATTCGTCCTTTGGTTTTTGAGATTGGCTTATCTCACTTAGCATGATATTCTCCAGTTTCATCCATTTGCCTGTAAATGCCATAATTTTATCATTCTTTATGGCTGAGTAATATTCCATTGTATATATATACCACAGTTTCTTTATCCATTCATCAATTGAAGGACATCTAGGTTGGTTCCACAATCTGGCTATTGTGAACTGAGCAGCTATGAACATTGATGTGGCTGTATCTCTGTAATATGCTGATTTTAAGTCCTTTGGGTATAGGCCAAGGAGTGGGATAGCTGGGTCGAATGGTGGTTCCATTCCAAGTTTTCTAAGGAATCTCCACACTGCTTTCCAGCGTGGCTGCACTAATTTGCAGCCCCACCAGCAATGTATGAGTGTACCTTTCTCCCCACATCCTCGCCAACACCTGTTGTTGCTTGTATTCTTGATAATCGCCATTCTAATTGGGGTGAGATGGAATCTTAGGGTGGTTTTGATTTGCATTTCTCTTATTACTACAGATGTTGAACATTTTTCCATATGTTTGTTGATTGCTTGTACATCTTCTTCTGTGAAGTGTCTATTCATTTCCTTAGCCCATTTGTCGATTGGATTATTTGCATTCTTGGTGTAGAGTTTTTTGAGTTCTTTATAGATTCTGGAGATTAGTGCTCTATCTGAAGTATGATTGGCAAAGATTTTCTCCCACTCTGTAGGCTCTTTCTTCACATTGCTGATAGTTTCCTTTGCTGAGAGAAAGTTTTTTAGTTTGAATCTATCCCAGTTATTGATTCTTGCTTTTATTTCTTGTGCTATGGGAGTCCTGTTGAGGAAGTCTGGTCCTAAGCCGACATGTTGAAGCTCTGGACCTACTTTTTCTTCTGTAAGATGCAAGGTCTCTGGTCTGATTCCAAGATCCTTAATCCATTTAGAGTTTAGTTTCGTGCATGGTGAGAGATATGGGTTTAGTTTCATTCTGTTGCATATGAATTTCCAATTCTCCCAGCACCATTTGTTGAAGAGGCTATCTTTTCTCCATTGCATAATTTTGGCCCCTTTGTCTAGTATGAGAAAACTGTATTTATTTGGGTTTGTATCCGTGTCCTCTATTCTGTACCATTGATCCACCTTTCTATTTTGGTACCAATACCATGCCACTTTTGTTTTCTTTGTTAATTTTTTTTTTTTCCATGGGAATGTTTAATATAGCAGATAACCCTTTTTTCTCTGGATAGCATTCTCATGTTATTTGGTTGTCATATTTCTTGAATAGATTTAAAATAATTAATCAAAGGTCATACTTAGAGGTTCTCTTACTAGTGCTTTCCTGGCCATCTGTATTATTTTATTCAGTAATGCTTTGGTTAACAGACACAAATACCAAGTAACACATTTCCTCCCATGTTTGTATTAGCTGGAAGTTAATAGTTTTAAGGATTTTATGATTTTGTTAATAAGTGAAGCAACACAAAATCTAATTTAGATCTTATTGATGATGCTATGGTAGTATTGCATTCTTGTTTTAGTGAAAAGAGTATCTGGAGAATTCTGGGGGAACTCCTAGGAGTTTAATATAGGAACTGTCAACTCAGGCAACTTGATGCCTCTTAGTGGGAAAAGTAGGTCCTTTAACTGATGATTTGGTTTGAATAAAGCCCCATGAAAGTAGCAACCGTATTTGTATGATTCAACAAATACAGATGATTACATTATAGGGAGAGTTAAATAAGTGAATAAATGGATAGACCGATAAATGAATGAGTGAACAACTTGGGTAGGTATCTAGGGAGACTAATCAGTTTTTAGTTTGTCTTTTTGTTTTATTTACTTGCTTATTTTTTGTCATAAGTTCAAAGTTTTCCTTTAGACTGATTTATTACTTGTAGCTTATGTCTACATCAGCCTCATTTCCATTTCTGGATTTTATCAGTTTTATAAGGATTTTAATTTCAAACTTTCTTCATGCTATGACATGAAATTTCTTTAAGTCAGTACAAGCTGTGAAGAAGTGAGTTGCTTTATTTGTAAAAATCGTGTTAAGATTATTCTTTATATTACTTATCTACATTTTGCTTTTATAAACTACACAAAGTAAAAGTATGGTAATTTGAAATTATATTACAAAGAAGTTTTGGAAAAAATTTTTCTAAACTATTTATGAATGATTTTATGAAGAATAATGGTGGAATTAAAAAAAGGTAAAAAGAAAACAGCCTTGAAAAAAGTAGTTGCTCTACCTCATTATAAGCTCCAGAATATTTTACTTCAAATCTTTCAGGGTCATATTAAACAGAAGTATTTTTGTTTGTTTTATAAAAAATACTTTTAAAAATTATGTGTATGTATATATGCATATATATATAAAGAACCTATGCATGACATATTTTAATCATTTTTTAATCTGTAGTGCTATCCATTGACTTCCATACATAGTAAACAAACTATGCATAGTGTATGATGCATGTGGTTTTAAAATATTATCTGTTCATCTGACTAAAGAATTGCTTTGTGAGTTTTATTTGATTCAAGCCTTTAAATGTAATGTGGCATTTCCATTGAATGTTATGGTAAATTATGAAATTTCTAATGTCTGAGACTCAACTTGTGTCTTCTGGTTAATATTTTTCAATGCTGCAAGTGCATCATCTGTGTAGCCATAGGCAGTGGCATTAGTAAAGTGTTGCTCCTCTGACACTCTTAAGGGTCTTGGGTGCTGCAGTGTGCTCCATTGTGGCAGAACTCTTGTCAGAATAGGACAATTTAAACAGATTAAATCAAACAAACTTTGCTGCCCCCCAGATGAACTGTAGGAATGAGCAAGCCTCAACTGACTGACAGCTCTCAAGCATGGTAGATCAATAGGAAGTCATTCCCTAGCATCTGTCCGTTTGTCTAAAATATTGCTCATATTCCAACTTGGAAAGTTAGCCCAAGCCTTATCTCTACACTTTTCTTCATGAACAGCTTTAAGAGAGAAATTTGTGATAGTCATTTTAGATTGCTAGAAAGAAAGTAAGGTATTCTCCAATTCCACCCAATGAATCAAAATGCAGTCTGTAATAATAAAATAAATAAATAAATAAAGAAGAAACTTATTTTGACAACAACAAAAACTTTAAAAAAAAATATTTTAATCCAAACTGCCTCACACAGTTTAATCTTACATCTATGGGAAGTTGGGAGTGGTGATTTGAATCAGTCTCTGACTGTCCCACAGCAGGAGCTGTGCACCTGCACTGGGGACTTCCTGTGCAGAGGTGCAGGTCAAGACTGACCAGTTGTTATGGTGACATCCTGCTTAAAAGAAGTTCTGCACGTAGCACAGAACTACCAGTCTTGACCATGAGTTCAGACACCAGCTGCCAGGGGTAGAGAATTATGAGCACAAAATGATAATTATGATTGGACTTCATCCTTCAGCCTGCCTGCTTTGAAGAAACTTTCTCACAGAGAATACTTTTGATGATAAAACCTCTATAATAAATGTGTTGAGCTAGTTCTGGGTCATTCATCCTCCATCAGGGGTCCAACTTTCTCTCTATGAGTGTCCATTTGTCTTTTCTAATCCCCCATATCCCACATGGGTTTTCCAAATTAACGACTATGTTGGTCATAGCAATGGAGTCTTCTGGGGATAGGAGGCAAACCGTTTTGGAAAGCTATATGAAAGAGAAAATATGTTACAAATAAAGTTACAAACCAAACCATGTGTAAATTACATAGATTGTTAAACATAAAGCAGAATTTACTTTCTTTTGTAAATTAAAAAATATGAACTCAGGTAAAACAGCTTGACCTAAGTGACTTTGGAGGCTGAGGCAGTAGGAAGTTTGAGGTCAACCTGGGCAACTTAGTGAGACCTATCTCAAAATGAAAATAAACCAGGGCTGGAGGTGAAACTCAGTGGTAAATCTGGGTTCAATTCCCAGTAACAGATACACAAAACACACACACACACACAAACACGCACATGCACACGCACACACACAAATTGACTAGTTTATTTATGTTGCTATAGTACAAATATCAGATAACCATAATTCCTGAAAAAAACTTAAAATGTACTAAAGCAACATGATTTAGCAACCAACAGATGGAGTAAGTTTCACTTTTAGTACTACAGTTTCTTGGATACTGGATTTAGAAAATTTATTGATATCATCAGTGATAACAGTTATGAAACAATGGTTCACCAATTCAGGTGGCTAATTTTAATAAGTATGTTACAAAATAAGCCTTTGGCATCAGGGAGTTTTTAAAAACCTGTATTATTTCTATATGATTAAATCTAGCATTGTTTTATTATTTACATATAGTCACTGTATACAGGTTAAAGTAACTACAGTAGGATCTTTAAATTTCAATCCACTTTTTTGTAAAAGCAAAACATTTTCATGAAAATGGGTATATGCCCCATATTAGCATAAACAATTTCTGTCGTTTAACAATCAAATTAACTTTGCAAAAATAGGAATATTATGTTTAGCCAAACTTCTCAATATTTGAGTTGTATTCATATGAAGATTTTTAAAGAGCTTGTGAAATCATAAAAATTGTAATAATTAGCATCCATTTCATCCATTATACATTACCATTATAATTAATAGCATTGAAATTGAGAATAATTTTGGTCATTTGAATCATTTTAAATTACTAGAAACTAAAATAGATAAAATAATATTAAATGAGTAAAGGGTCTTCATTTTTTCTTTTCTTATTAAACAGTAATTTTCATTTATTAAAGGCCAAGATTTTAAATTTTTTTATTATAAGTTTTTGATATCAAAATTGAGATTTAAAAATAAAATATGATGTATGGATTGAGGACTATTGAAAGAACTGGAATGAAAAATGAGATTGGAAAATCTTGTAATTTACATAATGTATGTACAGATTATCTGTATTATCAATCTCTGTGCTAAATAAGGACAGTTTTATAAAACATCCTGTTAGTATTTCTCCCTGCAGTCTTCCCCTGCAAAGATACAAGTACTCTTATTACTAATTGCCCATCTCAAGGTGGATGGTATGGTTGATCTCCCTTTTTAAGAGATAATTATAAGACAATTTGGAAACAGATTAAAATAATAGCAGGCTATATTTAATCACCTGTTATAGGTCAACACACACATACAAAAACACATGTACACAGACTGACAGATAGATGCGTGTGTGTGAGAGGTGACAGACATAAAGAGAGAATTGCTAACCTTGAAAGAATGATTTGAATTGATAAAATCATCCCCGTCTCATATATTAGGACACTGAATTTCAAAGTTTAAGTAACATATCCTCATATCCAGGAAAAGAACCATGACTTTAAGCCAAAAATCTTCCATCAAAGAATGTTTTTGTTTTAACAAATTTTTCTCCACTAGCAGGAAACTGGAAACCCACGAGTTCTTTCAACCTGCTAAGATCTATGAATATCAGTATGAAATATAATATGTAAATAAATCATAAATAAAAAATATATTTTATGTATAGTGTATGCATAGGTGTGTGTGACTAGCCAGCCCCAAATTGTCACTCAGGATATGCTAGAAACCCTATGTTTTAATGCACTCATAGGCACTTACCAGCTTTTAGAAAAGTGAATGACTGCCCTTTAATTTGTAGAAACTTAAAAAGTTGTCTGTGGTAGGTAGAATTATTACCCCCAAGAAGAGCCAATGGCTTAATCTGTAGAACTATAAATAAAAGATGATATGACATGCCAACAAGTGGGCTAATTTACATTGCAAAGGGACTGACATTGAAGATACAATTAAGTTTAGATATTGGTTGACCTTAAGATAAATTATTCTTCATTATCTGGGTGAGCCTGACATGATCACACAAGCCCTCAAACACAGAAGAGCAAATGAGAGTGTGGAATGAAATAGATGCCAGAAAAGAAGGCAGACAGACTCAAACATGACTGAGTCTTTGCCACTTGGTTGCAAATCTCAAGATGGATGGGGAGGATGGGTAAGGAGAGGAACTCTGTAACCTTAGGAGCAAAGCCTATTCCCTCCAACATCCTGCAGCAAACAGGGACCTCAGTCCTAGAGAGCCTGGAAATAAATTCTGCAAAAATCAGAAGGAGGAACTTCCCAGGGATACTTCTGCTGAAACTATGATGCTAAACCTTGTGAAAACCTAAGGAGAGGACTCAGTTGAGCCAAGACTTCTGACTCACAAATTGTAGGACACTCAATCTATGTTGTTTTAAGCATGTTTAAAACTTAAACGTGTTTAAGTTTTGTGAGAATTTTTAGAAACAATAATAGAAAATTATTATGACATTTCCTTTAAAAAACAAACTTTTCCATCAATTGGAAGTCCACACTGTTGAACTAGGACAGTTGTGGGGTAATAGTTATAATTAATACCACATATAAAATATAGCATAATAATAGAAATTACTTGTGTTTTATTTGTAGTTTTTTTCTTTTTTTGCTTTTATTTTCCTATGGATGATGACTTCCAGGAAGAAAATATTGGTATTTGCCATGTGAAAGTGTTCCTTAGAATGTATTTTGTAAAAATTTAATTTAATTTGTTTGAAAATAGAATAAAAAGTAGTATGTTATATATAATTTAATAATATGATCTCAACAGTATCATTTGCATTGAGATGTATCTCAATAATCTTTCTAGGAATAATTTTATTTAAAAGGGCATTATTGGGCTGGGGTTGTGGCTCAGTGGTAGAGCACTTACCTGACACGTGTGAGGCACTGGGTTCGAGTCTCAGCACCACATATAAATAATTGAATAAAATAAAGGTCCATTGACATCTAAAAAATATTTTTTAAAAAAGGGCATTATTTCCCAATTATTTGACTATTATTGGTCAAAATATTGAATTGAAAGTTTTCTTTAACATTAAAAGATTTTTTTTTGATAATAGAAAAACAGAAGTTGATCAGTCAACGTATAGGAAATTCCCTAATCAATTGTTCACGGATGATTGAAAAAGAAGCCAGAAAATGAGAATTTCATCTCCCCAAGTAGTTTTGCACTTGAGGTCTATTAAGACATTAATCTCTTAATCCTAGTTTTCTTGAATATAAAATATATATAATAGTATGTGTATTGCAGGATTGTTTTTGAAAAATAGGAACAATATCAATAGACTATGAAAGACTTTTTAAATATCAATAAATTCCAAAAAAATTATTCCATAAAATGGTAGTTTTACTGTTCATTCTCAAAAAAGGAAATACAGACCTAGTACTCTTGGCAAAACATATCAGTTATTTAGGGATCTACTATTATGAACCACGGGGATCCACATTTTGCTTGGTAATTTTTCACAAATGTATATGTAGAAATTGTTCATTGGAACTAATGCTGTTCTTGATAATGAGAAATAAAATGCCCCAATATTTGATTACATTTAGACATTCACTTTATATCCTTTCAAATATCCCTAGATACAAGTGGTTTAATTAAAAAATTAAACTGAATTAATGAGGACTCCCAGATGTCTCTTTAATTGGTAATGATAAACCTTTTATTTTGCGGTGATAAGTTTTATTGAATCAGTAATGTTAACTCTGCTGATGTGGAATTTAGCAGTTCAGAAAAAATAATCGCAAAATAATTTTCTTAAGTTTAGATGGGATACTATAGTCTCTGTTACCTCAATGCTAGTGTATAAACACAATAATGACAAAAATATAACTGTGAGTTTAATCTGCAATAAAACAAAACAAAAAAAATGAGAAAGGAATTATATTTACTTCTACCAAAATTGATGGATTTTTAAGTGTAAAAGTTTCAAGTGTTCATCATTTTGCCAGTAGTATAGAAAAAATAGGTTGGTTTATTTGTGTTATTTTTTTTTTTCATTTTTATTTTTGGATTCAAATCAGCTGTATTGACTGGGCCCAATTCAAAGATTTATTTGTTTTTATAATGTCAGATGAATTTTTTCAGGAGCTTTGGACACATGTTCTAACACTGGCTTACAGATCTCTTGTTTTGTCCACCAACTTAAGAACACAGTTGGGTAAGTTGCATCAGAAAAGAAGGATTTAACAGTTCTGGAAACAGCATAAACAAAAGCCAGATGCTTGCAACTTCAACATAATATCCTGTCTATCCCACATGAGGGATAGCGTACTCAACTACAACCAAAAGTTGTCCTATTGGCCTTCCATGATTGTACATAGAAGCAAAGAATATAAATGATCAACCAAAAGAAGGTGTGATCAGAAACATTTGAGAGTTTTGCAGGACAGTGTACAAGTCAGGCTGAAAACACCCTATTATTCTCAATACCAAGTTTAGTATCTGTACAATATGGGATGTCATGCATTCTATTGTGTTGGAGCAAAACGAGACTCTTTGTCTCTTTAGGCAATGTCCTCATTTCTTCATTAACACACACTGTGTTTCTTCAACCACAACACTGTGGTTGGTCCCAGTGTGTCTTGCTAAATTCTTGAGGACACTGTACAACTGTCATTAAAGTGGCTTCTCCGCCAAGAGTGTTCAAGACAGTTGGTGGTTTTTACTCAGTTCTGACTGAGATTGTGAGGAATAATAAACTTCCATCACCTATGTAAGAAGGTACTGTGAGTCAGGCCTCTCATTCACCTGTATACTTAATTGTATAATTATTTGTTGGCAATAAATCTGATTTGTTTAGTAGTAAGTCAGAATAAAAGTAATACATGTTAAGTCTAACCATTAATCTCATTTATCTTTGAAATTAGACCTTTTGGTCTAGTCAAATCCAAACTCAGAAATATTTGATATTAAACAAAATTGCAGAATATGATGTATTTAATTCCAAATGTCTTCTGGCTTTTGTTTGAATGCAGGGATATCATCAAAAAGTCAAATATCTATAGCAAAAGTTTGAAAAATGTTTACAAAATAGTGGGTTTTAATCCTAGCTGCATATTAGAAATACCTGGAAACCTTTTTTAAAATGTGGCGCATTAGATGAATCCCAGAGAGAATAAATCAGAATTTATTTTAGGGGGAGATAGTTTAGTGTCAGTATTTGTTTTAAAGTTCCTTCAATAATTGTAATGTGAAGTCATTAATCTGCATAGCATAGTTACCCTTTTTCTATGGTAATAATATGTCACCATGAAGAGCTACTAAGTGACAGAACTATAGCCATTTATTTATGGGCAACTAAAATTATATGGTTTTGATTAGGTGAAGAACCATAAAAGCAAATAGATTCTTCTCTGCAAATCCACCTAAATAACCAGAAGCATTATTGAGAAATAGTCAGCCTTTTTGGTTAAAATTATATTAATTCCTGGTCAACTTTAAAGACATGTTCCTCAGGATTTATAATACATTTGTTTAGCATTTACACTCATGTATTCAATATGTTTTTACTGAGCTCCCATTGTGTCAAACATTTATAGGTGGTAGGAATTCAATGACAAATAAAAGTGAATATTACCTTAAGGAGACCAGGTACATTAAACATAATTGTATATAAAGTATTATAAATTCAGGAAGGGCACAGACATAATCAATTCTGTGATCAATTCTTTCTTGAAACAAAATGTTTTTTATTAAGAACTTGTCCTTAAATGTATAGAGGAAAGAAAAACTCTCCTCTGATACCTTGTCATCCCTTTGACTGGATCTAGGAACTCAATTAAATACAAGAGTTGATTAATGAGAGAAAGTGGAAAGCCTTTATTAATTTTCCATATTCATGGGAATTTTCATAGGAGAGCAGAGTGTGCAGAAATGATCAAAGCATGATGCTTTTATACTTTCTAAACTAAGAACAGTAAATTTGTGAAAGAAATCACAGGACAAATGAACCGCTGAACTAGAGTAGTGAACTCTGGGGATTTACTCAGAGAAACACAGGGGGTGTGAAGCTAGTAGAAGATAAGAGTTATTTCAGAATTTTTAAATTCACATTCACTACAGTCTCAATTTTCTGTCTTGGTGATCAAGGCTATTTTCCTCGATATGTGCAGAATATCACTCCAAAAAGAATCTTCATGGCTTCCTTCATGTAGGGAAACTCAGGCCAAATGGTCCCTTCTGAAATTATAGTTCCACAAGTAATCTCAGCTTGAGTACTTAGCATAACAATTCACCATGCTCCTTTGAATGGAATGTATTCAATGGGCTTACTAAGGGGAAAAAAATAAATGTGTTTTCCAAAACATGAAGACCCCAAACTGAATTTCATATTTGAGGAAATCCACATAGTCAAAATATAAAGTGTTCCTAAGAAAACAAGCAGAGATATGTTTACAGAAATTAAATTACATTGAAATATGACTTCACAACTTTGAAGACTATGCTTTATTCTGAAGATAATGGGACTTTAGTCGACAAAGTTTTACCAGTTGGAGTAACGGTGATATTGTGACATGAGAGTAGCTTTTAAAAATTGCTTTGTCAGCAAGATGAAATATAAACATTACAAGCAAGGGACAGACTTAAATAAGATGTACAATGTATCAAGTTTTCACATATGTATAAGTACAAAACACTAAAACTTCGAATGAAATGGTGCTTTTAAAACTGATGAAATATGGTGGAATTCACAACTTTTGGGGAGACAAAATGGGTATGGGAGTTGAACGTTTAATATGTGTTCAAACAGAAAAGACCAGAAATCCATCTCTTTATACAGCATGGATGAGTAGTAAAAGGACGATCCCTGAGGTCTAAAATGCAAAGAGTAAGTGTGAAGAAAGATGATGAGTTTTCTTGGAGGCATGAGGACTTAGAGGAAACTTTAAAGGTAGACAGGGGATAGTGACTATGATAAATGTTATAAAACAGAGATAGCAGAAATAGTTTTAAGAAAAAAAAAATTAGCATGTATTTTTATATAGTAATGAAGTGAGGAATTGTGATAGTGGAGTCAGGTGAGTGGAAATCTACCCCAGCTCTTTCCATTACTCTTTTGGAGCTGATTATGATTATAGTGATAAGGACTACAGCCCTAGAAGAAAACCTAAACTGAAATACATCTCAAGCAGGTTTTCCAGGCCAACCACTCACTTAGTATATCGCAAACTCAATTCCAGGTTGCAGCCCAAACTGCTTCTGCAGTTCAGTTGATGGCAACTCCTTACTTTACTTAGGCCAACATTTTGTAGTCAATTTTGCCTGCCACTTTTCTCCCTTGCCCAGTATCCCATGCAGGAGAAAATCTAGTTGACTCCCCATGCAGTATATCTATAGTCAGCTTACTTGTCACCACTCTCTCTTTACCACCCAACCTTGAACCACAGTTCTCTGTCATTTGGACTGTTGGGATGGCCTTTGACTCCCCAGCTGCTGACGTAACAGTCAGTACATCATCCATATATGATGTCAGATATTCTCATTGATGTGCTCAGAACCCTCCAAGAAATTATCACCAGGAAAAAGGTCAAATTCCTCACAAAACCTTAGACAGTCCTATGTCTATTATCTGCTGCAATGTCTTCCTCTCTCATGTTATCTCCATCTCTCTGTTTCAGTCATACTTGGTTTTTTCTTGTGCTTTGTTGCTCAAGACATGTGTCTTAGTCTATTCCTGCGGTTATACCAAAACACTTTATACTGGGTAATTTAAAAGCAACAACATTTATTTCTCACAGTTCAGGGGAGCTGGGAATCTGAGAAAAAGGTGCCATCAGATTCAGACTGGTAAATGGTCCAATGATAGTGTCTTGTTGCTGTATTTTCAAATGACAGAAAGGTAAGAGGTGAAAAAGTGGCTAAAACACTCATTCAAGTTTTTTGTGGGCACTAATCACTTTCTAAAGCATAGAACTCTTAACACCTTGGACATTGAATTTAAACATGGATTTTGTAGGAACATCAATATTCAAGCCACAGCAGCATGCTTGCACTACAGGGTATTTACACTGGCTTCTTTGACTTCTTGTTGTACTTTACTCTATATACTTCATATATATTTCACTCTCATTTCCTTAATCTTTGCTCACAGATCGCTCTTCCAGTGAGAACTGCCATGACCAAAATTTAATACTGCAAATTTGTATCACACTGGTCTCTCAGTTTTCAGTTCTGCTTATTCTGCTGTCTATTCTGTGTGACTTTGCTAGCTATAGAATTTATTTATGTTGCTTATAATTTATTGCCTATCACTCTCATCAGAAAATAAGGTAGTTCTCAACAGATGTTTTTTGTTAATGCATACTTATGACTTCTCTCATAATTTATTTTGGTATAAAAGCTATAATACTTGAAATTTTGTCAACCTAACAATGAGCAAGCTTGGTATTATACTGTTATTAAGGTATTTTCTCAGTAATTATTTCATTTTTAGTCTACATAAATAATTTTTATTTTTAATTCCATATGGTAGACCAAAATTTTCCTTTGCTAAGCATTAAATTTTAAAAATTTTCTCTCAGACAAACTTTGTCTTTTATGGATGTATTTCTTATGTTTCACCAAATAGTTCCCTGGTTTTCTCATCATGTTATGTTTAAATATTCCTTCAGTTTCCTGGGGACCACATGACAGTCTCTGGTCAGTGAAGTGTGAGGGAAGATTGCTGGCTTCCAGATAATCTCATTTCATTATCTCAGTAATAAGCAATATTGGCCTGGGTTCCAGAGAAAACAAGGTGAACAAGAATCCTAGTCAATTCATATTCAATATGCAGCTTTAGTGGCAGAAAAATGCCAACATTTTATTCAGTAAGATTTTTCAATTAATTATTATTTCAACATAAACAGATCATCGTGACAGATGCATTATTTTATCTCACCTATTACCTCATTCCTACCTAAACTTCACTTCAATTTTTTGGTAATAGATCTTTTTCTACTGAGTCTGAAACTCTTGGTCAATGCCTGCAGTTATTTTTAAGTGATAATTCATTTATTTGTCTATTCATGGCTTTATTCACTACAGGAAATAATTAACTTGGTTTGAATAGGAGGAAAACAGTTCATGTTTCAAACGGTATTGTGGAGATTCAAATAAAAACCTAATATTTAACTCATAAAATTATGAAAAGTAAATGTGGAATATATAAGAATTATAAAAATGGATTTGAGAAATAAATGAAAGATAAGAATTAACAGAACAGGGAGTAAGAGCATTAAATGGGGGGTAACAGTAAGTGTGAGAAACTCTAAAAGAAGTCAGAATAACAGAATAGGAAACACAGACAAGAATGATACAAGATGAGGTTAGAGATGAGGGAGAATCAGCACATAGGGTCTTAGTCCCTGTACGGCGTTGGTTTAATTTCAAGGTAAAGAACAAATATCTTAAAGGATTAAAAACTGAAAAGAAACACAGTTAGATCTGTAATTTGAGAGTTTCAATGACTGCATCAAGAAGAGGTTGTGATCCAGTAAGAGTGAAAGAAGGTCAGCTGTCCACTAAGTGACTATGACCTTGAACCAGGCAAGAGAGTAGGGTGGTTTAGAACAGACCTCTGTTGCAGACTTAAAGGGAAGAAAAAGGCTTTGGTGGATAATAGGGAGGTAGAATTCACTTGACTTAGTAAGAAATTGCACAATAGAATGAAGGAAAAGGAATGATTTGGGTTAATTTCCAGATTTCCAGGTATTTAAGCAAATGAATTATGTTGTACTTTACAGAAATAAGAAAAAATATTGAAAGGGTCCCCTTAGGAGGGAAAAATAATGAGCTCACAGGAATTTCACACACTTCTGAACTCTTACAACTTTTTTAAATGTACACTGTTTTTTCCAACTAGATTATAAGGTGTTTATTATAAGACATCTATTTTTTTACCATGATGTATAGTTGGCCAACAAATTCCTTGGTGATTTGCCTCAAAGTGAAAGGAAGAAACAAGTTCACATAGGAAAAATAATACGCACTTCTAGATAAAATAAGTAGTGATCATTTCAAACTTTTTTTTTTTTTTTGCAAGTGAAGCTAGACAGTAATACTTTCCAGGATGAGATCACTTGTGTTTAGCACTGGGTAAAGATAAGAGTAGGAGGAAATGCAAAACTTCCCACAATCAGTCCCACATACTCTTATCTGCAAAACTGAGCACTTGCCATTAAGAGGAATAATGTTCATACTTAATGCAGCAATATCTTGATATATTTTCTCCCACTTATCATGGGAAGGGAATGATTACTTTTTGGGCTACCTAAGAACCACTTTATATCTTGGCTCTGGGGACGAAGACTGAGATTCAAACAATAGTCATTATTTTTTATTTGTTTGGAGAGTTAAAAAAAATCATGATTTGTCATGATCTCTACCCTAAAACACTCATTTTTGTTGATTTTTTCTGCTGTTTGATGAAATATCAAGCATTTTATACAAACATATGGCAATATCTTGCTTGAGTCTAAACATGGGCATCTGACAGATCTCGTTCCTTGCTGAGAAACAATTATTTCAGTATAGCTTGACAATATGGCTTTTTCCCAGACATTCTATGCTTCATTTTCCCCTGAAGTAAGCATGCTGTTAAGAAAATTTACTCTCCTAGATCCTTTATTCAACCTTCAGCCATTACAAAAACTTTCTTTTCCCTAAATCCCTCTCAGATTTCCCTCTAGTGACAATAACAATACATTGCATCTACTGATTCAATATTGTTTAAAATTGTAAGTGCTTTAATTTTTTTCCTTTGTGTAGTGTTACCTCCTAGCAGTGGAATGAATCTAAAGCTCTTGTTTTAGATTGCTACCTAGAACTCCTTCCATAAAAATAATATTTGTATTTTAAATCTTATCCACTTGATGTGCCCACGATTGTAGAATAATTTTGATATATAATTTTGTGAACTTTCCTTGAGCTTTCTCTAATATGACATACTGTGACTTTCCTCAACATGTGTTGAATAATATTTTCATTTCACTCTAATCAATTGAGGAAATAATGTTTAAAGACTTTATTCAAAGTTATTTTTCTAATTGATCATAAATGTTTTAAAATATTTCACATACTATATATATATATACATATATATATATATATATATATATATATATATATATATATATATCAGAGGTCTTGTCATTTGTTCAAATATTTCCTTATGTGCCAGGCATGGTGGTGCATGCTTGTAATCCTAGTGGTTCAGGAGGCTGAGGCAGGAGGATCCTAGTTGAAAGCCAGCCTCAGCAACTTAGTGAGGCCCTAAGAAATTCAGTGAGACCCTGTCTCAAAATAAAAAATAAAAAGGGTTGGGGATGTGGCTCAGAGGTTGAGCACTACTTGGTTCAACCCCTGGTACAAAAAAAAGAAAAAAACAAAATTTCCTTATGCAATTTTGGTTCTCTGATATATTATCCTGATACATTTTCTGTTTTGCTCATATCATTTCTTAATTAATGTACTCTTTCCCTCAATATGTAATGATTCTCCCACTTTAACTACATTTTTCTGTATTCCTAAATTAATTCCCAAACCTCAATTTAACACTTGTTCACTATTCCCTTATGTAACTTCTAACCCACATACTAGTTGTAGTAGAAAGCATCTAATTATCATAATGTGCTTAAAAACTATGCCATCTACTTATATTTGTCTGACTTTCCTGGTAGTGTTTATACTAGCACTACAAAGGTTCTAATTAGAACTATAGATATAGTAGTTCAACAATACAGTTGTGAACCCTGACTGGCCTACATAAGAAGTTTCTTATGTAGGTTCCTTTGGATAATGAAAATATGCCAGAAATAAATTATTAGAGGTTTATATATTTGTATGCTGAATGGAATACATGTTTTAAAATTTTTACTACTCCATTTTAATGACACATAATGGAAATGATTGTTCTACATTCATATGTGCATATGACATAATTTGGTCATTTTTGGTACTGGGGAATACAGATTCTTGAGAGGAAACAAACAGTGGACCATATTATTTGTCATTCTTTATCAGTTGGTGTCTTCATATTGATTGTTACAATCACAGTATTATAAAAACATGCAGTTATTTCTTATATTTTTCAGACTTTACTTCCATAAAATTCATGGATTTATGGATTATCATTGTTTTAGGAATTTTGGATGAAGTGGTATAAGAGGTTCTGATGGCCAAATCTTCTTTGCCATCCTTGGTACCTGGAAGAGGCAGAAATATTACTTTTAGGTATGTTATCTCAAGTCTGACTGGGACATAAGTCCAAAAAAGTAGACTAAGCCACAAAGTTTTCCTCATTTAGGCTAAACTTAGATAGTTCTGATTAAGCAGCAGATGCAACTGAGACTATACTTCTCACTGTAATTTTCTGAATTTAATATGGCCAAATAATTTCCTATAAGACCTGATTCCCTCCTGAAGGTATCATCTATAAAGCATGAACAATAAATAAGAATAATATGTTGAATTAACAAGAATAGTCATATTCTTGAGGAGAATCATGTGTTGGAAGATGGGACAAGCATATGATTTCTTAATTTATACCTTTTAACCAGAGAGCAAACAGAACTCAGTATCATACAAGATAGCTAAATTTTTGATAGATCCCACAAAGTCATTCTGGACTGAAGAATCATGTAATAGATACTGGGGAAACCATGCCTATTGGAAAATTAGGTAATATTCCAGAAAGAGAAGATCTGGACAGAGGAAGCCTCTAATTCTCTCTCTGACTTATATTTGAACAAGGCTTGTGTGGGTAAAATATTTCGACTGTGCTCAAAGGACCAGAGATTGGGATGCCATTCCAGAGATAGAAAAGACAGTGAGAGTTCCAACTGATTAATTTCCTCTTAAGACATCAGAACACTTTGGAAGAATATAAGCATCTTCACAAGTGGACATTTAATGGTATGTAGGATAGAGTTCAAAAGTGCTTGGTATAGGGCAAGGCCAGGAAAACTGTGCCCAGATTCTCACTGTAAGACCCCAATGTTGGAACAAATTCACAAAAACTTTAAGACAACTATTATAACTATGAACAGTGAGATATAAAAAAAGATGATCATAATAAAGAAAAGATAGGAAAATTGAACAAAGGGATACAAGCCTATTACAAGACCATTATGAAAGCTCTAGGATGGAAAATTGAAATATTTGGAACTTAAGTCTTGGTAGGTTTAAGAAAATTCAGTGAATTTAAAATTATATAACTAAAATAAGAGATTGATAATAATGATAATAATAAAAATAAAATTAGAAATAAATATGAACTGAGAGACAGTAATAAAGTAGTCAACATTCGTGGACTTAGAGTTCCAGAAAACATAACTGAAAGAATGTCCAAACAAATTATTTGAAGATAAAATGCTTAAAAATTTCTAAGATCTGATAACAGCAATATGTTCACATATTTAAGAGGAATGGTTAACCCAAAACAAGATAACTAAAAAGAGCCAAGACTAAGATCATAATACTCAAGAAACTGAAACCAAATACAAAGAGAAAAAAAGTTGAAGCATCCAGAGAAAAAGAACATGTTAGATGTGATAACTCAAAAAAGCTGATTTCTTATTAAAAGTATTAGTTCCAGAAAATAATTCAACTACATATCTAAATTTCCAGGAGGAGACTGGTGACTCACAATTACATAACTAGCAGCATTATTCTTTAAGTACAGAAGCATAATAAAAGCATTTTCAAAGGAAACATAATGAAGATTACTTATTGGATAGCAAGTAGTATTAAAGGAAATTATTCTGACTGATGGGAAGACCCAAACATATTTTAAGCCATCAGAAAAAAATAAACATAAAAGTGCTTAATATCCAGATACAAATCAAAGACTTTTTCTCTTTACTAAAAACCTTATTAAATAGTAATGTAAGGGAAAATAAAAGGAATAAGCATTATAAAGGCAGAAGAAAAAGTCTAATCCTTATTTACATATACTTATTTATGTAGAATATCCTAAATAATAACAACCACTAGAACTAATAAGTGAATTTAACCTGTTCTTAGGAAACAAGGTTATCATATAAAAATTAATAATATTAATTACTGCTGAAGAAAGTACTTTGAAATTGAAATTTAAAAATTTTACTTACTGTAGTAAATACATGCATAAATACTTTGCAATAAAATGTGTAAGTCTGTTTCAAAGAAAGTAACAAGTTATTGTGGATAGTATTTAAAGAGTACATAAATGAGATAGATATATACCCATTTTTTACTTAGAAAATTCAGTATTATTAAGATGACATTTCTTCCCCTAGTACTTTACATATTCAACCCTAATAAAAATTCTACAATTAATTTTGTAGAAATTGACAAAATGTTTCCAAAATTTCTTTGGAGAGGTCAAAGATCTAGAATATCCAAAATATTCTTGGAAAAGAACAAACTTTGAGGAAGGAGTCTGCTGGATATTCATTACTACATGCTGTAGTAGTCAAGAAAATGTTTTAAGGATAGAAAAATAAATAAAGAAATGAGAAGAGATCACACATGGATCCTCATTCACATGATTTTAAGACAGTCATCAAGAAAGGCATTTTAGAAAAGAAAGTTTTTCAACCAATAATTGATTACACTCTAAGGAAAAAATTGAGCATTGGCAATCACCTGGCATGATCCATACAAAAATTTAAAATGCAATAATCACAGATTTTGTGCAAAAGATAAAGTTATAAACTTTTAAAGGGACTTCATACAAAAATATATACACACTTGGCAGGTAGGCAGTAGTTTCCTAAACAAGTCCTACAAGTTGTATATTCTAACTACTTTTTGATTTGTTTATTTTAAAATGTCTGTTTTCTCACATTAAAAGATAATACTATAAAACAAAACCTTCTCAAAGAGCTCATTTAATTGACTTGTGATCCCACCTTAATTTTCAACACATTCTCCATTACTCTACTAAAGAAGGTTTATGCCAAATAATAAAGAGGGATGTTGTGAAAGCCCACTCATTGACTGGATTCCTGTGAATGGAAAGAGTGCTGATTGTTGGATAATTCTCAGAAGAGTTATTCAAATGTATAAACAAAATAAACAAATATTAAATTAATTTTCTCAGAATAGAGTTAGCAACAAATTTTACATTTCTTTTACTCAATTTTGCCTTCTGAGCTCCACCTACTATCCATCAATTTGTCTTTGTCTTGTTTGCTATCATAAGACCTTGGTTTCACATAAATTTAAAAAATGTCTTTCATTTGTAAATTTGTCACACTTTTGTACTAATATTTCTTAACTTAAAAAAAAAAAAAACTTTTACATATATCTTGAGGGCTGAAGGTGTAGCTCTGTGGGACAGTGGGAGAGCACCTGATTAGCATGCACAAGGCCCCAGAGTCTCTTTACATCTGATAGAGAAAATTCCCTAAAAATGGTCTTCAGGTAAGTCTTGGCTGTTTTTGGCACTTGGTGTGAATTTGGATATAGTTTATCAAGTACCAGAGAAACCACAAGAGACAACAGTGAAAAAATTAATAGGATTTCTAAAATTAAAATTATACTGAATCTATATATCAAATTAGGTAGTTCATTGACATTTTCTATCATCTAGCAATTGATTTTTATGTGTTGATTTTATAACCTGCTACTTTGCCATATTTCTTGATTAGCTTTAGCTGTCTTTTGGTGGACATTTTGGATCCTCAAAGCATAGGATTATATCATCTGCAAGCAATAATTTGACTTCTTTCTTTTCCAATTTTATTTCTTCTATTTCCTGCTCTTGCCTAATTGCTCTGTCTAGAATTTCTAGTACTATTTTAAATAAGAGTGATAAGAATGGACATTCTTATCTTGTTCCAGATTTAAATGAAATTCTTTCAGTCTTACCTCATTTACTATGAAGTTGACTTTGGTGTTTCATATCTAACCCTTATGATATTGAGGAAAGTTGTTTTTTTTTTCCTATCATGAATGGATGCTGAATTTTGTTGAAGGCTTTCTCTGTATCTATTGAGATTACTAAGTGATTTTTGGCCTTAATTATCTTTATATGATGAATTATATTTATTGAATTTCATATGCTATTCTGGGATAAAACCATCCTCATTATGATATACAATCTTATTATGTTGTTGAATATTTTACTAGGATTTTTCTATCTAAGCTCATTAGGGATATTGAGCTATAGTTTTCTTTCCTTGATATGTCCTTATCTGGTTTTGGTATGAGTATGATACTGGCTTCATAGAATGGATATGGAAGTGTTCCATCCCTTTCTATTTCAAGGAATAATTTGGCATTAGTTCTTCTTTAAAGGTCTTCTAGAATTCAGATGAGAATCCACCTGATCATAAGCTTTTATTTATTGAAAGGCTTTTTATTACTGCTTTTATCTCATTACAAGTTATTGGACTGTTTATGTTTTCATTACCTTCTTATTCAATTTTGGCAGGTTGTGTGAGTCTAGAAGTGTATCCACTTCTTCTAAGGTTTCCAATTCATTAGAGTGGAAATAAATAATCCCTAATTATGCTTTAGTCTCTGTGATTCCTGTGGTGGTTTCTCCTTTCTTATCTCTAATTTTATTAAATTACATTTTCTCTCTTTTTCTTTTGGTTTGTCTGGTTGAGGACTTTTCAATTTTCTTTATTTTTTCAAAGAACCAACTCTTCCTTTTATTGATCCTTAATATTTATTATTTTATTTTCTATTTTATTTATTTTATTTATTTCAGTTCTGATCTTAATTATTTCCTCTACTCACTTGACATGGTTTGTTCTTCTTTTTGAAGGGTCTTGGAGATGTTTCATTAGGCTGTTTGAGATCTTTCTGATTTTCTCACGTAGGCACTAATAGCTATAAGCTTTCCTCTTAGAACTGCCTTCATAGTGTCTCAGAGGTTCTGGTATATTGTATTACTGTTCTCATTTGACTCTAAGAATTTTTAAATTTCTCCTCTGGTTTCTTCTCACTCATTATTTATTCAAAGGTGTATTGTGCAATTTCTGTATGTTTATATAGTGTATGTATAGTTTTTAGTGTTGATTTCTAATTTCATTCCATTAGGATCTGATAAGAATCAACAAGTAACATCATTTGTTTTAATTGATAAGTGTTGCTTTGTGGTCTAAAATGTTCTATTTCAGAGAAAGTTCCATGAACTGCTGAGAAGAAAATGTATTCAGCTATTGTTGGATGAAATATTCTCTAGATGTTTGATAAGTGCAGTTGCCTTATAATATTGTTTAATTCCAAAGAGTCTTTACTAAGTTTGACTCAATGATATTTCTATTGGTAAAATATGTGTGTTGAAATCACCGAGTATTATTGTATAGGGTCTATCTGAGGCTTCAATTCAAGTAGTGTGTCTTTTATATAATTAGTTACACCCATATTATTACACATTCTTTTTGGACTATCTCTTTACCAGTTTGAAGTGACCTTCTTTGTCTCTTCTGATTAATTTTTGTTTGAAGTCAGCTTTGTCAAGTATGAGAGCAGCTACTCCTGCTTGTTTTGGGGTTCCATTTACATGGTGTATACATGTCCATCCTTTCTCTTTCAGCCTTTGCCTGTAAGGTTAGTCCCTAGTCTCTTGCAAGCAAACTATAGTTGGGTCTTGTTTCTCTTAATCCATTTTGTCAGTCTATGCCTTTTAGTTGGAGAGTTAAGACCATTTACATTGTGTTATTATAGGGAGATGTCTAATAATTCTTGCCATTGTGATTTATTTATAATGTTTAATTTGGTTCTGTTTCTCATTTGCTTAACTGCTGCTCTTCAAATGAGATTTGGAAGCTCTGGGGCTTGTTTAGATTTTTTTCTATTTAGAGTAATTCTTTCAATAACTTCTGTAGTGCTGACTTAGTAGTGAGGAATTCTTTTAGTTTCTATTTATCTTGAAAGATTTTTTTTAAAAAAATTCTACTTAGATTTTAAAGAATGGCTTTGCTGGATATAGTAATCTTGGTTGACAGTATTTTCTTGCAGAACTTGGAACACATCATTCCTAGTGCTCCTGAATTTTAGAGTATGAGCTGAGGAAGTAATTCTGATGGACTTGTCTCTAAATATGACCTGAAGTTTTCCTTTAAGGAATTTAAAATTCTATTCATTTTTCTGTATATCAGACATTTTAATTAGAATGTGTTGTGAAGAGGTTCTCTTTTACTCTTGCCTATTTGGGGTTTTGAATATTCATGAATCTGGATGTCCACCCCATTCTCAAGGTTTGGAAATTTTTCTGTTATTATTTCCCCCAAAAGGATGTTGACTCCATTAGCCTACATCTCATGACCCTCCTCAATTCCAATGATTTTTAAATTTTGTGTCCTAAGGTTGCACCAGAGTTATTGTATATTTTAATATATTTATTTGTTTTCTTTTCTTTAATATTTTCTGAATTGCAAGACTGGCTACTTTATCGTCCAACTCAAAGACTCTGTTTTAAGCACAGTATACTTTATTAAAGTTTCACCTGAGTACTTTATTTGATTTATTGTGAATTTCACATCCAATATTTATTTTTTTGTTCTCTTTCAATATCTCTGTCTCTTTACTGAATTTCTCATTCATATCCTGTACTTATTTCCTTAATTCATTCAGTTGTTTTTCCTGTGTTCTCTTAGCATTCATTAATCATTTTTATAACCATTATTTTGAATTCTTTATCTGATATTTCATCCACCTTAGTATCTTTGTGGTCATTCATGGTGATTATAAACTTTAGGAGGGACTGTGTTACCTTGCTTTTTCTTATTTCTTGTATTCCTATGTTGGGTTTTATTCATCAGTTGGGATGGATTTCTCTTCCTTTCTTATGTCTTGGCCTTTATAGGGCATAGCCTTCTCTTGCCAGAGTGATATAGATTGACAGCCCTTCATACATGTATCCACAGACTTTGTGTTTTTGATGTAGAAGTGGATGTACATGAGACCTGAGAGCCCAACCCTAGCCATTTCTACATAGAGCCTGGTCATTAGTTTGGGTTTTGTCTCTTCTAATTTTTGTATAAAAGTATAGCTGATGTTTCAATATCATTAATTTGTGTATGTAACAACATGCACTGTCTTTGGCTGAGTTTCATTCAGCAGCAAAGTGTCTACTCTGTGAACTTGTGCTGTCCTTTTAGGTTCCCAGCACCTCCCAGATATGGTGGAAACAAATAATAGCAACAACCAAAGCACGCAGTATAGAACATTAAAATAGATACCTAGTTCCTACGATGGCATGGACAACTCTAATTGCCACAAAACAGGAATGATGGAGTTAGCAATTGCCAACAACAAAAACTAAATAACCATGAACTAGATCTGACACTAAAGCAAGCAGCAGGTGTCAACTATATCAATGGTAGTAATAATTGCAACAATATGAATTGTGGGGGCAGAATTATATAAATTAATATTTTCTAAAATATGATAAAAACCTAGTTCATTAAGAGGAAAGAAAATGTTAAAGGAAAGTAGAAGAGAGTTCACAATGTTCAAAATGTGAACAGAGAATATAGAAAGTATGTTGCAGGTGATGGTTTTAAAGAAGGAGTAGTAAAAAATATTTTTTTTAAAAAAAAAGTAAAGAAAAAAGAGAGAAAGAAGAAACAGAATTTGACTATTAGAAGAAGAAGAAAGATGAAAGAGAACCAAAACCAAAACAAAAGAAAACTAAACTAAACAAACCCCAAACCCTAACCCTCAAAAGACAAGGCAAGGGGAAATAGTTAGTTTTCAAAATGCTAAAAATAAGAGGAAAAGGAGCAAATAAGTATATGTATATGTGTCCATGAACCAATCAACATAGCAAGAACACCAGAGAAAGAGAGAGAGGAGAGAGAGACAGAGAGAGAGAGAGAGAGAGAGAGAGAGAGAGAGAGAGAGAGAGAGAGAGAATAAGAAAAAGAGATTCTTAATGAAAAGTAAAAGAACAGTTTCCACTGAAATGGTAAAAATATTCACTAAGAATGGATGTTTACTGGCTATGTCCACCTGTTCTTTCTGTGTCTTCTTGGGCTCTGGAAGGAGGGAGGGAGAGATAGAAAGAGAGAGAGAAAGAGAAGAGAGAGAGAATGAGAGAGAGAAAGCAGGGGCTGGGGGGCTGTTAACTTCTTTCTCTTTGCATGTTGCTCACTGATCTGCCAGTCGGAGTGGTCTAATACTGAATCTGATTGAAATAGCTCTTGGCTTCCTTCTTATCAGTGTAAGGTAGAATGTAATGGGAAGTACTGTGGTTTGGAGTTTAGTCTGTACAGACCTGATCAATGCACTCCCAGAGTGGGACTGCTGTAGTGTCCTATAAAGGGGATTTCTTTTTTTTTTTTTTTTTTGGACTGAGGCTTAAAATTTATTCAGGCTTTAGAGGCTTCGTTGGGTGGTATCTGCACTGAAGAGATTTGATCAACACACTGCTAAGGCCGAGCTGATGCCAAACTCTCCTGGGAGTCTGGATCTCAGAAACCTACCCAAGAATTCTACTTGTGGGTTGGGAAGCCAATCCTCCACACCCTGCTGCCCACAAACACAGTCTTCCCAGACTCAGTCCCAAGTGTATTCACCCCCACCTGTTTAGATTTCCAACCCTCTTTGGTTGATCATGTGCACTGTCAGACTCAAAGGAAAAGCTCCCCTTCATTTTTCTGACTTGAATATCCCTGAACAATCTTCTTTGTTCCTGTTTCACTGACATTGTGTTAGGTACACCCTAGGCCACATGAAAGGCATTTGCTGGGACACCATGGCAATGTTTGCTGTGATCTCCTGGGCTCTGCATAAGCTGCAATGTGGTCATCTCAAGATAGCTTCTGTCTCAGCTCTCTCTTACCAGTTGAGAAATACAGAACACTAGTTCATGGTGCAGCCTATGGATCAGCTAAGGTGAGGCTGCTTTTATGATCTACATGTTTTTCTTTACCAAATCTGTCCATTGTGTTCCTCTCTCTATTGTCCACCCCAATCTGTGACAGACCAGTACTGTTCATGCTATTGCAGCTGACTTGACTACAATATATCCTTCCTTCTCTATTCAATGCCCCTGAATTTCTGAGTCTCTAAGACACTCTGTCCAATATTGAATTTTAGTGAAATTCCTCTTTCACCCTGAGAGATACACTTGTTGCATGAATCCCAAGCCACAGAACAACTAGGAATGCAAACTTCCTCAATTCTTCCATCTTGAACCTCCTCTGATTACTTCTTTACCTCAGCTACTGCTAAAGCCTACTCCCTTATCCTGTGTCCCTAACTGCGCAGCCCTTCCTTACTATAAACTTTTCTTACATAACTTTCATCAAGTTATATTTTTTATTTAGAAAAACCTTCCCATATATAGTATAGTGTTACTTTGATAGGAATTAGGCATTTCTTTTTAATCATGTTAATATTTTGTTTGAAGTGTTATTGATTTGTTAGTGCTGTAGTTATAAAGCTGTAAGAAATTTGAACGATTTATCCTTGCTTCTATTTTTGATATAATTATATTCTTTTTTCTTTTATTAAATAATATTTTCAAAATATAAACTTTTATCAGGAACATATATAATACAGTTACAAAAAAAATAAATAAGCCAAAGTTTTGTTTTTTAGTCTATGGGTTTTTATTTGAAATAAATCTCAGTTTTATTGGTGTTAGTATAGAGAGAAATGGCCTAGATTATTACATTTTTGTTTTGTGTCCCATCAACTTAATAAATTATAACAGTATATCTATTCACATCTAAATGGCATATAATCTTTATTATACAGTGCTAAATTTTTTGCTTTCCATGTACACAATTATATCATCTCCAAAAAGGTATCTTATTTCTTTTCTCACATCTTCATACTTTTGCAACCTCTAATTTATTTTACTTGCTAAGTTTTTTTATTAGAATATGAAATAGTGGTGGTAATGATATTCAAGGAAATATTTCCTTATTTAAAGATGGAACACTATGTAAAGTTTTTTATTGGCTTTGTGTTGTGACTTCCTTTTTATTCTCAGTGTAAAACCGTTCTATAAATATTTGCTGAAATTTCTGTAATACTTCACTCCAAGTGAGACAACCACATGATGTCTTTCTTTTAAGATAAAATGGTCAGCTCATTCATTAACCAGTTTTAGTAGCTTATTTTTTAAAATATGCATTTCACTCAAAACTGTGGCATAAACCTAAAATCCCAGCTATTCTGGAAGCAGAGACAGGAGAATCACATTAAAGGACAGTCTGGGCAATTCAGTGAGACTGAGTATCAATAGAAAATAAAAAGGTTTGGGGATATAGCTCAGTGATAGAGGGCCCTGGGTTCCAAAATTCAGTATCAAAAAAAAAAAAAAAAAAAAGGATAAACCTAAGTTTTCATATATATTGCCATATTGTTTTGTTTGTTCATCTCTGTAGCTTCTTTATTTCTCTTCTTAATTTTTAATGACTTATTTTGCATTATTTCTCATTTCTTCCTCTTGTTTTCTTCTTGTTAAAGCTTTTAAATATTTTATTGGTCTTTAAAGTTAATCAATGTTCCTTTCTTCATTGTCTTTACTATCTCTTATGCTTTAAATTTTTTCATTTACTTATTTTTTTTCTAATTAGTGTGAGTTTAATTTACGTGAGTTATAATTTTTGTTAATATTTAATTTTCAAGGAATCAAAAACCATATTCTCAAAAATACAGAAAAAATGTGTTTGACAGTTTACTAACAGTGGAGTCTGAAGAAAGGAGAGAAAAAAAAAAAGCAAAAGGGTAGGCAAGGGAAGTAAAAGAACCAAATTGCACTATTTCATAATTTTTTCTAAAATTATTTCTAATTATCAATGATGTCATAATCAAGATGAGATGCCAGATGATAATTCAAAGTAATATAGAATCTATGATATATCTATGCTTTCATTCCTATTCATTATGGATAAATGTGAAATAATGCTTGACAGACACCTACAAAACATTTATTCTCACAAAATCATTCTTGAGAAGCAAGGGAATTAGGAAAAAATTTAATAAGTGTTGGTTATTTGTCATAAATAAAGGATGATAAGTATTGCAAAAAAAAGAAAATATATGTTTGAAAGTTTTCTTGAAATCATTTGTGAAGGGACCTGCAGTATATTAAATCTTCTTCAAAAGCTATTTTAGTTAGTTAAATAATGGGCAAACATGCCCATTGTTATTGAATTCTAACTGAACACTAAATTACAACTCCGATGTATTTATATATTACAACCTTAATGTGACCAACACTGAAAAAAGTTGACTCTAGTTCTATTATATTTTATATTTTCACAGATATTTTATGGTTGCTTAAAGAGATTCCTCAAATTTTTGAGTGTAATGTTTTACATGTCAAATAGATAGTTGATTTTTATTAACATAGTTTTATTAATTATTTTTGTCCATTAGAGTATTAGTTTAGATTAAATTGCTGCTTATTTCTTCTCATAAATATTTCAATTCTATATATCAAATACTGTGAATGATAACCATAAAATTTCTCATATCAATTGTAAATTTTTGGATTTTACCTGACATTTCTGTTATTTTGTGTTTTATTATGAGGTAGTTTTAAGGTGCATGCATAATATTAGTTTTGACATATCTTCCTGATGAATTTAAATGTTTATCTTTAATGATATTCTCTTTATGACTAGTATTGCTCTTTATCCTACAGATATTTTGCAAGGTTCTAACATAGCTATGCTATTTTTATTTTTTTACTTTTTGGTTAATATTTGCTTGATATATTTTAATCCTACAGCCTTTAAGAGGGGTTATTGTTTTAGTTAATTTTTTGTTGCTGTGACCAAAGGACCTTACATGAACAACAGAGAGGACTGGAAATTTACTTGGAGCTATGGATTTCAGAGGTCTCAGTCCACAGAAAATTGACTCCCTAGCTTAGGGCCCACAGTGATACAGGACACCATGCAGAAGAGCATGGTGGAAGAAAGCAGTTCAAGACATGGTTGTCAGAAAGCAAAGAATGCTGTGCTCACCAGGGGCAAAATAACCCCAAAGGCAAGCCTCCGGTGACAAATCTCCATCAGCCACACCCTACCCATCTGTTAATCCATATCAGTGGATTAGCGCACTAATTAGGTTGAGTCTCTCATAACCCAATCATTTTGCCTCTAAAGTTTTGCACCTTGTATATATGCGTGTATATACAGAAGAAGAGAGAGAAAGAGAAAGAAAACAATAACTTCACAAAGTTTAAATATAATCTTTAATATTCCTTATAATTTGGATTTATTTTTCAATAATCAGAGGAGATCTTGATGCTGTAAATTCAAACACAGTCTCCTATCTTACCTGTACATACTTAGTCACACACACACACACACACACACACATACACACACACACACAGGACTATTTTATATAGTGTTTTGTTTATACCTTTATTTTACAACTTCAAAATTAAACATTACGATTTTAAATAGTCAATTGTTTGGTAGATTTGGCTATATGTTTACAAATAACTTTTCTTGCTTTTCATTGTTGATCTTAAATATTTCACCTATAATATGTGGACATTTAAAGGCATATATTTTTGTTTATGATCAGAAGGGTCATTAAAATGTATGCTATGTTAATTTCTCCTGAAGTGTTTTAAACTCTCAACTACAATTTAAAAATTTAGGTACAATTTCCTTGATTATTACCACTTGATACTGTATTACCTTTTCCTGGAAGTAAATTTTTGTTTATTTTTTTATTTTGTTGTCCATTTTTCTTCTCACTTTTTTTTTTAATTTATGTTTGTCTTCTGAGTTGTATTCTGATTTTATTCACAGGATATTTTTGAGGCCTGTTTTAAATTTATTTTCCTTTGAGATTTTCTTTTGATTCTGCCTTCACTTAGGGGTTCTGTTGTTAGGAATAGTGAGGGACTCTTTCCATAGTTTCAATTTATTACAGATCACAATCTTGTTCTGAAATATTTATTGGCTCAATCCTAGTTCTAATAATAATTGGAGGCATGCACGTCCCTATCTCACTCATATTTATTTGGCCATGTAGATTCTTTTCTACAGAAAAGGAGTGAAAATGTTAGTGTGATATTCCCCAACATAAACTTGAACGGATATGCATATCTGCCTGCTTCCCTGTAAGTTTCCAAAGTTTAAAATGAAAAGACTATAACCAATGTAACTGCTGATTTCATGAATCAATTCAAGCAGGTCAAAAGTCCTGAACCAAGACACATACAGAACCTCTGCAGAAGGTAGAATTTTAAGATGACCCCTAAGACGTCCACCTCTTGATGTACACTCCCTAGGTGAATCCTTCCCTTTGGGTGTAGTGGATCCCTGTGTACATAATGGGATATTCACTACTTTTATTAGGTCACTTACATGACAATAGAAATAGGAGTCACTCCAGTTTTATAATGTGTGACACTGTCAGACAGACAATAGAATGAATTGGACATAACTTTCCTATGTTCATATATGAATACACAGTCAGTGTAACTCCGCCTCATGTGTAACCACAAAAATAGGAAGTTATACTCCATACATGTATGATGAGTCAAAATATATTCTACTGTCATGTCTAACTAAAAATAACAAATTAAAAAAATAAAGTGTGACACTGTCAATGCTCTCTGGAGATTTTTGTTTGACCTTGAACAAGTTAATTACTACCTTGTATGAGACTACATAAGGTAAAAGGCATAATGCTTATCTGAGATAAACCTTTAAGATCTTAGAGAGGCCCCCAGCTCACACAGAACAAGAAAATAAAATTCATTCCTACAATCAGAAAGAGAATTCTGCCAATGACCAATGGTCATGAAAGGTGACCTTAAGCCCAAGGTGAGATTGAAAATTTAGTCATATCTTAATCTATTCCTGGTAAGACTCTGGGTAGAGAGTCTAATTGAGCCTAAACTGCTGACCCAAGAAAACTGTGAGAAAACACTTTTTTTTCTGTTCATTTAGGGTACAATTCAGAATATTTTTGTATGTCATAGAAAATGTAGATGCCATTGTACACAAGTTGAACTCCAAAATTCAGATACAGAAAAACAAACAACAAAAAATGCTACAGATTCATGATAAAAAATAAATACTTATTACTTACTGTTTCCCACAAAATATATGTTGTTGTTTTTAAACAGCAACAAATGAGTTATACAATATGTAATTATATTTTCAAAACTAATTTTATTTCATTTACTTTTTTTTTGTCTTCTCCACCAGACAGCATATGTTCAAAACATATGTGAGTGTGTTACAGGTTAGGTATGAGTGTCCCCCAAAAGCTCATGTGTGAGACTATACTAGAAAGTTTAGAGGTGAAATTATTGGGTTATGAGAGTCTTAACCTAATCAGTACATTCATTCTCTGATAGGGATTAAATGGCTGATAGCTTTAGCCAGGTAGGGTGTGGCTAGAGGAAGTGGGCCCCTGGGGACATGCCTGTGGAGTATATATTCTGCCCTTGTTGAGCAGAACTCTCTCTGCTTCCTGGTGGCCATCTTCTGAGCTGCTTTCCTTCACTTCCCTTTTCCACCATGAAGTCCTGCCTTACCTCAGACCCTGAGAAATGAAGTTTGCGATCTATGGACTGAGATGTGGAAAAATATAACCTCAAAATAAACTTTTCCTCCTCTGATTGTTAAGTCTTTTGGTCACAATGGCGCAAAAAAAAAGAACAGAAAGAAAAAGATGAAGGAAAAAAAGTTGATTAAAACAGAAGGTTAGCTCTAGAGTTGAAGTTGTAAATTTTCTGTGTTATCTTCCCTTTGAATGCTGGTTTCATTTTTCACTTTGATAACATTTGTAGTTCTACCTCTATGTAAGATTTTCTGCTGCAGTTTCCCACTGTAGGCAATCTTGACTTTAATTCATGTGATGCATACATTACAGGAGTTTAAGAACCCAAAATGTGACAGAAGCCAAAGGTAAAAAGTAACTTTACTACTCTTTAAATCCTAATATTCCTGTTTCCTCTCATTTGGCTAGCTTTACTTTTATAAATTTTGTTCTCAACTTTGCAACGCTGGTTAATCTACCATCTATCTGTTTACCCATCTGTCCTGTCAGAACTAAAAATTTCAAGTGACTTACTTTCAAAAAAATAAATAATTAACTCAAAAGCTTTTTTACTCATGAATGTGATATTCTGTAAATAATTTCATTTCTAACTTATTTTATAATTAAACGCTCAACTGTTTTTATTAAGTTTTCTTTCATTATAAAAAATGCTCAAGTGTACATTTCATAATGAGGAATCCTTAAGAAATCTTTATTACCTTGAGACTGTCATTTTTTAAAAAAGATTCTTCAACTGACGGTTGTATCTTAGTATGGACTAAAGAATATTTTTATTGAAATCTTTTCTATGTTCCAGAAAAAAATTGGGCATCTCACTGAAATAAGTATTTGGCATGCATGGTAGCAGTTAAATCTTGCATAGCTGAAGGAGTTCTAACTCACCCTATCTAGAGAGGTACACCTGCCACCCACATTGTAAATGGTTGAAACTTTTATTCCCCCAAAATGCCCATAAAAATACACAAAATATCTGCCAAGACATGCTTCAAAAGTGCTTATTCCATATTTTTCTGTCTCTGTGGGAAACATTAAGCATTGCCTTATGTGCATGCCGTACATGACAAAAAATAGTCATCAAGTTTTCTATAGTGCCAGCATAGTGGCATAGTGGCACATGTCTGTAATCCCAGTGGCTCAAAAGACTGACACAGGAGGTTTGTGAGTTTAAAGACAGCCTCAGCAACTTAGTGAAACCCGAAGCAATTTAGGGAGACCCTATCTCAAAATAAAATATAAAAAGTACTGAGGATGTAACTCAGTGGTTAAGCATCTTTGAGTTCAATCCTCAATAACAACAACAAAAAAATTCAATAGTCCATATATGTTCACACAAAACTAATTTACTTACATGAAAATATGGCTATCATAGTTTTTTTATTGTTTTCTTTTTCTCATGGAAAATATTTTATTCATCCTAGATGAAGCTAGTGGAAATACCAATTTATTAATTCAAATATATTTATTGAATCTTTTGTAAACTTTTGCAATATGAAGATGAATATATTCAAAACAGACTGAAATTTTTGCTCTAAAAGACCTTATATGTAATAGGAGGTGAAAGTCCAAACAAATAACAATTATTAGTACATTGAAGATGAGAAAAAACAGGGAAGATGGATAGAGTATGATATGGATAATTATAATTTAAAATAAAGTAATCAGGAAATAACTGACTAAAGGAAAAAAAAAAACTTGTAAATAAGATGAATATGGAGAACTGATCCAAAAGGAATGTCATGGAATGCCTCCCTTTCAAGCTAATATCTGCGTCAAGACTGAATGAACAAGAATGAATGAGAGCTGCATAAACAGCCAAATAATTGTCTGTCAGGATATCAGCATGTCTGAAGTCCTGAAGCAAGAAAGTGTTGTGTGTTTCAAAAAAAAAAAAAAAAAAAATTGGATGGACATATATATATTCTAAAATGAAGAATACTGGAACACTGTAGTATTCTAGATTATTCCTAGAGTAGGTGAGTGTCCTTCTTCATTTGCTCTGCCTACAATATGTTTTCCCCATTATTAGTACAAATGCACAAGTGTCCACTTACCAAGTCAATAAATAAATGTATTTTCAAAACAAAATAATAATCATAAATATGTCCATTATATGGTAATTAAAGTTTCTTTTTCATTATAGAAACTTTTACACATTGTATACTGACCATAATAAAATAATTAGAACTATAGACAAAGTACCAAGTTAAATAGCCTAAAGAAAAGAATGAAAATATGATGCTTGAACATATTATCCTGTGCTTTATTGAAAAATATTTGTAGGAGTTGATAAAGCAGCTCAGTTTACTGAGAAATGAAAAATAGTGATATATAGATAATATATCTTAGAAACATTATCTGTTCATTTTGAAAGAAGAATATGAATGAAAATGAGACTGAATGAAATGCTACTGAATATATTAACAAAATGAGTAAGTTTCCAAGAAACAGAAGAAGTAAAGTTTGTGTTAAATTTTTTCGGGCATAACTGAAGATTTTTTCTTCAAGTGAATATTATCACGTTCTTAAAGGCATAAAACTTACCCAACTTCCTCAAACTTATTTTATAGAAAATTGCTTTCCTAATAAACAGAAATATCTTTATGTGAGATGTCAGATTGTTGAGGAAGAAATTTTTTGACAAGCCAAGGTATGACTAATTTCTCATTCTGAGTTAAATAAATTGGCAGTTCTTTATTGTACTGTCCTTAGAAAGCATGTTATTAAATAAGACCATTGTAATTACTTCCAAAACTAAAACAAAAAAGTCAATTTATCAATTCTAAATAGTAGTCATAGCCTTACTTAAATATTACACTTACTTAAAAAGTTTTCTTTAAAATGTCATTATTTGTCTAAGTGTGTGTGTGTATGGGTGTGTGTGTGTGTGTGTGTGTGTGTGTGTGTGTTTCTTTGTTTTACCTTTTAGAAGGTAGCTCATCTTATAATATGAACAGCCTGCCATGAAAAAAAGTGATCTGTTACCACCGTCAGGAAAGGTATTTGACTCTGAAGGTCAGCAGTCAGCCAACTCCATGGCACAAGACTCCAAGAAAGTTATGGCTCACACAGGCAAGCACTGAATGGAACAACACTTCACGGACATAGAGAAGAGACAGAGCAAAATCAGTTTCAAAAGTGAACATCAGTATTTCATGGCCAGTGGGTCTCATCCTGAAGCCACTGTACAGTGATGGTCTTCATCAAGCCTCTCAGGCTCCAAGCAAAAGAAGCTGTTCTGTCTCCAGATAAAATGGATTTAGTAGCAAAATGGCACATGTGCTTAAGCAGAACTAAGCACCACACATTGAGTTTGAAACTGGGAAAGATACTCCCAGCACAGGCTGTGAAGGCTCCTTATCTCTTGGCAAGAAAGTGTTCCAGGCCTAAGGTTCAGACTTATGCAGCTGAGCAGAGGTGGAAAGACTTCGTGCATGTGGCTGCCTTTCCCAACACTGGCCATATGGCAAAATCACTTTTTGGCAGGCAGCATTCCAACATGACTCCCAAGACACCTGCCCCCCTGTGTACATGCCCTTGCATAAAGCCCTTTCCTTAAATGAGGTGGAACATGTGACTTGCTTCTAACCCATAGACTGTGAAAAATTTGATGTGAATTTTGCAGATGTAATTAAGGCTAATCAGTTGACTTTGAATTTGTCTAAAGGGAGAGTCTCCTGGTTGGGACTAATGTCAGAATTTCCTGACAGATTCTCCAGCTGGCCTTGAAGAGACAAACTGCGTGTTGTGTTGTGAGAGGACCCTGTGGCAGGAATTTGTGGATAGTATCTAGGGGTTTACTGTTTAGTCCTATAGTCACAGGAATCTGCATTCTGCCAAAAACTTTGGGCTTGAAAGAGAACCCTAATTTCTGATGAAATGTCATCACTGCCTGGTACCTTATCGCCATCTTATGTGACTGTGAACACAGGATCCTACTAAGATATGCCTTAGCCTCTGACCCACAGATCTATGAGCTAATAAATTTGTGCTGTTTCAAACTTTGATTTTCTGATAATTTGTTATAAGAAAAATAAAACATCATTCAATTGGGATTTGAAACTTAGACTTTCAGAGATGAAAAAAAAAATGATTTGAATGTATTATTTGCTTTTCCCACTTTTAACCCCAAATCCTACCCATACACCACACATATTCACATATACACATATGATTGAACTTCTTTATTTTCCATATTATTTTCAGATTTGGAAGCTTTGGTAGCATTTAATTTTTGTTTTGCTTTTCCCATAATTCCAGGTATTTTATTAGAAAACTGGGGAATAGAATCATTTAATGAAATTAAATGTTCCTATGAATTCAGGTAGCTAAGACTTCATTTTTCATTCTAATGACAATTAATTGAGCATTTATTTTTATTAACTGTATAAACATGCAATTATTAAATATATAGCTATAATTGGATGTGGAAAAGACTAATCAATGGTGAACAAATATTGAATTACATGTAGGGAGTTTGCAAGCAGTTTACAATCATTTTACAATACATAAACCTTGCAAACAACAAGAAAAGGAAAGCAAGGTAAGAAAAAGCATTTTTTCCAAAGGTGATACTTTCTCAATGGCATATTGGGATGCCAGGTTTGATACTGCTCTGCTGCCATCTCAGGGACTTCAGCTTTAGTCAAGCAGCACCTCCTTCTCTCAGGACAGGTCCCAGGTTCATTGACCTTTTGATGAAGCTCCAAGATGGCAGCCTCAACCAGGCAGTGCCTCTCATCAGAGTCTGATTTTCAGAACTGTGGAATCTCTTCTAACCTTTTTAAGTTCTTCCCTTGATCACTTTTGTTTCCTCACCCCTGAGGATGGTAACTTCTTCCTGCAATTGTGATCTCCATAATAACTTAGAATTCTTAGTCTTTTTACTCATTTATCTACAAGTTTCAAATCCTAGAAATCATTTTTTGGAAAACAAATTTTTGTTTGGATATTGATATTTCTAGATCCCTGACCATATTAAAAATCTCACCTTTGCTTTAAGGATTTTCCCTCTGCTCCTTGCTTCTGACAGTGGTACCTCTTCCCTACTGATGCTCATTAACACCATCTGCTTGGAAGAAAAATGATGCTTTATTGTTTGGTAAATATTTGTTCACATACCCCTCTTCTTAGGGTAGTCTCCTGCTTGAGAATTAATGGGAGGCCCTTGGACCAACAGTCTGGACCAACAATCCCAGAAGAGTCTTCACCTGAAAGATGCCCACAGAGGTCACATCTCCCACTGACACCAAGAAAGGTAGAAAGCATGGGACTTTGAAAGGTAAAAGGAACAAATCTCCAGATGATTACCTTATAATATTAACAAGGTAAAGGGAACAAATTGCCAGATGATTAGCTTCTAATATTAACAGCAGCTCTTTTGGGAGCCTCTTGTCTGATGGTCGAATAAAAATGTTCTCTTTTCTCCCCCTAGAATAATGCAATACCTTACTTACTTTTTTTAACATGAGAAAGTAGGAAGGCAGAAACAAATCATTCACAGTTGATTTAATCCATAAGTTCATTGGTCTTTTTCTAATTTGAAAAAGAATGTAAAGAAGCTGGTAGTGAGGAGGACCTCGATCTTTAATCATTGGTCGCATGTTAGTCCTCTGACAAAAAAAAATTTTTTTTTTTTGTGGTTTGTAGAATGGTTAAGTTGGAGAAAAATAGATCTGTAAGTAATTTTCAGATCTATACAATATTTGTTTTTTACCCCCCAAAGAATTGACTTTTTAGGGTTTCAAGAATATGTCTGTTTGATTCCATTTGAAATGCCAGGTTTGATGCATGTAAAAATTGTATTTTTTAAAAAAGCACCCCAGGTGATTTGTATAGTCAAAAGTGTGGGAAACATGGAAATAAATCAATGGAGTTTCTGCCTTATGAGAATCATAATAAATTTGCTTTTTTAAAAGAATTCCCATGGGCTATGTCCTTAAGATTACAATTTATTAAATAAAAAATGAAGCCTAGACACATTTTTTTAAAGCACCATATTCTGATGTATATTTGAGGTTGCAAACTACTGAACAAATATAGCTGGATTCTACACTTGGAAACACACTGTTGAAAATCTGCTGCCTTCATACCTGTGGTAACACAAAACACATTCTAGGAAGGAATCAGACAGTCATTACAGTCTCTTGCATTCCTTATATAAGTAACTGATAACACAGCTCAGGTAGAGATGTTCAAAAAATCCCTCTAATTTGGTCTGAGATCTATGGTTTCTCTATTTCCTTCACCCTGAGTCCAGAGCCTCAGAAAATCAAGTAAATGTTATCATACCCAACTGTTCTCTGAACTCCTGTATTCTCTCCCCACAGCCTCTAAGACAAGCACTTCTGGAGAAATTCAGATTTAATGAGAAGGTTAAAGATATACACCTTTCTCCATTCTGTCAATATAATGTTCAGAGTCGTTGATAGAGTTAATAGAAGGGAAGCCTCTATTTCAGGAAATATGATAGATCAGATGGCATGAAAAACTGCACACTTAAAAAAATCCAAAAATGCTGAACAAGAAAATTTTGTACAAATATGAGTTTCCAAAAGTCAAGAGCAGAACTCTCATAAATATATAAAATGAACTTTCATCAATAATTTATTAACAAACAGATTGAGGGATGTGGTAAGATGTGGTAGTGGTTCAAACAACATTTGAGGAAGAAGAATTTATATATTCCAACAGGAAATATATTTTAAAATATTATGATATTTACCAGTATTATAAAATCAACAATAAATAGCAATAAATTATATAGTCCAGCATTATCTATTCTACTGAACAAATCATTTTTATTGCCATCTGACAAAAATTCTTTTTATTGCATTTGATTTTCTATAATTTAACCTCTGCCCTTAGCAAGTTGTAAAGTAGATCAAGCAATAATAAATAGAATGCCAAACATGTGTACACAACCCTAGAGAAAAAGACAATTCCTTCTAGACAATACTCATCATTATAATGGGAAAGCACCTAATATAGTCCATTTTACCACTTTCCTAGTTTTGGATATTTTTTTTCTTAATAGTGCTTACTTCTTTTGATCATAAATAATCCTCAAAACTTATGAGACCACAAAAGAATGGTGTTATTACATGTCATTTATATAGTTGCACCAACAGTTAATTAAGATGTTAAATCCCTTCATACTTGTCTGCAAATTAAGAGACATGCGGGGTTAAGCAACTGGTAGGCTAGAAAATTTACATGTATCTGGAGATTTTATAAGGAATCTAGGATTATGTTTTCAATAGGATTTATTATTACCTCTTGTATATGAGGTTAGGCAACCATGTCCAAAAACGACACCTCCATTTCTTGTTTAACTCCTAACATTTGCAATACCCAACCTGTATCGAAGTCTTTCCCTCCTATTTATGTCACTTGGAACCCATTAGTCAGAACAGGTAACATGTCAATTTTCTGTGAAGGCTTTGCAAGTAGTGTTTCCCCATATAAAGTACAACACTTGATCTTTAATGGCAAGTATATCAGACCAGATTACTTGAGTGGGACAAATATATCTTATAGAGTCTTGATTACTTAATTTGCTGCCCAGTTAAATTCTACTGAAAAGGTGGACATATTCCAATTATGCAAATTTGAATAAACATATTGCCAAGAAAATTAAGAAGTCTCTGTAAAAATATTAATTTTTGAATTTTGAATCATAAATAAAAGTCATATAATATTTAAATGCTTTATTTCAGTTTGCAAAAACAATGGCATAATTTATAGGTTAAAGTTAAAAAAGAAAGTCACTTGCCTGTTTACTCTTCAGAAAATAGATTAAAACAATATCAAAAATCTTTTGAACTTATTAACTGCAGTTATAATTCTCTAAACAATTTATAAAGTGCCATGAAATTAGTTTTTTGCTTTTATTGTTGATTCTTTGGTCCTCACTTAGCTTATGAAGTATTCTATATTTCAACTGAGAAGATGCTTGGAAACCATAAACCCTTAGTACAATCTGATAGTTTTCTCTGAGAGGTCAACACACAGGTATTACCAATAACTATTATTTGAATCATCAATTATTAATAGTTCGTTCTCAATTTTATTCAGAAGACCCAATTTCTACCTTGTTAATTGTAGCAGTTTTCAGGTGAAAGAGGATGGAAGAACTTCCACCTTGACAATATGTTCCTATCTGAAAGTCTATTCTTTTTATTGGTAGTCTTGACATATTTTTTTTAATGAATTTGAGCTTACAAATAGAGACATAAATAATATAAACAATTATAGCAGCAAAAAACCCCTTCTTGTTTCATTCAATAATCAATTTCCATTTCTAATAATAGAAATCACCAAATCCTCAGATCCCAAAACCAAATTTCCAATCATTGTTGCCACTAATGGTGAAAAGGTCAATAATAAACTTGACCAAACACTACAAACAAAATATAAAAATCAGAAACCATTAATCTTCATTGGAAATCACCTAGGTAGCCAAGAATAGAAATGCTTGGGATTCAATAGTATATTAATGTTCTGGTACTTCTTTTGTTGGGGGGGTGGTTAACCAGGGATTGAACTCAGGGGTACTCCACCACTGAATCACGCCCACAGTCCTTTTTTATATATTTTATTTAGAGACAGGATCTCACTGAGTTAGCACCTTAGCACCTCACCATTGGTGAGGCTGGCTTTGAACTCTTGAGACACTGTGGTTACAGGCATGTACCTGTACCAGCTGTTCTGGTACTTCTTGAACAACATGTTGAATTACTTTGGCCTGTTAATCATTGGAGGCATTTTGGTAGAAAGTTCCAAATATTTACAATATAATAGTCAAAAGGCTAAAAACACAACACTGAAATGCATAAAATCAACACATTTCAAAGATTTATTAAATAAATCATTAATGCCAGGTGTGATTGTACATGCTTGTAATCCCAGTTGCTTGGGAGGCTGAAGCAAGGGCACTGCAAGTTCAAGGCCACCCTCAGCAATGTAGAGAGGGCCTAAGCAACTTAGAGAGACACTGTCTCAAAATAAAAAATAAGAAGGTCCCCCCTTGGGCTTAACTCCGCTAACCAAAACAAAGAAAAACATCATTAACAAGGAATCTAGTAAGGTGGCAAACCTAATTTAAAGGCTTTTGTAAGCAAAGGTTTATGTATTCCAATACGAAATTTGTTTTTTTATAAATGATATTTTAAGCTTGCTCAATTATATATAAAACTTATAACTATTCTTTGATAACCTTCGATGTTAACTTTTTAACAGAGCAGCAATCATTTTCATTGGTCTGAAATAAGAGAATTTGCATTGTAATGAATCATCACTATTTAACCAATACTCATGTAGAATTGCAAATTTCCTAATGAATAGTAAAATAAATGAGGTACATTAACCTAATCAGACATCCTAAATACTACACTGAGCAGATCTGTCATAAAACTTTTTGACTATTTCCAAAATTTTGATCATTTTTCTTATCCTAAATATGAATTTTACACAAGGTAAGTAAAAATCCCCAGAGTCCACCAGTTCCAAAATAGTACAGATGATATCTTAGTTTACTAAGACGGCCCTAAGAAAACACCACAGACTGGATGACTTAACAGGAACTTATTTTTTTCACAGTTCTGGAATTTAGAAGTCCAAGATCAACATGTCGGCAGGTTTGGTTTCTCCTCAACCTCTGCCCTTGCCTTGCAGACAGCTATCTTCTCTCTGTGTGTCCTTTAACCTGTGCTTAAGCGTGCCAGTGTCTTTTCTTCTCTCAAGGATGTCGGCTATAATGGATTAGGGTCCTGTATTGTTTACCTCATTGAACCTTGATCACTTCTTTAGAGCCCTGTTTATAAATACAGTAACATTGGAATGCAGGTTCTAACATGAATGCTGGGGAGACACAATTGAATCCATAACAGGTGGAGTTAAAAGTGATCACTTGAGTTGATGGCATTTAACTATAATAACATCAGGTTTCTTTTTAACCTTCCTGAAGAAAAAAATCAAGGCTATGAATCCAAATAAGATGGAGATCTGTAATTGAGAATATTGTATATATATCCAATGGGAAAAAATGGAATCAAACAAACAAACAACCAATGAAAAACAATCAAAGACAAAATTGACAGTGACAAAAAGAGACAATAAAACTTTATTTGAGACTCTATTCTGGGTTCACAAATAATCTTTTCACTCAAATACAGTCTTTACTTTGACAAGGGTTCACTATTCATATTTCATATAGTCAGGAAATACTAAACTTATAAAGAGGTCTCAATTTGGGCATACCATTGGATATAAAGTCAAAACCTCTCTGAATGGAAATACTCTAAATCCAAATAGATCATTAATCATACATACATAAACTGGTATCTTCAAATTTCAAATCACAATAGCAATCATTAGCAATACAAAGAGAAAAAGTTATATATTATAATAGACTTCTAGGTATAATTATCAAAGTATAATGTAAGCTCTAAAATAGATTTAAGGAGAAAAGAAGTACTCAAAAAGTTAGAAGGAAATAAAGTAGTATTTTGAAGAATCTTAAAGACAATCTATACATTTGTATATATATAATATATATATTCACTCCTAGAAATAAAGTATAATATTGAAATTAGAAAGTCAATAGAACAGTTTTAAATAACATTATAAACATGGAAATAGAAGGAAAGTTTATACTTGTTAAAGAGATGAAAAAATTAGCCTAGTGAGGCCTATAGAATAAAAAAGATGAAAAATTATTAAGAAGAGATAGCAGAATCTGGAAGACATAATAAAATTAATATTAATCTCCACCAGAATGCTGAAGAAAAGGAGTACACAATAACCCCTGAAGATATAGCAACTAAGAATTTTCTAGAATTGCTGTAATTCAAATTTGAGAAGCACAATGAATCCTGAACAAAATAAATTTTAAAAATTCAGATCTGGAAGAATGATTCTAAAATGGGAACACCAAAGACAACTAAATGAAAACAGCTGGGGAGAAAAGACAGATTACTTACAAAGCAATCCCAATTAGACTGTCAGCAGGTTCCCAAATGTAAGGGCACATGCCAGAAAACCGTGACATAGTATCCTCAAAGCTGGAAGGAAGTAACTGTCAGACTCAATTTCTGCATCCTAGAGAAGATCTCATTCAAGTGTGGGAAACTGTAAAGCTTTTTCTGTTGATGAGCATCAAGGATATAAAGCTTAGAAGATTTATTCTTTGAAATGAAATAGGATATGTTATAATATTACAAAATGATTTACTAAGAAAACTTACTCTTTAAAATCACAAGATTAGAGAAATTTTTTCTTTGAAAAAATACCAAGGACTAGACCAGAAAAAAAAAAAAAAAAACAGCTTTGAACTGGAGAAGAATGAAATGGTAAAAATATTGAAGCAGCCTTGATTTGGCTAGGAACCGATTAGCATCTTGACTTGCTTCTGTTGGAAACTCTTAAACCTGTTCTTACTCAGTATGCATAAGACTTGCATAAGGTTATTTACCAAAACTGCATCTTAATGCAAATCTCTGCCTGGAACATTTTGTAAATTCAAATCTGCCTCAAAGAACAAGTGATCCATTTGTTTTATCAACAATTTCTAGATCAAAAAATATAGATTTCCAGATAAATAAAACCAAGAAATTGTAATATCAATGAATCTGTGGCATAGACTTTGTTGTCCAACAGCATGCTCTGTATGATGAAAGTGATCCATATTTGTGCTGTCAACTAGCCATTAGCAACATGTCTACATAGAGTGCTTAAAATATGACCATTGTCACACGGAACACAATTTTATATTTTATTTAACTTTAATTATTTTAAATTTTAATACCCACATGTGACCAGTTGGTACTATACAAGACAGCTATAAACTGTTAGAGATTGTTTTATAGAGGAAAAATATTTCCAAAATGAAGGTGTGAACTAAAAATGGAAAAACCTAAAAAACTTCTAATTAAATCTTCGGTGGCATATTATCAAAAGATTAATATTGATGCTAAAAATGGTAAACAAAATGACAGAAAATAATAACAAAATTGAATTGAGTTAAAATGGATAATGCTCGGTAACTCAAGTTGTTTTGAAGTCAAGTAGAGATACTGGTTAAATTTATACTTTGTTAATATATACATTCTCTCCCCCAACCCCCACCGGGCCCACACATGTGCACTCATACTCCTCTGTATTTCCAAGGAATAGAGGGGAAAATGGAATAATATCAGCATTCAAACAATTCAAATATGACAAAGGTGGGTGATAAAAGAAGTTCAGATTCCAAAATTGTGTTCCTCTTTATTTTGCAAGGGATAATTTATTAAAGTGCAAAAATATTCCTTTGGATTGCTCTAAACAAAATTTGAACCAAATTGCCTTTTATCTTGTTTTTCCTCTTCTAATAATGAACTCATTTGATCCTTTCATAGTCTTTTGTCTGATCTTTATAAATACATATTTTTGTGTATGTATACACACACACATATACATTTTTTTAAAAATTGCAATACTGGGATCAAACTCAAAACTTCTCACATGCTAGGCAAGTTCTTTGCCACTGAGTTATACCCCAGCCCATCTCTGATCTTTATCTTTCATTCAGGTAAACATGAAACTGAAAATTCATTTACCCTTTTAAGTTAAATTCATTCGAAATAGGAAAAGTCTCTTAGATTTTGTTTAAAATCTAAGTTTGAGAGTCAATGTTAATTATTTCCACAGACTAGCTAAGGCATATATATAAATAAAAAGAATGATTTAAAGTAGGCTTAGAAACATACAATCCAGGACTTTGGAATGTATATCTTTTGGTTTGCCATGTTAGGAACTTTGGATTATAAATAGGGGTGAGGAAAAGGCAGATAAGATAAATGCTAAAGGTAACTTGCAAGATTAAGTGGAAAATTCTGTAGGGTATCAGAGATGTTTGGAAAAACTTGGGGTTTTAAAAAAAATGCTTTTGAAGTCTCTCCTTGCAATTACATTACACCTAAATCCAGTCCAAAAGCAAAGAAAAGATTAATCCTTTACAAACATTAGAAAGAATTCTTCAAGGCTTTTAGGTAAGATTCAAAAGTAGTTTCCAACTTTGATGTGACCTTGATTCTATTCTCACTGTGTGTAGATGACCTTATCCAGAAACAGGGGATTCAACAGAGCAGCAAGGACTGCTAAAAACATAACACTTTGCTAGATTATGAATGAGTCTTAAAACAGAAGCAGAATATGATCCAAAATGAACTGATGGCTTTAGAGATAAAGCACATTATGTGCTCCTATCCAGGTAAAAGTTATCAGTGGAGGAAAACTCTTAAAGACATCTAGAGAGACTGTAGGGAAACTAAATTGAAAAAGTAATTGTCTACATTAGCTACAAAAGGGAAATGGTGAGAAAATGGAAAAAAGTAAGTATATAAACAGTAAGATTCTCAAAAAATAGGGGGAGAAGTGCTCAATTTTTTCATCTTTTTTTTTTTTTTAATTTATTTATTTTTTTTACGTTTACATAGGGTAATGATGTTTATTATATTTTTCCCCTCCACCCCACCCCTCCCACCCCTCCCACCCCTCCCACCCCTCTTTTCCCTCTACACAGTCCTTCTTTCCTTCATTCTTACTGCTCTCCTTAGCCTAACTCTAAACCTAACCCTAAACCTAATGCTAGCCCCTCCCACCCCCCATTATATGTCCTCATCCGCTTATCAGCGAGATCATTTGTCCTTTAGTTTTTTGAGATTGGCTTATCTCACTTAGCATGATATTCTCCAATTTCGACCATTTGCCTACAAATGCCATAATTTTATCATTCTTCATTGCGGAGTAATATTCCATTGTATAAATATGCCACAGTTTCTTTATCCATTCATCAACTGAAGGGCATCTAGGTTGGTTCCACAATCTGGCTATGGTGAATTGAGCAGCAATGAACATTGATGTGGCTGTATCTCTGTAGTATGCTGATTTTAAGTCCTTTGGGTATAGGCCAAGGAGTGGGATAGCTGGGTCAAATGGTGTTTCCATTCCAAGCTTTCTGAGGAATCTCCACACTGCTTTCCAGAGTGGTTGCACTAATTTGCAACCCCACCAGCAATGTATGAGTGTTCCTTTTTCACCACAACCTCGCCAACACCTATTGTTGCTTGTATTCTTGATAATCGCCATTCTAATTGGGGTGAGATGAAATCTTAGGGTAGTTTTGATTTGCATTTCCCTTATTACTAGGGATGTTGAACATTTTTTCATATATCTGTTGATTACTTGTACATCTTCTTCTGTGAAGTGTCTGTTCATTTCCTTAGCCCATTTGTTGATTGGATTATTTGTATTCTTCGTGTAGAGTTTTTTGAGTTCTTTATAGATTCTGGAAATTAGCGCTCTATCTGAGGTATGGTTGGCAAAGATATTCTCCCACTCTGTAGGCTCTCTCTTCACATTTCTGATAGTTTCCTTTGCTGAGAGAAAGCTTTTTAGTTTGAATCTATCCCAGTTGTTTATTCTTGCTTTTATTTCTTGTGCTATGGGAGTCCTGTTAAGGAAATCTGATCCTGAGCCAACAAGTTGAAGATTTGGACCTACTTTTTCTTCTATAAGATGCAGGGTCTCTGGTCTGATTCCGAGGTCCTTGATCCATTTTGAGTTGAGTTTTCTGTAGGGTGAGAGATAGGGGTTTAGTTTCATTCTATTGCATATAGTTTTCCAGTTTTCCCAGCACCATTTGTTGAAGAGGCTATCTTTTCTCCATTGCATATTGTTGGAACCTTTGTCTAGTATGAGAAAATTGTATTTATTTGGGTTTGTGTCCATGTCCTCTATTCTGTACCATTGATCTACCTGTCTATTTTGGTACCAATACCATGCCGTTTTTGTTACTATTGCTTTGTAGTAGAGTTGAAGATCTGGTATTGCAATACCCCCTGCTTCGCTCTTGCTACTGAGGATTGCTTTAGCTATTCTAGGTTTTTTATTCTTCCAGATGAATTTCATAATTGCTTGCTCTATTTCTGCGAGGTACATCATTGGGATTTTAATTGGAATTGCATTGAATCTGTATAGAACTTTAGGTAGTATAGCCATTTTGACGATATTAATTCTGCCTATCCAGGAACATGGGAGATCTTTCCATCTTCTAAGGTTTTCTTGAATTTCTTTCTTTAGTGTTCTGTAGTTCTCATTGTAGAGGTCTTTCACCTCTTTTGTGAGATTGATTCCCAAGTATTTTATTTTTTTCGATGCTATTGTGAATGGAGTAGTTTTCCTAATTTCTCTTTCTGAAGATTCATCACTTATGTATAAAAATGCATTGGATTTATGAGCATTGATCTTGTAACCTGCTACTTTACTGAATTCACTTATGAGTTCTAAAAGTTTTCTGGTGGAATTTCCAGGTTCCTCTAAATATATAATCATGTCATCAGCGAACAGGGATAGTTTGAGTTCTTCTTTTCCTATTCGTATCCCTTTAATTTCTTTGGTTTGTCTGATTGCTCTGGCTAGAGTCTCAAGGACGATGTTGAATAGAAGCAGTGAAAGAGGGCATCCCTGCCTTGTTCCAGTTTTTAGGGGGAACGCTTTCAGTTTTTCACCATTTAGAATGATATTAGCCATGGGCTTAGCGTAGATGGCCTTTATAATGTTTAGGAATGTTCCCATTACCCCAATTTTTTCTAGTGTTTTGAGCATGAAGGGATGCTGTATTTTATCAAATGCTTTTTCTGCATCTATTGAAATAATCATGCGATTCTTAACTTTAAGTCTGTTGATATGGTGAATGACATTTATTGATTTCCGAATGTTGAACCAACCTTGCATCCCTGGGATAAAACCCACTTGATCGTGGTGCACTATCTTTTAAATATGTTTTTGTATGCGATTTGCTAAAATTTTGTTGAGAATTTTTGCGTCAATGTTCATTAAGGATATTGGTCTGAAATTTTCTTTCCTCGATGTGTCTCTGGTTTAGGTATCAGGGTGATATTGGCTTCATAGAACGAGTTTGGTAGGGTTCCCTCCTCTTCTATTTCATGGAATAGTTTGAGGAGTATTGGAATGAGCTCTTCTTTAAAGGTTTTATAGAACTCGGCTGAGAACCCATCTGGTCCTGGACTTTTCTTTGTTGGTAGGCTTTTGATGACCTCTTCTATTTCATTGCTTGAAATTGGTTTATTTAAGTTGTGTATGTCCTCCTCGTTCAGTTTAGGTAGTTCATATGTCTCTAGAAATTTGTTGATGTCTTCAAGGTTTTCTGTTTTGTTGGAGTATAGATTTTCGAAATAGCTTCTAATTATGTTTTGTATGCTGCCTGCAAGAGACACATCTCATAGAAAGAGACACCCATAGACTAAAGGTGAAAGGATGGGGAAAAACATACCATGCACACGGACACAGCAAAAAAGCTGGAGTATCCATCCTCATCTCAGATAATGTGGACTTCAAACCAAAACTAGTCAGAAGGGATAAAGAAGGACATTACATGCTGCTTAAGGGAAGCATAAATCAGCAAGACATAACAATCATAAATATCTATGCCCCGAACATTGGTGCATCCACGTACGTCAAACAAATCCTTCTCAATTCCAGAAATCAAATAGACCACAACACAATAATACTAGGCGATTTTAACACACCTCTCTCACCACTGGATAGATCGTCCAAACAAAAATTGAATAAAGAAACTATAGATTTCAACAACACAATCAGCAATTTAGACTTAACGGACGTATATAGAATATACCATCCAACAAAGAATGAATACACTTTCTTCTCAGCAGCACATGGATCCTTCTCTAAAATAGACCATATTTTATGCCACAAAGCTACTGTTAGTAAATACAAGAAGATAGAGATACTACCTTGTACTCTATCAGATCATAATGGATTGAAATTAGAAATAAATGACAGAATAAAAAACAGAAACTTCTCCAATACCTGGAGACTAAATAATACACTATTATATGATGAATGGATAACAGAAGACATCAGGAGGGAAATAAAAAAATTCTTAGAAGTAAACGAGAACAAAGACACATTATATCAAATTCTCTGGGACACTATGAAAGCAGTACTTAGAGGAAGATTTATTTCATGGGGTGCATTCAAAAAAAGAAGTAGAAATCAACAAATAAACGAGTTAACACTACAGCTCAAAGCACTAGAAAAAGAAGAGCAGACCAATACCAAAAGTAGTAGAAGACAGGAAATAGTTAAAATCAGAGCCAAAATCAACGAAATCGAAACAAAAGAAACAATCGGAAAAATTAATAAAATAAATAGTTGGTTCTTTGAAAAAATAAATAAAATTGATAAACCCTTAGCCACACTAACAAAGAGAAAGAGGGAGAAAACTCAAATTACTAAAATTCGGAATGAACAAGGAAACATCACAACAGACACGAGTGAAATTTTTTCATCTTAATCTTTAAAATTTCACAAACTTTTGACTCATATTTGTTTTATAGTACTTATTTGATGCCCTTGAACCATTACATAACTTTTACAAAATTGCTTATGTAACAATAATCATAATCATATTGGTATTCCTGATATTTTCACCCATAACAATCACCCTCAAACTTTTAACAAATTTCCTTTGTGAAATCTGCTAATGTAGACAGGGTGTACTAGAACCAGCTTGAATTATCTTATGAGAGCTGATTGTGCGTAGCCACATTCCATACTCAGTGACATCATGCTACTATATTGAAATTGAGTATGATGCTATGGAAAGGAAGACTTTTGGTTTTTAATTGAGAGCTGGTTGATAAACATAGATCATCATGCAAATGAAATGCCAAATCATTTCATAAGGCATCTTCCTTCTGAGTTCCATGGATTCCCATATTCATAATCTAGACTTAAATAATTTAGACTTATAATAATAATAATTTAATATTATTTCTCAATATTAATTTTGACTTACTGGTATCCTTGGGTCCAAATCAAACCTAAGTTTACGATCTCCAGGAGGCAAAAAACTGTTTTAATTTTTACTCATATGAGTAGAAATCATAGGCCCCAAACCATTACGTTTTGTTTAATTCATTCTACACTCTACCCAAGCTGCACATTACTCTGGAATTAGAAGTAAAAGAATCACTCAAGTCAATAATGAAAGCCTCATAGAAAAAGTGCTAACCATACTTTGCACCAGACCTTGTAATAAACTAATCATCCTGTCAAGAAAACCAATTGAAAAGGATATAGACTTATTCATAACTTCAGAGAGACAAATAATAACTTCCTGCTTTCTATGGTTTTAAACACAAGCATAATTTTATTTTTGGTGCTATACCTTACAGTTGTAGATCCATGCTCTTTTCTCTTTAATGTTCTTCAACACTAATATTGCCAATACATAGATACCTATCCCAGGAACAGCAGCAATGAACCAGATAACACAGTTTAACTCAGCTTTTTATAGAGGTGCTCTCTTAATTATAACAAATCCTTAAATAGGTTTTGAATAATCTTAATTTTGCCTACAATGTTTCTTTACAATATGATGATTCTGATCACTTTTTGCAATATTCTGAATGTGAGATGAGTGGTAATATGGCTTCTATTTACCTATTGTTTTAGCCTAACAAAAAATAGAAAACAAACAATAGTTTTCTTAAAAAGTTAAGATTACCAAAACAAAATGTATTGTCTAAGACTTGATTTATCCCAAGAAGGGGAATCCCTCACTTCAGATAGACCATAATACATTCAAAAATTCCCGGGTTCAGGTACTAAAAAATAATTAAACCTTCCAATATTTCACCATCTACTGACATGAAAGGATATCCAAATTTTCTGAAACAATCACATCTCCATATGATTTAATCATGTCCTATTAAGGAAAACCCTTACTTTTAACCTAAATGTGGGCAGTCACTTTGTGATTTGAAATGGTCTATCTAACAACCTGAGATATGGGTATAGTCACTGATTAGATAGATAACTAGATAGATAAATAGACATATATATAGTGTTTCTTTCTGGAAAGAGAATTTTCTTATTTGTATGTTCAGAAAACTTAGCAATATACATTAGCCAAGTTCAGTAGCATGTTCTTTAGCCTTTGCCTTTTCCACCTTAACAGTGAGAGCCACAGATTTTGAACCTAAGACGTTGCCTTCCCAGTGACAGCAGGTCTCAGAAGATCTTCATTGTTATTGACCCTTACTAAATATCATGTATATAATCAGAAATTATGGCTTTATGATAGTCTTTCTTTTGACCTAAGGCCAAATTCTACCCACCTTATATCAAAGAGATAGCAACTATAGTTAAGGGCAGATGTAAAACCAATTTGATTTTAAGATATCCCTTTGACCTTCTCTCACGCTGTGTAAACTTTATTGATCACTGGAATTACAAAAATTTACTAGGCAAATGGATTTACCACTTATGAGATTCTGTTACTTTCCTGAAACACATTTTTATATAACATTTAGAACTTTAAAACTTCTTGTCCTTCTACTGGAAGAGGGAGAAATGAATGCATTACTTCCTTACCTCTGTTATAGAATTGTCTAGGGCAGATTTTTCAAAACCTGTGTGGAAATTTCACAATTATTATTATTTGTTGATGTCCTATATCTTGAAACAGATACAGATTAACACACTGGAACTACCATTAGAGATCCCGGATTTTCTCTCTAAATAATATCTTTGAAACAGCCAAAATCAAATTGAATGATGGGTAAAGTATTGCACTCAGAAGTGTTAGCAAGTTAGCAAAAGAGAAGTTATTTATTATGTAGAATTGATAAAATGTATGCTTTCAGGGTGGTCCTTATTTTAGAATGATTCAGAAAATTGAGTGTTCTTGATCTCAGTAAACACTTCACTAAAAAAATAAAAAAAGTTCAAGAGAAAAATAACTCTTCATGTTTCCTGAAGATTTGTCTATTATAATGATACATATCATACCCTAACTGATAATTTTATCATACATACAGGCAACTTTCCTAAGACCCTAGAATCTAACAGAACTTGAAGACCAAATATTTAGAAAGTACAAAAAGACAATTATGGAATGACAGTGGTTGATTGGCTCCAGATACAGGGGGAAATAAATACTGGGAAAAAAATTTATTGCAGAGCTCACAAGAGGATGACCCCAAAGGGAACCACATAAAGTTGCATAGATTTAACATAGCAATGAACAATTGGTTAATATTGAATGAAGAAATGACAGAGTTTTGGGATAGTTTCTGGGTATGTTTCACTTGTCACCAGTGTAATCCTCGTAAAAATGTAAAGATAGGACATGAAAAAGTAATCAAATATTAGAATCCTTGATCATTTTCAAATAGATTTAAACTTTACTCTCATTTCCATAGTGGTTTTTGAAAATGAATTACTCATTGATTACTTATTCACAGAATGGACTAAGGCTTTGCCTTGGCAGAGATTTACACATGTGAAGACCGCAGAAAGTGTTCTGTGTATTGTTTTGAACCTTGAGAATTCCAACCCACCTAGTCATGAGGACGCACATTTTACTGATACTGTAATTAAATTGCTTTGCAAACTTTGCTACTTACTTAGGCATTTATCTGCCATATCATCTCTAACCTTCAAAAAAGGTAAAAAGAACAAATGGAATACTAAAACTAAAATTAGTGAAGCTCTGTAAGTTATTTGAAATTCTATTACTTAGGGTATGATTCACTCCTGTTGATTTTCACCAACTTTTTTCTTAGTGAGAGAGGTAAAGACCAAATTTTGAATCTAGCAATATCTTTTCATGTTTAGATACTTCCCTGTTGCAGACAGATACAAATAAACATTGCAAGTGAGCTGTCTAATATACTCCGTCTTATCAAAAAATGTAGGGGTAGTCTCCTCAATATCCTTCTAAACAACACAACCATGTTGTAAAATCTGGAAAAGTAAATTCTGATCTTCCTAAAGAGTTATCAGGAAAATAGCTTTAAAACTTTAATCAAAATAATTTAAAAAGATGCTTTTACAGCTAGTGATTTCAAGTTAAAATATATATAATCAAGTCCGCTGATGGATTTGTCTTCAGTTTGAGTTGGGTGGCATCTAACTTATTTAGGCCTGTTTCATCTCCCTCTCCCTCTCCTCTCTTCCTTCTCCCCTCTCTTCTCTCTCTTCTTTCCATGTATCCAAACAAAGATTCAAAATTTGGTCTGTACCTCTCTCACTAAAGAAAAAAGTTGGTGAAAATCAACAGGAGTGAATCTGACCCTAAGTAAGAGAATTTCAATTTCTTCTCCCCTCTTCCTTCTTCCTTCTCCCCTCTCCCTCTCCCCTCTCCCTTTTTCCATTTCTGCAGTCCTGGGGATTGAAACTGGGACGTGACACAAATTAGGCCAGCACTCTCCCACTGGCTATATCCCCACTCATGGTGTCAGTCTCTTAAAATTCATCAGTCACTTTCCTGAATTATTGGAATCAACTACTGAGCATTTTTTAGATGACAAATACCCCAACAGTTTAGGCAGTTAGAAGCCTAACATTCGCCATGACATCACACTAGTGAATTAATTATCTACTACTGCTTGACATGTTTACCCCAAAATGTGATGGCTTCACACAACAACCATTTATTATATCACATTTTCCACGGTTCTGGAATTCAAGAATGGCTTAGATTGGTGTTCTGATTGCGAGATTCTAATCAGGCTATAAGTTGCTGGCTAGGATTGGAGTTATGCAAAGACTTCACTAGAGCTTGGGTTCACCTCTGACAGCCTCCTTGTGTGACTGCTGACTGAAGGCCTGAGTTCTTTGCTGCATGTTGTTCAGAGGCCTCATTCGTACCTTATGGGTCTTCCCACAGGTCTGATGGAATAGCAGCATCCAACTAAAGCAAGTTATCCAAGTGGAAGAGCCAGAAGGAAGGCTCAGCACCTTTTATCACGTGGTCTACGAGACACACAATGTCACTTTTACCATATCCTTGTAAATTTAAGTGAGTTAACTCCAGTTCACACTCAAGGGAAGAGAAATTAAACTCTACCTCCAAAGGGAGGTGTACCAAAGAATTTGTGAACAGAGTTTTAAAACCACTATTCTTTGAATGAAGATGAGAGAAAAAAAAATCCAGCAACCTTTCATGATAGTTTCTATAACTAACCTTTTGAAATAAAATCTGTAAAGTGACAATGTATCAGTGGCTGCTCACTTGGAAGTTGCCTCAGTTTACAGACCTTACAATGAAAGCATCTCACTTAATGTTCTCCTTATGGCTTTAGATCTATGTGGTGAAACCTGCGCTATAAATTTCACTGCTTAGCATCCGAGCGCTCTGTTAAACTCACTAAAATTATACAATATTATATGAAAATTTTACCAGGGTGTCTTGGCAAAAAAGCAGATATGTACTTTATGTATATATAACTATATGAATTTATAAATTTGTAAAATTATATATGTTTGTGTATACACACACAACAACTGGAATTGAATTTGTGGCACACTGTTGATTGACTCCTTCATTGCATCCATGCTTTTCAGTATGTTTAATACCACTCATTTATTTTCAGTTTGGTTGCTTTTACTTTGGGTGTCATATCGATAAAATCATTGCCAAGACCAATGTACTAAAATGTTTATTCTATGTTTTCTTTTTTAAAATTTTGATTCATATATTTATTTATTTATTGAAGAACTGGATATTGAACCCAGGGGCACTCTACCACTTTTTATAAGACAGAGTTTCACTAATTTGTTCTGGCTGGCCTGGAACTTGTGATCCTCCTGTCTCAGCATCCTGAATAGCTGGAATTACACTGCACCTACCTCCTATGTTTTCTCATAGGAGTTTCACAGTTTCATGCCTTGTGTGTAAGTTTTGAAATCCAGTATGACTTGATTTTTGGGTTCAATTTCATTCTTTTCCTTAAGGAGAGCCAGTTTCCCTAAAATCCTTTGTTGAAGAAACTATGCTTTGTTCATTGTAGGGTTTCTTCCACCACCAGCATGGGTGAGGAAAAGGGTTTCTGTCAGAGGAATGTGCCAACTGTAGATTAATCGCTAAGAAACTTATTTAATAAAATAAACATAGGAGACAATTATCTTTTTAAATCAAAGTGTATGTGACAGACTGAGCCATGCTAAGATCTGGCTTCTAACAACAATGGAAGAGCCCACCTTCTCTTTACTTATAGTTACACAGGTAAAGGAGGACTGGGAGGAGCTTCTGTGAGGAACAGGATAGGGTGGAGTTAAAGAAACCATTTGCTTTAGCGGGTCATCCCAGTAGAATTAGCATTTTCTCAGGCCATAAGCCACTCTGCTCAGAAGTTACATACCCAAGGCTATCTGAAATAGTCTCTCATGACTGCCAGTTCCTGGAAGTCAGACTTCCATGTCCCATGGCTCAGCCAAGCCTGATTCTACTAATCAAGGATGATTTCACACAGTTCATTGTGCATTTTTGGTAACTGTGTTGAAGATCAGCTGATCATATATGCATGGAATTGTTTATGGGCTCTCTACGGGTCTGTAAGTCTGTCTTTGTGCCAATAACATATTGCTTTAATTACTGTAGTATTGTGATATATTTTGAAATCAGGGAATGCCATGTCTCTAGTTTTATTCTTCTTACTTAAGATTGCTTATTTAGAGTCTTTTTGGTTTTATGTAAATTTTACATTACTTTTCAATTTCTATGAAAACATGCTATGGACAGTTTAATAAAGATTGGCTTGAATATGTAGATGCCTGGAGTGGTATGGACATGTTAATGATATTAAGTATTCTAATTAGTAAATACGGATGTCTTCCAATTTATGTCCTAATTTCCTTCTTTAGTGTTTTTCAGTTTTCATATGCATGTCTTTCACCTACTTAACTAGCTTAACTAAACTTATTTTTAGCTGTTCTATTATGTTGGTGTTATTCTAAATAGTAAGGTTTTCCTAATTTCCTTTTCAGATAGTTTGTTGTTAGTGTATAGAAATAAAAGGGACTTTTGCATGTTAATTTTTCTCCTGCAATTTTAGCAAATTTATTTATTAGTAGTACTAGGTTTTAGTATTTTGGGGGTCTTCAGAGTTGTCTTTAATTAAAATCATGTTATTTGCAAACAAAGACATCTTCACTTCCTCCTTTCCTATTTGGATGTCTTCTTTTTTTCTTTTTATTTTGTTTAACTAATTGATCTAGCTAGGTCTTACGGTAGTATGGTGAATAGAAGTGAAGAGAGTGAGCATCCTTATGTGTTCTCCTGATCTTATAGGAAAGACCTTCAGTTCACCATTGAATATGATGTTAGTTGTGAGTCTGTCATATATGAAATTTATGGTGTTATTTTCCTTGATTCCAGTTTTATAATAAAAAATTAAAATTTTCCAATGCTTTTTCTGCATTAAGATGATCATTTTTTCATTTATTATGTTAATGTGGTAAATCATATTAATTGCTGTTTCTATATTGAAATATTCTTGTATGCCAGGGTGAGTCCTAATTCCCTGTGGAGTATGATCCTTTTAATGTTCCTGGATTCATTTTGCTGGTGTCATACAAAGGGTTTTTCCATCTATATTCACCAAGAATATCAACTTGTAATTTTCTTTTCTTGTAAATCTTTGTGGGATTTGTTTTTTAAATCAGGATAATGCTGGCCTCATAAAATACATTTGGAAGAATTTCCTCCTTTTCAGTTTTCAGAATCTTGAGATGACTTAGTTTAATTTCTCAAGTGTTTGTATAATTCAGCAGTATATCTACCATGTTGTTGGAAGGTTTTAGGGTACGGATTCAGTCACATTTTAGCTATCTGTTCAGGTTTTCTATTTCCCAATTATTTAATATTTACAAGTTATAGATTTCTATTAACTTATCCACTTCTAGATCATCCAAATTGTTGGTATAAAATTGATTTCAGTAATCTCTTTGATTCTTTGTATTTCTGTGACTTTTTGTATTTTGACTTTTTGTGTTTGTATTGTCTATTCATTTCTGATTTTATTTATTCAAGTCTTTCTTTTTGCTCTGAGTTTAGCTAAAGATTTGTTAGTTTTGTTTATCTTTTAAAAAACTCTGATTTATTTTGTTGAATAGTTGATCAATAATGTATTGTCTGTTTTCCACATATTTTTGAATATTTATTTTGATATTGATAATTTCATTCCATTATAGTCAGAGAAGGTATTTGGTATGATTTTCATTTTCTTAAATTTTGTTAATATTTATTTTGTGAGAAAATTGTGAATTCTGCTACTGTGTGCTAGAATGTTGTGTGTTTGTTAGTTTCATGCAGTCTATAGTGTTATTGATTTTTTCTGTTTACTGATCTTCTGCCTGTTTGTTATACCAATTATTGAAAATAATATACTAAATTCTCCTACTATTATTGCATTGCTGTTATTTCTTCCCTTAGTTTCAATGTTTAATTTATATATTTAGGTACTCAGATGTGGAGTGCATATACCCATTGGAATCCCTGTCTTTGGACCCCTTCCTTTTCTGGAGTTCTGCTTTCTATTAGTCTAATAAATCCTGTAATTTGCTCTTACTCTTGTGTCTGTGGATTTCAGTCTTCAAATTAATGAGACAAAGAACCCACCTGACATCATACTTCATGTTACGTAATGACTACATATTTGTATCACCATCTTGGTCAGCTTTGCCCAGGGACCATAATGAGAACATTTCTTTGACTACTCCTAACCAATTTTGTTATTGACTAGCAGTACTATATATGATAAATATACATGGCAAATAATTATAAAGATATTATGATAAATATTCAAGTAACCATAAATGACTATCAACAAAAAGATTGAACATAGAAGTTTATTTCACTTATATAATTACCTTAAATAGACATGGAAATTAATGAACTAATTATACACATTAAGCAGATGAATCTGTATAACAAATTACTGTATAATAATGTAACTTGCAACCTGTTGGGGAAAATATAGTATAGTATCATTTATAAATGTTTTAAAATACATAGAATATTCCTCACTTCGTAAATTTCCAATATACATACAATGTCGTTAACATGGTTTTGTTCAAAATATCAGTCACCCAATAACACAATTCAAATTAGAATTGCCATAGTATAACAATCATAAATAGTTATTAGAAATACAAACTTGCCACTAGATCTTTTGTCTGTGATTCAGTGGATAAATGATAAATGTAAATAATGACTCACCAATCACATCACTCCTTTCAAAATTTCTGTGATTGTCACAGATCATAAAATACTACTCAATAATCAAATAATTAACCATTAACACATGGAGAAACTTAGATGAATGCAGAGTTTTATGCTAGTGAGAAAAGTTAATAATGAAAGTCAATATCATCTATAAATATAATTTTCTTCATAGTAGATCCTTGAAACAATGAAGTTAGATAAAAATATGCTCGTGATTACTAAGAATGAGGGATGTTTGAGGGAAAGAGAAATACAGAGTAAGCACAAGGGAAGTCAAGGGTGGTGTGCCTATTTGTGATAAAATGACATGGAACCATATAGACAATATACCAATGTCAATTTCAATTATATACAATTGAGGCTCTCTTCACAGGGCAATCCAAGATGGCGGCCTAGAGGGAGACTGCACCCCCAGTCACTCCAGAACCCAGGAGTTAAGAAGGGGAGGAATTGAGAGACTCAGACTGAAATAGAGCCATGGGTGAGTCTGCCCACTGGGTAAAGCTCGGCCCGGGTGACAGGCCCAGATAGAGGTGGCTTATCGGAGCCGGGCAGGGTCAGCTAGAGTCATCCACAGGTAGCCCTGCGCACTCCGGCGTGGGCCCCGCCCACACAGCCAGCTTCTCCAGGCTCTCGGAACGGAACTGGCCCGCTAGTGAGAGCCTTTCTGACCAGAACAAGCTCCGAGTCCCGGAGCCACTGCAGCGCAGCGTATTCCGGCAACGAACCAGCGGAGAGCCTCCATCCGCAGGCAGCCTCTGGGATCAGGGCAGGGCAGCCAGAGACCGCTTCAGGCGGCTCTGCCCACTCCGGCTGCAGGCTCTCTTCACGGGGCGATCCAAGATGGCGGCCTAGAGGGAGACTGCACCCCCAGTCGCTCCAGAACCCAGGAGTTAAGAAGGGGAGGCATTGAGAGACTCGGACTGAAATAGAGCCACGGGTGAGTCTGCCCACTGGGTAAAGCTCAGCCCAGGTGGCAGGCCCAGATAGAGGTGGCTTATTGGAGCCGGGCAGGGCAGCTAGAGTCTTACCAAGGTAGCCTTCCACACTCCGGCAGTGGGCTCCTCCCACACGGCCAGCTGCACGGTGCAGGCCCACAGCGAGAGCATTTCCGCACAGAGCCAGTTCCAAACCGTGGAACCAGTAGGGGGCTAGGGGCAGTTTTCTTCGGATGAGCTGCTTTATCAGATTCCTCCAAGACATCAGGCTACTGAAGGCTGGGAGGTGATACACTGGAAATCTACAGGGACACTATAAGCCAATAGCGGAAAACTGCAATATCTCAGGGTCCCACTGACAACTGACCAATATGAAAAAACAAGGGAAGAAAATGTCCCAAACAAACCTAGATACTACATCAATAAAACCCAATGACAGCACAGCAGAAGAAATGTCAGAAAGGGAGTTCAGAATGTAAGTAATTAAAACGATCAGAGAAGCTAATGAGGAGATGAAAGAGCAAATGCAGGCATTGAAGGAGGAGATGAAAGAGCAAATGCAGGCATTAAATGATCGCACCAACCAACAGTTAAAAGAGCAAATACGGGAAGCAAGAGATCATTGCAATAAAGAGTTAGAGATACTGAAAAAAAACCAAACTGAAATCCTTGAAATGAAGGAAACAATAAACCAAGTTAAAAACTCCATAGAAAGCATAACCAATAGGATAGAACACTTAGAAGACAGAACCTCAGACATTGAAGACAAATTATTTAACCTTGAAAACAAAGTTGGCCAAACAGAAAAGATGGTAAGAAATCATGAACAGAATCTACAAGAATTATGGGATATCATGAAAAGGCCAAATTTAAGAATTATTGGGATTGAGGAAGGCTTAGAGAAACAAACCAAAGGAATGAACAATCTATTCAATGAAATAATAACAGAAAATTTCCCAAATCTGAAGAAGGAAATGGAAAATCAAGTACAAGAGGCTTATAGAACTCCAAACATACAAAATTACAACAGACCCACACCAAGGCACATTATTATGAAAATACCTAACATACAAAATAAAGACAGAATTTTAAAGGCCGCGAGAGAAAAGAATCAAATTACATTCAGAGGGAAACCAATAAGAATATCAGCAGATTTTTCAATCCAGACCCTAAAAGCTAGAAGGGCCTGGAACAACATATACCAAGCCCTGAAAGAAAACAGATGCCAACCAAGAATCTTATACCCAGCAAAACTTACCTTCAAATTTGATGATGAAATAAGATCCTTCCATGATAAACAAAAGCTAAAGGAATTTACAAAAAGAAAGCCAGCATTACAGAACATTCTCAGCAAAATATTCCATGAGGAAGAGATGAAAAACAACGATGCAAATCAGCAACAGGAGGCGCTAGCCTAAAGGAATAGCCAAATAAAGGAGAAACCAAATCATGTCAAAAACAAATATGAGTCAATTGACTGAGCATACAAATCATGTCACAATAATAACCCTGAATGTTAATGGCCTGAATTCATCAATCAAAAGACACAGACTGGCAGATTGGATTAAAAAGAAAAATCCAACAATATGCTGCCTGCAAGAGACTCATCTCATAGAAAGAGACACCCATAGACTAAAGGTGAAAGGATGGGGACAAACATACCATGCACACGGACACAGCAAAAAAGCTGGAGTATCCATCCTCATCTCAGATAATGTGGACTTCAAACCAAAACTAGTCAGAAAGGATAAAGAAGGACATTACATGCTGCTTAAGGGAAGCATAAATCAGCAAGACATAACAATCATAAATATCTATGCCCCGAACATTGGTGCATCCACGTACGTCAAACAAATCCTTCTCAATTCCAGAAATCAAATAGACCACAACACAATAATACTAGGCGATTTTAACACACCTCTCTCACCACTGGATAGATCGTCCAAACAAAAATTGAATAAAGAAACTATAGATTTCAACAACACAATCAGCAATTTAGACTTAACGGACGTATATAGAATATACCATCCAACAAAGAATGAATACACTTTCTTCTCAGCAGCACATGGATCCTTCTCTAAAATAGACCATATTTTATGCCACAAAGCTACTGTTAGTAAATACAAGAAGATAGAGATACTACCTTGTACTCTATCAGATCATAATGGATTGAAATTAGAAATAAATGACAGAATAAAAAACAGAAACTTCTCCAATACCTGGAGACTAAATAATACACTATTATATGATGAATGGATAACAGAAGACATCAGGAGGGAAATAAAAAAATTCTTAGAAGTAAACGAGAACAAAGACACATTATATCAAATTCTCTGGGACACTATGAAAGCAGTACTTAGAGGAAGATTTATTTCATGGGGTGCATTCAAAAAAAGAAGTAGAAATCAACAAATAAACGAGTTAACACTACAGCTCAAAGCACTAGAAAAAGAAGAGCAGACCAATACCAAAAGTAGTAGAAGACAGGAAATAGTTAAAATCAGAGCCAAAATCAACGAAATCGAAACAAAAGAAACAATCGGAAAAATTAATAAAATAAATAGTTGGTTCTTTGAAAAAATAAATAAAATTGATAAACCCTTAGCCACACTAACAAAGAGAAAGAGGGAGAAAACTCAAATTACTAAAATTCGGAATGAACAAGGAAACATCACAACAGACACGAGTGAAATTTTTTCATCTTAATCTTTAAAATTTCACAAACTTTTGACTCATATTTGTTTTATAGTACTTATTTGATGCCCTTGAACCATTACATAACTTTTACAAAATTGCTTATGTAACAATAATCATAATCATATTGGTATTCCTGATATTTTCACCCATAACAATCACCCTCAAACTTTTAACAAATTTCCTTTGTGAAATCTGCTAATGTAGACAGGGTGTACTAGAACCAGCTTGAATTATCTTATGAGAGCTGATTGTGCGTAGCCACATTCCATACTCAGTGACATCATGCTACTATATTGAAATTGAGTATGATGCTATGGAAAGGAAGACTTTTGGTTTTTAATTGAGAGCTGGTTGATAAACATAGATCATCATGCAAATGAAATGCCAAATCATTTCATAAGGCATCTTCCTTCTGAGTTCCATGGATTCCCATATTCATAATCTAGACTTAAATAATTTAGACTTATAATAATAATAATTTAATATTATTTCTCAATATTAATTTTGACTTACTGGTATCCTTGGGTCCAAATCAAACCTAAGTTTACGATCTCCAGGAGGCAAAAAACTGTTTTAATTTTTACTCATATGAGTAGAAATCATAGGCCCCAAACCATTACGTTTTGTTTAATTCATTCTACACTCTACCCAAGCTGCACATTACTCTGGAATTAGAAGTAAAAGAATCACTCAAGTCAATAATGAAAGCCTCATAGAAAAAGTGCTAACCATACTTTGCACCAGACCTTGTAATAAACTAATCATCCTGTCAAGAAAACCAATTGAAAAGGATATAGACTTATTCATAACTTCAGAGAGACAAATAATAACTTCCTGCTTTCTATGGTTTTAAACACAAGCATAATTTTATTTTTGGTGCTATACCTTACAGTTGTAGATCCATGCTCTTTTCTCTTTAATGTTCTTCAACACTAATATTGCCAATACATAGATACCTATCCCAGGAACAGCAGCAATGAACCAGATAACACAGTTTAACTCAGCTTTTTATAGAGGTGCTCTCTTAATTATAACAAATCCTTAAATAGGTTTTGAATAATCTTAATTTTGCCTACAATGTTTCTTTACAATATGATGATTCTGATCACTTTTTGCAATATTCTGAATGTGAGATGAGTGGTAATATGGCTTCTATTTACCTATTGTTTTAGCCTAACAAAAAATAGAAAACAAACAATAGTTTTCTTAAAAAGTTAAGATTACCAAAACAAAATGTATTGTCTAAGACTTGATTTATCCCAAGAAGGGGAATCCCTCACTTCAGATAGACCATAATACATTCAAAAATTCCCGGGTTCAGGTACTAAAAAATAATTAAACCTTCCAATATTTCACCATCTACTGACATGAAAGGATATCCAAATTTTCTGAAACAATCACATCTCCATATGATTTAATCATGTCCTATTAAGGAAAACCCTTACTTTTAACCTAAATGTGGGCAGTCACTTTGTGATTTGAAATGGTCTATCTAACAACCTGAGATATGGGTATAGTCACTGATTAGATAGATAACTAGATAGATAAATAGACATATATATAGTGTTTCTTTCTGGAAAGAGAATTTTCTTATTTGTATGTTCAGAAAACTTAGCAATATACATTAGCCAAGTTCAGTAGCATGTTCTTTAGCCTTTGCCTTTTCCACCTTAACAGTGAGAGCCACAGATTTTGAACCTAAGACGTTGCCTTCCCAGTGACAGCAGGTCTCAGAAGATCTTCATTGTTATTGACCCTTACTAAATATCATGTATATAATCAGAAATTATGGCTTTATGATAGTCTTTCTTTTGACCTAAGGCCAAATTCTACCCACCTTATATCAAAGAGATAGCAACTATAGTTAAGGGCAGATGTAAAACCAATTTGATTTTAAGATATCCCTTTGACCTTCTCTCACGCTGTGTAAACTTTATTGATCACTGGAATTACAAAAATTTACTAGGCAAATGGATTTACCACTTATGAGATTCTGTTACTTTCCTGAAACACATTTTTATATAACATTTAGAACTTTAAAACTTCTTGTCCTTCTACTGGAAGAGGGAGAAATGAATGCATTACTTCCTTACCTCTGTTATAGAATTGTCTAGGGCAGATTTTTCAAAACCTGTGTGGAAATTTCACAATTATTATTATTTGTTGATGTCCTATATCTTGAAACAGATACAGATTAACACACTGGAACTACCATTAGAGATCCCGGATTTTCTCTCTAAATAATATCTTTGAAACAGCCAAAATCAAATTGAATGATGGGTAAAGTATTGCACTCAGAAGTGTTAGCAAGTTAGCAAAAGAGAAGTTATTTATTATGTAGAATTGATAAAATGTATGCTTTCAGGGTGGTCCTTATTTTAGAATGATTCAGAAAATTGAGTGTTCTTGATCTCAGTAAACACTTCACTAAAAAAATAAAAAAAGTTCAAGAGAAAAATAACTCTTCATGTTTCCTGAAGATTTGTCTATTATAATGATACATATCATACCCTAACTGATAATTTTATCATACATACAGGCAACTTTCCTAAGACCCTAGAATCTAACAGAACTTGAAGACCAAATATTTAGAAAGTACAAAAAGACAATTATGGAATGACAGTGGTTGATTGGCTCCAGATACAGGGGGAAATAAATACTGGGAAAAAAATTTATTGCAGAGCTCACAAGAGGATGACCCCAAAGGGAACCACATAAAGTTGCATAGATTTAACATAGCAATGAACAATTGGTTAATATTGAATGAAGAAATGACAGAGTTTTGGGATAGTTTCTGGGTATGTTTCACTTGTCACCAGTGTAATCCTCGTAAAAATGTAAAGATAGGACATGAAAAAGTAATCAAATATTAGAATCCTTGATCATTTTCAAATAGATTTAAACTTTACTCTCATTTCCATAGTGGTTTTTGAAAATGAATTACTCATTGATTACTTATTCACAGAATGGACTAAGGCTTTGCCTTGGCAGAGATTTACACATGTGAAGACCGCAGAAAGTGTTCTGTGTATTGTTTTGAACCTTGAGAATTCCAACCCACCTAGTCATGAGGACGCACATTTTACTGATACTGTAATTAAATTGCTTTGCAAACTTTGCTACTTACTTAGGCATTTATCTGCCATATCATCTCTAACCTTCAAAAAAGGTAAAAAGAACAAATGGAATACTAAAACTAAAATTAGTGAAGCTCTGTAAGTTATTTGAAATTCTATTACTTAGGGTATGATTCACTCCTGTTGATTTTCACCAACTTTTTTCTTAGTGAGAGAGGTAAAGACCAAATTTTGAATCTAGCAATATCTTTTCATGTTTAGATACTTCCCTGTTGCAGACAGATACAAATAAACATTGCAAGTGAGCTGTCTAATATACTCCGTCTTATCAAAAAATGTAGGGGTAGTCTCCTCAATATCCTTCTAAACAACACAACCATGTTGTAAAATCTGGAAAAGTAAATTCTGATCTTCCTAAAGAGTTATCAGGAAAATAGCTTTAAAACTTTAATCAAAATAATTTAAAAAGATGCTTTTACAGCTAGTGATTTCAAGTTAAAATATATATAATCAAGTCCGCTGATGGATTTGTCTTCAGTTTGAGTTGGGTGGCATCTAACTTATTTAGGCCTGTTTCATCTCCCTCTCCCTCTCCTCTCTTCCTTCTCCCCTCTCTTCTCTCTCTTCTTTCCATGTATCCAAACAAAGATTCAAAATTTGGTCTGTACCTCTCTCACTAAAGAAAAAAGTTGGTGAAAATCAACAGGAGTGAATCTGACCCTAAGTAAGAGAATTTCAATTTCTTCTCCCCTCTTCCTTCTTCCTTCTCCCCTCTCCCTCTCCCCTCTCCCTTTTTCCATTTCTGCAGTCCTGGGGATTGAAACTGGGACGTGACACAAATTAGGCCAGCACTCTCCCACTGGCTATATCCCCACTCATGGTGTCAGTCTCTTAAAATTCATCAGTCACTTTCCTGAATTATTGGAATCAACTACTGAGCATTTTTTAGATGACAAATACCCCAACAGTTTAGGCAGTTAGAAGCCTAACATTCGCCATGACATCACACTAGTGAATTAATTATCTACTACTGCTTGACATGTTTACCCCAAAATGTGATGGCTTCACACAACAACCATTTATTATATCACATTTTCCACGGTTCTGGAATTCAAGAATGGCTTAGATTGGTGTTCTGATTGCGAGATTCTAATCAGGCTATAAGTTGCTGGCTAGGATTGGAGTTATGCAAAGACTTCACTAGAGCTTGGGTTCACCTCTGACAGCCTCCTTGTGTGACTGCTGACTGAAGGCCTGAGTTCTTTGCTGCATGTTGTTCAGAGGCCTCATTCGTACCTTATGGGTCTTCCCACAGGTCTGATGGAATAGCAGCATCCAACTAAAGCAAGTTATCCAAGTGGAAGAGCCAGAAGGAAGGCTCAGCACCTTTTATCACGTGGTCTACGAGACACACAATGTCACTTTTACCATATCCTTGTAAATTTAAGTGAGTTAACTCCAGTTCACACTCAAGGGAAGAGAAATTAAACTCTACCTCCAAAGGGAGGTGTACCAAAGAATTTGTGAACAGAGTTTTAAAACCACTATTCTTTGAATGAAGATGAGAGAAAAAAAAATCCAGCAACCTTTCATGATAGTTTCTATAACTAACCTTTTGAAATAAAATCTGTAAAGTGACAATGTATCAGTGGCTGCTCACTTGGAAGTTGCCTCAGTTTACAGACCTTACAATGAAAGCATCTCACTTAATGTTCTCCTTATGGCTTTAGATCTATGTGGTGAAACCTGCGCTATAAATTTCACTGCTTAGCATCCGAGCGCTCTGTTAAACTCACTAAAATTATACAATATTATATGAAAATTTTACCAGGGTGTCTTGGCAAAAAAGCAGATATGTACTTTATGTATATATAACTATATGAATTTATAAATTTGTAAAATTATATATGTTTGTGTATACACACACAACAACTGGAATTGAATTTGTGGCACACTGTTGATTGACTCCTTCATTGCATCCATGCTTTTCAGTATGTTTAATACCACTCATTTATTTTCAGTTTGGTTGCTTTTACTTTGGGTGTCATATCGATAAAATCATTGCCAAGACCAATGTACTAAAATGTTTATTCTATGTTTTCTTTTTTAAAATTTTGATTCATATATTTATTTATTTATTGAAGAACTGGATATTGAACCCAGGGGCACTCTACCACTTTTTATAAGACAGAGTTTCACTAATTTGTTCTGGCTGGCCTGGAACTTGTGATCCTCCTGTCTCAGCATCCTGAATAGCTGGAATTACACTGCACCTACCTCCTATGTTTTCTCATAGGAGTTTCACAGTTTCATGCCTTGTGTGTAAGTTTTGAAATCCAGTATGACTTGATTTTTGGGTTCAATTTCATTCTTTTCCTTAAGGAGAGCCAGTTTCCCTAAAATCCTTTGTTGAAGAAACTATGCTTTGTTCATTGTAGGGTTTCTTCCACCACCAGCATGGGTGAGGAAAAGGGTTTCTGTCAGAGGAATGTGCCAACTGTAGATTAATCGCTAAGAAACTTATTTAATAAAATAAACATAGGAGACAATTATCTTTTTAAATCAAGTGTATGTGACAGACTGAGCCATGCTAAGATCTGGCTTCTAACAACAATGGAAGAGCCCACCTTCTCTTTACTTATAGTTACACAGGTAAAGGAGGACTGGGAGGAGCTTCTGTGAGGAACAGGATAGGGTGGAGTTAAAGAAACCATTTGCTTTAGCGGGTCATCCCAGTAGAATTAGCATTTTCTCAGGCCATAAGCCACTCTGCTCAGAAGTTACATACCCAAGGCTATCTGAAATAGTCTCTCATGACTGCCAGTTCCTGGAAGTCAGACTTCCATGTCCCATGGCTCAGCCAAGCCTGATTCTACTAATCAAGGATGATTTCACACAGTTCATTGTGCATTTTTGGTAACTGTGTTGAAGATCAGCTGATCATATATGCATGGAATTGTTTATGGGCTCTCTACGGGTCTGTAAGTCTGTCTTTGTGCCAATAACATATTGCTTTAATTACTGTAGTATTGTGATATATTTTGAAATCAGGGAATGCCATGTCTCTAGTTTATTCTTCTTACTTAAGATTGCTTATTTAGAGTCTTTTGGTTTTATGTAAATTTTACATTACTTTTCAATTTCTATGAAAACATGCTATGGACAGTTTAATAAAGATTGGCTTGAATATGTAGATGCCTGGAGTGGTATGGACATGTTAATGATATTAAGTATTCTAATTAGTAAATACGGATGTCTTCCAATTTATGTCCTAATTTCCTTCTTTAGTGTTTTTCAGTTTCATATGCATGTCTTTCACCTACTTAACTAGCTTAACTAAACTTATTTTTAGCTGTTCTATTATGTTGGTGTTATTCTAAATAGTAAGGTTTTCCTAATTTCCTTTTCAGATAGTTTGTTGTTAGTGTATAGAAATAAAAGGGACTTTTGCATGTTAATTTTTCTCCTGCAATTTTAGCAAATTTATTTATTAGTAGTACTAGGTTTTAGTATTTTGGGGGTCTTCAGAGTTGTCTTTAATTAAAATCATGTTATTTGCAAACAAAGACATCTTCACTTCCTCCTTTCCTATTTGGATGTCTTCTTTTTTCTTTTTATTTTGTTTAACTAATTGATCTAGCTAGGTCTTACGGTAGTATGGTGAATAGAAGTGAAGAGAGTGAGCATCCTTATGTGTTCTCCTGATCTTATAGGAAAGACCTTCAGTTCACCATTGAATATGATGTTAGTTGTGAGTCTGTCATATATGAAATTTATGGTGTTATTTTCCTTGATTCCAGTTTTATAATAAAAAATTAAAATTTTCCAATGCTTTTTCTGCATTAAGATGATCATTTTTTCATTTATTATGTTAATGTGGTAAATCATATTAATTGCTGTTTCTATATTGAAATATTCTTGTATGCCAGGGTGAGTCCTAATTCCCTGTGGAGTATGATCCTTTTAATGTTCCTGGATTCATTTTGCTGGTGTCATACAAAGGGTTTTTCCATCTATATTCACCAAGAATATCAACTTGTAATTTTCTTTTCTTGTAAATCTTTGTGGGATTTGTTTTTTAAATCAGGATAATGCTGGCCTCATAAAATACATTTGGAAGAATTTCCTCCTTTTCAGTTTTCAGAATCTTGAGATGACTTAGTTTAATTTCTCAAGTGTTTGTATAATTCAGCAGTATATCTACCATGTTGTTGGAAGGTTTTAGGGTACGGATTCAGTCACATTTTAGCTATCTGTTCAGGTTTTCTATTTCCCAATTATTTAATATTTACAAGTTATAGATTTCTATTAACTTATCCACTTCTAGATCATCCAAATTGTTGGTATAAAATTGATTTCAGTAATCTCTTTGATTCTTTGTATTTCTGTGACTTTTTGTATTTTGACTTTTTGTGTTGTATTGTCTATTCATTTCTGATTTTATTTATTCAAGTCTTTCTTTTTGCTCTGAGTTTAGCTAAAGATTTGTTAGTTTTGTTTATCTTTTAAAAAACTCTGATTTATTTTGTTGAATAGTTGATCAATAATGTATTGTCTGTTTTCCACATATTTTTGAATATTTATTTTGATATTGATAATTTCATTCCATTATAGTCAGAGAAGGTATTTGGTATGATTTTCATTTTCTTAAATTTTGTTAATATTTATTTTGTGAGAAAATTGTGAATTCTGCTACTGTGTGCTAGAATGTTGTGTGTTTGTTAGTTTCATGCAGTCTATAGTGTTATTGATTTTTTCTGTTTACTGATCTTCTGCCTGTTTGTTATACCAATTATTGAAAATAATATACTAAATTCTCCTACTATTATTGCATTGCTGTTATTTCTTCCCTTAGTTTCAATGTTTAATTTATATATTTAGGTACTCAGATGTGGAGTGCATATACCCATTGGAATCCCTGTCTTTGGACCCCTTCCTTTTCTGGAGTTCTGCTTTCTATTAGTCTAATAAATCCTGTAATTTGCTCTTACTCTTGTGTCTGTGGATTTCAGTCTTCAAATTAATGAGACAAAGAACCCACCTGACATCATACTTCATGTTACGTAATGACTACATATTTGTATCACCATCTTGGTCAGCTTTGCCCAGGGACCATAATGAGAACATTTCTTTGACTACTCCTAACCAATTTTGTTATTGACTAGCAGTACTATATATGATAAATATACATGGCAAATAATTATAAAGATATTATGATAAATATTCAAGTAACCATAAATGACTATCAACAAAAAGATTGAACATAGAAGTTTATTTCACTTATATAATTACCTTAAATAGACATGGAAATTAATGAACTAATTATACACATTAAGCAGATGAATCTGTATAACAAATTACTGTATAATAATGTAACTTGCAACCTGTTGGGGAAAATATAGTATAGTATCATTTATAAATGTTTTAAAATACATAGAATATTCCTCACTTCGTAAATTTCCAATATACATACAATGTCGTTAACATGGTTTTGTTCAAAATATCAGTCACCCAATAACACAATTCAAATTAGAATTGCCATAGTATAACAATCATAAATAGTTATTAGAAATACAAACTTGCCACTAGATCTTTTGTCTGTGATTCAGTGGATAAATGATAAATGTAAATAATGACTCACCAATCACATCACTCCTTTCAAAATTTCTGTGATTGTCACAGATCATAAAATACTACTCAATAATCAAATAATTAACCATTAACACATGGAGAAACTTAGATGAATGCAGAGTTTTATGCTAGTGAGAAAAGTTAATAATGAAAGTCAATATCATCTATAAATATAATTTTCTTCATAGTAGATCCTTGAAACAATGAAGTTAGATAAAAATATGCTCGTGATTACTAAGAATGAGGGATGTTTGAGGGAAAGAGAAATACAGAGTAAGCACAAGGGAAGTCAAGGGTGGTGTGCCTATTTGTGATAAAATGACATGGAACCATATAGACAATATACCAATGTCAATTTCAATTATATACAATTGAGGCTCTCTTCACAGGGCAATCCAAGATGGCGGCCTAGAGGGAGACTGCACCCCCAGTCACTCCAGAACCCAGGAGTTAAGAAGGGGAGGAATTGAGAGACTCAGACTGAAATAGAGCCATGGGTGAGTCTGCCCACTGGGTAAAGCTCGGCCCGGGTGACAGGCCCAGATAGAGGTGGCTTATCGGAGCCGGGCAGGGTCAGCTAGAGTCATCCACAGGTAGCCCTGCGCACTCCGGCGTGGGCCCCGCCCACACAGCCAGCTTCTCCAGGCTCTCGGAACGGAACTGGCCCGCTAGTGAGAGCCTTTCTGACCAGAACAAGCTCCGAGTCCCGGAGCCACTGCAGCGCAGCGTATTCCGGCAACGAACCAGCGGAGAGCCTCCATCCGCAGGCAGCCTCTGGGATCAGGGCAGGGCAGCCAGAGACCGCTTCAGGCGGCTCTGCCCACTCCGGCTGCAGGCTCTCTTCACGGGGCGATCCAAGATGGCGGCCTAGAGGGAGACTGCACCCCCAGTCGCTCCAGAACCCAGGAGTTAAGAAGGGGAGGCATTGAGAGACTCGGACTGAAATAGAGCCACGGGTGAGTCTGCCCACTGGGTAAAGCTCAGCCCAGGTGGCAGGCCCAGATAGAGGTGGCTTATTGGAGCCGGGCAGGGCAGCTAGAGTCTTACCAAGGTAGCCTTCCACACTCCGGCAGTGGGCTCCTCCCACACGGCCAGCTGCACGGTGCAGGCCCACAGCGAGAGCATTTCCGCACAGAGCCAGTTCCAAACCGTGGAACCAGTAGGGGGCTAGGGGCAGTTTTCTTCGGATGAGCTGCTTTATCAGATTCCTCCAAGACATCAGGCTACTGAAGGCTGGGAGGTGATACACTGGAAATCTACAGGGACACTATAAGCCAATAGCGGAAAACTGCAATATCTCAGGGTCCCACTGACAACTGACCAATATGAAAAAACAAGGGAAGAAAATGTCCCAAAGAAACCTAGATACTATACCAATAAAACCCAATGACAGCACAGCAGAAGAAATGCCAGAAAGGGAGTTCAGAATGTAAGTAATTAAACGATCAGAGAAGCTAATGAGGAGATGAAAGAGCAAATGCAGGCATTGAAGGAGGAGATGAAAGAGCAAATGCAGGCATTAAATGATCGCACCAACCAACAGTTAAAAGAGCAAATACGGGAAGCAAGAGATCATTGCAATAAAGAGTTAGAGATACTGAAAAAAACCAAACTGAAATCCTTGAAATGAAGGAAACAATAAACCAAGTTAAAAACTCCATAGAAAGCATAACCAATAGGATAGAACACTTAGAAGACAGAACCTCAGACATTGAAGACAAATTATTAACCTTGAAAACAAAGTTGGCCAAACAGAAAAGATGGTAAGAAATCATGAACAGAATCTACAAGAATTATGGGATATCATGAAAAGGCCAAAATTTAAGAATTATTGGGATTGAGGAAGGCTTAGAGAAACAAACCAAGGAATGAACAATCTATTCAATGAAATAATAACAGAAAATTTCCCAAATCTGAAGAAGGAAATGGAAAATCAAGTACAAGAGGCTTATAGAACTCCAAACATACAAAATTACAACAGACCCACACCAAGGCACATTATTATGAAAATACCTAACATACAAAATAAAGACAGAATTTAAAGGCCGCGAGAGAAAAGAATCAAATTACATTCAGAGGGAAACCAATAAGAATATCAGCAGATTTTTCAATCCAGACCCTAAAAGCTAGAAGGGCCTGGAACAACATATACCAAGCCCTGAAAGAAAACAGATGCCAACCAAGAATCTTATACCCAGCAAAACTTACCTTCAAATTTGATGATGAAATAAGATCCTTCCATGATAAACAAAAGCTAAAGGAATTTACAAAAAGAAAGCCAGCATTACAGAACATTCTCAGCAAAATATTCCATGAGGAAGAGATGAAAAACAACGATGCAAATCAGCAACAGGAGGCGCTAGCCTAAAGGAATAGCCAAATAAAGGAGAAACCAAATCATGTCAAAAACAAATATGAGTCAATTGACTGAGCATACAAATCATGTCACAATAATAACCCTGAATGTTAATGGCCTGAATTCATCAATCAAAAGACACAGACTGGCAGATTGGATTAAAAAGAAAAATCCAACAATATGCTGCCTGCAAGAGACTCATCTCATAGAAAGAGACACCCATAGACTAAAGGTGAAAGGATGGGGACAAACATACCATGCACACGGACACAGCAAAAAAGCTGGAGTATCCATCCTCATCTCAGATAATGTGGACTTCAAACCAAAACTAGTCAGAAAGGATAAAGAAGGACATTACATGCTGCTTAAGGGAAGCATAAATCAGCAAGACATAACAATCATAAATATCTATGCCCCGAACATTGGTGCATCCACGTACGTCAAACAAATCCTTCTCAATTCCAGAAATCAAATAGACCACAACACAATAATACTAGGCGATTTTAACACACCTCTCTCACCACTGGATAGATCGTCCAAACAAAAATTGAATAAAGAAACTATAGATTTCAACAACACAATCAGCAATTTAGACTTAACGGACGTATATAGAATATACCATCCAACAAAGAATGAATACACTTTCTTCTCAGCAGCACATGGATCCTTCTCTAAAATAGACCATATTTTATGCCACAAAGCTACTGTTAGTAAATACAAGAAGATAGAGATACTACCTTGTACTCTATCAGATCATAATGGATTGAAATTAGAAATAAATGACAGAATAAAAAACAGAAACTTCTCCAATACCTGGAGACTAAATAATACACTATTATATGATGAATGGATAACAGAAGACATCAGGAGGGAAATAAAAAAATTCTTAGAAGTAAACGAGAACAAAGACACATTATATCAAATTCTCTGGGACACTATGAAAGCAGTACTTAGAGGAAGATTTATTTCATGGGGTGCATTCAAAAAAAGAAGTAGAAATCAACAAATAAACGAGTTAACACTACAGCTCAAAGCACTAGAAAAAGAAGAGCAGACCAATACCAAAAGTAGTAGAAGACAGGAAATAGTTAAAATCAGAGCCAAAATCAACGAAATCGAAACAAAAGAAACAATCGGAAAAATTAATAAAATAAATAGTTGGTTCTTTGAAAAAATAAATAAAATTGATAAACCCTTAGCCACACTAACAAAGAGAAAGAGGGAGGAAAACTCAAATTACTAAAATTCGGAATGAACAAGGAAACATCACAACAGACACGAGTGAAATTTTTTCATCTTAATCTTTAAAATTTCACAAACTTTTGACTCATATTTGTTTTATAGTACTTATTTGATGCCCTTGAACCATTACATAACTTTTACAAAATTGCTTATGTAACAATAATCATAATCATATTGGTATTCCTGATATTTTCACCCATAACAATCACCCTCAAACTTTTAACAAATTTCCTTTGTGAAATCTGCTAATGTAGACAGGGTGTACTAGAACCAGCTTGAATTATCTTATGAGAGCTGATTGTGCGTAGCCACATTCCATACTCAGTGACATCATGCTACTATATTGAAATTGAGTATGATGCTATGGAAAGGAAGACTTTGGTTTTTAATTGAGAGCTGGTTGATAAACATAGATCATCATGCAAATGAAATGCCAAATCATTTCATAAGGCATCTTCCTTCTGAGTTCCATGGATTCCCATATTCATAATCTAGACTTAAATAATTTAGACTTATAATAATAATAATTTAATATTATTTCTCAATATTAATTTTGACTTACTGGTATCCTTGGGTCCAAATCAAACCTAAGTTTACGATCTCCAGGAGGCAAAAACTGTTTTAATTTTTACTCATATGAGTAGAAATCATAGGCCCCAAAACCATTACGTTTTGTTTAATTCATTCTACACTCTACCCAAGCTGCACATTACTCTGGAATTAGAAGTAAAAGAATCACTCAAGTCAATAATGAAAGCCTCATAGAAAAAGTGCTAACCATACTTTGCACCAGACCTTGTAATAAACTAATCATCCTGTCAAGAAAACCAATTGAAAAGGATATAGACTTATTCATAACTTCAGAGAGGACAAATAATAACTTCCTGCTTTCTATGGTTTTAAACACAAGCATAATTTTATTTTGGTGCTATACCTTACAGTTGTAGATCCATGCTCTTTTCTCTTTAATGTTCTTCAACACTAATATTGCCAATACATAGATACCTATCCCAGGAACAGCAGCAATGAACCAGATAACACAGTTTAACTCAGCTTTTTATAGAGGTGCTCTCTTAATTATAACAAATCCTTAAATAGGTTTTGAATAATCTTAATTTTGCCTACAATGTTTCTTTACAATATGATGATTCTGATCACTTTTTGCAATATTCTGAATGTGAGATGAGTGGTAATATGGCTTCTATTTACCTATTGTTTTAGCCTAACAAAAAATAGAAAACAAACAATAGTTTTCTTAAAAAGTTAAGATACCAAAACAAAATGTATTGTCTAAGACTTGATTTATCCCAAGAAGGGGAATCCCTCACTTCAGATAGACCATAATACATTCAAAATTCCCGGGTTCAGGTACTAAAAAATAATTAAACCTTCCAATATTTCACCATCTACTGACATGAAAGGATATCCAAATTTTCTGAAACAATCACATCTCCATATGATTTAATCATGTCCTATTAAGGAAAACCCTTACTTTTAACCTAAATGTGGGCAGTCACTTTGTGATTTGAAATGGTCTATCTAACAACCTGAGATATGGGTATAGTCACTGATTAGATAGATAACTAGATAGATAAATAGACATATATATAGTGTTTCTTTCTGGAAAGAGAATTTTCTTATTTGTATGTTCAGAAAACTTAGCAATATACATTAGCCAAGTTCAGTAGCATGTTCTTTAGCCTTTGCCTTTTCCACCTTAACAGTGAGAGCCACAGATTTTGAACCTAAGACGTTGCCTTCCCAGTGACAGCAGGTCTCAGAAGATCTTCATTGTTATTGACCCTTACTAAATATCATGTATATAATCAGAAATTATGGCTTTATGATAGTCTTTCTTTTGACCTAAGGCCAAATTCTACCCACCTTATATCAAAGAGATAGCAACTATAGTTAAGGGCAGATGTAAAACCAATTTGATTTTAAGATATCCCTTTGACCTTCTCTCACGCTGTGTAAACTTTATTGATCACTGGAATTACAAAAATTTACTAGGCAAATGGATTTACCACTTATGAGATTCTGTTACTTTCCTGAAACACATTTTTATATAACATTTAGAACTTTAAACTTCTTGTCCTTCTACTGGAAGAGGGAGAAATGAATGCATTACTTCCTTACTCTGTTATAGAATGTCTAGGGCAGATTTTTCAAAAACCTGTGTGGAAATTTCACAATTATTATTATTTGTTGATGTCCTATATCTTGAAACAGATACAGATTAACACACTGGAACTACCATTAGAGATCCCGGATTTTCTCTCTAATAATATCTTTGAAACAGCCAAAATCAAATTGAATGATGGGTAAAGTATTGCACTCAGAAGTGTTAGCAAGTTAGCAAAGAGAAGTTATTTATTATGTAGAATTGATAAAATGTATGCTTTCAGGGTGGTCCTTATTTTAGAATGATTCAGAAAATTGAGTGTTCTTGATCTCAGTAAACACTTCACTAAAAAAATAAAAAAAGTTCAAGAGAAAATAACTCTTCATGTTTCCTGAAGATTTGTCTATTATAATGATACATATCATACCCTAACTGATAATTTTATCATACATACAGGCAACTTTCCTAAGACCCTAGAATCTAACAGAACTTGAAGACCAAATATTTAGAAAGTACAAAAAGACAATTATGGAATGACAGTGGTTGATTGGCTCCAGATACAGGGGGAAATAAATACTGGGAAAAAAATTTATTGCAGAGCTCACAAGAGGATGACCCCAAAGGGAACCACATAAAGTTGCATAGATTTAACATAGCAATGAACAATTGGTTAATATTGAATGAAGAAATGACAGAGTTTTGGGATAGTTTCTGGGTATGTTTCACTTGTCACCAGTGTAATCCTCGTAAAAATGTAAAGATAGGACATGAAAAAGTAATCAAATATTAGAATCCTTGATCATTTTCAAATAGATTTAAACTTTACTCTCATTTCCATAGTGGTTTTTGAAAATGAATTACTCATTGATTACTTATTCACAGAATGGACTAAGGCTTTGCCTTGGCAGAGATTTACACATGTGAAGACCGCAGAAAGTGTTCTGTGTATTGTTTTGAACCTTGAGAATTCCAACCCACCTAGTCATGAGGACGCACATTTTACTGATACTGTAATTAAATTGCTTTGCAAACTTTGCTACTTACTTAGGCATTTATCTGCCATATCATCTCTAACCTTCAAAAAAGGTAAAAAAGAAACAAATGGAATACTAAAACTAAATTAGTGAAGCTCTGTAAGTTATTTGAAATTCTATTACTTAGGGTATGATTCACTCCTGTTGATTTTCACCAACTTTTTTCTTAGTGAGAGAGGTAAAGACCAAATTTTGAATCTAGCAATATCTTTTCATGTTTAGATACTTCCCTGTTGCAGACAGATACAAATAAACATTGCAAGTGAGCTGTCTAATATACTCCGTCTTATCAAAAAATGTAGGGGTAGTCTCCTCAATATCCTTCTAAACAACACAACCATGTTGTAAAATTGGAAAAGTAAATTCTGATCTTCCTAAAGAGTTATCAGGAAAATAGCTTTAAAACTTTAATCAAAATAATTTAAAAGATGCTTTACAGCTAGTGATTTCAAGTTAAAATATATATAATCAAGTCCGCTGATGGATTTGTCTTCAGTTTGAGTTGGGTGGCATCTAACTTATTTAGGCCTGTTTCATCTCCCTCTCCCTCTCCTCTCTTCCTTCTCCCCTCTCTTCTCTCTCTTCTTTCCATGTATCCAAACAAAGATTCAAAATTTGGTCTGTACCTCTCTCACTAAAGAAAAAAGTTGGTGAAAATCAACAGGAGTGAATCTGACCCTAAGTAAGAGAATTTCAATTTCTTCTCCCCTCTTCCTTCTTCCTTCTCCCCTCTCCCTCTCCCCTCTCCCTTTTTTCCATTTCTGCAGTCCTGGGGATTGAAACTGGGACGTGACACAAATTAGGCCAGCACTCTCCCCACTGGCTATATCCCCACTCATGGTGTCAGTCTCTTAAAATTCATCAGTCACTTTCCTGAATTATTGGAATCAACTACTGAGCATTTTTTAGATGACAAATACCCCAACAGTTTAGGCAGTTAGAAGCCTAACATTCGCCATGACATCACACTAGTGAATTAATTATCTACTACTGCTTGACATGTTTACCCCAAATGTGATGGCTTCACACAACAACCATTTATTATATCACATTTCCACGGTTCTGGAATTCAAGAATGGCTTAGATTGGTGTTCTGATTGCGAGATTCTAATCAGGCTATAAGTTGCTGGCTAGGATTGGAGTTATGCAAAGACTTCACTAGAGCTTGGGTTCACCTCTGACAGCCTCCTTGTGTGACTGCTGACTGAAGGCCTGAGTTCTTTGCTGCATGTTGTTCAGAGGCCTCATTCGTACCTTATGGTCTTCCCACAGGTCTGATGGAATAGCAGCATCCAACTAAAGCAAGTTATCCAAGTGGAAGAGCCAGAAGGAAGGCTCAGCACCTTTTATCACGTGGTCTACGAGACACACAATGTCACTTTTACCATATCCTTGTAAATTTAAGTGAGTTAACTCCAGTTCACACTCAAGGGAAGAGAAATTAAACTCTACCTCCAAAGGGAGGTGTACCAAAGAATTTGTGAACAGAGTTTTAAAACCACTATTCTTTGAATGAAGATGAGAGAAAAAAAAAATCCAGCAACCTTTCATGATAGTTTCTATAACTAACCTTTTGAAATAAAATCTGTAAAGTGACAATGTATCAGTGGCTGCTCACTTGGAAGTTGCCTCAGTTACAGACCTTACAATGAAAGCATCTCACTTAATGTTCTCCTTATGGCTTTAGATCTATGTGGTGAAACCTGCGCTATAAATTTCACTGCTTAGCATCCGAGCGCTCTGTTAAACTCACTAAAATTAACAATATTATATGAAAATTTTACCAGGGTGTCTTGGCAAAAAAGCAGATATTGTACTTTATGTATATATAACTATATGAATTTATAAATTTGTAAAATTATATATGTTTGTGTATACACACACAACAACTGGAATTGAATTTGTGGCACACTGTTGATTGACTCCTTCATTGCATCCATGCTTTTCAGTATGTTTTAATACCACTCATTTATTTTCAGTTTGGTTGCTTTTACTTTGGGTGTCATATCGATAAAATCATTGCCAAGACCAATGTACTAAAATGTTTATTCTATGTTTTCTTTTTTAAAATTTTGATTCATATATTTATTATTTATTGAAGAACTGGATATTGAACCCAGGGGCACTCTACCACTTTTTATAAGACAGAGTTTCACTAATTTGTTCTGGCTGGCCTGGAACTTGTGATCCTCCTGTCTCAGCATCCTGAATAGCTGGAATTACACTGCACCTACCTCCTATGTTTTCTCATAGGAGTTTCACAGTTTCATGCCTTGTGTGTAAGTTTTGAAATCCAGTATGACTGATTTTTGGGTTCAATTTCATTCTTTTCCTTAAGGAGAGCCAGTTTCCCTAAAATCCTTTGTTGAAGAAACTATGCTTTGTTCATTGTAGGGTTTTCTTCCACCACCAGCATGGGTGAGGAAAAGGGTTTCTGTCAGAGGAATGTGCCAACTGTAGATTAATCGCTAAGAAACTTATTAATAAAATAAACATAGGAGACAATTATCTTTTTAAATCAAAGTGTATGTGACAGACTGAGCCATGCTAAGATCTGGCTTCTAACAACAATGGAAGAGCCCACCTTCTCTTTACTTATAGTTACACAGGTAAAGGAGGACTGGGAGGAGCTTCTGTGAGGAACAGGATAGGGTGGAGTTAAAGAAACCATTTGCTTTAGCGGGTCATCCCAGTAGAATTAGCATTTTCTCAGGCCATAAGCCACTCTGCTCAGAAGTTACATACCCAAGGCTATCTGAAATAGTCTCTCATGACTGCCAGTTCCTGGAAGTCAGACTTCCATGTCCCATGGCTCAGCCAAGCCTGATTCTACTAATCAAGGATGATTTCACACAGGTTCATTGTGCATTTTTGGTAACTGTGTTGAAGATCAGCTGATCATATATGCATGGAATTGTTTATGGGCTCTCTACGGGTCTGTAAGTCTGTCTTTGTGCCAATAACATATTGCTTTAATTACTGTAGTATTGTGATATATTTTGAAATCAGGGAATGCCATGTCTCTAGTTTTATTCTTCTTACTTAAGATTGCTTATTTAGAGTCTTTTTGGTTTTATGTAAATTTTACATTACTTTTCAATTTCTATGAAAACATGCTATGGACAGTTTAATAAGATTGGCTTGAATATGTAGATGCCTGGAGTGGTATGGACATGTTAATGATATTAAGTATTCTAATTAGTAAATACGGATGTCTTCCAATTTATGTCCTAATTTCCTTCTTTAGTGTTTTTCAGTTTTCATATGCATGTCTTTCACCTACTTAACTAGCTTAACTAAACTTATTTTTAGCTGTTCTATTATGTTGGTGTTATTCTAAATAGTAAGGTTTTCCTAATTTCCTTTTCAGATAGTTTGGTTGTAGTGTTATAGAAATAAAAGGGACTTTTGCATGTTAATTTTTCTCCTGCAATTTTAGCAAATTTATTTATTAGTAGTACTAGGTTTAGTATTTTGGGGGTCTTCAGAGTTGTCTTTAATTAAAATCATGTTATTTGCAAACAAAGACATCTTCACTTCCTCCTTTCCTATTGGATGTCTTCTTTTTTTCTTTTATTTTGTTTAACTAATTGATCTAGCTAGGTCTTACGGTAAGTATGGTGAATAGAGTGAAGAGAGTGAGCATCCTTATGTGTTTCTCCTGATCTTATAGAAAGACCTTCAGTTCACCATGAATATGATGTTAGTTGTGAGTCTGTCATATATAAATTTATGGTGTTATTTTCCTTGATTCCAGTTTTATAATAAAAAATTAAAATTTTCCAATGCTTTTTCTGCATTAAGATGATCATTTTTTCATTTATTATGTTAATGTGGTAAATCATATTAATTGCTGTTTCTATATTGAAATATTCTTGTATGCCAGGGTGAGTCCTAATTCCCTGTGGATTATGATCCTTTTAATGTTCCTGGATTCATTTTGCTGGTGTCATACAAAGGGTTTTTCCATCTATATTCACCAAGAATATCAACTTGTAATTTTCTTTTCTTGTAATCTTTGTGGGATTTGTTTTTTAAATCAGGATAATGCTGGCCTCATAAAATACATTTGGAAGAATTTCCTCCTTTTCAGTTTTCAGAATCTTGAGAGGACTTAGTTTAATTTCTCAAGTGTTTGTATAATCAGCAGTATATCTACCATGTTGTTGGAAGGTTTTTAGGGTACGGATTCAGTCACATTTTAGCTATCTGTTCAGGTTTTCTATTTCCCAATTATTTAATATTTACAAGTTATAGATTTCTATTAACTTATCCACTTCTAGATCATCCAAATTGTTGGTATAAAATTGATTTCAGTAATCTCTTTGATTCTTTGTATTTCTGTGACTTTTTGTATTTTGACTTTTTGTGTTTGTATTGTCTATTCATTTCTGATTTTATTTATTCAAGTCTTTCTTTTTGCTCTGAGTTTAGCTAAAGATTTGTTAGTTTTGTTTATCTTTTAAAAACTCTGATTTATTTATTGTTGAATAGTTGATCAATAATGTATTGTCTGTTTTCCACATATTTTTGAATATTTATTTGATATTGATAATTTCATTCCATTATAGTCAGAGAAGGTATTTGGTATGATTTTCATTTCTTAAATTTTGTTAATATTTATTTTGGTGAGAAAATTGTGAATTCTGCTACTGTGTGCTAGAATGTTGTGTGTTTGTTAGTTTCATGCAGTCTATAGTGTTATTGATTTTTTCTGTTTACTGATCTTCTGCCTGTTTGTTTATACCAATTATTGAAAATAATATACTAAATTCTCCTACTATTATTGCATTGCTGTTATTTCTTCCCTTAGTTTCAATGTTTAATTTATATATTTAGGTACTCAGATGTGGAGTGCATATACCCATTGGAATCCCTGTCTTTTGGACCCCTTCCTTTTCTGGAGTTCTGCTTTCTATTAGTCTAATAAATCCTGTAATTTGCTCTTACTCTTGTGTCTGTGGATTTCAGTCTTCAAATTAATGAGACAAAGAACCCACCTGACATCATACTTCATGTTACGTAATGACTACATATTTGTATCACCATCTTGGTCAGCTTTGCCCAGGGACCATAATGAGAACATTTCTTTGACTACTCCTAACCAATTTTGTTATTGACTAGCAGTACTATATATGATAATATACATGGCAAATAATTATAAAGATATTATGATAAATATTCAAGTAACCATAAATGACTATCAACAAAAAGATTGAACATAGAAGTTTATTTCACTATATAATTACCTTAAATAGACATGGAAATTAATGAACTAATTATACACATTAAGCAGATGAATCTGTATAACAAATTACTGTATAATAATGTAACTTGCAACCTGTTGGGGAAAATATAGTATAGTATCATTTATAATGTTTTAAAATACATAGAATATTCCTCACTTCGTAAATTTCCAATATACATACAATGTCGTTAACATGGTTTTGTTCAAATATCAGTCACCCAATAACACAATTCAAATTAGAATTGCCATAGTATAACAATCATAAATAGTTATTAGAATACAACTTGCCACTAGATCTTTTGTCTGTGATTCAGTGGATAAATGATAAATGTAAATAATGACTCACCAATCACATCACTCCTTTCAAAATTTCTGTGATTGTCACAGATCATAAAATACTACTCAATAATCAAATAATTAACCATTAACACATGGAGAAACTTAGATGAATGCAGAGTTTTATGCTAGTGAGAAAAGTTAATAATGAAAGTCAATATCATCTATAATATAATTTTCTTCATAGTAGATCCTTGAAACAATGAAGTTAGATAAAAATATGCTCGTGATTACTAAGAATGAGGGATGTTTGAGGGAAAGAGAAATACAGAGTAAGCACAAGGGAAGTCAAGGGTGGTGTGCCTATTTGTGATAAAATGACATGGAACCATATAGACAATATACCAATGTCAATTTCAATTATATACAATTGAGGCTCTCTTCACAGGGCAATCCAAGATGGCGGCCTAGAGGGAGACTGCACCCCCAGTCACTCCAGAACCCAGGAGTTAAGAAGGGGAGGAATTGAGAGACTCAGACTGAAATAGAGCCATGGGTGAGTCTGGCCCACTGGGTAAAGCTCGGCCCGGGTGACAGGCCCAGATAGAGGTGGCTTATCGGAGCCGGGCAGGGTCAGCTAGAGTCATCCACAGGTAGCCCTGCGCACTCCGGCGTGGGCCCCGCCCACACAGCCAGCTTCTCAAGGCTCTCGGAAACGGAACTGGCCCGCTAGTGAGAGCCTTTCTGACCAGAACAGCTCCGAGTCCCGGAGCCACTGCAGCGCAGCGTATTCCGGCAACGAACCAGCGGAGAGCCTCCATCCGCAGGCAGCCTCTGGGATCAGGGCAGGGCAGCCAGAGACCGCTTCAGGCGGCTCTGCCCACTCCGGCTGCAGGCTCTCTTCACGGGGCGATCCAAGATGGCGGCCTAGAGGGAGACTGCACCCCAGTCGCTCCAGAACCCAGGAGTTAAGAAGGGAGGCATTGAGAGACCTCGGACTGAAATAGAGCCACGGGTGAGTCTGCCCACTGGGGTAAAGCTTCAGCCCAGGTGGCAGGCCCAGATAGAGGTGGCTTATTGGAGCCGGGCAGGGCAGCTAGATCTTACCAAGGTAGCCTTCCACACTCCGGCAGTGGGCTCCTCCCACACGGCCAGCTGCACGGTGCAGGCCCACAGCGAGAGCATTTCCGCACAGAGCCAGTTCCAAACCGTGGAACCAGTAGGGGGCTAGGGGCAGTTTTCTTCGGATGAGCTGCTTTATCAGATTCCTCCAAGACATCAGGCTACTGAAGGCTGGGAGGTGATACACTGGAAATCTACAGGGACACTATAAGCCAATAGCGGAAAACTGCAATATCTCAGGGTCCACTGACAACTGACCAATATGAAAAAACAAGGGAAGAAATGTCCCAAACAACCTAGATACTACATCAATAAAACCCAATGACAGCACAGCAGAAGAAATGTCAGAAAGGGAGTTCAGAATGTAAGTAATTAAACGATCAGAGAAGCTAATGAGGAGATGAAAGAGCAAATGCAGGCATTGAAGGAGGAGATGAAAGAGCAAATGCAGGCAATTAAATGATCGCACCAACCAACAGTTAAAAGAGCAAATACGGGAAGCAAGAGATCATTGCAATAAAGAGTTAGAGATACTGAAAAAAAACCAAACTGAAATCCTTGAAATGAAGGAAACAATAAACCAAGTTAAAAACTCCATAGAAAGCATAACCAATAGGATAGAACACTTAGAAGACAGAACCTCAGACATTGAAGACAAATTATTTAACCTTGAAAACAAAGTTGGCCAAACAGAAAAGATGGTAAGAAATCATGAACAGAATCTACAAGAATTATGGGATATCATGAAAAGGCCAAATTTAAGAATTATTGGGAGTGAGGAAGGCTTAGAGAAACAAACCAAGGAATGAACAATCTATTCAATGAAATAATAACAGAAAATTTCCCAAATCTGAAGAAGGAAATGGAAAATCAAGTACAAGAGGCTTATAGAACTCCAAACATACAAAATTACAACAGACCCACACCAAGGCACATTATTATGAAAATACCTAACATACAAAATAAAGACAGAATTTTAAAGGCCGCGAGAGAAAGAATCAAATTACATTCAGAGGGAAACCAATAAGATATCAGCAGATTTTTCAATCCAGACCCTAAAAGCTAGAAGGGCCTGGAACAACATATACCAAGCCCTGAAAGAAAACAGATGCCAACCAAGAATCTTATACCCAGCAAAACTTACCTTCAAATTTGATGATGAAATAAGATCCTTCCATGATAAACAAAAGCTAAGGAATTTACAAAAAGAAAGCCAGCATTACAGAACATTCTCAGCAAAATATTCCATGAGGAAGAGATGAAAAACAACGATGCAAATCAGCAACAGGAGGCGCTAGCCTAAAGGAATAGCCAAATAAGGAGAAACCAAATCATGTCAAAAACAAATATGAGTCAATGACTGAGCATACAAATCATGTCACAATAATAACCCTGAATGTTAATGGCCTGAATTCATCAATCAAAAGACACAGACTGGCAGATTGGATTAAAAAGAAAATCCAACAATATGCTGCCTGCAAGAGACTCATCTCATAGAAAGAGACACCCATAGACTAAAGGTGAAAGGATGGGGACAAACATACCATGCACACGGACACAGCAAAAAAGCTGGAGTATCCATCCTCATCTCAGATAATGTGGACTTCAAACCAAAACTAGTCAGAAAGGATAAAGAAGGACATACATGCTGCTTAAGGGAAGCATAAATCAGCAAGACATAACAATCATAAATATCTATGCCCCGAACATTGGGCATCCACGTACGTCAAACAAATCCTTCTCAATTCCAGAAATCAAATAGACCACAACACAATAATACTAGGCGATTTTAACACACCTCTCTCACCACTGGATAGATCGTCCAAACAAAAATTGAATAAAGAAAACTATAGATCTCAACAACACAATCAGCAATTTAGACTTAACGGACGTATATAGAATATACCATCCAACAAAGAATGAATACACTTTCTTCTCAGCAGCACATGGATCCTTCTCTAAAATAGACCATATTTTATGCCACAAAGCTACTGTTAGTAAATACAAGAAGATAGAGATACTACCTTGTACTCTATCAGATCATAATGGATTGAAATTAGAAATAAATGACAGAATAAAAAACAGAAAACTTCTCCAATACCTGGAGACTAAATAATACACTATTATGATGAATGGATAACAGAAGACATCAGGAGGGAAATAAAAAATTCTTAGAAGTAAACGAGAACAAAGACACATTATATCAAATTCTCTGGGACACTATGAAAGCAGTACTTAGAGGAAGATTTATTTCATGGGGTGCATTCAAAAAAGAAGTAGAAATCAACAAATAAACGAGTTAACACTACAGCTCAAAGCACTAGAAAAAGAAGAGCAGACCAATACCAAAAGTAGTAGAAGACAGGAAATAGTTAAAATCAGAGCCAAAATCAACGAAATCGAAACAAAAGAAACAATCGGAAAAATTAATAAAATAAATAGTTGGTTCTTTGAAAAAATAAATAAATTGATAAACCCTTAGCCACACTAACAAAGAGAAAGAGGGAGAAAACTCAAATTACTAAAATTCGGAATGAACAAGGAAACATCACAACAGACACGAGTGAAATTTTTTTCATCTTAATCTTTAAAATTTCACAAACTTTTGACTCATATTTGTTTTATAGTACTTATTTGATGCCCTTGAACCATTACATAACTTTTACAAAATTGCTTATGTAACAATAATCATAATCATATTGGTATTCCTGATATTTTCACCCATAACAATCACCCTCAAACTTTTAACAAATTTCCTTTGTGAAATCTGCTAATGTAGACAGGGTGTACTAGAACAGCTTGAATTATCTTATGAGAGCTGATTGTGCGTAGCCACATTCCATACTCAGTGACATCATGCTACTATATTGAAATTGAGTATGATGCTATGGAAAGGAAGACTTTTGGTTTTTAATTGAGAGCTGGTTGATAAACATAGATCATCATGCAAATGAAATGCCAAATCATTTCATAAGGCATCTTCCTTCTGAGTTCCATGGATTCCCATATTCATAATCTAGACTTAAATAATTTAGACTTATAATAATAATAATTTAATATTATTTCTCAATATTAATTTTGACTTACTGGTATCCTTGGGTCCAAATCAACCTAAGTTTACGATCTCCAGGAGGCAAAAAAACCTGTTTTAATTTTACTCATATGAGTAGAAAGCATAGGCCCCAAACCATTACGTTTTGTTAATTCCATTCTACACTCTACCCAAGCTGCACATTACTCTGGAATAGAAGTAAAAGAATCACTCAAGTCAATAATGAAAGCCTCATAGAAAAAGTGCTAACCATACTTTGCACCAGACCTTGTAAAAACTAATCATCCTGTCAAGAAAACCAATTGAAAAGGATATAGACTTATCATAACTTCAGAGAGACACATAATAACTTCCTGCTTTCTATGTTTTTAAACACAAGCATAATTTTATTTTTGGTGCTATACCTTACAGGTTGTAGATCCATGCTCTTTCTCTTTAATTGTTCTTCAACACTAATATTGCCAATACATAGATACCTATCCCAGGAACAGCAGCAATGAACCAGATAACACAGTTTAACTCAGCTTTTATAGAGGTGCTCTCTTAATTATAACAAATCCTTAAATAGGTTTTGAATAATCTTAATTTGCCTACAATGTTTCTTTACAATATGATGATTCTGATCACTTTTTGCAATATTCTGAATGTGAGATGAGTGGTAATATGGCTTCTATTTACCTATTGTTTTAGCCTAACAAAAAATAGAAAACAAACAATAGTTTTCTTTAAAAAGTTAAGATTACCAAAACAAAATGTATTGTCTAAGACTTGATTTATCCCAAGAAGGGGAATCCCTCACTTCAGATAGACCATAATACATTCAAAAATTCCCGGGTTCAGGTACTAAAAAATAATTAAACCTTCCAATATTTCACCATCTACTGACATGAAAGGATATCCAAATTTTCTGAAACAATCACATCTCCATATGATTTAATCATGTCCTATTAAGGAAAACCCTTACTTTTAACCTAAATGTGGGCAGTCACTTTGTGATTTGAAATGGTCTATCTAACAACCTGAGATATGGGTATAGTCACTGATTAGATAGATAACTAGATAGATAAATAGACATATATAGTGTTTCTTTCTGGAAAGAGAATTTTCTTATTTGTATGTTCAGAAAACTTAGCAATATACATTAGCCAAGTTCAGTAGCATGTTCTTTAGCCTTTGCCTTTTCCACCTTAACAGTGAGAGCCACAGATTTTGAACCTAAGACGTTGCCTTCCCAGTGACAGCAGGTCTCAGAAGATCTTCATTGTTATTGACCCTTACTAAATATCATGTATATAATCAGAAATTATGGCTTTATGATAGTCTTTCTTTTGACCTAAGGCCAAATTCTACCCACCTTATATCAAAGAGATAGCAACTATAGTTAAGGGCAGATGTAAAACCAATTTGATTTTAAGATATCCCTTTGACCTTCTCTCACGCTGTGTAAACTTTATTGATCACTGGAATTACAAAATTTACTAGGCAAATGGATTTACCACTTATGAGATTCTGTTACTTTCCTGAAACACATTTTTATATAACATTTAGAACTTTAAAACTTCTTGTCCTTCTACTGGAAGAGGGAGAAATGAATGCATTACTTCCTTACCTCTGTTATAGAATTGTCTAGGGCAGATTTTTCAAAACCTGTGTGGAAATTTCACAATTATTATTATTTGTTGATGTCCTATATCTTGAAACAGATACAGATTAACACACTGGAACTACCATTAGAGATCCCGGATTTTCTCTCTAAATAATATCTTTGAAACAGCCAAAATCAAATTGAATGATGGGTAAAGTATTGCACTCAGAAGTGTTAGCAAGTTAGCAAAAGAGAAGTTATTTATTATGTAGAATTGATAAAATGTATGCTTTCAGGGTGGTCCTTATTTTAGAATGATTCAGAAAATTGAGTGTTCTTGATCTCAGTAAACACTTCACTAAAAAAATAAAAAAAGTTCAAGAGAAAAATAACTCTTCATGTTTCCTGAAGATTTGTCTATTATAATGATACATATCATACCCTAACTGATAATTTTATCATACATACAGGCAACTTTCCTAAGACCCTAGAATCTAACAGAACTTGAAGACCAAATATTTAGAAAGTACAAAAAGACAATTATGGAATGACAGTGGTTGATTGGCTCCAGATACAGGGGGAAATAAATACTGGGAAAAAATTTATTGCAGAGCTCACAAGAGGATGACCCCAAAGGGAACCACATAAAGTTGCATAGATTTAACATAGCAATGAACAATTGGTTAATATTGAATGAAGAAATGACAGAGTTTTGGGATAGTTTCTGGGTATGTTTCACTTGTCACCAGTGTAATCCTCGTAAAAATGTAAAGATAGGACATGAAAAGTAATCAAATATTAGAATCCTTGATCATTTTCAAATAGATTTAAACTTTACTCTCATTTCCATAGTGGTTTTTGAAAATGAATTACTCATTGATTACTTATTCACAGAATGGACTAAGGCTTTGCCTTGGCAGAGATTTACACATGTGAAGACCGCAGAAAGTGTTCTGTGTATTGTTTTGAACCTTGAGAATTCCAACCCACCTAGTCATGAGGACGCACATTTTACTGATACTGTAATTAAATTGCTTTGCAAACTTTGCTACTTACTTAGGCATTTATCTGCCATATCATCTCTAACCTTCAAAAAAGGTAAAAAGAACAAATGGAATACTAAAACTAAAATTAGTGAAGCTCTGTAAGTTATTTGAAATTCTATTACTTAGGGTATGATTCACTCCTGTTGATTTTCACCAACTTTTTTTCTTAGTGAGAGAGGTAAAGACCAAATTTTGAATCTAGCAATATCTTTTCATGTTTAGATACTTCCCTGTTGCAGACAGATACAAATAAACATTGCAAGTGAGCTGTCTAATATACTCCGTCTTATCAAAAAATGTAGGGGTAGTCTCCTCAATATCCTTCTAAACAACACAACCATGTTGTAAAATCTGGAAAAGTAAATTCTGATCTTCCTAAAGAGTTATCAGGAAAATAGCTTTAAAACTTTAATCAAAATAATTTAAAAGATGCTTTTACAGCTAGTGATTTCAAGTTAAAATATATATAATCAAGTCCGCTGATGGATTTGTCTTCAGTTTGAGTTGGGTGGCATCTAACTTATTTAGGCCTGTTTCATCTCCCTCTCCCTCTCCTCTCTTCCTTCTCCCCTCTCTTCTCTCTCTTCTTTCCATGTATCCAAACAAAGATTCAAAATTTGGTCTGTACCTCTCTCACTAAAGAAAAAAGTTGGTGAAAATCAACAGGAGTGAATCTGACCCTAAGTAAGAGAATTTCAATTTCTTCTCCCCTCTTCCTTCTTCCTTCTCCCCTCTCCCTCTCCCCTCTCCCTTTTTCCATTTCTGCAGTCCTGGGGATTGAAACTGGGACGTGACACAAATTAGGCCAGCACTCTCCCACTGGCTATATCCCCACTCATGGTGTCAGTCTCTTAAAATTCATCAGTCACTTTCCTGAATTATTGGAATCAACTACTGAGCATTTTTTAGATGACAAATACCCCAACAGTTTAGGCAGTTAGAAGCCTAACATTCGCCATGACATCACACTAGTGAATTAATTATCTACTACTGCTTGACATGTTTACCCCAAAATGTGATGGCTTCACACAACAACCATTTATTATATCACATTTTCCACGGTTCTGGAATTCAAGAATGGCTTAGATTGGTGTTCTGATTGCGAGATTCTAATCAGGCTATAAGTTGCTGGCTAGGATTGGAGTTATGCAAAGACTTCACTAGAGCTTGGGTTCACCTCTGACAGCCTCCTTGTGTGACTGCTGACTGAAGGCCTGAGTTCTTTGCTGCATGTTGTTCAGAGGCCTCATTCGTACCTTATGGGTCTTCCCACAGGTCTGATGGAATAGCAGCATCCAACTAAAGCAAGTTATCCAAGTGGAAGAGCCAGAAGGAAGGCTCAGCACCTTTTATCACGTGGTCTACGAGACACACAATGTCACTTTTACCATATCCTTGTAAATTTAAGTGAGTTAACTCCAGTTCACACTCAAGGGAAGAGAAATTAAACTCTACCTCCAAAGGGAGGTGTACCAAAGAATTTGTGAACAGAGTTTTAAAACCACTATTCTTTGAATGAAGATGAGAGAAAAAAAAAATCCAGCAACCTTTCATGATAGTTTCTATAACTAACCTTTTGAAATAAAATCTGTAAAGTGACAATGTATCAGTGGCTGCTCACTTGGAAGTTGCCTCAGTTTACAGACCTTACAATGAAAGCATCTCACTTAATGTTCTCCTTATGGCTTTAGATCTATGTGGTGAAACCTGCGCTATAAATTTCACTGCTTAGCATCCGAGCGCTCTGTTAAACTCACTAAAATTATACAATATTATATGAAAATTTTACCAGGGTGTCTTGGCAAAAAAGCAGATATGTACTTTATGTATATATAACTATATGAATTTATAAATTTGTAAAATTATATATGTTTGTGTATACACACACAACAACTGGAATTGAATTTGTGGCACACTGTTGATTGACTCCTTCATTGCATCCATGCTTTTCAGTATGTTTAATACCACTCATTTATTTTCAGTTTGGTTGCTTTTACTTTGGGTGTCATATCGATAAAATCATTGCCAAGACCAATGTACTAAAATGTTTATTCTATGTTTTCTTTTTTAAATTTTGATTCATATATTTATTTATTTATTGAAGAACTGGATATTGAACCCAGGGGCACTCTACCACTTTTTATAAGACAGAGTTTCACTAATTTGTTCTGGCTGGCCTGGAACTTGTGATCCTCCTGTCTCAGCATCCTGAATAGCTGGAATTACACTGCACCTACCTCCTATGTTTTCTCATAGGAGTTTCACAGTTTCATGCCTTGTGTGTAAGTTTTGAAATCCAGTATGACTTGATTTTTGGGTTCAATTTCATTCTTTTCCTTAAGGAGAGCCAGTTTCCCTAAAATCCTTTGTTGAAGAAACTATGCTTTGTTCATTGTAGGGTTTCTTCCACCACCAGCATGGGTGAGGAAAAGGGTTTCTGTCAGAGGAATGTGCCAACTGTAGATTAATCGCTAAGAAACTTATTTAATAAAATAAACATAGGAGACAATTATCTTTTTAAATCAAAGTGTATGTGACAGACTGAGCCATGCTAAGATCTGGCTTCTAACAACAATGGAAGAGCCCACCTTCTCTTTACTTGTAGTTACACAGGTAAGGAGGACTGGGAGGAGCTTCTGTGAGGAACAGGATAGGGTGGAGTTAAAGAAACCATTTGCTTTAGCGGGTCATCCCAGTAGAATTAGCATTTTCTCAGGCCATAAGCCACTCTGCTCAGAAGTTACATACCCAAGGCTATCTGAAATAGTCTCTCATGACTGCCAGTTCCTGGAAGTCAGACTTCCATGTCCCATGGCTCAGCCAAGCCTGATTCTACTAATCAAGGATGATTTCACACAGTTCATTGTGCATTTTTGGTAACTGTGTTGAAGATCAGCTGATCATATATGCATGGAATTGTTTATGGGCTCTCTACGGGTCTGTAAGTCTGTCTTTGTGCCAATAACATATTGCTTTAATTACTGTAGTATTGTGATATATTTTGAAATCAGGGAATGCCATGTCTCTAGTTTTATTCTTCTTACTTAAGATTGCTTATTTAGAGTCTTTTTGGTTTTATGTAAATTTTACATTACTTTTCAATTTCTATGAAAACATGCTATGGACAGTTTAATAAAGATTGGCTTGAATATGTAGATGCCTGGAGTGGTATGGACATGTTAATGATATTAAGTATTCTAATTAGTAAATACGGATGTCTTCCAATTTATGTCCTAATTTCCTTCTTTAGTGTTTTTCAGTTTTCATATGCATGTCTTTCACCTACTTAACTAGCTTAACTAAACTTATTTTTAGCTGTTCTATTATGTTGGTGTTATTCTAAATAGTAAGGTTTTCCTAATTTCCTTTTCAGATAGTTTGTTGTTAGTGTATAGAAATAAAAGGGACTTTTGCATGTTAATTTTTCTCCTGCAATTTTAGCAAATTTATTATTAGTAGTACTAGGTTTTAGTATTTTGGGGGTCTTCAGAGTTGTCTTTAATTAAAATCATGTTATTTGCAAACAAAGACATCTTCACTTCCTCCTTTCCTATTTGGATGTCTTCTTTTTTTCTTTTTATTTTGTTTAACTAATTGATCTAGCTAGGTCTTACGGTAGTATGGTGAATAGAAGTGAAGAGAGTGAGCATCCTTATGTGTTCTCCTGATCTTATAGGAAAGACCTTCAGTTCACCATTGAATATGATGTTAGTTGTGAGTCTGTCATATATGAAATTTATGGTGTTATTTTCCTTGATTCCAGTTTTATAATAAAAAATTAAAATTTTCCAATGCTTTTTCTGCATTAAGATGATCATTTTTTCATTTATTATGTTAATGTGGTAAATCATATTAATTGCTGTTTCTATATTGAAATATTCTTGTATGCCAGGGTGAGTCCTAATTCCCTGTGGAGTATGATCCTTTTAATGTTCCTGGATTCATTTTGCTGGTGTCATACAAAGGGTTTTTCCATCTATATTCACCAAGAATATCAACTTGTAATTTTCTTTTCTTGTAAATCTTTGTGGGATTTGTTTTTTAAATCAGGATAATGCTGGCCTCATAAAATACATTTGGAAGAATTTCCTCCTTTTCAGTTTTCAGAATCTTGAGATGACTTAGTTTAATTTCTCAAGTGTTTGTATAATTCAGCAGTATATCTACCATGTTGTTGGAAGGTTTTAGGGTACGGATTCAGTCACATTTTAGCTATCTGTTCAGGTTTTCTATTTCCCAATTATTTAATATTTACAAGTTATAGATTTCTATTAACTTATCCACTTCTAGATCATCCAAATTGTTGGTATAAAATTGATTTCAGTAATCTCTTTGATTCTTTGTATTTCTGTGACTTTTTGTATTTTGACTTTTTGTGTTTGTATTGTCTATTCATTTCTGATTTTATTTATTCAAGTCTTTCTTTTTGCTCTGAGTTTAGCTAAAGATTTGTTAGTTTTGTTTATCTTTTAAAAAACTCTGATTTATTTTGTTGAATAGTTGATCAATAATGTATTGTCTGTTTTCCACATATTTTTGAATATTTATTTTGATATTGATAATTTCATTCCATTATAGTCAGAGAAGGTATTTGGTATGATTTTCATTTTCTTAAATTTTGTTAATATTTATTTTGTGAGAAAATTGTGAATTCTGCTACTGTGTGCTAGAATGTTGTGTGTTTGTTAGTTTCATGCAGTCTATAGTGTTATTGATTTTTTCTGTTTACTGATCTTCTGCCTGTTTGTTATACCAATTATTGAAAATAATATACTAAATTCTCCTACTATTATTGCATTGCTGTTATTTCTTCCCTTAGTTTCAATGTTTAATTTATATATTTAGGTACTCAGATGTGGAGTGCATATACCCATTGGAATCCCTGTCTTTGGACCCCTTCCTTTTCTGGAGTTCTGCTTTCTATTAGTCTAATAAATCCTGTAATTTGCTCTTACTCTTGTGTCTGTGGATTTCAGTCTTCAAATTAATGAGACAAAGAACCCACCTGACATCATACTTCATGTTACGTAATGACTACATATTTGTATCACCATCTTGGTCAGCTTTGCCCAGGGACCATAATGAGAACATTTCTTTGACTACTCCTAACCAATTTTGTTATTGACTAGCAGTACTATATATGATAAATATACATGGCAAATAATTATAAAGATATTATGATAAATATTCAAGTAACCATAAATGACTATCAACAAAAAGATTGAACATAGAAGTTTATTTCACTTATATAATTACCTTAAATAGACATGGAAATTAATGAACTAATTATACACATTAAGCAGATGAATCTGTATAACAAATTACTGTATAATAATGTAACTTGCAACCTGTTGGGGAAAATATAGTATAGTATCATTTATAAATGTTTTAAAATACATAGAATATTCCTCACTTCGTAAATTTCCAATATACATACAATGTCGTTAACATGGTTTTGTTCAAAATATCAGTCACCCAATAACACAATTCAAATTAGAATTGCCATAGTATAACAATCATAATAGTTATTAGAAATACAAACTTGCCACTAGATCTTTTGTCTGTGATTCAGTGGATAAATGATAAATGTAAATAATGACTCACCAATCACATCACTCCTTTCAAAATTTCTGTGATTGTCACAGATCATAAAATACTACTCAATAATCAAATAATTAACCATTAACACATGGAGAAACTTAGATGAATGCAGAGTTTTATGCTAGTGAGAAAAGTTAATAATGAAAGTCAATATCATCTATAAATATAATTTTCTTCATAGTAGATCCTTGAAACAATGAAGTTAGATAAAAATATGCTCGTGATTACTAAGAATGAGGGATGTTTGAGGGAAAGAGAAATACAGAGTAAGCACAAGGGAAGTCAAGGGTGGTGTGCCTATTTGTGATAAAATGACATGGAACCATATAGACAATATACCAATGTCAATTTCAATTATATACAATTGAGGCTCTCTTCACAGGGCAATCCAAGATGGCGGCCTAGAGGGAGACTGCACCCCCAGTCACTCCAGAACCCAGGAGTTAAGAAGGGGAGGAATTGAGAGACTCAGACTGAAATAGAGCCATGGGTGAGTCTGCCCACTGGGTAAAGCTCGGCCCGGGTGACAGGCCCAGATAGAGGTGGCTTATCGGAGCCGGGCAGGGTCAGCTAGAGTCATCCACAGGTAGCCCTGCGCACTCCGGCGTGGGCCCCGCCCACACAGCCAGCTTCTCCAGGCTCTCGGAACGGAACTGGCCCGCTAGTGAGAGCCTTTCTGACCAGAACAAGCTCCGAGTCCCGGAGCCACTGCAGCGCAGCGTATTCCGGCAACGAACCAGCGGAGAGCCTCCATCCGCAGGCAGCCTCTGGGATCAGGGCAGGGCAGCCAGAGACCGCTTCAGGCGGCTCTGCCCACTCCGGCTGCAGGCTCTCTTCACGGGGCGATCCAAGATGGCGGCCTAGAGGGAGACTGCACCCCCAGTCGCTCCAGAACCCAGGAGTTAAGAAGGGGAGGCATTGAGAGACTCGGACTGAAATAGAGCCACGGGTGAGTCTGCCCACTGGGTAAAGCTCAGCCCAGGTGGCAGGCCCAGATAGAGGTGGCTTATTGGAGCCGGGCAGGGCAGCTAGAGTCTTACCAAGGTAGCCTTCCACACTCCGGCAGTGGGCTCCTCCCACACGGCCAGCTGCACGGTGCAGGCCCACAGCGAGAGCATTTCCGCACAGAGCCAGTTCCAAACCGTGGAACCAGTAGGGGGCTAGGGGCAGTTTTCTTCGGATGAGCTGCTTTATCAGATTCCTCCAAGACATCAGGCTACTGAAGGCTGGGAGGTGATACACTGGAAATCTACAGGGACACTATAAGCCAATAGCGGAAAACTGCAATATCTCAGGGTCCCACTGACAACTGACCAATATGAAAAAACAAGGGAAGAAAATGTCCCAAACAAACCTAGATACTACATCAATAAAACCCAATGACAGCACAGCAGAAGAAATGTCAGAAAGGGAGTTCAGAATGTAAGTAATTAAAACGATCAGAGAAGCTAATGAGGAGATGAAAGAGCAAATGCAGGCATTGAAGGAGGAGATGAAAGAGCAAATGCAGGCATTAAATGATCGCACCAACCAACAGTTAAAAGAGCAAATACGGGAAGCAAGAGATCATTGCAATAAAGAGTTAGAGATACTGAAAAAAAACCAAACTGAAATCCTTGAAATGAAGGAAACAATAAACCAAGTTAAAAACTCCATAGAAAGCATAACCAATAGGATAGAACACTTAGAAGACAGAACCTCAGACATTGAAGACAAATTATTTAACCTTGAAAACAAAGTTGGCCAAACAGAAAAGATGGTAAGAAATCATGAACAGAATCTACAAGAATTATGGGATATCATGAAAAGGCCAAATTTAAGAATTATTGGGATTGAGGAAGGCTTAGAGAAACAAACCAAAGGAATGAACAATCTATTCAATGAAATAATAACAGAAAATTTCCCAAATCTGAAGAAGGAAATGGAAAATCAAGTACAAGAGGCTTATAGAACTCCAAACATACAAAATTACAACAGACCCACACCAAGGCACATTATTATGAAAATACCTAACATACAAAATAAAGACAGAATTTTAAAGGCCGCGAGAGAAAAGAATCAAATTACATTCAGAGGGAAACCAATAAGAATATCAGCAGATTTTTCAATCCAGACCCTAAAAGCTAGAAGGGCCTGGAACAACATATACCAAGCCCTGAAAGAAAACAGATGCCAACCAAGAATCTTATACCCAGCAAAACTTACCTTCAAATTTGATGATGAAATAAGATCCTTCCATGATAAACAAAAGCTAAAGGAATTTACAAAAAGAAAGCCAGCATTACAGAACATTCTCAGCAAAATATTCCATGAGGAAGAGATGAAAAACAACGATGCAAATCAGCAACAGGAGGCGCTAGCCTAAAGGAATAGCCAAATAAAGGAGAAACCAAATCATGTCAAAAACAAATATGAGTCAATTGACTGAGCATACAAATCATGTCACAATAATAACCCTGAATGTTAATGGCCTGAATTCATCAATCAAAAGACACAGACTGGCAGATTGGATTAAAAAGAAAAATCCAACAATATGCTGCCTGCAAGAGACTCATCTCATAGAAAGAGACACCCATAGACTAAAGGTGAAAGGATGGGGACAAACATACCATGCACACGGACACAGCAAAAAAGCTGGAGTATCCATCCTCATCTCAGATAATGTGGACTTCAAACCAAAACTAGTCAGAAAGGATAAAGAAGGACATTACATGCTGCTTAAGGGAAGCATAAATCAGCAAGACATAACAATCATAAATATCTATGCCCCGAACATTGGTGCATCCACGTACGTCAAACAAATCCTTCTCAATTCCAGAAATCAAATAGACCACAACACAATAATACTAGGCGATTTTAACACACCTCTCTCACCACTGGATAGATCGTCCAAACAAAAATTGAATAAAGAAACTATAGATTTCAACAACACAATCAGCAATTTAGACTTAACGGACGTATATAGAATATACCATCCAACAAAGAATGAATACACTTTCTTCTCAGCAGCACATGGATCCTTCTCTAAAATAGACCATATTTTATGCCACAAAGCTACTGTTAGTAAATACAAGAAGATAGAGATACTACCTTGTACTCTATCAGATCATAATGGATTGAAATTAGAAATAAATGACAGAATAAAAAACAGAAACTTCTCCAATACCTGGAGACTAAATAATACACTATTATATGATGAATGGATAACAGAAGACATCAGGAGGGAAATAAAAAAATTCTTAGAAGTAAACGAGAACAAAGACACATTATATCAAATTCTCTGGGACACTATGAAAGCAGTACTTAGAGGAAGATTTATTTCATGGGGTGCATTCAAAAAAAGAAGTAGAAATCAACAAATAAACGAGTTAACACTACAGCTCAAAGCACTAGAAAAAGAAGAGCAGACCAATACCAAAAGTAGTAGAAGACAGGAAATAGTTAAAATCAGAGCCAAAATCAACGAAATCGAAACAAAAGAAACAATCGGAAAAATTAATAAAATAAATAGTTGGTTCTTTGAAAAAATAAATAAAATTGATAAACCCTTAGCCACACTAACAAAGAGAAAGAGGGAGAAAACTCAAATTACTAAAATTCGGAATGAACAAGGAAACATCACAACAGACACGAGTGAAATTTTTTCATCTTAATCTTTAAAATTTCACAAACTTTTGACTCATATTTGTTTTATAGTACTTATTTGATGCCCTTGAACCATTACATAACTTTTACAAAATTGCTTATGTAACAATAATCATAATCATATTGGTATTCCTGATATTTTCACCCATAACAATCACCCTCAAACTTTTAACAAATTTCCTTTGTGAAATCTGCTAATGTAGACAGGGTGTACTAGAACCAGCTTGAATTATCTTATGAGAGCTGATTGTGCGTAGCCACATTCCATACTCAGTGACATCATGCTACTATATTGAAATTGAGTATGATGCTATGGAAAGGAAGACTTTTGGTTTTTAATTGAGAGCTGGTTGATAAACATAGATCATCATGCAAATGAAATGCCAAATCATTTCATAAGGCATCTTCCTTCTGAGTTCCATGGATTCCCATATTCATAATCTAGACTTAAATAATTTAGACTTATAATAATAATAATTTAATATTATTTCTCAATATTAATTTTGACTTACTGGTATCCTTGGGTCCAAATCAAACCTAAGTTTACGATCTCCAGGAGGCAAAAAACTGTTTTAATTTTTACTCATATGAGTAGAAATCATAGGCCCCAAACCATTACGTTTTGTTTAATTCATTCTACACTCTACCCAAGCTGCACATTACTCTGGAATTAGAAGTAAAAGAATCACTCAAGTCAATAATGAAAGCCTCATAGAAAAAGTGCTAACCATACTTTGCACCAGACCTTGTAATAAACTAATCATCCTGTCAAGAAAACCAATTGAAAAGGATATAGACTTATTCATAACTTCAGAGAGACAAATAATAACTTCCTGCTTTCTATGGTTTTAAACACAAGCATAATTTTATTTTTGGTGCTATACCTTACAGTTGTAGATCCATGCTCTTTTCTCTTTAATGTTCTTCAACACTAATATTGCCAATACATAGATACCTATCCCAGGAACAGCAGCAATGAACCAGATAACACAGTTTAACTCAGCTTTTTATAGAGGTGCTCTCTTAATTATAACAAATCCTTAAATAGGTTTTGAATAATCTTAATTTTGCCTACAATGTTTCTTTACAATATGATGATTCTGATCACTTTTTGCAATATTCTGAATGTGAGATGAGTGGTAATATGGCTTCTATTTACCTATTGTTTTAGCCTAACAAAAAATAGAAAACAAACAATAGTTTTCTTAAAAAGTTAAGATTACCAAAACAAAATGTATTGTCTAAGACTTGATTTATCCCAAGAAGGGGAATCCCTCACTTCAGATAGACCATAATACATTCAAAATTCCCGGGTTCAGGTACTAAAAAATAATTAAACCTTCCAATATTTCACCATCTACTGACATGAAAGGATATCCAAATTTTCTGAAACAATCACATCTCCATATGATTTAATCATGTCCTATTAAGGAAAACCCTTACTTTTAACCTAAATGTGGGCAGTCACTTTGTGATTTGAAATGGTCTATCTAACAACCTGAGATATGGGTATAGTCACTGATTAGATAGATAACTAGATAGATAAATAGACATATATATAGTGTTTCTTTCTGGAAAGAGAATTTTCTTATTTGTATGTTCAGAAAACTTAGCAATATACATTAGCCAAGTTCAGTAGCATGTTCTTTAGCCTTTGCCTTTTCCACCTTAACAGTGAGAGCCACAGATTTTGAACCTAAGACGTTGCCTTCCCAGTGACAGCAGGTCTCAGAAGATCTTCATTGTTATTGACCCTTACTAAATATCATGTATATAATCAGAAATTATGGCTTTATGATAGTCTTTCTTTTGACCTAAGGCCAAATTCTACCCACCTTATATCAAAGAGATAGCAACTATAGTTAAGGGCAGATGTAAAACCAATTTGATTTTAAGATATCCCTTTGACCTTCTCTCACGCTGTGTAAACTTTATTGATCACTGGAATTACAAAAATTTACTAGGCAAATGGATTTACCACTTATGAGATTCTGTTACTTTCCTGAAACACATTTTTATATAACATTTAGAACTTTAAAACTTCTTGTCCTTCTACTGGAAGAGGGAGAAATGAATGCATTACTTCCTTACCTCTGTTATAGAATTGTCTAGGGCAGATTTTTCAAAACCTGTGTGGAAATTTCACAATTATTATTATTTGTTGATGTCCTATATCTTGAAACAGATACAGATTAACACACTGGAACTACCATTAGAGATCCCGGATTTTCTCTCTAAATAATATCTTTGAAACAGCCAAAATCAAATTGAATGATGGGTAAAGTATTGCACTCAGAAGTGTTAGCAAGTTAGCAAAAGAGAAGTTATTTATTATGTAGAATTGATAAAATGTATGCTTTCAGGGTGGTCCTTATTTTAGAATGATTCAGAAAATTGAGTGTTCTTGATCTCAGTAAACACTTCACTAAAAAAATAAAAAAAGTTCAAGAGAAAAATAACTCTTCATGTTTCCTGAAGATTTGTCTATTATAATGATACATATCATACCCTAACTGATAATTTTATCATACATACAGGCAACTTTCCTAAGACCCTAGAATCTAACAGAACTTGAAGACCAAATATTTAGAAAGTACAAAAAGACAATTATGGAATGACAGTGGTTGATTGGCTCCAGATACAGGGGGAAATAAATACTGGGAAAAAAATTTATTGCAGAGCTCACAAGAGGATGACCCCAAAGGGAACCACATAAAGTTGCATAGATTTAACATAGCAATGAACAATTGGTTAATATTGAATGAAGAAATGACAGAGTTTTGGGATAGTTTCTGGGTATGTTTCACTTGTCACCAGTGTAATCCTCGTAAAAATGTAAAGATAGGACATGAAAAAGTAATCAAATATTAGAATCCTTGATCATTTTCAAATAGATTTAAACTTTACTCTCATTTCCATAGTGGTTTTTGAAAATGAATTACTCATTGATTACTTATTCACAGAATGGACTAAGGCTTTGCCTTGGCAGAGATTTACACATGTGAAGACCGCAGAAAGTGTTCTGTGTATTGTTTTGAACCTTGAGAATTCCAACCCACCTAGTCATGAGGACGCACATTTTACTGATACTGTAATTAAATTGCTTTGCAAACTTTGCTACTTACTTAGGCATTTATCTGCCATATCATCTCTAACCTTCAAAAAAGGTAAAAAGAACAAATGGAATACTAAAACTAAAATTAGTGAAGCTCTGTAAGTTATTTGAAATTCTATTACTTAGGGTATGATTCACTCCTGTTGATTTTCACCAACTTTTTTCTTAGTGAGAGAGGTAAAGACCAAATTTTGAATCTAGCAATATCTTTTCATGTTTAGATACTTCCCTGTTGCAGACAGATACAAATAAACATTGCAAGTGAGCTGTCTAATATACTCCGTCTTATCAAAAAATGTAGGGGTAGTCTCCTCAATATCCTTCTAAACAACACAACCATGTTGTAAAATCTGGAAAAGTAAATTCTGATCTTCCTAAAGAGTTATCAGGAAAATAGCTTTAAAACTTTAATCAAAATAATTTAAAAAGATGCTTTTACAGCTAGTGATTTCAAGTTAAAATATATATAATCAAGTCCGCTGATGGATTTGTCTTCAGTTTGAGTTGGGTGGCATCTAACTTATTTAGGCCTGTTTCATCTCCCTCTCCCTCTCCTCTCTTCCTTCTCCCCTCTCTTCTCTCTCTTCTTTCCATGTATCCAAACAAAGATTCAAAATTTGGTCTGTACCTCTCTCACTAAAGAAAAAAGTTGGTGAAAATCAACAGGAGTGAATCTGACCCTAAGTAAGAGAATTTCAATTTCTTCTCCCCTCTTCCTTCTTCCTTCTCCCCTCTCCCTCTCCCCTCTCCCTTTTTCCATTTCTGCAGTCCTGGGGATTGAAACTGGGACGTGACACAAATTAGGCCAGCACTCTCCCACTGGCTATATCCCCACTCATGGTGTCAGTCTCTTAAAATTCATCAGTCACTTTCCTGAATTATTGGAATCAACTACTGAGCATTTTTTAGATGACAAATACCCCAACAGTTTAGGCAGTTAGAAGCCTAACATTCGCCATGACATCACACTAGTGAATTAATTATCTACTACTGCTTGACATGTTTACCCCAAAATGTGATGGCTTCACACAACAACCATTTATTATATCACATTTTCCACGGTTCTGGAATTCAAGAATGGCTTAGATTGGTGTTCTGATTGCGAGATTCTAATCAGGCTATAAGTTGCTGGCTAGGATTGGAGTTATGCAAAGACTTCACTAGAGCTTGGGTTCACCTCTGACAGCCTCCTTGTGTGACTGCTGACTGAAGGCCTGAGTTCTTTGCTGCATGTTGTTCAGAGGCCTCATTCGTACCTTATGGGTCTTCCCACAGGTCTGATGGAATAGCAGCATCCAACTAAAGCAAGTTATCCAAGTGGAAGAGCCAGAAGGAAGGCTCAGCACCTTTTATCACGTGGTCTACGAGACACACAATGTCACTTTTACCATATCCTTGTAAATTTAAGTGAGTTAACTCCAGTTCACACTCAAGGGAAGAGAAATTAAACTCTACCTCCAAAGGGAGGTGTACCAAAGAATTTGTGAACAGAGTTTTAAAACCACTATTCTTTGAATGAAGATGAGAGAAAAAAAAAATCCAGCAACCTTTCATGATAGTTTCTATAACTAACCTTTTGAAATAAAATCTGTAAAGTGACAATGTATCAGTGGCTGCTCACTTGGAAGTTGCCTCAGTTTACAGACCTTACAATGAAAGCATCTCACTTAATGTTCTCCTTATGGCTTTAGATCTATGTGGTGAAACCTGCGCTATAAATTTCACTGCTTAGCATCCGAGCGCTCTGTTAAACTCACTAAAATTATACAATATTATATGAAAATTTTACCAGGGTGTCTTGGCAAAAAAGCAGATATGTACTTTATGTATATATAACTATATGAATTTATAAATTTGTAAAATTATATATGTTTGTGTATACACACACAACAACTGGAATTGAATTTGTGGCACACTGTTGATTGACTCCTTCATTGCATCCATGCTTTTCAGTATGTTTAATACCACTCATTTATTTTCAGTTTGGTTGCTTTTACTTTGGGTGTCATATCGATAAAATCATTGCCAAGACCAATGTACTAAAATGTTTATTCTATGTTTTCTTTTTTAAAATTTTGATTCATATATTTATTTATTTATTGAAGAACTGGATATTGAACCCAGGGGCACTCTACCACTTTTTATAAGACAGAGTTTCACTAATTTGTTCTGGCTGGCCTGGAACTTGTGATCCTCCTGTCTCAGCATCCTGAATAGCTGGAATTACACTGCACCTACCTCCTATGTTTTCTCATAGGAGTTTCACAGTTTCATGCCTTGTGTGTAAGTTTTGAAATCCAGTATGACTTGATTTTTGGGTTCAATTTCATTCTTTTCCTTAAGGAGAGCCAGTTTCCCTAAAATCCTTTGTTGAAGAAACTATGCTTTGTTCATTGTAGGGTTTCTTCCACCACCAGCATGGGTGAGGAAAAGGGTTTCTGTCAGAGGAATGTGCCAACTGTAGATTAATCGCTAAGAAACTTATTTAATAAAATAAACATAGGAGACAATTATCTTTTTAAATCAAAGTGTATGTGACAGACTGAGCCATGCTAAGATCTGGCTTCTAACAACAATGGAAGAGCCCACCTTCTCTTTACTTATAGTTACACAGGTAAAGGAGGACTGGGAGGAGCTTCTGTGAGGAACAGGATAGGGTGGAGTTAAAGAAACCATTTGCTTTAGCGGGTCATCCCAGTAGAATTAGCATTTTCTCAGGCCATAAGCCACTCTGCTCAGAAGTTACATACCCAAGGCTATCTGAAATAGTCTCTCATGACTGCCAGTTCCTGGAAGTCAGACTTCCATGTCCCATGGCTCAGCCAAGCCTGATTCTACTAATCAAGGATGATTTCACACAGTTCATTGTGCATTTTTGGTAACTGTGTTGAAGATCAGCTGATCATATATGCATGGAATTGTTTATGGGCTCTCTACGGGTCTGTAAGTCTGTCTTTGTGCCAATAACATATTGCTTTAATTACTGTAGTATTGTGATATATTTTGAAATCAGGGAATGCCATGTCTCTAGTTTTATTCTTCTTACTTAAGATTGCTTATTTAGAGTCTTTTTGGTTTTATGTAAATTTTACATTACTTTTCAATTTCTATGAAAACATGCTATGGACAGTTTAATAAAGATTGGCTTGAATATGTAGATGCCTGGAGTGGTATGGACATGTTAATGATATTAAGTATTCTAATTAGTAAATACGGATGTCTTCCAATTTATGTCCTAATTTCCTTCTTTAGTGTTTTTCAGTTTTCATATGCATGTCTTTCACCTACTTAACTAGCTTAACTAAACTTATTTTTAGCTGTTCTATTATGTTGGTGTTATTCTAAATAGTAAGGTTTTCCTAATTTCCTTTTCAGATAGTTTGTTGTTAGTGTATAGAAATAAAAGGGACTTTTGCATGTTAATTTTTCTCCTGCAATTTTAGCAAATTTATTTATTAGTAGTACTAGGTTTTAGTATTTTGGGGGTCTTCAGAGTTGTCTTTAATTAAAATCATGTTATTTGCAAACAAAGACATCTTCACTTCCTCCTTTCCTATTTGGATGTCTTCTTTTTTTCTTTTTATTTTGTTTAACTAATTGATCTAGCTAGGTCTTACGGTAGTATGGTGAATAGAAGTGAAGAGAGTGAGCATCCTTATGTGTTCTCCTGATCTTATAGGAAAGACCTTCAGTTCACCATTGAATATGATGTTAGTTGTGAGTCTGTCATATATGAAATTTATGGTGTTATTTTCCTTGATTCCAGTTTTATAATAAAAAATTAAAATTTTCCAATGCTTTTTCTGCATTAAGATGATCATTTTTTCATTTATTATGTTAATGTGGTAAATCATATTAATTGCTGTTTCTATATTGAAATATTCTTGTATGCCAGGGTGAGTCCTAATTCCCTGTGGAGTATGATCCTTTTAATGTTCCTGGATTCATTTTGCTGGTGTCATACAAAGGGTTTTTCCATCTATATTCACCAAGAATATCAACTTGTAATTTTCTTTTCTTGTAAATCTTTGTGGGATTTGTTTTTTAAATCAGGATAATGCTGGCCTCATAAAATACATTTGGAAGAATTTCCTCCTTTTCAGTTTTCAGAATCTTGAGATGACTTAGTTTAATTTCTCAAGTGTTTGTATAATTCAGCAGTATATCTACCATGTTGTTGGAAGGTTTTAGGGTACGGATTCAGTCACATTTTAGCTATCTGTTCAGGTTTTCTATTTCCCAATTATTTAATATTTACAAGTTATAGATTTCTATTAACTTATCCACTTCTAGATCATCCAAATTGTTGGTATAAAATTGATTTCAGTAATCTCTTTGATTCTTTGTATTTCTGTGACTTTTTGTATTTTGACTTTTTGTGTTTGTATTGTCTATTCATTTCTGATTTTATTTATTCAAGTCTTTCTTTTTGCTCTGAGTTTAGCTAAAGATTTGTTAGTTTTGTTTATCTTTTAAAAAACTCTGATTTATTTTGTTGAATAGTTGATCAATAATGTATTGTCTGTTTTCCACATATTTTTGAATATTTATTTTGATATTGATAATTTCATTCCATTATAGTCAGAGAAGGTATTTGGTATGATTTTCATTTTCTTAAATTTTGTTAATATTTATTTTGTGAGAAAATTGTGAATTCTGCTACTGTGTGCTAGAATGTTGTGTGTTTGTTAGTTTCATGCAGTCTATAGTGTTATTGATTTTTTCTGTTTACTGATCTTCTGCCTGTTTGTTATACCAATTATTGAAAATAATATACTAAATTCTCCTACTATTATTGCATTGCTGTTATTTCTTCCCTTAGTTTCAATGTTTAATTTATATATTTAGGTACTCAGATGTGGAGTGCATATACCCATTGGAATCCCTGTCTTTGGACCCCTTCCTTTTCTGGAGTTCTGCTTTCTATTAGTCTAATAAATCCTGTAATTTGCTCTTACTCTTGTGTCTGTGGATTTCAGTCTTCAAATTAATGAGACAAAGAACCCACCTGACATCATACTTCATGTTACGTAATGACTACATATTTGTATCACCATCTTGGTCAGCTTTGCCCAGGGACCATAATGAGAACATTTCTTTGACTACTCCTAACCAATTTTGTTATTGACTAGCAGTACTATATATGATAAATATACATGGCAAATAATTATAAAGATATTATGATAAATATTCAAGTAACCATAAATGACTATCAACAAAAAGATTGAACATAGAAGTTTATTTCACTTATATAATTACCTTAAATAGACATGGAAATTAATGAACTAATTATACACATTAAGCAGATGAATCTGTATAACAAATTACTGTATAATAATGTAACTTGCAACCTGTTGGGGAAAATATAGTATAGTATCATTTATAAATGTTTTAAAATACATAGAATATTCCTCACTTCGTAAATTTCCAATATACATACAATGTCGTTAACATGGTTTTGTTCAAAATATCAGTCACCCAATAACACAATTCAAATTAGAATTGCCATAGTATAACAATCATAAATAGTTATTAGAAATACAAACTTGCCACTAGATCTTTTGTCTGTGATTCAGTGGATAAATGATAAATGTAAATAATGACTCACCAATCACATCACTCCTTTCAAAATTTCTGTGATTGTCACAGATCATAAAATACTACTCAATAATCAAATAATTAACCATTAACACATGGAGAAACTTAGATGAATGCAGAGTTTTATGCTAGTGAGAAAAGTTAATAATGAAAGTCAATATCATCTATAAATATAATTTTCTTCATAGTAGATCCTTGAAACAATGAAGTTAGATAAAAATATGCTCGTGATTACTAAGAATGAGGGATGTTTGAGGGAAAGAGAAATACAGAGTAAGCACAAGGGAAGTCAAGGGTGGTGTGCCTATTTGTGATAAAATGACATGGAACCATATAGACAATATACCAATGTCAATTTCAATTATATACAATTGAGGCTCTCTTCACAGGGCAATCCAAGATGGCGGCCTAGAGGGAGACTGCACCCCCAGTCACTCCAGAACCCAGGAGTTAAGAAGGGGAGGAATTGAGAGACTCAGACTGAAATAGAGCCATGGGTGAGTCTGCCCACTGGGTAAAGCTCGGCCCGGGTGACAGGCCCAGATAGAGGTGGCTTATCGGAGCCGGGCAGGGTCAGCTAGAGTCATCCACAGGTAGCCCTGCGCACTCCGGCGTGGGCCCCGCCCACACAGCCAGCTTCTCCAGGCTCTCGGAACGGAACTGGCCCGCTAGTGAGAGCCTTTCTGACCAGAACAAGCTCCGAGTCCCGGAGCCACTGCAGCGCAGCGTATTCCGGCAACGAACCAGCGGAGAGCCTCCATCCGCAGGCAGCCTCTGGGATCAGGGCAGGGCAGCCAGAGACCGCTTCAGGCGGCTCTGCCCACTCCGGCTGCAGGCTCTCTTCACGGGGCGATCCAAGATGGCGGCCTAGAGGGAGACTGCACCCCCAGTCGCTCCAGAACCCAGGAGTTAAGAAGGGGAGGCATTGAGAGACTCGGACTGAAATAGAGCCACGGGTGAGTCTGCCCACTGGGTAAAGCTCAGCCCAGGTGGCAGGCCCAGATAGAGGTGGCTTATTGGAGCCGGGCAGGGCAGCTAGAGTCTTACCAAGGTAGCCTTCCACACTCCGGCAGTGGGCTCCTCCCACACGGCCAGCTGCACGGTGCAGGCCCACAGCGAGAGCATTTCCGCACAGAGCCAGTTCCAAACCGTGGAACCAGTAGGGGGCTAGGGGCAGTTTTCTTCGGATGAGCTGCTTTATCAGATTCCTCCAAGACATCAGGCTACTGAAGGCTGGGAGGTGATACACTGGAAATCTACAGGGACACTATAAGCCAATAGCGGAAAACTGCAATATCTCAGGGTCCCACTGACAACTGACCAATATGAAAAAACAAGGGAAGAAAATGTCCCAAACAAACCTAGATACTACATCAATAAAACCCAATGACAGCACAGCAGAAGAAATGTCAGAAAGGGAGTTCAGAATGTAAGTAATTAAAACGATCAGAGAAGCTAATGAGGAGATGAAAGAGCAAATGCAGGCATTGAAGGAGGAGATGAAAGAGCAAATGCAGGCATTAAATGATCGCACCAACCAACAGTTAAAAGAGCAAATACGGGAAGCAAGAGATCATTGCAATAAAGAGTTAGAGATACTGAAAAAAAACCAAACTGAAATCCTTGAAATGAAGGAAACAATAAACCAAGTTAAAAACTCCATAGAAAGCATAACCAATAGGATAGAACACTTAGAAGACAGAACCTCAGACATTGAAGACAAATTATTTAACCTTGAAAACAAAGTTGGCCAAACAGAAAAGATGGTAAGAAATCATGAACAGAATCTACAAGAATTATGGGATATCATGAAAAGGCCAAATTTAAGAATTATTGGGATTGAGGAAGGCTTAGAGAAACAAACCAAAGGAATGAACAATCTATTCAATGAAATAATAACAGAAAATTTCCCAAATCTGAAGAAGGAAATGGAAAATCAAGTACAAGAGGCTTATAGAACTCCAAACATACAAAATTACAACAGACCCACACCAAGGCACATTATTATGAAAATACCTAACATACAAAATAAAGACAGAATTTTAAAGGCCGCGAGAGAAAAGAATCAAATTACATTCAGAGGGAAACCAATAAGAATATCAGCAGATTTTTCAATCCAGACCCTAAAAGCTAGAAGGGCCTGGAACAACATATACCAAGCCCTGAAAGAAAACAGATGCCAACCAAGAATCTTATACCCAGCAAAACTTACCTTCAAATTTGATGATGAAATAAGATCCTTCCATGATAAACAAAAGCTAAAGGAATTTACAAAAAGAAAGCCAGCATTACAGAACATTCTCAGCAAAATATTCCATGAGGAAGAGATGAAAAACAACGATGCAAATCAGCAACAGGAGGCGCTAGCCTAAAGGAATAGCCAAATAAAGGAGAAACCAAATCATGTCAAAAACAAATATGAGTCAATTGACTGAGCATACAAATCATGTCACAATAATAACCCTGAATGTTAATGGCCTGAATTCATCAATCAAAAGACACAGACTGGCAGATTGGATTAAAAAGAAAAATCCAACAATATGCTGCCTGCAAGAGACTCATCTCATAGAAAGAGACACCCATAGACTAAAGGTGAAAGGATGGGGACAAACATACCATGCACACGGACACAGCAAAAAAGCTGGAGTATCCATCCTCATCTCAGATAATGTGGACTTCAAACCAAAACTAGTCAGAAAGGATAAAGAAGGACATTACATGCTGCTTAAGGGAAGCATAAATCAGCAAGACATAACAATCATAAATATCTATGCCCCGAACATTGGCTCATCCACGTACGTCAAACAAATCCTTCTCAATTCCAGAAATCAAATAGACCACAACACAATAATACTAGGCGATTTTAACACACCTCTCTCACCACTGGATAGATCGTCCAAACAAAAATTGAATAAAGAAACTATAGATCTCAACAACACAATCAGCAATTTAGACTTAACAGACATATATAGAATATACCATCCAACAAAGAACGAATACACTTTCTTCTCAGCAGCACATGGATCCTTCTCTAAAATAGACCATATTTATGCCACAAAGCTACTGTTAGCAAATACAAGAAGATAGAGATACTACCTTGTACTCTATCAGATCATAATGGATTGAAATTAGAAATAAATGACAATAAAAAACAGAAACTTCTCCAATACCTGGAGACTAAATAATACACTATTATATGATGAATGGATAACAGAAGACATCAGGAGGGAAATAAAAAAATTCTTAGAAGTAAACGAGAACAAAGACACATCATATCAAAATCTCTGGGACACTATGAAAGCAGTACTTAGAGGAAGATTTATTTCATGGGGTGCATTCAAAAAAAGAAGTAGAAATCAACAAATAAACGACTTAACACTACAGCTCAAAGCACTAGAAAAAGAAGAGCAGACCAATACCAAAAGTAGTAGAAGACAGGAAATAGTTAAAATCAGAGCCGAAATCAACGAAATCGAAACAAAAGAAACAATCGGAAAAATTAACAAAATAAATAGTTGGTTCTTTGAAAAAATAAATAAAATTGATAAACCCTTAGCCACACTAACAAAGAGAAAGAGGGAGAAAACTCAAATTACTAAAATTCGGAATGAACAAGGAAACATCACAACAGACACGAGTGAAATACAAAACATAATTAGAAGCTATTTCGAAAATCTATACTCCAACAAAACAGAAAACCTTGAAGACATCAACAAATTTCTAGAGACATATGAACCACCTAAACTGAACGAGGAGGACATACACAACTTAAATAAACCAATTTCAAGCAATGAAATAGAAGAGGTCATCAAAAGCCTACCAACAAAGAAAAGTCCAGGACCAGATGGGTTCTCAGCCGAGTTCTACAAAACCTTTAAAGAAGAGCTCATTCCAATACTCCTCAAACTATTCCATGAAATAGAACAGGAGGGAACACTCCCAAACTCGTTCTATGAAGCCAATATCACCCTGATACCTAAACCAGACAGAGACACATCGAGGAAAGAAAATTTCAGACCAATATCCTTAATGAACATCAATGCAAAAATTCTCAACAAAATTTTAGCAAATCGCATACAAATATATATTAAAAAGATAGTGCACCACGATCAAGTGGGTTTTATCCCAGGGATGCAAGGTTGGTTCAACATTCGGAAATCAATAAATGTCATTCACCATATCAACAGACTTAAAGTTAAGAATCACATGATTATTTCAATAGATGCAGAAAAAGCATTTGATAAAATACAGCATCCCTTCATGCTCAAAACACTAGGAAAAATTGGGGTAGTGGGAACATTCCTAAACATTATAAAGGCAATCTACGCTAAGCCCATGGCTAATATCATTCTTAATGGTGAAAAACTGAAAGCGTTCCCCCTAAAAACTGGAACAAGGCAGGGATGCCCTCTTTCACCGCTTCTATTCAACATCGTCCTTGAGACTCTAGCCAGAGCAATCAGACAAACCAAAGAAATTAAAGGGATACGAATAGGAAAAGAAGAACTCAAACTATCCCTGTTCGCTGATGACATGATTATATATTTAGAGGAACCTGGAAATTCCACCAGAAAACTTTTAGAACTCATAAGTGAATTCAGTAAAGTAGCAGGTTACAAGATCAATGCTCATAAACCCAATGCATTTTTATACATAAGTGATGAATCTTCAGAAAGAGAAATTAGGAAAACTACCCCATTCACAATAGCATCGAAAAAAATAAAATACTTGGGAATCAATCTCACAAAAGAGGTGAAAGACCTCTACAATGAGAACTGCAGAACACTAAAGAAAAAATTCAAGAAAACCTTAGAAGATGGAAAGATCTCCCATGTTCCTGGATAGGCAGAATTAATATCGTCAAAATGGCTATACTACCTAAAGTGCTATATAGATTCAATGCAATTCCAATTAAAATCCCAATGATGTACCTTGCAGAAATAGAGCAAGCAATTATGAAATTCATCTGGAAGAATAAAAAACCTAGAATAGCTAAAGCAATCCTCAGTAGCAAGAGCGAAGCAGGGGGTATCGCAATACCAGATCTTCAACTCTACTGTAAAGCAATAGTAACAAAAACGGCATGGTATTGGTACCAAAATAGACAGGTAGATCAATGGTACAGAATAGAGGACATGGACACAAATCCAAATAAATACAATTTTCTCATACTAGACAAAGGTTCCAACAATATGCAATGGAGAAAAGATAGCCTCTTCAACAAATGGTGCTGGGAAAACTGGAAAACCATATGCAGTAGAATGAAATTAAACCCCTATCTCTCACCCTACAGAAAACTCAACTCAAAATGGATCAAGGACCTCGGAATCAGACCAGAGACCCTGCATCTTATAGAAGAAAAAGTAGGTCCAAATCTTCAACTTGTTGGCTTAGGATCAGACTTCCTTAACAGGACTCCCATAGCACAAGAAATAAAAGCAAGAATCAAAAACTGGGATAGATTCAAACTTAAAAGCTTTCTCTCAGCAAAGGAAACTATCAGAAATGTGAAGAGAGAGCCTACAGAGTGGGAGAATATCTTTGCCAACCATACCTCAGATAGAGCGCTAATTTCCAGAATCTATAAAGAACTCAAAAAACTCTACACGAAGAATACAAATAATCCAATCAACAAATGGGCTAAGGAAATGAACAGACACTTCACAGAAGAAGATGTACAAGTAATCAACAGATATATGAAAAATGTTCAACATCCCTAGTAATAAGGGAAATGCAAATCAAAACTACCCTAAGATTTCATCTCACCCCAATTAGGTTGGCGATTATCAAGAATACAAGCAACAATAGGTGTTGGCGAGGATGTGGTGAAAAAGGAACACTCATACATTGCTGGTGGGGTTGCAAATTAGTGCAGCCACTCTGGAAAGCAGTGTGGAGATTCCTCAGAAAGCTTGGAATGGAAACACCATTTGACCCAGCTATCCCACTCCTTGGCCTATACCCAAAGGACTTAAAAATCAGCATACTACAGAGATACAGCCACATCAATGTTCATTGCTGCTCAATTCACCATAACCAGATTGTGGAACCAACCTAGATGCCCTTCAGTTGATGAATGGATAAAGAAATTGTGGCATATTTATACAATGGAATATTACTCCGCAATGAAGAATGATAAAATTATGGCATTTGTAGGCAAATGGTCGAAATTGGGGAATATCATGCTAAGTGAGATAAGCCAGTCTCAAAAAACTAAAGGACGAATGATCTCGCTGATAAGCGGATGAGGACATATAATGGGGGGTGGGAGGGGCTAGCATTAGGTTTAGGGTTAGGTTTAGAGTTAGGCTAAGGAGAGCGGTAAGAATGAAGGAAAGAAGGACTGTGTAGAGGGAAAAGAGGGGTGGGAGGGGTGGGGGGGAATGGAAAAAATAAATAAACATCATTACCCTATGTAAATGTAAAAAAAAATAAAATAAAATAAAAAAAAATTTAAAAAAATCAATTATATACAATTATATAAGATGTTCATTGGGGGAAACTGAGTAATAATGTGAGGAAAGTGTAATATTTTGGAACTTTTAATGATTTTTTTAATTACTTAAAAAAGTTTAAATGTCAATTATCTAATATTTTAAAGTAATAGACATTACAATGAAATATTAGAAAACTTAGTGTGATGTGTATGTTCACTGTGTAAATTTAATGTTGGTTTAATGGATACAGAGACAAGTCAAACATCCATAAGCTGTACATCTTCAATATGTGAGGTTTATTGTGCAACAATTACACATCAATTAAATAATTAGTATATTTCAAGTAGTCTGAGTATATACTCTGAGATTCATATTACTACCTCATCTATTTTAGAGATTAAAGAATTGAGGTTTAGAGAGTCTTAGTAGTTATCCAAGGTCACAGGATTGGCTTGGAGTGCCTAGAATAGGAAAAGTCTGTGAAATTATATGCTTTTAATGAATTAGGACCACTTCCCCTTTCATTACCTCTAATCAGTATTACAGTTAAATTTTTCTTATCTCTTTATTTCATTTGGTGTTCCTTTTAAATAGGTTCTGAGAGTTGCCAAGGGATGATCTAAAGCATATATCCATATTATTACTTCCTCCTACTTCTTTGGTAGCTCTTACAACATTCCAGTTTTAAAGAAAAATCTCTAGGATGGCATAAATGAGACATTCCTTTTCTCCTAACTTAACACACAAACACACACAGAGTACATATACACATACTTGTAACATTTTATAATGTGTATTTATGTAATTATATATAATATGTAACAAATTTTATAACTTACATATTTATATAATCATAGATATATAATTTAATTAAACTATATTAAAACATCCACATAAAGTACTTCCTTGTACTGAACAATAAATGTTAGCATATTTCTTCTCCTATGACTAGAACTTTTTGTTCACTTTTTGTCTGACTCTTATTTCTGAATCTTTCCATCTTGGGCATCATGTTCCATTATTCAGCAAACCCCCTATGTGCTTGCAAAATGTTCTCTATTATCACATTCTCAGAAAGAACTATATGCTTTCAATTTACTTTTTTGTTGCTCCAGAGCCTCTTAGGGACAGAGCCAGTATATATTTCTTTTTCCCTAAAGGCAATTCGTAAAACTTGTACATATTCAATTTCTTTGTGGAACACTGCCTGTATTTAATTTACAAATAAAATACAAACACAGTTCTCTTACTCCTACTGTTATCTTCTCACTTATTCCAAAAACAAGCTGCAGAAGCATAACCCAGAACCATGCCAACCATAGAAAATGGTGGCAATCTGTCTTCTGGTTCACTTGAATTTCCACCTTCTGGTTTGCCTATTGTCTTGAACTCTGGAAGCCACACAATGGCTCAATATGAACTGGAATAAACAGATCTGTACCTGTCTACACTGATCATGGTCATGATTTTGAACACATTGCACTGAAGATTTAGTTTTATTTAGCTGCTGAGTTATTTCATTCCACTTTTAATTTCTAGTATATTCCTTCTGATTTTGGTTATGAATATAACTCCCCAAAATCTCTAGGGATCTTCCATTGGTGGTTGTACTAAAGGCCCAAAATATTTAAGAATGATTAAGGGAAATTGATTCATACTTCTGTTTTTCCCTTTTTCCTTAAAGTACAATTAAATTTCAAGGCTCCTTTTGATCATTCATCATTACATGCTATGGCTTAATCTTTTTCTTATGTGGACATTTTCTTTCATAGACAGCATATCTTCACTTAAATAGCCTTTACTTTTCAAGATCAACATTCTGCAAAATAAAGATGTTTTTAATCAGATGCACTATGAAAGACAGGACCAACATTAACTTTTAAAATATTTTAAAAGATTTATCAAGTTATAGAAAAGAAATGTTTCATGTGGGATAAAATTCCATTTTGAATTAAATGCAGAAATGGAATGGAATGAATCATTTTTGTGTATTTTGAAGTCAAAGTTTGGATCGACACTAGTGAGATGCAAGTTGAGACAACTGTAGCATGCTAACTACACAACTGAAAAATAAGAGACTTTTTCAGGCTATTGCAAGAAAGCAAATGAAAGATTTAAAAGAATAAAGTAGGGCATATTATTAAAGGGTTTGCATTATATGAATATTTTTATGGTAGAGAAATAATTCTGTTTAATAAGGTAGTACTGAAATATTGCTATATACAAATGAGCTAGCTGGATTCACAGAAATATTCCCCATGATCTTTGAATTGTTTACTACTTATATTTCAATCTTTTTGAGCATTATGTAAACAAATAATACATTAAAATGGAAAAAAAAACTATTTTCTACAGGGAATTTGGCTTTATAATTCCATCTATTTTAGTAAATATCTGTATGTTGACTTGCTGAATTGTGTATAAATTTTATTTGAATGTATTGAAGAATTCGGAAAATATCTTTGAATTTTTCATGTATTATGTTAGGAACCATGCTATGTGAGTTATCACATTGAAATTAGAATCCTGAATTTGTTTTCTTTCATTCTCTAGGACTGTGATTGAGATCTTCCCAGGGGTGTGAAATGGAGAGCACTTCATACTTTCCAGGTGTGCTTTTCATGTTATTTTTGCTTCCATTCTTGCTTTATATTGCTTTTACTTTTCACACATTCCTAAGACTCTATTTCTCTTAGATTTTTCAATCTTTATAATATTAATATTGCATTCATGATTTTTTTTCTAAATTTTAAAATAAATTATATAAGAAATCATTATGCATACCAAAAGTTTCTGCTAGTCTTCTAATAAATGTAGAATTACTGATCATACTGTCATATGATGTTTATACAGTTCATAAGTTTGTGGTTGTCAAGGGAAACATTTAAAATACATCACATTTTCTAATTACATCTTTTCAAATTTATTTTTATTACTTGGCAGCATCTTGTGGATGCTGAGAGCATCAATGTAGAGTCAGGAATGTAGGATCAAATTTATTTCTTCAGTAAATATTTTCATGTCTATCATGTCCTGGACATTAGGGATACACTACGTACTAACGTCCTTGCCCTTGGGGAGTTCATACTCTACTGGAAAAGCAAAATTTAGAGCTCACACAGTGTGTAAGATTATTCACTGCTCTAATTCCTATGGCATGTAAGACCTTGGGTAATTAAGTTAATTAACTACTCTGAACAGCAGTTTTATCATCCAAAAATTGTGGATGAAAATGATTCCTGGAGTTATTGTGTTAAGATAATGCATGTGAAATGGTTATCAAAATATCTAGAAAATCATAGTCAAAGATAATATAAGACAATGTTGATCATTAATAGAGTGTTAGCTGCTTTTGTTGCTATGGCTCATGTGTTGTCTAATGGTTTTACATAAGTCAAGCAGGGAAAGAAAACATTTTTCATTTTATTTTCATGTTTGTATAGTTTACAGTGTGCAATTATCAGAAATGTTTTCATCGGTAAAATGAACCATAGGAAATCCTACTCCTTTTTAAAAATATATTAAGTTTAACTATGATCTTCACTTCCTAGAGCTGATTTTTCTGGATAGAATAGTAAATTAATGATTACTGCATCTTTCCTTGAAGGATGTTATGCTCTGGGCATCATTAGTTATGAAAAATTTAAAAAGCAATTATGGTGCTTAACCATTAAACTCCTCATCTGGTAGATGTATTATTCAAACATATACCATAAGAGTTATTGGCTTTGCATTTGACTTTAAAATCAGTAAGTAACTTATCAGAGAAATGTTAATAATTTTCGATGGCATGAATGATAAAAACAACCTACACATCTGTGCTATTTGAATTAACACAGATTTTGCTCCTTTAAAATTTATATTTGGATTACTGAAGTACAATTGATTACAAATAATGTGGCTAGGTTCAAATAACACTGTTTAATCAACTAGTTTCAATTATTGATGACTTACACACCTCTTACAATAATAGGGATATAATAATTTTACAATGATTGAGGACATTGATCTACCATGAGAAATCAGAAATTTTAAAAACACAACTTTTCATAATATAACAAGATCTAATAAAGAGGTGTGCATGATTAATTTATAGCCCCTATTGGTAATACTGGAAGCAATACTGTACTGGTTTTATTTCATGTGTTACCAATTTCCCTTTGCCACTGCTGCAGGCCCATCTCCAGACCTTTGATCTGCCCTTCTCAGTGTGTCACTGGGTGTGACAGCAACTCAGCTCACCTGGCTGTCTTGCCCTCTGGCTTTCAGTTGTTTGAAGTATGGGGTGTGCTGGCAGGAAACTAGTGAAGAGGCTAGCACATATTCATCCAAAATCCTTTCCTGTCCTATCACCATATTTTCTTGAGGTGTCGAGGTCCACTAGTAAGAAAGTACTAATTCCAGCTCAAGTTTTCTTACCAAAATTATCTACTTTTCCTCTCTTAGACAACAGTGGCAAAGGCTTCCTGCTTTGGGGTAAGTTCAAGTTTCCTGAATCTTTCATGGTTTCTTTAACCCTACCCATGATTTTCTATCTTTTTTACTCAACACTCTTCTTTTTTAGTGGAAGACTCCACTTTTTTTTTTGTACCAGGGATTAAATCCTGAGGCACTTAACCATTAAGTCACATCCCCAGGCCTTTTTTATATTTTATTTTGAGAGCTGATCTTGCTAAATTGCTTAGGGCTTAGCTAAATTGCTGAGTATGGTTTTGAATTTGCAATCCTCCTGCCTCAGACTCCAGAGAGGCTAGGATTGCAAGTGTGCCCCCACTGAGCCCAGTTGGGAGTGCATTTCTTGCTGGACTTTTTCTTCTAAACACGAGAAGGTGATGTTAGTCTTGTTACTTTGGAAAATAGTAGAGCCATGAATATAAGAGCAGGGAGACTGGGTCATTCTCCCTGAGTTTGAACCAGTTCTGCCAGATTACTTAACCACACTGCTCCTTGGTTTCCTTACCTGAAAATGAGCCTGATAACTTTGTATCTGTCTCATGAAGTTGCCTTGCAAAGATGAAATATGTTATCTTATGGAAATCACTTTAATCCATTCCTTATGCAGACTAACCACTAAATGTTAGTTCTTATTATTTTATTGGCCATAACATTTTTGTTAAGTGAAGAGAAAAGTTAATGCATTTTTGATTCGATAGAAAATGTTTTCTGAGAAGTAATACTACTGAAATGTCAGTACAAATAATTGTTTTTTTCTGCAAGGTGGTTTATATACCCATATTAAATCAAATTACAGTTTTTTAAAAGATAGATGTTCCAGTACATTATTAATGCCTTCTAAAACATGTTTTCTGTCTCTGATGGTTTTTCCTTGACATAGAATGATTACAGGTATTTCCTGAATCCTCTACAAAGGTCTTTCAAAAACATATAACTTCTCAAATATGCTAGAATTTTTTCAAAGGCTAGGGAAGTAATATTTTGGCTGTTAAATAGGTCTATGGTCTGGTTTGATTTTCTCATAGCTGTTGAATTTCTATTTCTTCTTAATTATATTGAACCCTCTCAGATTCAACTGGATGGAAACAGATACATTTTTCTAAGAAGATGGTAATCTTCCTTGATGTCTTTAAATTTCATGTTTCATCTACCAGAGAGGACTACATTTAGTCTCAACCATAATGAGAGAAGAAGCAACATGGTTTATGGGAGGTAAAATTACTACAGAAATGATGTTAGAATTGTACTTTTTCTAGAAGCTAAAGTGCAGTATCACTGCCAAGAAGCAATGCACACTTATTAAAGGAAAAGAGGCAAAATGTACCTTTCACATTGTCAACAAACAGCACACATTTACCTTCGAAGGAAACTACATGTGTAGATACATAGAATGACTCTTAATCATACATTACAGTCATTTTTTTAAGGCTATTGGATTTAATTGCTGTAACTTTAATTTAGTATTGATGTTTCTGATGAATTGAATTGGATTACCAAATCTTGCTCAGGTTAGCTTGGACCAATTACATAACCTCACTGAGGTCTGATCTCATCACTTATAAAATGAAGAAATGCATATAAGTATCCCTTTTGTAATTACCAGAATGTTTGCCACAAAGGGTTGATTATGCTATTCATTGTTCTAAGTGATGAGGGCAGAGAGTGAGGGAAGAGATTGCTGAAGAGTATTTGGTTATTGAAACATTACATTTTCCTATTTGACAATGAGGAAACTGTCTCCAGCTCTAGCAAATTTGTGCAAGTGGTTCGGACTATTTTCTACATAACTGTCTAGTTTTTTAAATGAGGCAAAATCATTCATTTCCTAAATGTATTATAGAAGTGTGTGCTATATAGAAAATAGTCAGAAATGCCATATTTTTTTCTATTGAGGAAATTTTCCCAACGTGAGAGTGTAGGTATGTTTTCTAAAGATAATTCAGCCATTTTACTGTATCAGTGATTTAATTTTTACTTGAACTGGTTCCAATGGAATGTGTCTGGTTCCAACTCTAGCATAACTTTGTCTAGCAGGAGAGTAATCTGTGCCAATATAAATGTATCAGGGGGGCCAAGATGGCGGACTAGAGGGCGGCTGCATTTCACGCTGCTCCAGGAAGCAAGATTCAAAAGAGGAGATAGTGAGAGACTTGGGACCAACTCAAAGCTGCCGGGTGAGTCTCTCCTGTTGGGGAGGCGTCCCGGATGGGGCGGTAGCCCCGGAACGCAGGGAATTTGTGAGGTGGAGTTGCTCGGCGAGACGCCCCTCCCCCCACTGGAGCGGTAGGCACGGACGGCTGGGATCATCGTAGAGGAGGCGGCTGAGCAGCCGCTGGGGCTCCGGGCGGCTGCCTGGGGAGGAGCTGCGTGGTGAGCTGTTTGGACCCAGAGTGACCGCTTCCGAACACCGGGGGGTTGCCCGGAGGAGGAGGAGAGGCCCGGCGGGTCGCTTGGGTCTAGGAGTGACTGCATCAGAGCCACGGGCGGTTGCCAGAGGAGGAGCTGCGTGGTGAGCTGTTTGAACTCAGAGTGGGCGCTCCTGAGCGCCGGGGGACTGCCCGGAGGAAGAGGAGGAGCACGGCGGGACGCTTGGTCTGGGAATGACTGCATCAGAACCACGGGCGGTTGCCAGAGGAGGAGTTGTGTGGTGAACTGTTTGAACTCAGAGCTAGCGCTCCTGAGTGCCGGGAGGTTGCCCGGAGGAGGAGCGCGGCGTGTTGTTTGACCTGGGAGTGACTGCATCAGAGCTGCGGGCGGTTGCCGAAGGAGGAGCTGCATGACGAGCTGTTCGAACTCGGAGCAGCTGCTCCAGAACACTGGTGGCCTGCCTGGAGGAGGAGAGCGGTGGGACGCTTAGTCTGTGAGTGACTGCATCAGAACCACAGGCGGTTGCCAGAGGAGGAGGCGAGTGGTGAGTTGATTGGACTAAAAGCAACCCCTCCGGAACACCGGTGGCCTGCCTGGAGAAGGAGCGTGGTGAGTCACCTGGTCTCGGAGCCACCGCTCCTGAACACCCGGGCGGCTACCCCAAGGAGGAGGAGGAGGAACAGGGCGGGTCACTTGGACTTGGAGTGACTGCCTAGGCTACGGGTGGTTGGTGGGAGGAGGAGACCCAAAGTGAGTTGTTTGGATTCCTAGTGACTGCGTCGGAAACCGGGCGGCTGTCCGGAGGAGGAGGTGTGTGGCGGGTCTCTGTGTCTCGGAGCTATTGTACGGGGCTCCAGGTGGTGGCTCAGGGGAGGGGCTGCATAGCCAGGCGATTGGTGCAGAGCAGGGTCCCAGGAGCTAGGTGGCTTCTTGCTGGAAGAGCCGCACAGAGACACGCCTAGGGGCGGAGCGAAGTTTCCAGGACTGTGGGCAGACTCTCTGGGAGAGGCAGCCTAAGGAGACTCGCCTGCGAAGGGTGAGGCTCCCAGGCCCAAGACGTAGGTCCGGGCCCCTGGGATCGTTGCAGAAGAAGACAGCCCAGCCCAGGGGGTAGTTGTAGATTGAGGGGAACCTCTAGGAGGGCAACTGACTAGCGAGACGTCCCCACCGAGTGACTCTTCCCGGCCAGGGGAGGTTTTCCCACAGGGACAGTAAAGTCAGAGACATAGGCACAAACAGGCCTTGCCTCAGCCCGCAGCCTACTTCCCCGTTGGATGACCATTGGTCAACAAGTGGAGGCACCTCTGCCCACTAGCAGGGAATATACGCCACCTGAGGGTCACCACCCTAGAGAGGCAGCTTCTTCGTGGAGCTCTGCATTATCAACCTCCTCCAAGACTTCAGGCTACTGAAGGATAAGAGGGGATATACTAACAATCATCAGGGACATTATAAGTTGATAGAGGAAATCTGCAATATCTTAATGACCCACTGATCCCTGAACAATATGGGAAGACAAGGGAAGAAAATGCCCCAAACAAATCTAGATGTTACATCAATAAAATCCAACGACAGCATGGCAGAAGAAATGACAGAAAGGGAGTTCAGAATGTACATAATTAAAATGATTAGGAAAGCAAACGATGAGATGAAAGAGCAAATGCAGGCATTGAACGATCGCACCAATCGACAGTTAACAGAGCAAATTCAGGAAGCAAAAGATCATTTCAATAAAGAGTTAGAGATATTGAAAAAAAAACCAAACAGAAATCCTTGAAATGAAGGAAACAATAAACCAAATTAAGAACTCCATAGAAAGCACAACCAATAGGATAGAACAGCTGGAAGACAGAACTTCAGATATTGAAGACAAAATATTTAACCTCGAAAACAAAGTTGAACAAACAGAGAAGATGGTGAGAAATCATGAACAGAATCTCCAAGAACTATGGGATATCATGAAAAGGCCAAATTTGAGAATTATTGGGATTGAGGAAGGCTTAGAGAAACAAACCAAAGGAATGAACAATCTATTTGAAGAAATAATATCAGAAAATTTCCCAAATCTGAAGAATGAAATGGAAAATCAAGTCCAAGAGGCTTATAGGACTCCAATACACAAAATTACAACAGACCCACACCAAGGCACATTATAATGAAAATACCTAACATACAAAATAAAGACAGAATTTTAAAGGCTGTGAGAGAAAAGAACCAAATTACATTCAGGGGGAAGCCAATACGGATATCAGCAGATTTTTCAATCCAGACCCTAAAAGCTAGAAGGGCCTGGAACAACATTTTTCAAGCTCTGAAAGAAAATGGATGCCAACCAAGAATCTTATACCCAGCAAAACTTACCTTCAAATTTGACGATGAAATAAGATCATTCCATGATAAACAAAAGCTAAAAGAATTTACAAAAAGAAAGCCAGCATTACAGAACATTCTCAGCAAAATATTCCATGAGGTAGAGATAAAAAACAAAGAAGCAAATCAGCAAAGGGAGGAATTATCCTAAAGGAACTGTCAAATAAAGGAGGAACCAAGATGTGTCAAAAATTTTAAATATGAACCAAATGACTGGGAATACAAATCATATCTCAATAATAACCCTGAATGTTAATGGCCTGAATTCATCAATCAAAAGACATAGACTGGCAGATTGGATTAAAAAGAAAGATCCAACAATATGTTGCCTGCAAGAGACTCACCTCATAGAAAGAGATACCCATAGACTAAAGGTGAAAGGATGGGGAAAAACATACCATGCACATGGGCTCAGCAAAAAAGCTGGAGTATCCATCCTCATTTCAGATAAAGTGGACTTCAAGCCAATGTTAGTTAGAAGGGATAAAGAAGGACATTTCATACTGCTTAAGGGAAGCATAAATCAGCAAGATATAACAATCATAAACATCTATGCCCCAAACAGTGGCTCATCCATATATGTTAAACAAATCCTTCTCAATTTTAGAAACCAAATAGACCATAACACAATAATACTAGGTGATTTTAACACGCCTCTTTCACCACTGGACAGATCTTCCAAACAAAAATTGAACAAAGAAACCATAGATCTCAATAACACAATCAATAATTTAGACTTAACAGACATTTATAGAATATACCATCCAACCAAGAGCGAATACACTTTCTTCTCAGCAGCACATGGATCCTTCTCTAAAATAGACCATATATTATGCCACAAAGCTAATGTCAGCAAATACAAGAAGATAGAGACACTACCTTGTATTCTATCAGATCATAATGGATTGAAGTTACAAATTAATGAAAGAGTAAAAAACAGAAACTACTCCAACACCTGGAGATTAAACAATATGCTACTATATGATGAATGGATAACAGAAGATATTAGGAAGGAAATTAAAAAATTCTTAGAGGTAAACGAGAACAAAGAAACAACATATCAAAATCTCTGGGACACTATGAAAGCGGTACTTAGAGGAAGATTTATTTCATGGAGCGCATTTAATAAAAGAAGTAAAACTCAAAAAATAAATGACCTAACACTACAGCTCAAAGCCCTAGAAAAAGAAGAACAGACCAACACCAAAAGTAGTAGAAGACAGGAAATAGTTAAACTGAGAGCTGAAATCAACGAAATTGAAACGAAAGAAACAATACAAAAATTGACAAAATAAATAGTTGGTTCTTCGAAAAAATAAACAAAATTGATAAACCTTTAGCCACACTAACAAAGAGAAGACGAGAGAAAACCCAAATCACTAAAATTCGGAATGAACAAGGAAATATCACAACAGACACGACCGAAATACAAAACATAATTAGAAGCTATTTTGAAAACCTATACTCCAACAAAATAGAAAATTTCGAAGACATCAACAGGTTTCTAGAGACATATGAATTGCCTAAACTGAACGAGGAGGACATACACAATTTAAATAGACCAATTTCAAGTAATGAAATAGAAGAAGTCATCAAAAGCCTTCCAACAAAGAAAAGTCCAGGACCAGATGGGTTCTCAGCCGAGTTCTACAAAACTTTTAAAGAAGAACTCATTCCAATACTTCTCAAAGTATTCCAGAAAATAGAAGAGGAGGGAACTCTCCCAAACTCATTCTATGAAGCCAATATTACCCTGATTCCTAAACCAGACAGAGACACATCGAGGAAAGAAAATTTCAGACCAATATCCTTAATGAACATCGACGCAAAAATTCTCAACAAAATTTTAGCAAATCGCATACAAAAACATATTAAAAAGATAGTGCACCATGATCAAGTGGGTTTCATCCCAGGGATGCAAGGTTGGTTCAACATCAGGAAATCAATAAATGTCATTCACCATATCAATAGACTTAAAGTCAAGAATCACATGATTATTTCGATAGATGCAGAAAAAGCATTTGATAAAATACAGCACCCCTTCATGCTCAAAACACTAGAAAAAATAGGGATAGTGGGAACATTCCTTAACATTGTAAAGGCCATCTATGCTAAACCCATGGCTAATATCATTCTTAATGGTGAAAAACTGAAAGCATTCCCTCTAAAAACTGGAACAAGGCAGGGATGCCCTCTTTCACCACTTCTATTCAATATCGTCCTTGAAACTCTAGCCAGAGCAATTAGACAGACCAAAGAAATTAAAGGGATACAAATAGGAAAAGAAGAACTCAAACTATCCCTATTTGCTGATGATATGATGGTATACTTAGAGGAACCAGGAAATTCCACCAGAAAACTTTTAGATCTCATAAGTGAATTCAGTAAAGTAGCGGGATATAAGATCAATGCACATAAATCGAAGGCATTTTTATATATAAGCGATGAATCTTCAGAAAGAGAAATTAGGAAAACTACCCCATTCACAATAGCTTCGAAAAAAATAAAGTATTTGGGAATCAATCTCACAAAAGAGGTGAAAGACCTCTACAATGAGAACTACAGAACACTAAAGAAAGAAATTCAAGAAAACCTTAGAAGATGGAAAGATCTCCCATGTTCTTGGATAGGAAGAATTAATATTGTCAAAATGGCCATACTACCAAAAGTGCTATACAGATTCAATGCAATTCCAATTAAAATCCCAATGATGTACCTTACAGAAATAGAGCAAGCAATTATGAAATTCATCTGGAAGAATAAAAAACCCAGAATAGCTAAAGCAATCCTTGGCAGAAAGAGTGAAGCAGGGGGTATCGCAATACCAGATCTTCAACTCTACTACAAAGCAATAGTAACAAAAACGGCATGGTATTGGTACCAAAATAGAAAGGTGGATCAATGGTACAGAATAGAGGACACAGACACAAACCCAAATAAATACAATTTTCTCATACTAGACAAAGGGGCCAAAAATATGCAATGGAGAAAAGATAGCCTCTTCAACAAATGGTGCTGGGAGAATTGGAAATCCATATGCAACAGAATGAAACTAAACCCATATCTCTCACCATGCACAAAACTAAACTCAAAATGGATTAAGGATCTCGGAATCAGACCAGAGACCTTGCATCTTATAGAAGAAAAAGTCGGTCCAGAGCTTCAACATGTCGGCTTAGGACCAGACTTCCTCAACAGGACTCCCATAGCACAAGAAATAAAAGCAAGAATTAATAACTGGGATAGATTCAAACTAAAAAGCTTTCTCTCAGCAAAGGAAACTATCAGCAATGCAAAGAAAGAGCCTACAGAGTGGGAGAAAATCTTTGCCAATCATACTTCAGATAGAGCGCTAATCTCCAGAATCTATAAAGAACTCAAAAAACTCTACACCAAGAATGTAAATAATCCAATTGACAAATGGGCTAAGGAAATGAATAGACACTTCACAGAAGAAGATGTACAAGCAATCAATAAACATATGGAAAAATGTTCAACATCTCTAGTAATAAGAGAAATGCAAATCAAAACCACCCTAAGATTCCATCTCACCCCAATTAGAATGGCAATTATCAAGAATACAACCAACAACAGGTGTTGGCAAGGATGTGAGGAGAAAGGTACACTCTTACATTGCTGGTGGGGCTGCAAATTAGTGCAGCCACTCTGGAAAGCAGTGTGGAGATTCCTTAGAAAACTTGGAATGGAAACACCATTTGACCCAGCTATCCCACTCCTTGGCCTATACCCAAAGGACTTAAAATCAGCATATTACAGAGATACAGCCACATCAATGTTCATAGCTGCTCAGTTCACAATAGCCAGATTGTGGAACCAACCTAGATGTCCTTCAATTGATGAATGGATAAAGAAACTGTGGTATATATATACAATGGAATATTACTCAGCCATAAAGAATGATAAAATTATGGCATTTGCAGGCAAATGGATGAAACTGGAGAATATCATGCTAAGTGAGATAAGCCAATCTCAAAAAACCAAAGGAAGAATGATATCGCTAATAAGTGGATGATGACACATAATGGGGGTGGGAAGGGTTAGTGTTGGGGTTGGAGTTGGGTTTAGGGAGAGGGGCAGGAATGGAGGAAGGAAGGACTGTATAGATGGAGGGGAAGGGTGGGAGGGGAGGGGGGGAAGGGAAAAAATGGCAGAAGGAATCAAACAACATTACCCTATGTAAATTTATGATTACACAAATGGTATGCCTTTACGCCATGTACAAATAGAGAAACAACATGTATCCCATTTGTTTACAATAAAAAGAAAAAAAAAAAAATAAATGTATCAACAAAATTGAAGTACTTCGTGTTCATGTAATAACCAACTATTCTTCAATCATTTGTTAAAACAATTCAAAAATCATTTGTCAGAAAAATAGTTGGTGGAAGTTTCTACATGAAGTAAATTAGCTGGTGTTGCCAAATGATATCAGCTGTCAAAAATCTATGATTATGTAGATGTAAGCATGTTTATAGAAATTTAAGATGACCTTGAGCATTAGGAAGACAAAAATGTGGTTCTAGACCATTTAAAATTATAGCAAAGTGGAATATTCCCTTTGCTAAAGCTCTTCATGGCAATATGACCCAACTGAACTTCTCATGAAACAGTCAATTGCAAAAACTCCTAGCCTATACTGTCAGATCATAGTATGTATATGGCCAGCAGGAAACTTAATATTGTACTTGGTAATAAAATGCATTCAAGTTCACCTGCAGTATATGCTGAAACCTTTGGCATAGTTAAAACTGCTTAATAAATGGTTCAAAATGCTAAGCCCTGTCTAGATTAAATGATAGCCTTTGTTTGGACACTGTCCTTTCTGAGCTTTGGTACACCTAAGAAGATACCATGCTGTCAATGACCTTAAGTACATGTCAATCTCAGTTATAAAGTGAGAAAAAAATTCATGTTTTCAAGTAGCAATTCTTTTAAAAAGATCCAAGATCACATGCAGTATATTGCAACCTAAAAACAGGAATATATACATCAGAGCATAAAAATGTATTTTTAAATGAGTTTCCACCTCTTGCACATAAAATGGAAGCAAAATGAAAGGTTTTTTAGAAAATTTCTATATTGGAATCCTTAAGAATGTATCATATACTTGCTGGAGAAATAGAATATATGATAAATTTGATAGCTTTTTAAAATCATTGAGTTAGCGAGAGACTATTAAGAAAAACATTCCCATAATGTAAGATGCATTCATTGATTAGAAAGAAATAAATGGAAATCTTGTCATTTACTCTTTATGGTATTTTAATTAATAATGAAATACCTTTTATTGATCAGTGCACTATTATGGAAGAGGCAAATATTGATTCCTCACACATAAAATTATTTTTAAAACTATTTTCAGCAGTGAGAAGATATAATTTTGACTATATTTCTCATGCATCTTCTTTTCCCTTCATCAAATCATCTTTAATGAATTCCTAAGACATATTAAGGATAAATTTCTAGTCAGATAAGTTTATCAATATAAGCAGGAATCAAATATGTCCAAAGATTATGTTCTAGAAATGCATGCTGTGTTTTACTCTGCACTGTAAGTCTCTTCTAATATATCTGGAATTAAATATATTGGAAAGAATATTCTCATTGAATTTAGAAGCTATATTACAAATATATATGAGTATAAAAATGAATTAAAATACATAAGAAAATATAAATATAACTTGGAATTTGTAATTTTTAGAAATAATTTTCAATTTGATCAACTTTACTATAGTTTGGCTCTTAAATGTCCAGAAAGGTCCATGTGTTAAAGGCTTGATCACCTGCCTGTGATGTGACCTTCCATTAGGAAGTAGAACCTCATGGTCATTGTGAGTGTGCCCTTTTAGGGAATGTTGGGAACTTGGACATTTCCTGTCATGTTCTTCATTTCCTGGCTGCTATTGGATAAGCAACTTCTACTGTGTGCTCTCACCATAAGGTACTGTCTTGCCAGAGATCCAAAGATAATGAGTCAATCAACCATGGACCAAACTCTCCAGATCTGTGAACCGAAATAAACTTTTTCTCTCTTTAAGCTTATTAATCTCACATATTTTGCCATGAGGACAGAAAGTTAACTAATACAAACAGTAACAGGAGCACAATGCTAATTCAGACATGTCCACCTGCACACAAAGAACTTCATAATAGGTAGAAGTTGCCATGCATTGAGAATAGGAAAGAAGAATTTATGCCAAGGAAGCTGTGTATACAAAGATCTTGGTATATAAAGAATGGAAAATTCAAAGATAGAATAGTACTAAGGAAAATATTAGACTTAAATTGTTCAAAGTGATGAAAATATTTTTTAAAAATTTCATAAACAAGTAGAATTCTAGATCTAACTACTACTGTGAAAATAATATTTTAGACAAATAGATATATACAGAAATATCCATTGCCTGTGTATCCTGTATGTGGAGTATCTAAGAGACAACATGTGAGAAGGAAGTTTACAAAGCCTAGGTAAGCCAGGGTCAGATTTACAACACATAGCTCTTAAGGACAAAGAAAGAACTAAATTATTTGATAAACTAAGTTTTGTGTGGAAACACAGATAAATTAGAGGTATGAATGTGTTTGGAAAGGAAACCCATAAAGGAATAATAAAAAAGAAAATCCATAAACTATTAAAGTATAGGCAGGTGAAACTGTTATCTCCAGAGGTGAAAAATAATGGTTATTACCAGATTGACCTAAGACTAGGAAGTCTGAGTAACTATATGGATTATTCTGCTGAAAAAAATGTAAAACTCTTTGATTATTTATTTTATACATATTAAATGTTTTTAAAATACTATGGATGTTAGAAATCCAATAAACTATTAGACAATAAAATAAGTGAAAAAGTAAGGGACCTACAGATGTGAAGAGAGCCTTAATACCAGTTTTTCCCTCTGAGAACATTCGCAAACATGGTGAGCAGGAGCTTAGTGTTTTATTGACAGATAGTCTTCAAATTAGAATGGTTCATCTTAAAAAATTTCACTTTGCAATGGTGTGAAAGTGCCATGTATTTGGTAGAAACCAAACTCATATGTTGAATTTTAATGTATTTTTGGGTAAGTGGTATGTGGTAAAATATTCTCTTGCAACGATGGGCAGTGGTAACAAGCTACAGCTTCTAGTCTCACAGTCCTGAGAGCAAACAGTTGATACTCTACAATGTACTGACTGATAATTTTTAATTTTCTGTAGGTTAGTTAGGTGAATTAAGTGCATTTTTGATGTGACAATTTCAACTTATGTTGGGTTTATCAGAATGTAATCCGAATGAAGTCCAGGAATATCAAGACTAGGAATAGAATCTTGTCCTTCAAGATTTTCTATTTCTTTTTCTTTCATAGTGTTACTCTGAAGTGTCTAGACAGTAATATCTTTATGTTTACCCTACATGGAATTTTCTTGGATATTTGGATGCACAGATTAATGGTTATCATATCGAGGAAGATTTCATCCATTAAATTGAACCCCCATATTCAGAAGTTTCATATACATGGATCCCTGTTAATGGATTTTGATCCATGGATCAAAAATAGAAAGAAAGAAAGAAAGAAAGAAAGAAAGAAAGAAAGAAAGAAAGAAAGAAAGAAAGAAAGAAAGAAAGAAAGAGAGAGAGAGAGAGAGAGAGAGAGAGAGAGAGAGAAAGAAAGAAAGAAAGAAAGAAAGAAAGAAAGAAAGAAAGAAAGAAAGAAAGAAAGAGAAAGAAGGAAGGAATGAAGAGAAGGAAGGAAGGAATGAAGAGAAGGAAGGAAGGAAGGAAGGAAGGAAAGGAGAAAAAGAAAGAAAGAAAGAAAAGGAGGGAGGGAAGGAAGAAAGAAAGAAAACAGAAAAACTGCATCTGTAGTGAAGATATACAAATTTTTTCATGATTTCCTAAACAATATGTATAATAACTATTTATATAGTGTTTATGTTGTATCAGGTAACACAAGTAAGCTAGAGATGATTTAAAGTCTATAGGAGGATATTCATTTGTCATATATGTAAATACTATGCCAAATTAAATAAGGGACTTATTCATCATAGATTTTGTTCTTCTCAGAGGGGCCTAGAACCAATTACTGTGGTTAACAAGGAAGAACTGCATTTTCTTAAAGTATGGTTTCTATTCATTTATTCTTCTCCTCATATGATACATATATGTACGTATGTATATATATGAAGATGTCCATAAGGGTTTTCTATAAGTCTTGTTATATTTTGATCTGATGTGTCCACCAAAGGCCCATGTAATAAAGACTTAATCACTAGTCCATGGCACAATTGGGAAGTAATTCAAGAAGCAGGGCCTACTTGGAGGAAGTTAGGTCTATGAGAGAGTGGCATTGAAGGAGATAATGGTACGCCAGCCCCTTCCTGTCTTTCTTTGTCTTTTGGCTAACATGAGGTAAATAGGCCACCTCTGTCATGTATTCCTGCCACAATGTTCTTTGCTGTCACAGGTCTGAAATAACAGGGGCAAGAAACCATGAACTGAAACCATAAGCCAAAAGCAACATTTTCTCACTTTTAAGTTGACCTATCTCAGATCTTTGATACAGTCATTGAAAGCTGACAAACACAGAAAATGTGAACAATAAAGGTTATGCTTATGAGGTTCACATGGAAATAAGGACTCAGTTGAGCCTTGGGCTTGAATCTATATTTGTTACACCTTAACAAAGAATTTGAAGACATTAATTCTATTTCCTTTGACTTTGTGGGAGACTGAGTTTAAAGCTGATGAAGAAAATTTCAAGGCAACACTTTGTTCAGATAGTGCAATAGGTATTATTGGTTACTTTTAGTCAAATTTACTGGAATAATCAAAAGCAAAGAGGAAAAAGAGCAGAAAAATTTGGGGAACTTGATGTTAGACCATAAAGGAGTATGTTTAAACATGCTGGCCAGAGGGTGCAGTTGTTAAAGAAATTAGCAATATTGAAAGAAATTGTACCAGGATAATAGAAAACATGCCTTGAAGGTATCTCAGGAATCAGCAAGATTCTACCCACCAAAGATTCATAGACCTAAGAAGTATAAAATCTTTCAAAGACATTCCTTTGAGATGGGAGCCCATAAGGAGTTCCTACTAACACAGGGCCATCTAGGGGATTGTTTTCCTTGGATTTGTTTCCAAGTATTCAGTCATCAAGGCACTCAGAAGTCACTGCAACCATAGTTCAAGCAAGTCATGATACAGATTTGCTGGCAACAGACCTTGACATTGTCTACATGATACTGGTTTTTCAGGCTAGAGTTATGAGGTCATGGAGATGTCCACTGAGATTTTAAAGGAAAGCATGGAAAGCCAATCAGGATGTAGCAGTATCAGAGTTCCTGGAAGGAGCCCCTAATAGGGTGGATGTAGAAATCAGTGAGGGTGAAGCTGAAGCTACAATGGTGATGCCAGCAAGTTAGGGATACCAGGAATGTGGACTGTCAAGGGAAGCTGCAGGTATTGAGTAGAGTCATACCAAGACCATGTGGGCTGCAACCAGCAACGTCACAAGGATGAGGCTGCCTTAGCCCTTCAAAGTTCACAATCTGTGATGGTGTGTTCAGAATGCCAGATGTGGACCATGGGGATTTAATGCCGCCTTGCTGGATATCAGTCTTGTTTTAGTCAAATCAATTCTTGATGTTTTCCTATCCTTTCCCTTGGAATGGGAAAGTTTACCTTCTGCCTTTCATCTTGAAAAGACATAACTTACTTTTTTTTTTTTTTTTTTAAATAGGGCCCACAACTGAGTTTCACTTGAGTCTCAGGGCACGATTAAGACTAATTTTTTTTTTCCTCTCCTGGCATTGTAAAGATTTGGGTAACTCCTGGAAATTGACTGGATGTATTTTGCTTTTGGAGTTGGATGTAAGTCTTTGGAGACCAGGGACTGAATGCTCTACTTTGGATCGGAAGTGTCCCCAAGAGACCCATTAATGCAGAGTTGGTACCCAGCCCAGGTAGCTATTGGAAGGCGGTGGTACCTTTAAAAGGTGGGGCCTTATTGGAGAACTTAGGTCATTTGGTACATGCCCTTCAAGAAGATATTGGAATCCAAGTCCCTTCTTGTGTTTCCCTCCATTTCTTAGTCTCTAACAGGTGCATATTCCTCCTCTACTATGCATTCTTGCCATGATGTACTGTTCTGCCATAGAGTCAAAGCAACATGTCAAGTGATCATGGACTAAAACCTCAAAAACTGAGTCAAAATAAACCTTCCCTATATTAGCTGATTATTTCGGTATTTTGTCACAATGAAGGAAAACTGACTAACACAGGCCTTTTGGGCTCAGTTAATATATTTTATTTTTTTCTTCCTGTTTTTCAGATTGGATAATCTCCACTGATTTATCTTTAAATTCACCTATTCTTCCATCTGTTCAAATCTTCATCTAAACTCCTCTAATGAATTTTTCATTTCAATTGTTTTTGACTCCAATTTCTGCTTGAAAATACGCAGTTGGATAATCTAATTAGATTTTCATTAAACCTACTTAAAATAACTATTTTTTCCTATTACATTTTATTAAAATGATCTTCTCCCCTGGAGTTTTAGTTAGCTTTTTCACTGCTCTGATCAAAGGACATGACAAGAACAATTTTAAGGAGGAAATCTTTATTTTGGGGACTCATGGTTTCAGAAGTCTCAGTCCATAGATGGTTTACTCCATTCCTTGGGTCTCAAAGTGAGGCAAAACATCATGGCAGAGGAGTGTGGCAGATGAAAGCAGCCGGGAGCATGGCACCATGAAGTAGAGACAGACTGAGCTCAGTTCACAAAATATATACCTCAAAGTTACGACCCCGATGACCCACCTCCTCCAGGCACACCCTACCTGCCTACAGTTATCACTTGGCTAAGCCCTATTAGGGGATTAATTCACTGATTGTATTAAGGCTCTCATAACCCAATCATTTCACCTCTAAACCTTCTTGCATTCTTTTTTTTTTTTATTTTAATTGTAAACACATGGAATACATGTTGTTTCTGTTTGTACATGGAGTAACAGCATACCATTTGCGTAATCATACACTTACATAGGGTAATAATGTTTGATTCATTCTGTTATTTTTTCCTTCCCCCCCACCCCTCCCACCCCTCTTTTCCCTCTATATAGTCCCTCCTTCCTCCATTCTTGCCCCCCTCCCACCCCACATTATATGTCATCATCCACTTATCAGCAAGATCATTTGTCCTTTGCTTTTTGAGATTGGCTTATCTCACTTAGCGGGATATTCTCCAATTTCATACATTTGCCTCCAAATGCCATAATTTTATTATTCTTTATAACTGAGTAATATTCCATTGTGTATATATATATATATATATATATACCACAGTTTCTTTATCCATTCATCAATTGAAGGACATCTAGTTTGGTTCCACAGTCTGGCTATTGTGAATTGAGCAGCTATGAACATTGATGTGGCTGTATCTCTGTAGTATGCTGATTTTAAGTCCTTTGGGTATAGGTCAAGGAGTGGGATAGTTGGGTCAAATGGTGGTTCCATTCCAACTTTCTAAGGAATCTCCACACTGCTTTCCAGAGTGGCTGCACTAATTTACAGCCCCACCAGCAATGTATGAGTGTACCTTTTTCCCCACATCCTCGCCAACACCTATTGTTGCTTGTACTCTTGATAATCACCATTCTAATTGGGGTGAGATGGAATCTTAGTGTACTTTTGATTTGAATTTCTCTTATTAGTAAAGATGGTGAACATTTTTTCATATGTTTGTTGATTGCTTGTAGATCTTCTTCTGTGAAGGGTCTGTTCATATCCTTAGCCCATTTGTTGATTGGGTTATTTGTATTCTTGGAGTAGAGTTTTTTGAGTACTTTATATATTCTGGAAATTAGTGCTCTATCTGAAGTATGAGTGGCAAAGATTTTCTCCCACTCTTTAGGCTCTCCCTTTGCATTGCTGATAGTTTTCTTTGCTGAGAGAAAGCTATTTAGTTTGAATCTATCCCAGTTATTGATTCTTGCTTTTATTTCTTGTGCTTTGGGAGTCCTCTTAAGGAAGTCTGATCCTAAGCCAACAAATTGAAGATTTGGACCTACTTTTCTTCTATAAGACACAGGGTCTCTGCTCTGATTTCAAGGTCCTTGATCCATTGTGAGTTGACTTTTGTGCAGGGTGAGAGATAGGGGTTTAGTATAATTTTGTTGCATATGGATTTCCAATTTTCCCAGCACCATTTGTTGAAGAGGCTATCTTTTCTCCATTGCATATTTTTGGCACCTTTGTTTAGTATGAGAAAATTGTATTTATTTGGGTTTGTGTCCATGTCCTCTATTCTGTACCATTGATCTTCCTGTCTATTTTGGTGCTAATATCATGCCGTTTTTGTTAACGTTGCTTTGTAGTATAGTTGAAGTTCTGGTATTGCGATACCCCCTGCTTCATTCTTTCTGTGAAGGATTGCTTTAGCTATTCTGGGTTTCTTCTTCTTCTAGATGAATTTCATGATTGCTTGCTCTGTTTCTGTAAGGTACATCATTGGGATTTTAATTGGAATTGCATTGAATCTGTATAGCACTTTTGGTAGTATGGTCATTTTGACAATATTAATTTTGCCTATCCAAGAACATGGGAGATCTTTCCATCTTCTAAGGTCTTCCTCAATTTCTTTCTTCAATGTGTTGAAGTTTTTATTGTAGAGATCTTTTACCTCTTTGGTTAGATTGATTCCCAAGTATTTTATTTTTTTTGAGACTATTGCAAATAGAGTTGTTTTCCTCATTCCCCTTCAGCTATTTTGTCACTTGCATATAAAAATGCTTTAGATTTATGCGTGTTGATTTTATAACCTGCTATTTTGCTGAATTCATTGATGAGGTCTAGACGTTTTCTGGAGGAGTTTTTTGGATCCTCTAAATGTAGAATCACGTCTTCAGCAAATAGTGACAGTTTGAGTCACTATTCGTATCCTGTAATTTCTTTAGTCTGCCTAATTGCTCTGTCTAGAGTTTTGAGGACAATGTTGAATAGAAGTGGTGAAAGAGGACATCCCTGTCTTGTTCCCATTTTTAAAGGGAATGGTTTCAGTTTTTTTCCATTAAGAATGATTTTGGCCATGGACTTAGCATAAATAGCCTTTACAATGTTCAGGTATGTTCCTACTATCTCTATTTTTTCTAGTGTTTTGAGCATGAAGGGGTGCTGTATTTTGTCAAACACTTTTTCTGCATCAATTGAAATAACCATATGATTCTTATCCTTAAGTCTATTGACATGATGGATGACGTTTATTGATTTACGGATGTTAAACCATCCTTGCATTCTAGGGATGAACCCCACTTGATTGTAGTGCACAATTTTCTTAATATGTTTTTGGATACAGTTTGCCAATATTTTGTTAAGGATCTTTGCATCTATATTCATCAAGGATATTGGTCTAAAATTTTCTTTCCTTGATGTGTCTTTTCCTGGTTTGGGTATGAGGGTGATTTTAGCTTCATAGAATGAGTTTGGTAGGGTACCCTCCTTTTCTATTTCCTGGAATACTTTGAGAAGTATTGGAATGAGTTCTTCTTTGAAGGTCTTGTAGAACTCAGCTGAGAATCTGTCTGCTCCTGGGCTTTCTTGGATGGTAGATTTTTAATGGCTTCTTCTATTTCATTGCTTGATATTGATCTGTTTAAATCGTGTATGTCCTCCTGGTTCAGTTTGGGAGGAGCATATGTCTCTAGAAATTTGTCAATGTCTTCGGTAGTTTCTATTTTGTTAAAATACAGATTTTCAAAGTAGCTTCTCATTATGTTCTGTATCTCAGTGGAGTCTGTCGTGATATTTCCTTTTTCATCACAAATTTTAGTAATTTGAGTTTTCTCTCTCCTTGTCTTTGTTACTGTGGCTAAGGGTTTCTCTATTTTGTTTACTTTCTCAAAGAACCAACTTTTTGTTTTGTCAATTTTTTATTGCTTCTTTTGTATCAATTTCATTGATTTCAGCTCTGATTTTAATTATTTCTTGTCTTCTACTATTTTTGCTGTTATTCTGTTCTTCTTTTTCTAGGACTTTAAGCTGTAATGTTAGGTCATTTAGTTGTTGACTTTTCATTTTTTTCTGGAATGTGCTCCATGCAATGAATTCTCCTCCTAGTACTGCTTTCATAGTGTCCCAGAGATTTTGATATGTTGTATCATCATTCTCATTTACCTCTAAGTTTTTTTTATCTCCTCCCTGATGTTTTCTGTTATCCATGTTTCATTCAATAGCATATTATTTAGTCTCCAGGTGTTCAGTAATTTCTGTTTTTTTTTTTTTGTTGTTTGATTTCTACTCTTATTCCATTATGATCTGATAGAACACAAGGCAGTATCTCTATTTTTCTGCATTTTCTAAGGGCTGCTTTGTGGCATAACATATGGTCTATTTTCGAGAAGGTTCCATGTGCTGCTGAGAAGAAAGTGAATCTGCTCGTTGATGGATGGAATATTCTATATATGTCTATTAAGTCTAGGTTATTGATTATGTTATTGAGTTCTATGGTTTCTTTGGTTGGTTTTTGTTTGGAAGATCTATCTAGTTGTGACAGCAGTGCATTAAAGTCACCCAGAATTATTTTGCTGTGGTCTTTGTGATTCCTGAAATTGAGAAGGATTTGTTTGATGTACAGGGATGCACCATTGTTTGGGGCATAAACACTTACTACGGTTAAGTCTTCCTGATTTATGGTTCCCTTAAGCAGTATGAAATGTCCCTCTTTATCCCTTCTGACTAACTTTGGCTTGAAGTTCACTTTATCTGATATAAGGATGGAAACCCCTGGTTTTTTACTGAGTCCCATGTGCGTGGTAGGTTTTTTCCCATCCTTTCACCTTTAGTCTATGGATGTCTTTTTCTATGAGATGAATCTCTTGCAGGCAGCATATTGTTGGGTTTCTTTTTAATCCATTCTGCCAGTCTATGTCTTTTGATTGATGGGTTTAGGCCATTAATGTTCAGGGTTATTAATATGATTTGTATTCCCAGTCATTTGGCTTATTTTTGGTTTTTAAATTGGCTTGGTTTCTCCTTTGAGTGATTTTTCTCTAAGGTAGTTCCTCCCTTTGCTTACCTACATTGTTGTTTTTCATTTCCTCCTCTTGGAATATTTTGTTGAGAACATTTTGTAGTACAGGATTTCTATTTTGAAAATTCTTTTAACTTTTGTTTATCATGGAAGGATTTTATTTCATCTTCAAATCTGAATGTTAGTTTTGCGGGGTATAGGATTCTTGGTTGGCAACCATGTTCTTTCAGAGCTTGAAATATGTTGTTCCAGGCCCTTCTGTCTTTTAGAGTCTGGGTTGAGAAGTCGCCTGCTATCCGTATTGGTCTCCCCCTATATGTAATCTGATGCTTTTCTCTCGTGGCCTTCAAAATCCTATCTTTATTTTGAATGTTAGGCATTTTTATTATAATGTGTCTTGGTGTGGACCTGTTGTGATTTTGTGCATTTGGTGTTCTGTAAGCCTCTTGTATTTGTTTTTCCATTTCATTTTTCAAGTTTGGGAAATTTTCTGATATTATTTCATTGAATAGGTTGCTCATTCCTTTGGTTTGTATCTCTGTGCCTTCCTCAATTCCAATAATTCTTAAATTTGGTCTTTTCATGATGTCCCATAGTTCTTGGAGATTCTGTTCATGACTTCTTACCATCTTCTCTGTTTGTTCAACTTTATTTTCAAGATTAAATATTTTGTCCTCATTGTCTGAGGTTCTACTTCCAAGTGGTCTAGTCTTTTGGTGATGCTTTCTATTGAGTTTTTTATTTGGTTTATTGTTTCCTTCATTTCAAGGATTTCCGTTTGTTTTTCTTTGAGAATCTCTATCTCTTTGTTGAAATGATCTTTTGCTTCCTGCAGGTGCTCTTTCAGCTTATTGGTATTATCATTCATTGTCTGCATTTGCTCTCTTATCTCATCCTTTGCTTTGCTTTGTTTTAGAGGACCATTTATTTATGCAATAAATCCTGCTGGACCTATGTTATAAGGCAAATGGAAATATTAATAAATATTAATATTTAATAATTAATAAATAAACTAACTACTGCCATACATGATTAAGATTATACATCATCTTAATCATGTATAATCTGAAGTCCTTTTCTGACATTTTTTCTAACATTGGGTTCTATTAATATAGAATCTAGATTTATTTGGATCATTTTCTTCCCTTGTTTTTTCATATTGTTCATGTATCTTCCCCTCTAGCAGTGCAGATCTGGGGTATTGCAGATTTCCCCCTATAGGCTTATAGTGGAGTGGCCCTATAGGTTTCCAAAACCCTTTCTTTAAGGGGAGATCAATATTAGCAGTGCCCAAATCAGATACTATGCAATCCTAGACCAAATAGCCCCTATGAGGACAATAACAAAATTGTCATAATAAACAGAATGAGTTCAAATATTATCTTCAGTATAACAAACAGATTTGCAATAAGGTCTGCAGTATCAAATGGAGAACAAAGAGGATGCAGAGGGATGTAGAATGGAGCTGTTAATGGGATAAGAAAAGAATATACAGAAGTTTTAGATAATAGAAAGGCTGAGAGTATAATCAAAAGAAATTGGATGTTAGCATGCAAAAGAGGGAAAAAGAGACTTTGAGGGAACAGGTAAACAAAAGGAAAAGAGAGCAAGAAAAGTAAAGAAATAAAAACTTAAATTTTTTCAATAAGGAGAAAAAAGAAAATCTACAGTATAACAGTCATATAGTAATGAAACCTCCCAGTGTTCAGCAGCCTGATGCATGAGAGGTACCTGACAAGGTGCTTCAAGTCTCCAGCAGGTGTCTCAGGATGGGATTTGCCCCACCTAAAGATCGGAGCTATGGCTTCCAGGATTATCCAAGATGGCCACTCTGTCTTCCAAATGTGTTGGCAAATGGGGAGCTGCAGCTCAGGGCGTGGATGTGGTCAGCTGGAGGTCCTGGAGGTGAATGCAGTTGGTCAGGCAGGGGTCCTGGAGGTCGAGTGTGTTTGGTGTGGTTGCGGGACCCTGGAGGCTGGGTGCAGTCGGTCTGGGGTCCCGGTAATAGGGCGCAGTCAGTTGGTCTGGGGGTCCTGGCAGCAGGGATCAGTCAGTCGATGTGAGGGCCCTGGAGGCAGGGAGTGATCAGTCGGGCTGAGGGATCCTGGAGACGGGTTCCGTCAGTCTGGCCAGGGGTCCTATGGGGCCTGGCTGTTGTCTCAAAATGGCAGCAGTCATGTGTAATCAAACCTGTAGGTACTGTGACAGTGAACTTCCAGGCAACAGCAGGCAGCTGGTGCTCCATTGGCGGTTGGCGATGAGTTTCCTGACTGTTGTTGGTTGATCGGGAGGTGGACCTCGTGCATTGGGTGATGGATAGGTGAAAGGCAGGCGATGGACAGGCGAGAGGCAGGCAAAAATCCTTCTTGCATTCTTATACGTGAGCTTCTGGGGGACACCTCATATCTAAAAAATAACACCCAGTATACCTAGTACATATTTGTCTATTTAGTTTTAATAATTGACATTTTATATGGAAAATTATAAAAATAATGAGATGTAAATTATGTTATATGCTGTCAGAGTTGAGATAATTTTGCTTTAGACAGGTATTTAAGCTAAAATCAACCATAATACAATTCCTAATGATTGATTTGTAGTACAATTTATTATATATGAATATATTTCTAATTTTATTTCTATCTGACTCCAACTTATAGCATTCCATAAGTAACTAAAATTTTGTGATACACTGTGTACTGTTGGGCCAGAGACTCTACAGATCTTGATGCTTAATAAATGAAAATTTTGTTATCTCCTCTTTAATTGTACCTATGAGATCATGTGAAAATATGATATTTCTTTAAAAGTAAAATTATTATAATTTCATATTCTTGAAGTTGTTGAATAGATTAGATGAGATAAGGTATATGTGGAATTTTGAATGGACCACATGTATAGTAGATTCTAAATCAGGAATAGAGATAATACTAATAAATATAGTATATCTTAGACTCATGCCATTGAGAACTTGAGCCTAGAAGCTCCATGTTACTCCTATTCTGTGTAGTGTTTCTCTTTACCCCAATCTCTGTAGCAATGACTTATCAAAAATAAGTGAATTTGCTAATTAGCCCAACATGAAAAAGTAGAATAATTTTAAACAAGAGCTAAACAGACTGAAACAAGTAAATTTACATGATTCATACTATTAGGTTTTAGTTGAAATGTATAGTTTCAACTGAATATAAGTTGTGGTAAATCAATCAAAGTCTAAGAAGAAAGTTCTGTTTGGTTTCTAAAAGACAAGTTCATGCAAATAGATTATTTATTGAGTTATAACTTAAAGTTTCCAGGTCATATTGCTTATAATTTTAACATTAAAAATCTTACCTAATGGAATAATATTATTAATGTGCCTTGAATACAGCAGTATGACTATTATAAAGCAATATCCAGAATATGACTCTACTGTATTCTATAAATATTTTAGATGACTTACATTCAGTTAAATTTTTATAAATAATATCCTGCATTGATTTTAATTTAGGTAATATTGTTACTACTTAAGCAATGAACACTGGAAGCCAAAATACTGTCATGTTGTTATCATTCACTGAACACTAACAAAGGCTGTCTTTCAAACTAATCAACTCATCTTCGGTGCTTTTCTTTTTATACTGTGTGGGATGCTATAGACATGAACCTCTCAACCCTGACACTATTGACATCATGCAGGGAATAATTCTTTTGGAGTACATTCAGTGCATTTTTATATGTATATAATTGTCCCAGGAATCTAGCAATTAGATGTCAGTAGCAATCCCTTCCCAGTTTTGATAGTCAAAAATATCCCTAGACATTGCCAAGTGTCTTCTAGGGGACAAAATCACAACTTTTGAGAATTATTGTTGCAGAGGAAACTGTAGAAAGAAGTAATTAGATCCCTGGCTTCCATCTAGAAGACACAACCAAATGAAAAATGAATAAACTGGATCAGTACTGTTGTTCTCAATGGTTTAGGCTAGTGGAAGGGAAGATGTACCAAGTGATGGAAGGGGTTAAAGTCAAATAACATGTTCATGGAGCACTTCTTGAGAAGGTGACTATTTCAATTTGAAGGATAAAAAGAGCTATATATATATGAAAATATTAATAAAATTTAAGCATCTTTTAGATTAAAAGGTGCTTAACTCTGCCTGGGAAAGCCAAGCATGACTTTAGGAGGTTTTATATTTAAGGTAGAGGAATTATGAACTGGGCCCTGTGGCATATGCCTGTAATTCCAGGTACTTGGAAGGATGAGGCAGGAGGATTGGGACTTGGGGGCCAGCCCCCACAATTTAGTAAGACTCTGTCTCAAAATAAAAATGGGCTGTGGATGTAGCTCAGTGGTAGACTGCCCCTGGGTTCAATCCCCAGGACCACCAAAAAAAAAAAAAAAGTAGAGAAACAATGAATTTGTCTATCAGAGAATTGAAGAAAGGATGCTTCCAACCCTAAAACAAATGGAAATACAATATTATAGCAGTAAAAACAGGCAGATTGTCAGCATTTTTGTCCTGGTTCCATGAGTAGGAGTTCCCACAGGGCAATTTAAATAAGACCAGATGACCCATGGTCATGTAGTTTTTGTATAGCAGGAAAGGAAATCTGAGCTGAGAAACTTGAATCTTTTTAACTAACTATTAAGTTTGCTTTTTGTTTGTTCCATAAAAAGACGTCTTCCATGAATGTAAACTCACCTGACATTTGCACCAGGGATAGAAACTATTTCTATCTTCCTAACTTGTTTGCTAAATAAACATCTTTGCAAAGATTGTCCAAAATAAAGGTAGTCAGTGCCTTCTTCAAAAGATGTTTAAAAATAAGAGAGAACAACAATTATCTTCCAACATTAAAGAGAAATCAGAAAGGAAAGAACTAGTACATTTTTATAAAGAAATATCTTGCATTTTTCTCTTTTGCTAGGTGTCTTTGAAAAGGTGAAATATGTGGTTTCCTGTATACAATTTGAGGGAAAAAAAATCAAATGAGAGACCCTCCTGCAGAAATCTTTCCCTTTACTCATGACTAATACTTGAAATGCTACCATTGCATTTTAGCCATTTTAAAAGCATTTCTTCATTCACTCAAGTCTTCTTTTTGGGAAACGATGTTGAGAAAATAACACATTGTAACTAATATATCAGCAACAAATAAATTTAACTCAATGATTAACTTCTTTGACATAGCACCACTGGCAGGAAATCTTATAAGATGGGAAGATACAAGAAGAAACTGTAGGTATTAACGGCACTTAAAACAAAAGTTATATTAGGACTGTCTGTGTTGTGCTTATGTTGCAAAGTTTTTATGTTTAGAATTATACCCAGTGTATATATTAATGTACTCTATTAAAACATGTTTTATACCTTTTTATAATGCCTAATAATTTTCCAAAAATTCATTCTGAAAATGATTTTACACTTAAAGCCAAAATGATTGATATTCATCTCCTTGGGTAATTAAATATACTTGTCTATTAAGTATTGTATGCAAAAGATTCCATAAAATTTTGTATCAAGGCTTAAAAATTAATAAATAGGGACTTCTACATGCAAAACTGCAATTCTAGTCTGATTATACATACATATATATCTGCACACGCACACACACACACACACAAACCTATATAATAATTGTAGTTCCAGCTCTAAAAGTACTTTTCTATTTCCTATACAGTTGAATAATTACAAAGAAATATATTAGTTTCAAATACATGGTATAAACAATAAATCCTAAAACCTTGTAAAGTTAAGGCAATTAATTGTAAATAGAAGTGAACAGAAAGTCTTCTTTAAAGAAAGGGCTTCCACATAATAGATAAATAGAATTTGGATATAATAAATAGAATTTGGATATATAGGAAAGAAGGCATTGCAAAGAATAATTTGACCACATAAATGGTTAAAGACAAGAAGGTGGTTATGGACTGAATTGTGCAGCTCCCCATTCATATGTTGAACCTATAACCTCTAATATAACTATATTTTGGCTCGGTCCTATAAGGAGGTAATTAAGGTTAAATAAGTTTACAAGGGTGGAACTGTAGTCTAATAGAACTAGTGCTATATGAAAGAGAGATAAGAGATCTTTCTCTCTTTCTCTCATCCTCTATCTCTATTTCTATCTCTATCTCTAGCTCTAGCTCTATCTGTAGCTCTCTCATTCTGTGCACACACAGAAGAAAGTCCTTGAGCGGATACTATGGGAATGCAATTGTCTGCAAGATGGAATAAGAGGACTCACCAAAAACCAACCCTGCTAGTCCCATGATCTTGGACTTTCAGCTTTCAGAATGTGATAATATGAATTTCTGCTTTTCAAGACATATAGTCCTCTGGTATTTTTGTTATGATAAGAAAACTAATAAATAATTAAGGCATGTTTGAAGACAAGTAGATATGCAGTCTAAGAAAATAAACATTTGGAACAATTGGCCTTTTCAACATGAAAGAAATTTCATGTATTTTTTAAATAAATGAGTTAAGTGAATATATGCATGGAAAGTTAAAAAAATATATTTGGGTAACAGAAAATGACTACAATTTTTTTGTACAGTGGTAAGGCACGGTGAACACAGTGCGGGATAATTGATGTACAAGTCCTTCATGTATTTGCCCTTAAGATGAGAGAAGGGGATTCAGAAAACATTGGTAAAGGTAATGGTGTGATAAGCACCTGCCCTGGAAAAAGACTAGAGGTAATAAAAAGGGAACTATGGAAAAACAATCATAAGAGTCATCAGTGGGTGATTTTATCAATAAGCATGTGAAGAGGTAAAGTGGATCTTTGCTCTAAATCCAAAGAAAATAGTAGACAGTGACACTGACTTCAAATAGGGGAATCCGTTTGGTGCAAAAGAACATTTGAGTTGAAAGGAAATATTTAAGATGACAGTTGTATGTTAAGAAGATTGACAGGTACACTGTTATACAGACCTGGAAGTACAGTGAACAGTAGAGAGAAGCAGAAAATATTTTGGAAATATCTACATAGAAATGATCATTTCAACTATCAGAGTTGATTCTACATGGAGGAAGGGATTATTGCAGACTAAGGGAATACAAATGTTCTTTCTTTCATTTAAACTTTTTTTTTATTTTTACAGACTGTGTTTTGATTCATTGTACACAAGAGGTGTACATCTTTTTGTTTCTATGGTTGTACACTATGTAGATTCATACCATTCATGTAATCATACATGTACATAGGGTAATGGTGTCTGTTTCATTCCACCATCTTTCATATCCCCACCTCCTTTACTATAGAGAAAGGAGATAAAATGTATCTAACTGGATTAAATGATTTATTTTGGTAGTTTTTGTCATGCTTGTGCCTGTTCCTCTAGTTTAAAATCTTCTTGGACTCATCTTAAGCAAGTCTGTAGTTATGTGTTTACCAACTGGTGGTTTCCAGAATTTTCCAACACTCTAGGGAAGAATAAGAGAGATCCATATAACTGTTAAGCATACTTGATTTCTTTAATAGTATTTCCCTAATTTCTATGACTGAATTTGTGAGTTAGTTCATGATAAATTTGAATAGTCCATCAGAACTAGGGCCCCTCTTTGAAAAACCTGGATTTTAAATCTTTAAGATGATAGATTTAAAATTTTTCCATAATATTCAAAGTCAGCATATTGAAATGTTTTATTTACACTGAGTATGGTTTTATCTTCAAACTCCGAAACAAAATAAATGTACTACTTTTTCTTTTTTTTGGTACTGGGGATTGAACTCAGGGGCACTTGCAACTGAGCCACATCGCAGCCCTATTTTTTTTTTTTTTTTTTTTTTTTTAATTTTGAGGTAGGATCTCACTGAGGTGCTTAGTGCCCCACTTTTGCTGCTGGCTTTAACTTGCAATCCTCCTGCCTCAGCCTCTCTGGTCACTGGGATTACAGGCATGTGCCATTGTGCCCACACTACTTTTTCTTTCAATGAAATAATACCTGTAAAGTAATATAGATAATCATAATGGCATAATAACAGTGATAATAGTAAGAATGGGGGCCACATTTAATGGAGTGGTCAGAGTTTTGAAATCTTTATTGATATAATTTAATTCATTTGTGATAGATAATACTATTGATCTCATTTTACAGTTGAAAATCTGACACATAGTATTTAAGTAACTAAAAATAAAATAAAATCCAGATTTTGTGCCATGGTGGATTCAGGGCAAATGCTCTAAATTATAATGCACAGACATTCAATGGACCATCCCATGAACTTATTTGAATAATTCTGTAGTCTATTATGCTAAAGGGTCCCAGGATTTCCCCATATAAGATCCAGAGAAGGACTCATTTTGCTATGTGTTCTCCATGCACAAAGTACTAATACAAGCAGCAGTAAGAATGTGTGATTCACATTTCTATCTGTACTAAAATCTAGGATATTTCTCTAGAAAAAAAATTCAGAACATTAAAATGACCAAAAAATAAATCAATTAAAGTCAGATGTGCATGGAATACTTCTTACAGTTTTATTTGAGATTATGGGAATATTAGTGTTAATGCAAAATAGATAAAACATTCTGAGACTTCTCCTGAAACAAATGATCATTCTTCCATTAAAATGAATCAAAGGAAATATTAGTATATTAAAATTTAAAATGTGGCCTAGTTTCAGTTTTCTTCTTTAGATTCCAGAGGGTTCCTTAAGAATGATGAAAGGTAATAAGTTACATATTGATAATGAGCCTCCAGTGAAGAATATGTCACTGGGTCTAGTGAATTGTCATATCGATCGATAACTTGAGGCTCAAACTTAAAGCAGGGTTTCCTCATGAAGGATTGAACTGGAAGAACTGGAACATTAATAGCACCATTTAGTTTAGACTCACTTATAAACAATAAAAATGATAAAAATATGTCCTGACTTGGATTTTTTTCCCACCTTAACCCACTGGACCAGAAGTGTTGGAACAGGGAAACATATACTGGACAGATGTTATATTTATTCCTTGTCTCCAAAATTACCTACTGACATTTTATTTTCCCTAATTCCTTCCATTCTAATTAGGTATGGCTATCCATTGGGATTTTCCTACTCAGCTCTATTTCTCCTCTTCAAAACATTCCTCTTCTTCTCTTTTATAATAAAACAGCACCATCTTCCATGCAAGATGACCCATCTGTAAAATTTGCACTTGAACTTGGAAGTGGTCTAATCAAAACAGCTCCTCATAAATATGATGCTCCCTTCTACTAAGGATTTTATATAAGCAACTCATAGCAATCTGTGTGTGTGTGTGTGTGTGTGTGTGTGTGTGTGTATTACTGCAGTTAACTTTTGCAGAAACTGTGATGTCACATGACAATATTTACATACAAATGAGGTAAGAGTCAGAGAATTTAAGTGATTTCCTCAAGACATTAACATGGTAGATTCAACCCAATATACAAAGTCAGGACTTCACAATAGCAGTTTATTATTATTCTCACTGTCTCTCAGTATATTTAATATTAACATGTTCCTGCAATCATTTAATGTCTATAATGTTAAGAAATCTCTCTTTTTGTGTGTGCTTATTAATTAGTCAAAAACATGTAGCTAGGCCTCATTTTAAGTAATAACACATTTCTGCTGATTAAAAACTAAGGTAAATTTTCATGGGAAATATTGATAGTGTCTAAATAAAATAATATTTGTGAATATTTGTCAAATTCTAGAGAATATGAAATGCATAGCTTCATCTAAAAGGTGACTAAACAGCTGGGTGCAGTGGCTAAATGCCTGTAATCCCAGTGGTTTGTGAGGCTGAGGCAGGAGGATCATAAGTTTAAAGCCAGCCTCAGCAATGGAGAGGTGTTAAGTAACTCAGTAAGACCTGTCTCTAAATAAAATACAAAAATAGGGCTGGGGATGTGGCTCAGTGGTTGAGTGTCCCTGAGTTCAATTCCCAGCAGCTCCCCACCAAAAAAGGTGACCAAACATACAAAAAATAATAAAGGAATCAACTTTTGAGAAGTATGCACGGGTATGTCCAGATCAGGGAAACTGCATTTGTCAATATCTTTTACTAAAATCAAACAACAAAATCAGGTATGAGGGAAACTGCATTGGAGAGACATGGAGACTCCACATAATTACTATATTTGTTAGTTTGTTGTCATCGCAACTAATTTCTAAAATGCATCTCTCTCTACCTTCCATTTCTTCTTTCTGCCTGATTCTCTTAGATCACATCTTCTGCATAATTGGAAATGTGACAACCTGCATAATTCCTAAGTTATGCCTTTAATATTAAGAGTGACAGACACTTTGCTCAGTTTGAGTTTGAAAACTGTCAGCTTATTATTCTGATTTCCCAGAAGATAGCCACCTTTCAATCGAGCAGATGTTGAGAAGAGTTCAGGTCACCAAGCACACACCTGGGCACTGAAGTTCCAGGTCTGCACACCAGAAAAATAATGACAGCACAGAAAATGTGAGCAAAAATAACACATTTCTATTTCTCACTTTGGAAGGGACAAAATAATGGTGGTGGAAGGAGACTTTCTTAAGTATGATACAGAAAATAGCCATGGAGAATGTGACTTACAATTAGGTAGACTTGCTCAAAGCTGTATCGAGTTGGAGGTTGGTTATTTCACACATAACACAAATAATGACATATATCCTGAAGTTGTGAGATAATTTAATCACTCTTCAGAATTTTCTTAGATATTGGTGGGATCCCTCACACACACTATGTAACAACCAGCTCAACAACACTCTCAAAGGTAAATGTTACTGTGATTGCAATTGAATTGGCGCTCTTGATTACTTCTAAAATTTTGAAGAGGAGAATTCAACCTGAATCATAGTAATATTTTATTTGAAACACATACATGAGAAGGCAATCCATGCAGAAACTTCAAATTCTCAGCAACGATGGAGTTAATTACTTGGTCTACACGCAACAAATGATAGTTAACACAAGTCATTTAGACCTTCAAATGAATGTCAATTTCTTGAACTACAAAAGTTGGTTAAAAAAAAAATATTTCCCCATGAGTATTGCAGTTACAGAAAAACACTAACAAAATATGTCTATCTCCTTATTCTTCCATTTCCTTTGCCTTTTTAAATTCTCCTTGAGGCTTGCCAACATTTTTAGCTAATGCTTACAACTGCCTTGTTTCCAGATTATAAATTATAAACGTAATAAGATAGTGTAAAACACAGTTTTTTCATTAGTAATGTATTGGGTGGAGCAAGATTGACATTCTCATTCAGCTGTTTGTAGCTAGAATTATGAAAATCATTTTTGGCACTAACTTGAAGGCATGATGGATGGGGGCAGTGGGCAAGCAAAAGTGAAAAGCAAATTTCTCCCACGTGAAGACTGTGCTATTTCAGTTATAAATAGCCTTACTAAAATTATACCACTTATTAAGGGAATGAAGAGTGAATCAGTGAAAAAATTTCGTTTCAATATTTCATTTTTTTCTCCATTATTACTATTTATTGATTTGTGGAGTGGTGACAGGTTCTTGGCTGTATTTATGCTGTTAGAGAAGACAGAGTTCCTGTCCTAACAGTTTCCTATTGAAAGTACACAAATTTGAGAAGTAAGACATGGTTTCATTTATATAGGGAAGGGGTTTGCTTTGTCAGAACTGTGACATATCATTGCCAGTTTTTTCCTACATAAGGGAAGGGATTCTTAATACCATCAAAAAAGACTTCCAAGGATAAGCCAGTAATCCTTAACAGAAATTCAATATTATAAAGAAGAAAACTTATTTTTCTTATTACAACATAAGGTCATAGAAAGCATAATAATATTGGTTATGCCTAATTGGCAAATATCCATTCTATGTTACAAGACAACATCAACAACAACAACAAAATCTTCTGAACAAAAATATCAAGTCACTTTAACAGAAATCATATAAGGGAAAAAATATAAAATGAAATACCTTCATCATATAAATAAAAATTCAGAAACTACAAATTTTGGTTTGATAATCTTACCATAAATTATGTTCTTTTAAAACATAAAAACTACCATATTAGCAATCATTTTTCATTATATAATTTATACAGGAAAACTGAGATGAAAGTTTTTTTGTTGTTCTTTTTCTACTGAAGTGTAGCACTAAAGCTTAAGATAATTTTGTTATTGTTCATGTGGAAATGGAAGGAACACCCTAAATTTATACTGATGAATTTTCCTCTAAGTAGGAATGATTGATTGTGTGTATATTTGGAAAATCAGTTTTGGTGCAGAGACAATATAAACATTGATGCTTTCAAACTAATGCACAAATGGGAAATAAAGACGGGAAAGACAACTTCCAAAGGTGTCCTACAGCACTTGAATTATGTTTAAAAGATTTTATTATCCTGCTTTAAAAGTTTTGTAGGAGAGGGATGGATTTTCCTTTTCATAGATTACACTTGAGGTTACCTTTTTAGTTACAGAATCTAAAAAACTCCCAGTAATCCTTGTGCAAAGATATTCCACTTCGGTCTAGTGAATTTTTCTTTGGCAAACGTTGTGCACCTTGTCAGCATTATGAGTATGACAGTCTCCAAAATACTAGCTGCCAGCAGGACACCAGGAAATATTCACTGTATAAAGGAGTTTATAGTATTTAATACCTTATTTTTCAAGAGTAGAAAAGTTGATATACTCCACAGGCAAATGTAAAACACTTAATGATTAGACAACAATATGCTTTACTTTTTCTCATAATTAGTTCAAATAGATCTAGTTTAAAGATATTCCACACAGTCAAGGAAAGTCAGAAAATAGATATGGTAAACCACATGACTTTGTTTCTTTTGGAGATGAAAGAAATCCAAAGTGACAGACTGGGAAAACTGATGACTAAAAATAAATTTACATATATATTTCCTTGATAAAATGTCTTGTATAGTTATAAATAACTGTGTGCACTCTCAAAGTTCAAATATCTTTTTGTTGTTCTTTTTCCCTGTGGGGTATATTTAAGATAACCCATTTGCAGGTGTGCATTTTTAGAAACTGTATTTTTTAAAAAACAGTTTTCTCTAATTTTCAAATTCATAGACATCTACAAGATAAATTTGATCAGCCAGGATAAATAAAAGTTTTCTTTTAAGTAAGTTCAGTAGTTACATCCAATTGAAAGAAGGATCTGCCAGGAAGAGAAGCCCTTAATCTATTTCCCAGCCAAAGGAAAACATCACCAGTAAAAACTATTCCCAGAACAGAAAGAACAAAGTTCTTCATTCACAAAGTGAAGGAAGCCAAGGACAACCAGAATGTTTATTGAAATCCAAGGAATAGCTTTGATTGCAGAATATTCAATCTTTTTAGGTAGAACTAAAAATGACTTTGTACAAAGTCACAACTTCCAACATTAGGAAAAATATGTATATACTCAGTTTTCATGATCTTCCCTTTTCTTTGTGTACCTCCATATGTACCTTAATTGTAAACTAAATGATGTTCTTTTTTATCACATTTCTACTCTTATGTTGTTTTTATTCACAAAAATCACATCCTTTGTATGAATCACTCTAGAAAAATATCACATTAAAGCATTTCTTGTCCTAAACCAGAAGTCGATTATTTCTTTTTGTTTTTCTCCTAAAACCATTATATGACTATTAATGTACATTTTCTTTCTATCACACACATGCTAGAGAACACCTGTTCATAAAAGGGCCATTAATCTAGTGAAGTTTCACCATATTGACTAGGGGTGATGTGCAGCAAAGGAGATGACATTGAAAAAGACTATTATAATCAGATTAAGAGCCTTAAATCCCAATTGAGAAGCTTGAAATTATCTCAAAGGCAATAAAATACCATAGTTTTTGGTTAATTTTTGGTTTTGCTTTGGTTTGCTGATTGACAAGGTAATAGGGTAATTGGATCTAAATTTTAGCAAGATTGTATGTTAACAGTATGATGAGAAAGCAGAAATTTTAAAATCTGTAGTCTTGGATAATGGATAAGAAATTATTTTTAATGTAATATGTTTTAAAAATGAGGACACTCTGAGAGTAAGAGAATAAAGAAACGGGAATGAAGAAGCACATATAAGTGAAATCAAAGTTTTGTGATTTCTTGGAGGTGGAAGTGAAGGAGAAGAATGTGACAATGATTTTTATCATGAGAGAGATGTACAGAGAGATTCTGTACAATTAGTACAGAAGTATGGAAACAAAAGTGGCAAAGGGAAAAATTAAAAATTCGGAGAAATAAATTTCAGTCAACGTAATCAGGATTAGTTGTTTATTGGAAGATGAATATAAATAAAGCTCCTCGTAAATTTAGTTGCTAAACCTGTCCCTTTTCCCACAAATACCTACAGCCTAACTTACCACATTGGGCAAGCAGATGATCAATCAGAGGAGACTATGCAAAACAACCAAAAATGGACAATCACAAGTCACCAGAGAAGTTTAATCTTGAAATTTTGGGTCCTTGTCTACTTTACACATATTTTTCTTCAGTTTTTAGAAAAGTGAATAGATAGAAATAATGGATTTAGAGTTTTGGATCTTGGTGAAATCAGCAGAATTTGAGAATAGGCTTGAATTGAAAACCAGTACACCCCTGTGAATCTATTCAGTTTTTGAATCATTTTATAGGACTAATCCTAATATATGTCATTCTTTCTCCTCACAGAAGCAAGGTAAAAATTATGTATCTTAAATCAGCATAAAGAAATTGTAAGTTTCACATCAGTATACCAAGAGGAAAAGAGCACTCAAAACAGGGCAGTGAGATCCAGAGTTAAAACAATAGTCACTCTTAACAAGTAAAAGATAATAGACTAGAGTACATTGTTCTTAATTTTTCATAGAATGGTTGGCTAAATTAATATTTTATATTCTAATTTTATTGTATTGCACAATGGCTTCCTTAGTTTTAAAAGTATTCAGAAAATCCTATTTTAATTATCTTTGGCCACCCAATTATAACAATCTAATCAATGATTGCATGTTATTTGGCATGAAGGTAATTCAGAGTCAACTTTCACATATATACTAAAGAACCTGACACCTATCCCCCATTGTTACTTGTTAATAAGGACAAGTATAACCAGACTCAAAACTCTCAATCCATTACTTCTACTTATTCCCTCTTCTACAAACTGAACATGGATATGTGTAAAGTAGGCAAGGACCCAAGATTCCAAGATTAAACTTCTCTGATCCTCTGTGATAGTCCTCTTATGAACTGCAATGACTCCTTCTGCGTAGGCTATGAGCCTAAGTCTCAGTCTACCTTTTTCTTTGATCCTCCTTTTACTGGTCCTCTCAAACATGAAGACTGTCTGCTTAAAGAAAAAATGATTTAAAACAAGCCCAAAGGACTAACCACAAAAAAATAGATGTGTTCTGTAAGAAATCCCAAGATTTCTGGCAGACAGAAACACAAATCTTTAACTGCTCTTACATATTGAAAGATAGCTCTCAACCAACTCCACAGTCTGCCAGGTTTCTCCTTCCCACATCCCCACATCATGACACACTAAAATTCTGAGCTTTGACTCTGAGTGTTTGTATTTCCTTTCTTTCTCATTTGTAGAAACCTTGATAGGGCATGAGAAGGAGGTTGCATTGTCCTTTATTATAATTGTCGCATGCCACCTCTGACATTCATTAAATTTACTTTAAAGATTGAGACTTTAAAACAAACTAATGAATAACCTAACAAGGTTTCTTTTCCATGAATTTTAACATCATTGACAGAAGATTACTTTAAGCATATTTTATACCATTGGAAAGGACCCTAATATAAGATTCAATTGTCCTGTTCTGTGTTTCTGTTTGTTTCCAGCAAAATAAAATTTCCCTAGCAAACATCTGAAGTTGTATCATATCGTGTATGTTTCCCATATTTCTTTGAATTTTGTCTCTTTTGCAATTATTGGAACACTGCAAAATTCCTAGTTTGAGAACTCTTCTAAAGAATTTTCATGTGACCTTATTAAAATGTTTAATTAGATATAGTCTATTTTCCTCATTTTTGAATCCCCAATTTCTCTTTCCTTAATAAACCCCCATCACACAAACTGGATAGAGTTTTGAGGTGACTGCCACCATATTTGTTCAATGTGCTCTGTCTTCTAGATTTACTTGTACTTTTCCATTCTTTTCTACCAGGAAACATCCACATCCAATCATTCCTGCTTCCTGGTTGGAATCACATCTCCTGTGGAACACCACAGATAATCCTGCTACGATCCTGAGCCACTTTATTATTGGGTAGTCTATGGCAAAGTCATCGGCTACCTCTCCCCTTTTGTTCTAAAGTGCTTACTTCAAAGTGGTTCTGAGGCAGTGTATCTTTTTCTGTAACAAGTAAAAAATCTTCTGCCTTGATGATGAACTAAGCAGAGAAACTCCCACCAAAGGTAAGTCTTAAAAGTATTATTAACTTACTTCCTTTCCATTGCTAAACATACCTCTGCATACCCACAAACCATATGTACTCAGAGGCAGCCTGATAATCCTGAGGTAGGTTAAAAACAGTTATTTATAAAGGTAAATATTTTAATACTCTTTGAGTTATTTTAAAGTTTTTAAAAATTGTCTAAGAATTAAGATACAGCTGTGTTTTTGAGCTACAATTTCAACAAAATTCACTAACTTCCTTTTTGTAATCTGCTTTCTTAAATCAGTTAACATTTATCCAATAAACTTGAAAATTAAGAAAACTCACTACTTAACAATTAGCATGTAACTGATATAGATGTACTTGAGATACACACAGAAGCATGCAATGTGAGAAACATCACTACTTGACAATTAGTGTATAAATAATATAGAAGAACTTGAGATACATACAGAAGCAAACGATGGATGTAGCTCAGTGGTAGAGTGCTTGCATAGTATGTATGAGCCCCTGAGTTCAATTCCCAGTACTGGGAGAAAATTAAAAGCCACAGAAATTTACAGTGTTGTTCAGTATTCATTCATTATTCTCCTAGAGAGCATGCTTTGTGGTAGATATAGAAAGCAATGAAATTAACACTCTGCATACATTTAGGTCTATTTCAGCAACATATTCTTCTAATACTGGTCAAAAATTTATTCTCTGCCTTATTATCTTTATTAATATTCATTTAAAGAAAAAATATATCATAAATATTTGATGAAAAATAAGAAAAAAATTTTATATTAAATGACACCATCAAGCTTTGTCAAGATCTGAAATATCAAGGAAACAAAATAGTTTTACTTATAAATACACATGAAGTGTGTATTCTCATATTTTTCCAATATTGCCATCAATCTGAAATGAAATTTGAAAGAAACGACTTGATTTACCACTATGCAACTCTCAAACTCCTTAAGAAATACATCTTAAATATAGATAATGTAATATCAATTAAAATTTTAATTTTATATAATAGTGGCATAGGAATATGAGTTGATTGAAAAAGCAGGCTTTTTATGTGGATTGAAAAATATGGACAATTACTGAATTTATATGTATATATTTCCAAGAAGACTCTGATGAAGTCACCAGACTTATTATGAGCAACTGACACCTTAGCACAAATTAATTTATCATACTAACTTGTCTCACACTTATTAAGATCATTAAAGAATGTAGATTAATATTAAGTTGCAAAAAGAGTTTAAGGTATATAATCAAGAAAAGACAAGATGGATAGGTAGTAGAAGAGTTGAGAACATCACCATCCATTATTTATTTGGTAAAGTGTCATGGGATAAAATGAAAGAAAAATCAGAAAATATATAAGACCCTGGGACTCAGAGTTAAGTACAAATATATCCTTGAATTTTTATAAAATAGTAAATCTTGAATGTTCTAACCCCCCCCACACACACACGCTCTCAAAAATGATAATGATGTCAGATTATGGATGTGCTAACTAACATGATCGTTGTAATCATCATACAAGGTATGCAAATATCAGCTCATCCTTTTCAACACCTTAAATGGACACATTTTAATAACTATACCTCCGTATATCTAGAGAAAAAAAGAAAATTTTAAAAATTATGATTTTTGCAATTTTGGTCAGTTTCTACTCTGAAATAGGCAGTATGGTCTCTACACATCTACTCAGAAGTCATTAATGACTACAGAAAATAGAGAGTAAAATTTTTATTCTAATGAATATTAAAAGGAACATTTCAAGCATTTTGAGTCGTGATCTGTGCCACTTTTTTTGGACTGAACACAACAACTTCACTATTGTGAAGGTTTTATTACAATAGCCAATTTCTCAAAACTGCAACGTGCTGCAACTTTTAGTTATGAACTTGGCGCTCTTGCTCTCTCCTGATAGAATATTTATAAAGTTTTGTGCCTACTCTGTTGATCAAGTCCTTGGCTACTTTGAACTAGTTATTGTGCATTTTTGAAGTCAGCTAAGTTAGCCCTGACCTGATACAATTACATGCACGATTGTATCTGTATTATATGATTGAAAATCTGTCTAAAATATCAATGAACTTTTAAATTATCCAAAAGGAAAGCAATAACAACAAAACATATACAAATTTAACTCTGCAGTCTGACTAACTTAAGAAATATATAAGTCCTGATAAGTTAAAAATAGGTAATTGGCAATGAAATCAGTAAGTTATGAGGAGGGAAGATCTTTAGTTGAACTTTAAGAACTAATAAGCTTCAAAAAAGTTTTTGCAATTCTTAAATATAAATTTCTAGATTCCAAAGCCAGAGGCATCTTTATTGATTCATGTGCCATTATACAGTAAGTTTATAATCAAGAATAGAAGAACACAAGAGATGTATTCAAGAACCCGTGGAGAAAAAAAGTGTAAATAACTGACCATTATGACTTAGTTTTATTTTTGTTAAATGTTGTTTTAATCTTCTTTTCTTGAATATAATGTATGTCACTGGTTCATTTTAAGGTCAATGGATCCCTGTGAATATCTGAAAAGTTTTTAGATTTTTTAGCAATATATCAAAATGCTGAGTTATTTTAATCATTTTATTCTTCACATTCATACACTCAGGTGGAAAAAAAATTCAGTTTACCCAAGAATATCCTGATGAAGCAATAAAATACTAATTATACTGAATCTCTGTTCTTCGTCTCTTTAAACTTTTGACAAACAGACAGGACACATTGCTGCCATGTATGAGAAGCACAAGGTTTGACTTGAGGAATTGTGTGCAGTTGAGTTGCCAGCTGAACTAGCTGCTGCTGTTGTCCTGGGAAATCACTTTTTACCTGTAAGAATGCTAGCAAGCAATGGTTGCTCAGATTTGAGTATTTGGAAGCCAATTTCTCATGAAAGAACAAAGTAATCTTTTCACTTTAAGGGAAAAAAGACAAATTATTGCTAATGATAAAATTTGATATTTAAATGAAAGTTGGTCTTGAAAAACTTGTACCTGCCACTCTGAGAATGACAGCTTGTTCATATTTAAAGAATTTTCTGATGAAATTGGTGATGATATCAACAGAAATGATTTTTCTACATTACATGTTAAAATATGATGAATTTGGAGGAGCTTTGTAGCTGTGAACAATTATTTTACAAATGATCAGTGATGATGTTCCAAATCATGCCAAAGTAATCTGTTGAGAGTAGAAGTTGGACTAATAAATTTTAATATAACAGTTCCTTGATATGATTTGAGATTCCACTGTAGCTTTGGTACATTATCTAATAAGAATGTTCACAGTTATATGTAAAAGTTATTTGCAACAACATGGAAATACCCCTTAAATCATTTTCCAACTGCATAATTCTTCTTATACTTTCATCATCACAGCATATCAAGACAAATTGAATGCAGAAACAGATATGAGAATCCTTTATCTCTTAATAAGCCATAGAAATTAGAGAAATTCTATAGTTCTCAGTATTAATTTTTGTTTTACAAAGTATATTTATATCATAAAAATTTTATTTACTTTAGCATGGGATATATTTAGTGTTGCCTTTAAATGAACTGAGAAATATATTTAAAATGTCTGCTTTAATTTCAAATATCGTTAATAGGCAGTAAAAGAAAACTCACTGAAGCGATAAAAACTCATTTTGTTAAAATTCTATCACTGTCATGAACATCTAAAAAGAACAAATTAAAAAAATTTTTAAAAGAAAACAAAGAGCCTATCAGAATAGGGGTGATAAAAATAACAAAAACAGCAACAACAAAATTCTATCACTGTGTGAATATCTCTTTATGCTGAGTGATGAGATGGGGAAGTTCACACAATGCACATCTGTGTGTTCTGAAAAGCAATACAATAGCTGGTAAGCTGGTAAGTTGACTTTTAGACAGTAATGTGATCTTGAGACTAACAAGTTTTCAATGTCCCGTTACAGATTATTCTTTCAAAGGAAATAGATCTGTGCTAGTTTCCATACTAACATCCATCTTTGCTATCCGTATGTCTGTTGCCTTGATAAATTTGAACATGTTTTCAAATAAATCCCTTACTATCTATCTGCATATTTCCTATTCCCTGTTGAAAATTTAAATATCAAGTAAAGAACAAAATTAATTTGGTGATTAGGGATATTTGTGCCTAACAACATTGCATTGTCTATTAATGTTTCACTAATTTGTGATTCAGTTGGTTTGTCACTCCAAGCACCCAAGTTTTCTAGGAACACTCTATAATCATTCAATTCTGTGGAGGATGTTGCAGGAAGTGCGTGTCCATGTCCATATAAAAGGATAACCTCCCTTTGACACTGTTGATTAGGTCCATCACTGACACCTGATGCCAGCTAAGTTAGTGAGCCATCCACTGCATAACTGGACAAAAATTCTCCAATTGTTCTGATGCCTTGAATGGAGGACACTGTTAACTCCAGAGTTGACCGCTGTGATTTCTCACTATGGGACTCACAGGCCAAGAAAATCAGAGTCAGAAGAGTGATGCCTAGTTGCATAGAGCAAGAAAAGCAGGAATAATAAAGAAAAGATTTCTCCTTTTCTCTTTCTTTTCTCTTCTCATATCCCTTGCAGTGGATGTGAGATATTTTAAGAAGTCACCCATGACAAAGTAAATTTTGTTTATCCTAGTAACAGTTGAAATTAAATTATTATAATTAATTAATTGCCAAAATTATCCATTGTCATCTCTAAGTCTAATTGTGACTTCAGATCACATACATAAGTAGGGATTATGGAATAAAGAGCACATACAAGTTTGTTCTTTAAAAAATATGTTTTGATAGACCCTCAAAGTTACTTTCTCTTCTGGTTTTTATATTTTCATGCTTTGTTCCCCCTTCCTGAACCATTACTTCTCACAAATTCCTGTTAGTTCATATCCCAGTCCCAAGGCCCTGCCCTTAGTTTTGTTATTAGAATCATATACAATATTACCTACTAATTTCAGCTGCACTTACAACTAATTTCTATCCCTATACTGGTAACTCTTGAATCTACTTTCTAACTCAGATCTCTCTTCTGAGATGGAGATTTATTTAATCAGCTGCTTGCTAAACATATCCGATTAGTACCATATAAACCCCACAGATTTAAAATCAAAATCACATGTGCCATTTTCTCCCCAATACCAACTCCTTTCTTTTACCCACTTACCTTTTACAGTGGAAGACTTCTCCACCTGCCAATTTACTCAGGACGTAATCAATAACAATAGATCCCTCTCTGTAAGCTCCACCCACCATATAATTTCATTCATTAACACTGTTAATTCTGTCTCTTAAATATATCCTGAAGAAATCTGTCTCCAAGTCTGAAGATTTTTATTATTTTTCTCAAGGACAATCAAATGAGAATTAAATGATTTTCCTGATTCTAATCCTCTACTGCCCTACACCATCCTTCTTCTTGCTGCCAAAGTAATGACTAAAATGCAGATCTGTTTATGTCAAGTCACTGATATTTTCCCCCATGATTTGTCATCATCACTGTAGACAAATATTTCAATGTGAGGTTGTCATCTTTGTTCACTGAAGCACTGATGAGAAAAGTCAAAAGCAACAGCTATGCAGAGAAAAGAATGAGTAAACCATGTATGGAAGAGAATATATAAATATATATACTCATATACACATATGTATATGTGTGTAGATTATATATATACATATATAATGTAAATCCTTAAACAAGTGCAGTAGGAGTCATATAATGTTATAACTTCCAGACAACTGCCACAGGTGGTGCTGGTCTGAATAGTGGTTTTCTTACTCTGGAATAGGAAGAGTTAGCTAACTCTGAGACAGATCAGCAAACATTGATGTGATCCACTTTTTCTGTTAGTCAAATCACAGTCATTATAGATAATTTACAATATAGACATTGCTGGCTACATACTGATACTTCAATCGAAGTCTCAGAATAGGGAGAGAAAAAAAAAAAACACCAACAAAATAACACCAAGGCACTCTTAAGACTTAAAAGGAACCCTGAACAACATGCCTCTATACAAAGATGCACCCACCTACTGAGCGTAATGCCAACAGTGTTAAAGAAGGTTCTGTCAGTTTCCCTATATCCTAGGTGCTACAGTACTTGTTGGAGTTCAGGAATTCAATAGACTTTGTGAAATAAATAAATGAATAAATAAATGGACACAATGCATTCTTGAAGGGCTTGAAATATTCACAAACCATAATCTATGGGAACTATGCTTTGACTTTCTTTAATCCCAAATAAAAGATACATTGGAAGAAAAAAATACCTGCAATGACAAATTGACAAGAGTTGTATTAAGTTTCTAAAACGCTTAAAGCAAAAAAATCAGGCTACAGAGAAAGATCTTGTAAGAAACATGCTAATCTGACTGGACACAGATGTAAGACCTGTAGAAAATACAGAAATAAAAAGCTACAGAGGAAATGATGTCTAAAAGCAGTGGTTCAAGTCAGTGTGGTGGCACATGCCTGCAATCCCAGTGGATCAGGAGGCTGAGGCAGGAGGATCAGGAGTTCAAAGCCTGCCTTAGCAAAATCAAGGTGCAAAGCAACTCATTAGACTCTGTCTCTACATGAAGTACAGAATAGGGCTGGGGATGTAGCTCAGTGGTAGAGTGCCCCTGGGTTCAATCCCTCAACAACAAAAAGTTTAAAAATCAGTGGTTCAGAAATAATGGAGTCTTTTTGTTTATTTGTTTTGTGATTGTTTGGTTTAAATCACAGACTTTTAAAAATCACAAATTTTTAAATAACCAACTTCTACCCATGGAAGCTTTGAGTTATGAACAGTGGTGGAGTCACAAAAGTAATATTTTCAAGCAATAGATAATCCACTGTGAAAACAACCTTGGGGAACATTTTTCAAAGGTCATTTTTTACTTAAAAATATTAAATTTATAAATTTATTTCATATTAAAAATATTGGTATCCCTTAAATGTTATCAGTTTCCATACAATATTATATCACATGAGATGTGGCAAGTGTGTGATCTCAGTCTCTCTTCTTCAAAAGTCACTAATGCCAACATGGGGTCACACCCTCATGGCCTCATCTAATCCTAATTACCTCCCAGAGTTCTACATCCAAATATAAATACGAGTTTAGGGGTAAATTTTCTGACCCATGGATTTTGGGGGATACATTCAAACCAGAACAGGTTCTTAATAAAATAAGACAGTGAAATAAAATAATGTCAACATGTGGATGGATTATTGTTGACTAAGAAATAACACAATTCTGGAACCTATATAGAGACACTTGAGTTGCCCAAATGGGATTAGTGGATGTCAACTAATTTGTATACTTAAGTCATGGAACCAAGACTAATTACATAACATTAGTTTTCCTGCTATTTCCTGCTAACACTTACTTCTATCCTTGTAATACTGTTTTCATCATTCTGTGAAACTGCTCTTCTGATAAACATTCTTTGTCATCAACTTGATAAAGGTTTTATTATTATCAGATATTATTCCTTACTCCTCATTATATTAACCTAACATATGAACCACTTGTCTTCTCTCAGTTATGAAATATATTTTATTTGTCATTATCTGCATTTAAATACCATTGTAGTTTCAGTTTTCTCTGATGTTCTATGCAATGAGGTCTAACAATATTTTGTTGCCTTGACATCCATTTTAAAAATGAGTTGGACTTTCTTATAGTAGAAGCAGGATTTGATTTCCTGTTATAATTTCTAATTTTCTGTCTCTTCCCAGTTACTCACTAGGGTTAATTCAGATGTATAGCTTACATAACCACCTTCTGGTGACTGCCTCCCTACATTATATCTAGACACAATCTACTTGACTCGCTCTCCTCGTTTCCACTCCCAGCCTGGACTGCCCGGCTGGGACTTCTTCCCATAGCATGACTCTCAAACTCATATTGTCTTGCTCTAAAACTGCCAAAGAGAACTCCCCATAGAAAACCTATATCGGTAACACAGGCCCCAGTGAAGACTTTGACCCACATCCTCCAACTCCTTGCTACCCACCCTGGTTGAATGTCCCTGCCTGGATGGCTCTCCTTTTCACACTGGCCCTGTGGGACATACTGTCCTCTACTCTCTGGAATATGTTTGTAGTATAGTGCTTCTAATATTACATCTGTGTTGTTCAGTTGCCTTTTTTGTGTCTCAATTGATTGGCACATTCAAACCTATCCTATTTCCCTGTCAGGACTACCATAGAGGCAGCTATCTGGGTAGAAATAAACTAGCCTAGACCCACAGGTAAGTCTGCCAGTATAAAAAAATTTCCTGTAAAAGGGACACCTGGTTACAGGTTGGGTACTTAAAACCTAGGCCCTCTGCCAGAATAAAGAAGTATCTCCAGAGAGACACTCTACAAAGTTTTATGACCAAATGTCCTGGAGCCCCTTCAAGATAGGACTAGTGCATATAGCCACTTTCCTGAGACAAATCCCAAGACCAAATTAGAGAAACATGAAATTCTCTCGCAAAGGAATCAAAACATGGACTTCACTCATCTGGCAAATAAATCACCATTTGTGTTAAAATTAAAACTTCACATATTCACATGATTTATATCCATCCTCATAGTTAACATTTTGTATAGAAAATGTCATTTGGTCCAATGACTTAGCATTGGAGACTCTGAACTGTGAATTGCATGTTAGTTCAGTCTTACTCTAATCAAATTGTCCTTGCATGCAAATGGTTTCAAGACATGACTTCCCAAATGGATTGACTAGTTATGCAAAAACCCAAGAACCTTTTGCTAGTTACCCACAAATGCTATTTGGGATTTTCTCTTTCACTTCCTGCATTTTACCTGCTAATATAATAGAGCTATTTGTGAAACAACATTAAAATAATGGTCCAATGTTGTGTTACTGGGTGCAGAGTGGTGGGCAGTGTTGAAAAGGAAAGAAAGGGATGATGAACAGAAAACCCTCCTATTAACCCAAGGTCATGCCTCCAAGTGCTGCTCTTTCAGTGCAAGTTTCTAATTCTTGTTGACCACGTTTGCTATTCCAATTCTCTTCTCATCCCACTGAAGAAAATATCTCAGGTCCAATATAATAGGACAGTGAAATAGTTGTACCAGTACCTTCACTTTCTCAAGCTGAAGGATTTGTAGAAAAGATATTTAGGAAGTGAACTATGGATGGAGATTTGTCCTGGATGATGTTCTGCAATCGAGGAACATAGTAACAAATATTTTTCCACACTTAAAATACGTTTTCATATTTTGCTGGAAAAGTTGCATGATTTTAGATGCTACTTTATCCTAAACTAGCAATGTTAAAACAAAGACTCTATAACTGAAGAAGTGTCTACATTTTTCTTCACTCATGTAATTCAAAACATTTTAATCTATATCTAACACTGAGGTAGAAATGTACAATTTTCTTATGCTTATTCTCACAAAAATGCTCTCCTGTTCACAGTTTCTTACCCGCCCCTTCCCCAGCTGTCCGTATTCATACTAATCTACGTGTCATTATTCACTTTACCTGATGGGAGAAAATTTCCCTTCTCTGGCAAACGTAAGTTCATGGAAATCCCAGAAACAAGTAGAAAAGACAATACCTCTCACAAAAAAAAGAATTGTCAGATGTTCTTACAAATTCAAAGTTGAAGAAAGAAGCGCTTGTAATCATCTATAATTATGTACTAGGGAGAAACTATTGAGTGAAAACCACATACCATTCAACCCTCTAGAAATATTAATCTGCATTTTAAAATATATTCAATGGGGTCAAAGTATAGTGTGACTTTTACCAGACACCCACATTTTAAGATGGTCTCACCATTCCTGATTCCTTTCCAACAGTCTACTCCTGCAGCAGCTAGATTGTAGCAATACCTCTACTTGACATCATTTTTCCAAGATAATTTGCTATCTCAAAATCATTATACTTATTTTGGCTAAATCTTACATTTATCATATGCTGAACAATTCCCGAGGGATATTATGCATGTCACCTTTACCCGTTCTGTAAAGAACAGTGATTAAGTAATGCTGCCAAAAATTAGTCATGCTATTAAATTGTTAACATTTAATAAGACCAAAAGAATTAAACAGTGTTGCATTAGATACAGTGTTTGTAAGAAGTCAGTGTATAAGAATCATGACACAATTTGCAGTAATAATCAAGAACCATTTGAATTAAAGCAATTTTTTCCCTAAAGAAAGTCTTAGAAGCACTTTTGAGAATTAGCAGTTAAATTCTTGCATTGTCTAATTTGTACTAGATACTGGAGTCCGGAAAGCTGTTTTCCTCCTTCCCACACTTTATGTGGTGTCCCAGACCCACCTAGACTTATTGCTTTTTTATTTCACCCTTAGGATGAAAAATACATACCCCTGGCTGCACAACCTCTAAAATGCCACATGACAAAACGTCTATTTGCAAAATCACTGCTTTCCAAGGATGATGAATCAGATAATATTTTTGCCCTGTTAAAACATAGAAAATTACTTGAGCTCTGTATTAGTGGAAATGATGCAAGTTAAAATGTACTTGAGAATAGAAAGAAGATAATCAAAATATTTTGCCAGCAAAGCATGCTTTGCTACTTCAATCTGGAAAAAATTTCCTTTGTAAAATAACACAGATTTTCAACATATCTGTTCTCTTATTATGTATGCTTTAAAAAGTGAAATTGTCAAACTTTCTGAATTATTTAAGAGTTAGAATGACCAAATGATTTTGTGCTTACTTTTCTTTTTTCATATTTGCTTTCTGTCTTCCCCTTATGCTAGCATTTTTCTCTCCTATGTCAGTCCAACTTGGTGTTAGAGAGATAGAAAAAAAATACTTATGGAAGTAAAAAGAATTTAAAAGCTTTTCTTCACATGTTTTTCAATCACTTCAGGCTAAAGTTGTTTTTTAAAAAGAAAAATGCCTTTTTTTTCTCAAAACACTAGAAAATGCAAGATCAAAATTTATTCCTTTGCTGCACTGTATTTGAGTTTCATATCATCAGTGGTAATACAAAAATGAAATCTGTGAATTGTTTTGGGTTTTTTACTTATTTGCCTCCTGTTTACAGTCTACAATATCGATTTTAACAACTTCTTGGTAAGTATATAAGCTGTAAAGGTTTTATTATTTCTTATGCTTCTGGATTGTAAGTGTTTGGTTTTAAATATTTATTGCTTGAAATTCCAAAATGTGTTGCTCAGAAAGGTTATATAATTTCTTTTGCTAGTGGTGTTTAAGTACAAAACAGACACCTCTCTTGCTGTGTTTAAATGAATCTGTAGAAGCAAGGAAAAACAGCTATGAACTTGAGAGATACTTTTAAGTGCTGTGAGTTATAAGACTGGGGTACAGAGTTCACATTTTAGACACCATCTGATAGACCTTCACACAGTCAGAAGTTTGCAAAGTTGGTTTATAAAGTACATTTAAGAAATACATGTAATGAAATCATAAACATCTTAGTTTCAATTTGTTTACTCAACTTAACAATCATGTAGCATTCACTGCCATAGACATGTGTGGTAGGTGGAAAAATGTCCCCACAAAAGATATTCACCTTAAATCCCTGGAACCTATGACTATAATGTGATTAAGAAAGGGGCTCTCTGCAGAGGTGACAAATTTAGCTAAGGATTGAGATGAAAGGATAATTCTGAACTATCCTCACAGACTCTAAATCCAATGCAGATGTCCTTGGATAGAAAGACGGAGATTTGAGACAGGTGAAAAAGGAGAAGACAGACACAGAGGGCAGATGACACCACTCAGACAGAGGCAGAGAACAAAGTAAAACAGCCACAAGTCCAGGAATGCTGCAGCCACAGAGGGTGGAAGAGACAAAGACCGTGTTTTGCCCTGGGATCTTCAGACTTGTAGCTTGGGGAACTGTGAGAAAATAAAGCCTGATGGTTCAGGATTCTAAGTTTGAGGTTATTTGTTACGCTAGCCACAGGAAATTATTACATCATGCTTTTGCAAAATTTTAAATTTGATTTAAGCGTAAGACAATTACATAGAATCATTTGATTTAACAAATTTTATTGCTGTTGTGTTTATTTAGGCTTATATTTAAAGGATCTAATTACTATTTGATAAATATATGATACATATAAATATCATATTACACACAGGTGTGCTTACACACACACATATTATGCATACGTAAAATGAAGTCTGCAACACCTATGAATTGAAGAGCAATCTTTGAGACTAAAATTGTACTTCAGTATTTTCTCTGCTGTAAGATATTTAATTGTGCAACTGGAGACTCTTGGGGTTGTTTATGTCCAGTTTCTGAGCTGTGTGTAGGAGGGAAAATGTGTAATAACTTTTCTTTGACCATCTGAAATGCCAAAACTAATATTCCTATAACAAAAGACATATTAACATAAGAAAAGCATGACAAATTTATTTAATTGATGTTTTAAGTGATATGAGAACAGATTAGCAAGATAAAAGCATAACAAATTTAGTCAAAATTTTATGTGACATGAGTCATCAGAAATGATGATACAAAAATCCAGGGAAAACTATTTTTATGCTTAGGTTTGACAAAAAAATGGAAGACTATATACTACTATGGTTGTACAAAAAGTGTGATCTGATGATAATGAACTGAAGGAGGAACTCATTTATTTGCTCTCTTCTTGGCCTTTCTATATACCCTCCTCCAGGTATGAAGTGGAATTTCTGTCACATAAGGGTCTTCAGGAGAGAAGGATGACAAAGTCAAACAACTCTAGGTTTTATGTCTTGCTTTGGGAAAGAGGAATTCTAGTTCCTGTGACTATTTCAGGGAAAAATCAGGGATGGAGAAAGAAAGCAGGAGAAAGTTAGAGAGAACTTGCTTTCAATACCCTTCCAATCATCTTCAGTTCAAAGCACTCAGCAAGCCAAAATACCATGGGTTCTAAAGTACTTTGGGGTATTGTTCTGAGACCATCGTGAACATCTTTTGTATACGTCTCCTGGGACATATGTAACAAAATTTGTGTATAACTTCATGAATATAATTACCAAAATGGTAGTGTGAACTCCTTGGGAAAATATTTAAAAATACATGAAATACTTGCATAATTAAAATCTCCTCTGGTTTTAATATCTAAAAATAAAAAGGAATATAATGCTTCTATTAAGCTATAAACTGAATCCATACTATGCTGACAAAAAATTAGTGCCCAAGTTTTGTTGCTTATTCTTACTATTATTTTGTTATTATTACTTAATAACATATGGACATATTGAACATAACTTTTAAATAAGATTTTATGGTACACATAAAAATAGAAAAAAATCTTGATTGTAAGAAAAAAATTTATTTTGGGGTATGGGTATCATAAGTCTTTGTTATGTCTTCATATATACATCATCAATTTAATTCAACTTTTAGAGAATACGTGCTGCTTTTAAGATAATAAATTATAATAAATATTATTTAAACACTCAAAATATTTTTAGATTTATGGTTCGAAATGATATCAGCCCTATATACCTGACAAATTTTCTTCTACTTTTTCATATAAACAAAATCTTTGACTACAATAACTGGAAATTTTCTGACACTACAGGAAACTAAACATATCCACTTTAAAAAACTTTAATGTTTTTCTTAGGGTTCTTTTTGGTAAGATAACCAAACTAATCCTCTTGTTAATTTTTTTTCTATCATCTTAAACTTCAGTCTATTATATTTTTTCTTATTCATATGAAAGAGAAATCCAACACATATTATTAGAAATTAATAAATTGTCTTTAATTAGTTATATCAACTATCAATAGAGCTTCAACAATTTTAAATAATGTTTGGAAAATTAGGAAAAATAATTTGTTTTGTTTGTAAAAATGTTTGAAAAACAAAAATCTTTGGGAAACATTAAACAATACATATATCAAAGATAAGATCATTTGTAGCCAATCAAAATTGGATCATACTCAAGTCACGGTTCTTGAAATAGGCACTACTCTTCACTTCCTATACAAGTTCTGAGCATGATAGCCCTGATTAAAACTAGCACTTGGAATTATGAATTTTCCAGGACATTCTGTATCAGTGTTTGAAGTTATCTTTACTTTGAACCTCATAATAACTACCAAAAAGATTAATTTAGAAGAAATAAGAATGTGTAGAAATAATTTTCTACACATGTAACATGAACAGATATTTCCATTTATGTACTCTAATCTATGAGTAGTTATATACATATTTATCAACTTCTCTATCAGTGGTATATGGGGATGATCAATTTCTAAGTGGGCTTTTAATGACCCAGGCCTTCTAGTGTTCTAGTACTACATATAATTCACATTCCTGGATGGGCTGGAGATAGTGATGTACTTCTAAGGGTTAGAATATAGTAAAATCAGAGATGTCACTCTACGGATTAGGATTAGGCAACAGAGAGATTTTGGATTCCCTTATTTTACCTGCCATTGTTCTCTCACTTGCTCATTTGGATGGAAACCAGTTTCAGTATTATGAATCCCCTTTGGAAATGTGCATGTGGCAAGCAACTAGGGGCAGCTTCTGAACAATACCTGTTGGGAAACTGAGTCCAATAACCTCTGAAGAAGTGAATCCTGCAGACAACTGTGCATGAAATTGGAAGCAGACCCTTCTTTCCTTCCAAGTCTGCTAAATTATCATTCGAGTCTTAGAACACCCCCTTGACTGCAGTCTTGTAAGACACTCTGAATCAGAGGACTTAATCAAGTTATGGCGAGATTCCTGAGCAACCAAAATTGTGAGTTAATAGATTTTCGTTTTAAACCACTACATTTTTGGGATGATTTATTGTACAGAAAATAATATGTACACCATTTCTTTGTCTAATCTTTCTTGGTCTTCCTTTAGCTTACAAAAGTGGTAGTAAAATTCTTAGCTGTGTCATTCAAAAATACTCTGACTATTTCTATTGCTGTAATTATTACATGGATAAGTCTAAATTCTAATTCTAAAATATGCTTTTCAAATGTGAACTGTGGAAAACACTGTCACCAAAGTCTTTTAGACACTTTGTTGTGACCTCTTTTCTCTGCTGGTTCAGCAGTAACATAACTGTGTTAAAAACTGCTGTGACATTACAGACATTATTTCAACATGTCTTCATTTTTTTTTCTTAATTTTTTTTTCTGTTGCTTCCTCCTGCTTCCCATTATGAAATGACATTCTCACCTCTTCTTTCACACTCTGCTTCTGATCCAGCCCCATGGTGCTCTCATTTTTAATTATAGCTTGTCCACTTACCTGTGTCTATGCTGACTTTGGAAAAATAATTTCTCAACTTCATAACTACATAGTCCAAAGATAGTCTTCTCAGAATGAAATAAAAAGAAAATATTGAATTCATTTCCTGATTCGTCTAGTGATGCAGTGTTTCAAAGAGACTTATTTTATGGAATGCTTTTAAAGTAAAAACATTTTATAATAATTTTACTTGTTATTAATAATATTAATAGTAAAAGTAATATTTAATAATGTAGAATAAAGCTTTCATATGTATTTCCCTACTTTTGCTCAATAAAAATATTGTATACTTGCTGGTAGTATCCTCATTTTTCACATGAAGAAACTGATGATCAGAAGTTCAGAAACTGAAGTTCTGAAGTTAAGCTAATTGTGAATTTGAAATCTGACTTTTAATAGTAATTAAGAATATTTAGCCTAAATGACTAATATCAATAATTAAGTAATTGATGATTCGGAATTACAGAGATGTTTTCTTTTTCTGTACCTTGATTTTCTCAGTACTTTAATAATACATTAGCCCAGATAATTTCCAATGCCTGTAAAGACTTAAGTGTGCCTTGATTCCCTCAGCTGATTATTAATGTTTCACAGAAAGCCTTCTAACCCTGTGTTAAAGTAAGAGCTTAAGATGGGTTCCATTGGATGGTGACATAGCACTTTCCAAACTGAAGCTACTGAAGTTTGAATATAGTGTGTTAAATGGATTACATTTCACATTTTGGTAAAAAGTCTACTCAGTCCTGTATTTCTAAATGATACTCAACAGGTTGTGGAATAAATGATCTATGTGTAATAGGAGACAGCATTTCTGGAATCAAAATTATTAGGAGACAGAATTTCTGGAATCAAAATTATTATAGAAGTTCTAGAATTAAGTCCTGTACTGAAAGCAAAATAGAAAGCATCAAAGAGGTTGATGTCTCTTTGCCATATACTCCCTGTCCTATATTTACATGCTGTCTTTCAGATAATTCATCTCTCTTCAGCTGCAAAATCTGACCTTAAATCATATGGTTTTAATGTCAATTTTAATGGTTTTTATTCAAACTTCTGTATTATTCCTTGAAACATAGTAATCATTTTTTTACTTTATGTTCTTTCTCTGGCTATTTTAATATATGAAATTTCTAAGGATCTGATTTTGTTATCATTTTCTGGCTTTCCATCATGACAATTTGTTTCCTTGTGGATTCAATGAATTTGTGTTTTTTTCAGTTGCCAATTTTCCATGGAGTTTCTGATTTGTAAAAAATTGAACCTGGAATGAAAATGAATCCTGCAGACAGAATTTTGGTTTTGCATTGGTGCCTGGCTTCTCTACCAGACAGGGGACATCATAAACAAATATTTTGGTTTGAGTTTTTTCAAGTCATGTAACCTTTGCAAATTCTATCTGGAAATCTGCTTGAAACTACAAATTTTCAGGGAGAGTAATTTTTCCCCATGAAGGGAGAGTGGAGCAGTATGTGTAGAAGAGGTAATGTTTCTAGCCCACCTTTGCTGTTTCCATAGGATACAGTCAGGCTCAGCCTTGCACAGATTAGACCATTAACCTCTGCTCCTTGAGTTGGTCCTTGTTTAACCTTTATTTCCCTGGACTTCACAAGTCTATAAATGGTGATTCATAAATTTACCATTTGGTTAATACTCTCAGGACAAAAGTCAATCTCACTGCCTAACTCAAATTTTCAAGTGCCCCCTATTTTGATTTAGATTTTGGCCTAAGAATTTCTTACTTCCCTATCAAGTAAAAACAAAAAAGAGAGAAAAAAATTATATATGTACATATACTTTTCCTGCAATGGGATCATAAGTCCTAGTTCCTAGTTCATCATGTTTCTAGAAAAGAGAGTTTATTATCACATCTGCAGAATTGATATTTATGTACTTAATTTTCCACTGTGTAATGGGAAGACCAAGTCATACATTAAGCCATATTCTGTTACATGGTCAACTCACTGTTGTTACCACTCCAAATTTATTATAATAAAATTTTTTCTTTAGTTTATAAGTTCATATTTATTAATATTATCCTGAATAAATGCATGAGATGTTCTGAATCAGACAGATTAATTATTATTTATATAATAATTTTCCCCTATTTACATATAAATATTTATAATATTCACTGCATCTGCCTCCTTTGCTCCAGATCTTACCTTTTGAACAACATGAAGAAAGCCAGAGAGAAAAATATCTAATGAGTTGCTAGATATTTCATGGTTCAAGGACAGAGAAAAAGAAATTTTCTCATATATGTAAAAGAAAGAAGCAACTTCCTGTCTTCCAATCTTAAACAAAGGAAGAAACCCTTTTATTCCTTGGAGAGGAAATGAAAGGATCCTTAGTTTTCATATGAACTTCCTAGAAAGTACATGTATCTAATCAAGTGTACACAGGTAAGCCCAAGTGTCTTTGGGTTCTAAGGCCTAAAGATATCTCCAAGATTCTTGTTTCATTTTCCTTTGACATGTAAAGACAACCCAAGATTAGTTACATATCTTTGGAATTTCCTCACTATCTACACAGTTGTACATTAATTTTCCCAGATTTGTTCCTGACCTAAGAAGAGAAAATGAAAAACCAATTTTAATTGCTTTAATTTTTATTTTTATCAGGTCACCTTGCTTCTCTTAACATAAATTCAATCCAAATTTGTACGAATTGCTTGTAAAATAGGAAAAAAAATGAAGGATAACTAGATTAATGATAAGTGTGATGCAAGAAATATTAATCCAATATCTGTGGACTGCCTATTTAATATATCTACACTTTTACTCTGCTACTAGGCAAATAAATCTTGAATTCAAACATTTTAAAAGGTTTTTGAAATTCATTTCCATTTTCCAACTTGTTTAATTTATTAAACATGTCATTAGAACATTACACCACAACCTCAACATAATGAATTTTGTCATTCTTCAGTATTCATTCTCACTCTGTGCTATGGTTTAGATTATGTGGTGTCCCGAAAGACTTGTGTGACAGAGTGCAAGAATGATCACAGATAAAATAATTAGATTATGAGAGCTGTAACCTAATCAGTAGATCAATAATTTGAATGGAATACTGGTTGGTGACTATAAGAGTTTAAATATTAGATTTTTTTATTATGTTTTTTCAGATATTTACTCTCTGCTATGAATTACATGAAATATCTACTAAGGCCTTTTGGCAAAAGTCCTCTGCTCAATGCCTAGTTCTGAATTTCCACAATCTGTTCTCAGCTGTCCATAGTGAATATGGGACATTTTGGAAAGGAATTGCATGTGAACAGTACTTGGTATATGCTAGGGATTCCCTACAGAGTAATGCAGGGGCAGAGTCCATTCTAATAAGGAAAAGAGGGTAGAGCTTGATTTTTGAAAGGTAATATACATTATTCTTTTCTATGACCGGAGAAAATGAAAACACAAGTTTAAATAGACAAGCTAGGATCTTCATTGAATAAAATCAAAAAAGACATTTATACCAACATGAAATAATTTCATTATAATTTAAAATTATATGAAAAAACACAAGTGTTACTTCTTTAATTCTAATGACTCGATAGAATAATGAGATGGTATAATGAATAATACTATGTTCTGAACTCAGTCTCTAGTTTTCTAACAGTGATTTTGCTGCCTTTCACTTTGTTTATGTCCTCCAGGGGCAGATAGCCAGTAACACATTTGTAATTTAACAAGAAGCAAAGAGGGACTCCACACACCATGTTGCATTTTGGGGAATCACAGTAGGAGGGTGTTAGAACTTATTTAGATTTGTTCTCCTGGTGGGTGATTAGGGCAAAGGTTCAAGAAAACGGGTTTCTGCTGTTGGTTGGATGGATCCACCCATCTATGATTGGGTGTCTTAATAAATATTACTCAAAGGAAGACTAAAGAAGGGCTGAAGATGAAATCGGTAAGAAGCAACTGTCATTTATCTTAGCTAGGTAGAAAAACCTTCAACATTTTTGGTTTGTTTTGTCTGTGTTAAAGTTTACAGAGTGGTCCTGTGTTCTGTGCCACTTTTATGATCTCAGAGAGGTGTTTTCTAATATCAGTGTTTATTGAGATCGTAGGAGAAAACTAAGACCTTCCTACATCCAGTCCATCTCATAAAGATACAGAGGGTGAGTTGTGTTAGGACAAGTTCTCTATATCAGGGGCTGCATTTTTCCTTTTCAACTTTCTTCTAAGTGGAAACAGGCTTTATCACTTGATGCTGATCTCCAAAGGCCAAGAGACTGAATGCTCTGGAAATAAGACCATTCCTCCCAAAACAAAGGCCAGTCTGCCCTCTGATCCCCAAACTTCCAATCTACTTAAACTTGTTCTATTTTTCTGTCACTGATCACCTTTCAATATTCTTTAAAATATACTTTTTAAAAACAGTACTTCCATTAGAATATAAATTACATGATTTTGCCTTTGTTTTACTTTTTGTGTAGTCTAAATATCCAAAACATATTGCAACAAAGTAATTGCTTAAAAATATTCTAGGTAAAAAATAATACAAAAAATTAAGCATAACCCCAAATCATTATTTTCCAAATTGAAGTGATCAACTCACCAAATACCCATTCCAACATAAAAAAAGTAAAAATCCTAATATCTAAACACAAAGCATTTCAAAATGTTATGGATAAACAGTCTTAAAGCTTACAGAAAAAAGGAACAATTATTATCAATTTCATAAGTAAAAAGGATATTAGAATTTTCTACAGCAACATCTAAAGTAGAAGAAAACTGAGAAAAGCCTCAAGCATTTTTAGGGAAATCACCAATATAATACTCTTTCCCAAGACAACTACTTAAATATTCAGATTAAAAAGGACATTACCAGATGTCCATGGTCTCATCTTTTATTCATTGGTTCTTCTTTTCTTAGAGAAGTAGTACAGAATGTGCTCCACTAAAATAAGAGAGTAAACCAAGATAGAAGAGTCAGACAACAAAGAATCTACAAGAGATAAGTGGATGAGTATTCCAAGAGAATAGAGAATAAAGATCAAAAGAGCAAATCTGCAGTAGAGTGGCAGAGGAACAAGCCCAAGATGGAGCTTGGAAGTCTGGGACTCTGAGAGTCATTAGAGGAGAATTAAAGTTCAGGCTGCTTTGGAGTAGGGAGCTGGAGCTGATCTTCCTGAAGAAAACCAGGAGTCTTGAGCAATCATGCCACCTAAGAAAGGAGACTAGTAAAATTGAATTCACCATCAAGAGCAAGAGAACAAAATTAAACAGCCTTTCAAGACAGTGGCTTAGAAGTGAATGATCCACCATGAAACACTGAAATCACAAGCTTAGTCACCTGGAGCAGTGGGTGACTCTTCTTTTGTAACAGAAGGAAAAGGAGCAAAGTTAATATGTACACAATGATTAGCAATAACATATTTGTGTTACTAAAATTTATTTTTAAAATTTTTTACTCACACACTGTAATGGAAGATAAGTTTTACAACAGTAATATGCTTTCCTATTTTACAATGCAAAATACTTTGTGTATTTCATAAAAATTTCTTAGAGTTATTTAAAATCCAGAAACAGTTTCAACTTTGTCTTCTAAAATTAGTTAATGGTAATAATAAAAGAAATGCCCATATGTGGAATTGATTTATTCAGTACACATTCAGGAGGACCCTGCCACATGTGAGATATTAAAAAAAAAATACACTAATAAAATAAAGGTAGAATGGTTAATATTTTGATTACCATTTTCCACACCCTAGTAACACATTTAATGACCAGTGGTGGGGAGGGGGGGATTGTACAAGAACATCAAGAGAAGATATATGTAATTAAAGATGAGATCAAGGACCTTAAAAGATAAAGTGACATTAATTCTTATTCTCTGTAATATATGTGAATTAATATAATCTGAGATTATAGAAATTACTTCACACTGATATATAATTTTTAAAAGAGGTGAGGATAAGTTCTATTTCCTTTTTGTGTTATTTTCATATGCAGAAATCAGCTATTATGAAAATAATCATTTGTTAAGAGGCTGTCTGATACAGGATATGATTATATTGTCATCAGTATCCTTTTAGAAATTATTCTTACCACAAATGCATTTCATTATTTCAGTTTATTTGATGTTACAAAAAGATAGCATCAGATGATTAAGAGAAAAAAAATAAAACAACCTACACTTTTTCTTTAAGCAGTTTTACAAAAGATCTCACTTAAATAAGAGTTTACTTTTCTAAAACAAAAGATAATTTCAATGTGACATTTGAGATAGAATGCATATTAAAAGCATGGCTATATTTCAAAAAATAATGTTTTATTCTCAAGCTCTTTTTGGCTTTGGGATCATTACTATTTAAAAAAAGAACACAGGCTGGGGTTATGACTCAGTGGTAGAGTGCTTGCCTAGCATGTGTGAGGCACTGGGTTCGATTCTCAGCACCACGTACAAGTAAATGAATAAATAAAGGTCTATCAGCATCTACAAAATATTTAAAAATAAAGAATAAGCTTTTAATAAAAAATGTTATTGCCACTGACTTACTTCATGAAAAAGCAAATGAGTGTTTTAAAAGAGCAAAGTAGCCGGGTATTGTAGCACATGCCTGTAATCCCAGTGACTTGGGAGGCTGAGGCAGGAGGATCATGAGTTCAAACCCAGCCTTCTTAGCAAAGGCAAGAGACACTAAGCAACTCAGTGAGACTCTGTCTGTAAATAAAATACAAAATAGGGCTGGGGATATGGCTCAGTGGTTGAGTCCCCTGAGTTCAATCCCTGCTAACTCCCCTCAAAAGTACCATATAAAATATAATTATTAATGTATATTTCAAAAGCTGCATTTTAAAGTTCTGCTTAGAATAAAAATGAGATTTTTGTCAAATCATACATAGTCTGGAAGTAAAAAAAGATTGCTGAATATGTTGAGAAAGTAAGAGATGTCATAAGAAATGTATACAAAATCATGGAACAGAATGAGATTGTCTTTTAAGGGTGAGAATAATTTCACTGGACAAATTCTAAGGAATGAGAGACTTTTAGTCATTTGCACAGTTCTTTAGTTTCTAGAGCTGCTATAAATTCTTTAAAGCCAGAACTCACTGACTTAAAACAGAAATATGTTCTTTTACAGTTTTAAAGATCAGAAGTCCAAAGGCAAGGTATTAGTTGGGCCACACTCACACCCAAAACTCTAAGGGAGACTCATTTTTTACCTCTTCAAATTTCTGGTGGTTCCAAGTATTTCTTAGTTAGTGACTCTATAAATCCAATCTCTGGCTACATCTTCAGATGGCTTTTTCTTTCATTTGTATTTTTTCTTTCGTTTCTTTAAAGAGCACTGTCCTTTGAATATAAGGTTCACCCAGGATAATTCCATATTGAGATTCTTAATTACATCTTCAGATGGTTTTTTACAGATAAGAGCACATTATAGGCTCAGTAGGTTGAAACATGGGTGATTTATTTGGTGGCCACCATTTAACTGATAATTGTCAAAGCATAAAAAAAAAGAGTAAAGTAATGGATTAGAGAAAAGGCAAAGTAAATAGCATATTTTAAAATGAACACTTGATCATTTTTAGAAAACATAACATAGGGTAGGAATATTTGGAAAGTGAGGTGGAATAAGATCAGAGAAGAGTTGAATGTGAGATCGAGAACATTGGAAGTTCTTTGTTAGGCAAGGTGGAAACACTGAGATGTGTCTAGCAGAGAGATGACAAGATAAGATTTTCAGTTTTAAGAAAATGATTATGTGTGAGAAAGAAAGGCAAACAAAAGGAGAGAATGAAGGAAGAATGAATCTTCTAGCCAGGTGTTATGGACAAGAGACTCAATTAAGAAAATAAATAAATTTTAAAAAAAAGACCCAAAAATATTAAAAGACAAACTGATTCAGGCTTTAAATGATATGCAAATAATATAGAATGATATTATTTATGTGACTGTTGTTTTCATATTTGACAGTGTATCTATAGAATAGATTCATTACTAAAGTTCAATTAGGCTGTGCCGTTCTAGTTCATGTCCACCGTTGCAGGGGTGGATTTGGGTTGTGTCATCACCATATTTTTCACTTGGGACTTACATATTTCTTTCCATGGTGCTCATGATATTAGATACAATAGATCAAAAATAAAAAGCCAAAAATTGTAAACATTCTGACTCCATCACAGTTTCTGGCTACTTGATACTTTGGAAAGAAATTTTAAGACTTTTTCTACAAACCAGAAACAACAAAAAGCATGCTCCCAGAGGAAGTTCTTGGGA